>NC_092412.1:74441257-75066257 GCF_040894005.1 Engystomops pustulosus
ATCTTTTTAATGACATAAGGCCACCAGCAAGATTAAAGGAAATTAACTCCCAGTAAAAGAGGGTAATTTTTAAGATTAGCCATTTATGTAAACACTCGCTGTGGAACATTAACCATTACCTTAGGCTTTCTGCTTCATTAATTAAGTGTTTTCTCGCTGACTTTTAAGTGTTTTTTGCACGCACACATGCACATTAAAATAACATTGCTGGTGCAGCACAACGTGGTATGATATGCAGAGCAGTCAAGACTTTATCAATATGACAGCTGCAAAGGATCCAGGCTTGTTGATTCGTACACTTGATGCATTCGCCTCATTCCTATCATCTTATTTTGTTTGTCACAATTCTATTGTTTATGCCACTTGAAGCTCCCATGACTTATACAAAGATAATTCAGACTGTAATTGGCAGAAGCCCATATAATTTGAATCTAGTAAACAACATTAGATCTTTGGGTTGCACGCTCGCTGTGCTAAAAATACTTAACGGGACCATTAAATGACATTTTTTTCTTTTGCACTTGGCAACTGTGATCATTAATATTATTGTTTGCTTGCAGTGGTGTTACACAGCAACAGCCATTAATATGGATGAGACTTAATTATGAAGATGAAATTATCCATACATGCAATGCTTGCCTTTGTTCAAATTAACACAAATATCCATAAGACAATCAGTCGAAAACCTGTTATCTTTTCATTTGCTTACTACTCGTTTTGCTTGCATTTTTTTAAAATGAAATTTCTAATAGCTTCTGACAATAGTCATGCTATGTAAAAATGAAGGACAATATATGTATGGGGTGCTCAAATTTTATTATGTTTCCTGAAAAGGAAAACAGTACTGTAGGGCTATACTGTATCACATGTACATAATACATAGATATTTTTAACCCTGCATTATGGTCACAAATCCACTCCAAACCCTGGGTCTAATAGCCCAGACTAATGAGATCATAGATCTCAACGATGCTTTAACTCTGGATCATTAGCTCTGTAGTTGGCCATGATTTGCAATTATAATACAGGCACAAAAATGTGTCCATATTCCACTCTTATGAAACCAGTCTAACAGCTTACGGAGCCCTGGTATACATTTGGGATATTGGCCAAAAAACGTCCAGCTGGAGTTTGGGAATGATTAAATAAAATTATGATTTTTTTTGTAGCCTAGGGTCACATTACTGTAGGCTAAAGTTATTATCACTGGGCTGTGTAAAATCTCTCAACTCAGCCATGAAAAATGTAAAATATTTTCAAGTTGCTATTCTTTGGCATGTGTTTTTCTAAGGATGGAAGTGTGGTTTGAAAATGTGAATATAGACCATTGTGCTTCTTCCCCAATGGAAAAACCAGGATGTGTATTGATCACAATATTATATTTTAACTTTGAGGTGGACAGGAGAAACTAGGCTTGGATTTTACGGCTTTCACTGTGGGACCCAAATGACATGTCCACTTTATCCTTTGGGTCAGTGGGATCAAGGGGATACAAAATGTGTATAGGTTTCATAATGTTTTCATACATTTACAAAAATGAAAACCTCCTGTACAAAAATAACTTTATCATACTTCGGTGTACAAAGCTATGGGTGGTGTGATTTTCTGTGACTTTTGATGACTTTTTCAATTCTGCCAATTTTAGGAAGAAACGGCAGCAAAAACAATGTACAAACAAAATAAAGTCCTAGGCCATCTGGCCACTTACTAAACACAGGCTCTCCTTAATACCAGTGACTGTACCTACTGCACAGCCTCCCAAACAATACACTTGGTTTTGACAACAATACACAGCAACAAACTCACAGTTGTTTTCTCCAGGTATAGAGTGGGCTCTGTGGTTTTTTTCCTTTTGTTTTTTTAATCAACCTGATGAAGGGAGCAGTCTGCTCCTGAAACCCATAGTATCTCCTGTCCGCATCCAAGATAAAATAGAATATTGTGATTTAATACACATTCTGTTTTTTTGCATATTTTCAAACCATAATTACATTTGATTATACGGCCCCCAGAGGGACATCTGGAAGGAGAACAGCAGCAGCACACCGTCTATACATTTTGATAGCCTTTAGAGTAGTTATGCACTTAATCCAGAGGAAATACACAGATCCACTCTAACCCCAGGTGCACAATTCCAGGAGACACCCTCCACTCTTTTTAATGCACAGGTAACGAGAAGGAAATAGGGTCAGCAATAAAAGTGGAATGTTCTTTATTTAAGCAGGATAAAAAGGACTATAAAAACACAACCATGAGAATATGCAGTATATCTATTCAGGTCCTTAGTCTTAGATGGACCTTAATAGGTCTGAAACGTGTCAGATATACTGTATATTCTCATGGCTGAATTTTTATAGTGCTTTCTATCCTGGTTAAATGAAAACATTCCATGTTTATCGGGACAAGTGAGCGCTGACCCTATTTCCTATTTACCTAGTTATACACTTAGCATAACTCCATCAGGTGAGGGCACACACCTAGCAATTCTCTTTATTTACTACATGTACAGTGAAGCGCCTGTTTTCTCCTTGTTATTTTTCTCAAGTATCTTCACCATTATTTTACGGATGATCATAGTCTAAGGGCCGCCTGCACATAACAGACCAAACTAAGAAATGCTTATCACTGATCTGAGGGGACAGGATGATAACATTCAATCACCAGTTAATAAGACATGTCATCTACATAAGAAAATAAAAAAAAACATAACAGGTAGAATTCAAGGCTGATCTAAAGATGCCCCACAATACAACCTTGCTGGTTATTCCATTTAGTTGCACCTCAACTCCCATTTAAAAATGTCTTATATTTTCTGCATCTTATACCCATAAGGGCTAACATGCCTGAAAGAGCAATGTACAAACTAGAATAATTGGCTTTATTATTTTAGGCTCTATCTGTGTCACACATGAGTAATTCTGGAATAATGGTTAAACACAGCAAGGAAAAGGGAGTATTTGCATATTCCTCTGCCCGCTGTCCTACAAAGTGGAATTAACATTTTGTTTTTGGGATCTAAGATTGAAATTGATGATGTGCAAACACCTAAATAGGCAAAGCCGGGCTAAAAATGAACGGTAATAAATGATTTACTTGTTTTTGTGTGCAGCATTTTCTATCTATTCTATTCCCTCAAATATTCCATCATCATAGCCAGCTAATAAAAAATACATAAACCTAGACAGTGCTACTCTATATATAACAGTGGCATAGTGTTAATGCTTATTTTAAGAGCTAATGCCTGGGATTGATTAATTTTGTTTTCCATGGTGCTCAATTTTGTTCCAGAATTTAATTAAAATGTAGAATCATGAAGTTTTTTTTTCTCTTTTATAATTGATGTTCCAGAAACCCCTGTTGCTGAGAATCTTGTTTGTATAATACATATTAATACATGAATATACTTACTTATGTATGTTCTATTCTTTTGACAGACAGACAATTTTCCTGCGGAGTCCAATTACATGGGAAGCAGACAACAATTTGTTCAAAGGTATTAAAATATTGCCCACTAATGCACCTTTTTTTGGGCTTTGTTTCATTGACAGACACTTACATTTACTTATTTCTTTATAATATATCAGTAGTTCAACCTTCAAAGACCCAGAAAGAGCGAGCCTAAGGGACAGCGGTCATGGAGACAGTGATCAAGCTGACAGTGATCAAGACACTAACAAAGGTTCCTGCTGTGACATGTCAGTAAGAGAAGCCCTTAAGATGAAAACCACTTCAACTAAATGCCAACCTATGGAGCAGGGTGAGTAACCACCTTATTATCATGTTAAGTAAGGGGTTAAATATCACACTCCATGGTGTTTCAACTACAAGGCAACACACAGAGTAACATTATGACTTTTATCTGGACTAATAGGTTGAAAATTATATTTTGCAATATCTTAGTTCAGTTAAGTTGCATCTGCTGGAGTAAGGTCAGCATCTAGTGCTATATTTACTAACCTCCTTATATATAATGTATGTGTGGATTATCATTGTATGACTTCATTAGGTTTCATATGTGATCATTAAATTTATGTCAATAGAAACTGTATGAGAGGTTACGAAAGTCAGTCATGGTAATAACACACTAATATAGGGGGATATCTATCAGAAGCCCTGAATCCTAGCTTATACCTACCACTTGCCATTATTTTCCCCTGTCCGCCACCTTAACACCAGGGGAGCATGGAGGGCTATAAAGGGGGGGAGACACGGCTGGCCGGGGAGTGGGCTGAACCCTCTTAATGTATGCAGCTGCACTGGAGTTTTGGCACGGCTATAATTTCCTCTGTAGTAACCTCCATAGTGTATGTTATGTATGAAACGTTCATTTTATACTTGCATCATACAAGTTTCATGCGCATTGGTGCACATGTATTATTTTATGTCTTCTTTTTTTCTTGCTTTTTTGAAACTTTTTATGTAGTTTTGCCACTACAGTTATCACAGGATTCCACATTCTTATTTTATTAATTTTCACAAAAGTCGCAAAATGTTGCAAAAACCCACCAGACGTAAGAAAAAGCTTGAAGTAGACTGAAAAAAGTCGCTATTTAATTAAAGAAGCATAACACCAAACATCAAAAGTTAAGATACATCTGACCATCAGAAAAGCTGGGGGGAAAAATAATGCCCCAGACTTATGATAAATGTGCAACATTAAGTCTCTTATTCAAACTTAAATTTCTGGTTGAATACCCCTTAATAAACAAGAGCTAGCAAAATGATCACAACGTAGCAACTTTCAAGCGGCCCTCGGTCATCGTAATAGCATGCACTGCCCACACTATTTATGGAGCAGAACTGCCCATCATATTTTGTTATAGGAATTAGCTATGTACCAAATAACAGGCAGTTGATGTCTATTTTATTATTTTTTTTGCAAAATGTAAATTGACTAACAATGTGTAAATTGTAATGACTTACAATTAGAGTTCAGTGGACCCGGTGTTCCTGTTCACGGTTGCAGTTCAGCCACGTGACCCGAATGTATTGTGAGATTGGTAGCTGAACAACCAATCCAGCAAATTGATGCCCATTAGAACTAGCCACAGTTATTCAGTTGCCGATTCGGGTCACCTTGCCAAACCTGAACTCTAAATGTTTGGTCCGCTCATCTCTACTTACAATGTATTCGCAAAATTTCAGCTTTTGCTATCTTCTGAGCTAAAATTTTACAGTGCAGAAAGCCACATTAATATTTACTACGTCTGTCATGTGGTCCAAGTGCCAAGAATCTTGATGCATGGACCAAGAATCAATAAAAACGGTTGTCAATCTTAGTGAATGTGGATCCACACCTGTTTTTTCACTGAATACAATCTGTAATATACAATGGAAGTGTTGGTGATAATATGATGGTTATTTTGTGAGATAAGAAATAAGAAAATATAGAGCTGTGGATGTAGCATCTCATCTCCACATCTCCACAACATACTCATTCTTTGTTGTGAATATATAGGGTTATTTCTCTTTTCGTTATTTTTTTTCACTTCATACAGTATTTACATAGTAGTGCAATGTCTCCTCTTTTCCTACGGACGTTTGTTCCGGCCAGTAATGTTTTATAAATGGTCCACATCTCATCTCTCCAGCAGTGAACATTGCTTGATATATCTTCAAACATGAATTGGCGCTGCAGTCCCCCACTGCAGGTCATGAATTGAAAAAAAATTCTAATGTAACAAAATCAATATGGTCATGATTGTTACTCAGGATTATTCAGTAACCCAAGGACGGTTAGTAGATGTGTGTAGCCTCCTAGTTATTATGCCTACACAGTTCTCATTCTGACACATTTCCCTTTTGCATTTGAAAGTAATGCATAAAAGAAAAAACACCCTGCAAGCCCAATACATTATGTACAAAGTCTTGTTCTCTGTGTGAGCTGCGTCGCTTTTATCTGGTACAGAATAAATAACCTTTCTGTATCCTCTGTACCAGTTAATAATGCACAATATTTAAATATGTCTATGGATACAGTTTTTTTAAAATGTAAAATATGTTTCTACTTCTATACAGATGCTGAGTAATAATGTAACATGTTACTGCAGCAGGTCACAACATCGGATCAAAGATGTGAATTGTAAGATGTCCAATAGTAACCAAGAATGTACATAATGATATACAGTGTAGAGGCATGCTGTATGTGACAGTTCATCCGTCTCTCTTTATACATGTAGTAATGAGGTTCCTGTATTATTATAACACTATAGTTGGTGTGGAGAAGTACGGAGTGAAGGACCATGTTCAAACATGTAGGCAATTCCTAACTCTGCTACAAATTACAATATAGAATAATAGAAAGAGGTAGCCTTTATAGACTGTGCTCCCCATTTAAAGGCAAACAGCCTCAGTGTTTTTTGTCTCCTAGAATTGAGTGGAGTGCATATGCACAGCTACTTCTCCATTTTGGTAGGCGATGGGGGTTATAGGACCGCTTTTTAGATTTGGATTTGGAAGTGGATGTGCAAGATGAGGAACCTAAATCTATCAGTATTGATGTAATTTGACCCCCACAGCTTAACCTATTGGTAATTCTATGTTTTTAGGGTAATAATACATCAACCATATATGACCTAATTTATCTATACTAGTGCATACAAAAATCGGATAAGCTGCCTAGGAAAAACAGCTGTCTATTTTTTGACAACAGGTTAAGTAAATAATCTTATAACAAGTATAATATGGGAATTTTACAATTTAAATGGCCATTATTCTTTAAAAATGATTATTATTTCTATACGGATACATTGTATTACTTGCACTGAATCCAAATTTTAGTCTACATAATAAAAAAGAGGCATAATTATAGCTGTACATTCTTCAAAGTTGCAATATTCCAGCATCACCTGCAGGTTTAATATTATTGAACTGCCTATTGTTGTCTACAGGCCCTTGTACGCTTCCAGATATTTACAAATCAAATGTGGTCAATCAAATGGTACACAATGAATGATGCCAAATGGGCGAGCTGTGAATGGTGAATTTCAATGTTGTATAATTTTATTCAGACCAAAAATAATCTGCTAGTAGAATATACTCTTTCCACGTTCCCCATTCAAACATAGAGTAGAGATAAGGAAATCCTTCAAGTTTTAAGGCATTCTTAATTTCTTAACACATCACAAGTCGTTTTAAGATGTTTTAGGGCTGAGCCCACTCCATAAACACCCATGGTCGACAACCATGATTGGTGCTACTGATAAGTGTTTGTTGACAGCACTCAAGTAAAGGCGCCGCATTGAAGTCGCCATCATGAATAAGGCCGACGAACCAACTGATGTCATCAGAGTGCATCGCCAAGTTGCCATGACAATGATGGTGGGTTGTATATCAGTCATAGCAGGATCTGTTAAAGAGTCTACCGTTGAAAGGGTTTTTTGCAGATCCAGTGAATTTACAATATATTGCAATACAGTAGTATTGCAGTATATTTTATAAGTGATCCGAAACCCTATGGTTCAAGTACCATAGTGCGTCTATAAATACAGTAAAACAAATGAAAAAGAAGTTTTAAAAAACACTTAAAAGTTTTAAATCAGCTCCCTGTTCCTAGAACACAATTAAAAAAATAAATAAATAAATAAACATGTTAGGTATCTCTGCATCCCAAAATGTCTACTGTGTAACCATGTAACAAAAAATAGTACCAAAATGTCCAAATCAAAACTTTTTTGCGATTTCTTAACACATATAAATTTTAATTAAAATGATCACAAGGTCGTACACTCCCAAAAATGGTAGACATGAAAATTTCAGTTTACCATGCAAAAAATTACCCTTTATTCAGGTCCTACACCGAAGTATGAAAAAATCATTGGCATCGTGATTATACCAACCCAAAGAATAAAGTAGAGTAGTTATTTGAAAAATACAGCGAATGCCATAAAAACAAAGCCTACAAGAAAATGCCTTGTCAATTTGGAATTTTCTTTCAGTGCATGGCATGGAATATAAAATGCTGCCAGTAGGAAGTATAATTTGTTAGACAGAAAATAAGCCCTCAAACATCTCTGTACAAAGAAAAAAAGAAAAAATAAAAAGTTATAGGTTTTTGAAGCTACGGAGAGAAAAACAGAAACTGAAAAAGTCTATTGGTGAAACGGGGTTAAACAATGATTATTTTTTTTTTATTATTAAAAAGGTCCATTGTTGTTCATTATTGTTTCATTCATTTTTTACAATTTTTTTTTCAACAAACCCTAATCGAAACCTGAAATAAATTGTAAAAAAAATGAAAGGATATCATTGCTTAAGAGGACAAGCCGGGGTTATATACCAATTTCAGGGACAATTAAAGCAACAGTCAGAAAAATTTAGTGCTGGGAATCGGCAGATTCATACCAAATCTATAAATCAATGAATCGATTGACTCCTCTCTAAGGGAGAAATAGGGACAGCTTAATGCTCATGAAAATTCTATGTAACCGATGTAAATCTTGTGCTGTTAACACGGTAGTGATCTTTATACCAAGTTCCAGGGGCAATGTGTGTTGATATTTGGCAGCTGCAGTCAGTCTTTGAATTCAGAATAGAGTCTGGCAGAGGACCAAGGCAGCATTAAAATAAGAGCTGTAGGGGATGGTTGAGGTAAATACTAGGCCCTGTTTACATCACCATTATTTATGTACGTTTCTTTTTTTTGTTATTTATAGCAGCAAAATTACAGGGTTAATTTTTTTTAAGCTAAATGTAAGGATTTTACATTGTTTTTCATTTTTTTACATTTACCATTTGCTTTTGGTATCCATTAGTCTCTTACTGTGTAAAATGGAAGAGAGTAACTGACGCGACTGTTGGTGGTGTGAAGTTAGCAAAAGAAAATGGAGTTAAGCATCTCCTGTAAACTATGGCAGGTATTTGTTTCTAAATAAATTTAGTGTTTATTTGCTGATGTAGAGTTTTCTATCATTGTAATCTTGCTGCTATTCTACACTGTTAATAGCAAGCACATTCACCATTGGAAACTAAGATGTGGAGTTGACTCCAAAAATTCTATGGTCAATCGCTATGTGAATGCTCTGTAAACTGTGGTCACTGAAAGTCACTGACTTAAAATTTGCAAGAAATTGATATAGTCTATTTTTCATACTATTGTTAGTGACATGAAACATTAAAATAATGTAACACCTTGTTCACACATTATTTACATGCAAAACGTATAATGCTCATTCCCAATCCTAAGCATATGAGCCTGGCCAATAACTTGAATTTAGCTATTTTCTGAACATACTATTACTTTAACGTGACCCAATTCAAAGGAAAAATGTTGCCTCTTGCCTCCGTTTGGACCCCTATTGATATATACTTTTTGAATATACAAAGATCAAAACACTTTTTCCTGTTTTGATGCTAAAACATAGTAATAATCGCCTTGTGGCCTGACATCAATTTACATGGTCATCGCATTATACAAGTTCCTTTAGCCTATCAACATCAAGTAACCGAGGAGGCAGTGTCTTGGTCCATGTACATAGTGACACTTAAATAATGACATAATAATTGAAAAATTTGGGGACCATGTATGTTTACTATATATTGGCTAGATTTTGTAGAGCAAAATGTTTACCATGAACTAGAAGGTGATAGGTTAAATACTATGAACACCTTTAATCAAGAGAAAGCAATAAATACATATGGTACTAAGTCCCTGCAGTAAATAAAGATGCACCTTTTTTGCACCAAACTTTTTTTTGTTATACAGTTATGAATCAAAATGTACAAATTAAAGCCTCTTCTATATTCTAGTTTGGGCTATGGGTCTTTCACTAGCACTGGACACTTGTTATCTGTCCGTTTGTATGTTATATGCACATGCAGCACAGTTTTAGTTCTCCTTTGTACTCTGCCCCACTTTCCCTTCACATATGTGGCATCTACCCAGTGTCCTACTGAAATACAGAGATTGAAAGAGAGATATTTATCACAGGATCTCATCTTTTATTTACTGAAACTAACTGTGGGATATAAACGGGTAGTGAGTGAGTGGTACACACAGAGTAGGCATAGCTGACAGGGAAAAGCAGTAGGATAAGGCTGTAATATATTGAGCTGTCTGCTGTGAGATAAGAGGGGGAGGGACATAAATGATGGCGGGAATGAAGCAACATAACACTGCAAATAGCAAGCCATTCACTGTGAGGCTAAGAACACAACCATTTTTATTGGCCGTGTGCTGGCCACACAAACAGCAGGCCACCATTGATTTCCATTGGCCGGTCACAGTGTAGTGGGCACCATATAGAGCAGCACCTGTTCATGACCAGAATTCAGCTACTATGGCTTCATCATCTCCAACGGGCTTCAAGTTTCCACAGATTTGAGGCTTGTTTTAACAACAAGATTTTGTGCACATAGCCTTGGAAGGGAGAGTATTGGTATTGGGGTAATGGGTGACCTGTAGAGCTTGCTGGAGCTGAGGTATTATACATGTGGAGAGGGGGAGTTAACCATATGAATCAGATCTGTCCATTGAAGCGGAAATGACAGATAAGCAAGAAAGCTCTGTTGTGCATAGCCATCCATGCAAACTGCCTGGAACAAAGAATAGGACATTTTTATACATACCTATTGGTAAAAGAATTTGACTCTCTTTATAAATAGTCAGAAATGAAAAAAAAACATTTTCCTTTTTAATCTTGCACTTTAATCACTTGTTGTAAACAGTATATGATAAACTTATATCTCCCGTAATGCTTTTAATTGGTGTAAATGATTTGTTTATGTGATGCACATCTCTGATACCATAGACATCCTTTATGTTATAATTAACAATTTTGTATGAGCTTTGCCTGTTTTCTGTCTCCACTTTCTAATGGGCCCATACTGTTAATGATCTGCATAATAGTGAGCATCAATCGCTGGAAGTGCTCATTTATAATATATGACCAATGCTATTAAAAACCAGAAGCTTAGTTAAAGCTCTATTTCCTATCAATAATATTCTTTGATTTTTCATTTATATTTATAAGCACAATAGAACTGCTGTTTAGTCACAAATTAGACAAATTAAAAGTGTTAAAGTAAGTGTTTAAAGCAGACCAGCTTTTTTTCTTATAACCCTATGTTGTGCTTTTTCTTGTCTTTTATGCTTTTATAAACTTCTGAGTACTTAGCCAGGTAGGTGTTAATAACTGTAGAGAAACAAACGTAAGTAAGCTCCAGCGAGGATCCAAAAAATGTGGGAAGTCAGGAAAAATGTAGGAAAATCAAAAAAATAGGAGCATAAAAACTAACTTTTAATTCATGAGGTTAAAAACCATGTGCACATGGGAAAAAAAAAAGCCATGACGCGTTTCGGAAGTCAATCCTTAGTCATACTGGACGGATTTTCCGTGCGCCTGATCCCTATATGGCCTCCTCCATGTCGGTGAGCTGAAAAAAGACTTTATTTTCAGGTGTTAATAACTGGTGGCGTTGTCCCTGTACAGTCGGAAGTCTAATGGACATGACTAATGCTGCTCACCCCGAAAATGTCCAAAGGAAGTGACTGCCACTGCTGCAGACACAGGTGGGCCCAGACCTATCTTTTGTGGTGTGGCCAGGCGACATATTCCTTGAGCGGTGAGGCACAGTGGATGCACCCATTAGTCAGCAGTCATTTGTGCTTCGTGAGGACTAATACTGTCCAATCAGGGCCGAGATTAAAAGAATATGCAGAAGTTTGTCGTCCCCGACTATTCATATCTACCAGGTTACCAAATCACAATGCCTATGAAGAATAACAAAGAAACAGCCTGATAATCACTCGATCAGTATTCGGTCAATATATTCCAGAAGATCTTGCTTACAAAATTAGTAATGGATCTTACATTGAGAAAATACAAGACAGGATCTGTACCTTCTTCATCTTCTGGAACCATTACTGATTTTGGCTTAAAAATAGTTACGTTAACTTTAGTCCATTTGAATGCGTCCAAAGAGTTGTATAAAAAGATGACTAGTCTTTGGTGAGATAAAAAAAAAACTCTCTTTATAGAGATGCCTAACCCTTTTCTAAAAGCAGTTCATTTGGTATAATATTGGTGGCTCTGTCCTTTTCCAATGTTTCACTTTCTTGAAAACTGCAGAATTGCGCTGCGTGGAATATTTAAAATACCGCAGTGTAATTTCTATTGTATATTTTAAAGCGTTGACCTTGCAAAAGACCTTGCTTCGCAAGTAATAAATGCCAGAAAGATTATTATTTTCTGACCTTTTCCCATAGTGGTTCTCTGTTTATAATTGGACATTGATCTGTATAAATATGTTGTGGCCTTTTTATAGAAGACATTTCATACTGGAGCTGTACCTTTTTACTTTATTTCATTTTTTTTAAGAAGCAGCTTATCCTATACTACACAAATGCATTCTCCATAGGGGGAAAAGCCTCATTGGAATGGATAAGAGAACATTATAGCTTTTACAGTGCCACAGAAAATAAATAAACCACTTAATCATGATTTTCCTACGGCAAAGCAGAAAGCCTGCTATTCCTGCTATTTGACCATAATCATGTGTAGTGCCACTCGGTGGGAAATTAAAATTTTTAAAAGCATCTGATAGCCTCATTACAGGGAATTTAGGACCATTTTTAGTACATTTGGCCACTTCAGAATACATTAAATATCTCCATCCTTGTATGTGTGGTTCACAACCTATCTTTTTTACATTACCAATGCTTCAGCCTCTGCAGAGACAGAATCATATCAGTTAAATGGCATGCCAAGTAAATCTGAGCCATTGGCTCTTTTCTTGCAAGAAACAGTAATTTTTCTGGCAGACTATAACTGTCATCCTCCACGGCTCACCTTTTAGTCCTCGATACAAGGACAAACATAGAAACAATATACTGTAAGGAAGAGCAAAGCGCCCATTCATTATTTGAATTGATATCAGTTTATGAGCAAAACAATACAAGTAATAAAAAGGCTTTTAGCAAATTCAGTAAATAATGAGTTGGGAGCAAACATTTAATCCTCAAAATTGTACGTGTTTATTAAAATTCAAAATGTAGAGACCCATAAATCTGCTAGAAAATGTATTCTATTATTTGCACTTTATAATTCTTTGTGTGAGCAAAAGCTCTTTGTCTGCTAGAATGATATTTACGTTATGTTTGGTAAAATATTTCAGTATTTCACATTCTTTTGGAATTTGTTTCAATTCAAAGTTTCATATGACTTAAAATATGCAATTAAACTAGGCTTTTTGAATTATTCTCGTTATTGAGAAAAGCTAGAAGTGTTCTACATCCAAATAGTTCACTGGCTCTAATCGGTCCTAAACTTTTTAAAATTGATGTAACTCAATTAACTTCTGACTGTGAGAGTCTTCAACTCTTAACACATTCAAGATTTTTTTTTCTATGTGAATTACCAAAGGGGGATCTTTTGTCTACTTTCATACTGCGTTTCACCCCTACATTGAAGATATGCATTTTCTATATTATTTAAGAACCCAGTACATACTTAGAACAGGTGCTTTCACCTCCAACAACCCCAAAACTTTGCATTTATTAAAAACTGCTACACTACTGATTCATAGTTGGAATTTTCTCCCTAGCAGCAATCATATTTTGGGATCTCTACTATCAGATGGGTGGAGCTAGGAGGTCTACCCAGTACTACAGATCTGATAGTAGAGAACTTAGAGGGAAATTTACCACTATTTTCGACTTGTTGAGTGCTTTGTTTTGCTTGGCTGGTGATCTCTATTGCATCCAATTTATTATGTATATGCTGTTGCTATGAAATTTTAGATTGTTTTTGCACCATAAAAATTGGATATCCAGAGTACAAATTGCAACTATCCACAAAAAGCTGAAAAAACCTGCTGATTCTTCTGCAAAAATGTGCCAAATCAGGTGCTATCCTACCACTAATAAGCAGTTACATTTTTATTGCGAAATTTGAGTTGCTCAACCCATGATTTTGGTGACAAATTAGTCCCAAATTAGTCAGTTGTTGCACAAAAACCTGCAAAAATCTAGACTTTACAAAACTGTCACAAAAATCCATCAGAAAACCAGCCAAACACACTGATAAGTCCCCATCCCATCTTAATTACATTAGCTCCAGCACTGAACATACAAATTATGCTGTTGTTAGATGTTTGGTTTTGTCCTTGAGGAGACCTCCTTGCTCTACCTGTCTAACAGTACAGAATTTAGAAAATAATGAAATTGATTACTTGAAGAACTGGAGGCCAGAAAATTCAAACTGTGTAAACCTAGCAGAGTGGCACATATTAAAGCATTCAAAGATTTGGAGTTGGTATAGGATGTGAAACGTCTTCTTTAACTAAAAGACAACAAACACAATTTTTTTCTACTTTTGCCATACTCAGTCAGAACTGCTGAACTGTACCATGTGGCATACATTGGATTGTAAAATTGGATTGTTTTATGTAATAAATATCATGGGCAAAGAAATATGTTTTATGTGTTTGCTGCAACTTTATGATTGGAACCCAGAGTATCATAGTAAGTTATACAGATGTACTGTACAGAACAGTATATTTGGGGTAAACATGAAGTTCACAATGCATTGCAACTCAGTATTGCATGAGCGCTGTTTCAAAGGATGAGTTTACTTTGTGAAACTTAATTTGTGGCTCGAACCTTACAAAGCTGAACTAAAATACTGGGGGGGATTTAGTAATTCTGTCACAACCTCGACAGTCGGCATCTGAGATCAGACTACGGAAAGTATAGACCTATGTATTAAAGTAGCATACGGCTGTAAGTGATTAAAACGCCTACAGAACTAATCAGTCGAGCACCATAAAAATGCTGACACAAATGAGATGTGCGGCAAAATATTACATAGACTGCACCTTTTTTTTTTTACATTTTGATTTCAGACCATTTTTTCCTGGTCTGTTTTGCACCAACATTTGCGCCGAAAAATGCAGACATACTCCACATAAATGTGGCCAAAAACGGGAGTTTCCAACAGTTTCATAGCACAGATACAATAATACATCTGCCCCACAGAGTTGAGTTCAGATGGAGTTTCATACTCCGCTATGTAAAATGACTCCAATTCCCTTTAGCCACAGTTTTCAGCCATCATAACATCTTTTTGCCCTTTAAATTATTTACAGAAAGGTCACTGTAATCCAAAATAGTGTATTTGTTTTCCTTCAAACATTAAAAAGGTTTTATAACCTAGTCCTCAAGTGTTACAATGTTACAGTGTTGGCATTCCTTTGCATACCATATGAAAACTGTACCTATCTTAGTGGTAAAATTCCCATATCTCCCTTTCGAAAGAAACATATATTTCACTATACTGAACTTCATCTATTATTTCACCATAACGCCCTTCGCCACTGTAGTAGTATCCTATGCATTTTCTACTTCCCTGCCAAATGCTTTTTACATCATACAACAAGCCGATTACATGGAGTGTTATCCGCTCATTTGTTGCTCTTTCCCAAAATAAAGGAACCTCTCTGGATCAACATTTAACTGTATTTTATTGAAGGTCAAAGTTTCAATAGTAAATAATAGGGAACCTGCTGACATTTTGTAATCTGATGTAGAATCATCTCCGCATTATATAAGAGCAGTTGCATCATCATACTCATTATTGTCAGAGAACTAAGCTGGAATTTGAACTTTATGGTAGGATTTAACGAAGCCTGGCTCTTATTAGACCAATTTATCTGAGAACAATGCAAGCAAATGACAGGTACGTAAACAAAGCGCTTTCACAATTCCCAGAGGTCTAGTCGTCTAGTGTGCTTCACATCAGATGATATCCTGCATCTTAAGGAAATGATCTCTTAGTGCCCTCTTTTTCATTACAATTTAAAAGTAGTATCTGACATAGCCAGTGTTAGCCTCAGATAATGACGCTGACACAAATGCACTTTGACTTATTGAATAACAGTCTTTTCCTCTGCTTTTATTAGCACATTAAAGAACAAAAACCTTCCGATGCTAAACAACTGCACCTTACTGGATTTTCGAGCCTAAACAAAGAACAGTCAATAAAACCTGTGTTAAAAATTAGATTGACTTATACTAAACCTTTTAAATGATACCCCAGTGCTCCCAATTATTATCCGCCTCTGTTTAGCCAATAAAATGAGTAACACTTAAAAAAAAAAAAAAAAAGATGAACCAAGCTTTATTCTTTCAAACTTATTTCCAGTGGGATTGTGCCGAATGCTACATAAACTGTTTTTATGTCCCCTCAATAGATAGAATTAAATGAGTTTTCTCACTGGAGTAAAGGTCATGGGAGAAAAGGACACTGCAGAATTATTATATGGAATCGCCGGTTATTATTAGGCTGGTTGTGGGATTATTTGTGCTTTAATTTGAAACTTTTACAATGCAGCATTTTATTTGGAAATGTCAAATATTTAAATATGAAAGGTTACATTAAAGGTGAATGCATTTCCAGGGGAGGGATGATGCTCAAGACGAAAGAAGGGAGGGGGGATGATTTCCAATTTACAGCTACATTTATGTGTACGGTGTGATGGATTTTACAGGGAAATTGTGTCGCTTTCCTGATGTGACAAGAAATCTCGCAACGAGATGCTCAGCGCTGATGAGTCATCAATTATAGTTAAACTTAGTTTTGCTTGATGTATCAGCTCCTTGAACTGCATAGCATGACAAGATAACACCTCATGCAAGATATTGATGACTCGGATTAAGAATTTATGCAGAATCCCAGTAGGATGCGAGTGTCACGCTTATGGTTCAGTGTCTAACAGGGAATTAAGAGATTTGCATTTTGTAAAACATTATCCGAGAAAGAAATTTACCGCAACAAATGTTTCAACCAAGCCACAAATGTAAGTTATTATGTCATGCAATAAATAATTATCGAAGGCAAAAAGCCATATGGATTCCGGTTTAATTAATAATCGACCTGTCTAATATTATACCTGTTACAACTAGTAAGTGTTCTGAGAATTATAGAGTTAAAGTCTACTTATTAAGTGCTGTAACCTTTAAAAATAGGGCATAAGACTGATACCGACGTAATCACCAGTGAATTTGCTAAAAAGTGGTTATGTGCAGTTGCAGCTTAGTGAATGGGATTTTAAAAGAAACCAACCAAGAGCCCTTTTTCTGGTTCTCTCATGTCCCCAAAAGACAATAGTGTACACATTGCCAAAGAGTTTTTATAGTAGAACTGATAAAAACGGGCAAAAATATAAGTTAGATCAAAGTTTACCTTTCTGCAAGAAGAGCTGTGTCCCGAGTCCCATGGAAGTGTCCAGTGAGGAGTGGAGCAGACATGGAGTAGATATGAGGGACATGTGAGCATTTTTTAAAATTTGAAATTGATGCATGATGGAGCAGTTTCCAGAGGGTGATGGGAGGAATCCACTCCTCACTGGCCACTCCCATGGGACTAGGGACATTGCTCTGCATACAGAAAGGTAGACATTGATCTAACTTTACAGATAACAAATTGCATCTACATGTTGAGTAAACAATCCACAAAGAGACTTTCTCTGCAGATTTTAATTCCAGCTATATATTTATGTTATGTAGTTTTCTTGCAGATTTCAATCTTTTTGATGCCTGAATAATCGTTTTTAAACACTGTTCAACCACCAGAAAAAATTACGAATAAAATGAAAAAATGACATACACTACTAGAATACTGCCCCCTTTGTACAAGACTATGACTCATATAATACTGCAACCTAAGTACAAGAATATAGCTACTACAATACGCTTGCATTGCCATTACTTCATAAGATACATACATTGTACATCTAGTACAAATAAAGAGATAATACTGGCAAATCAACTATAGCCATCCTATAATACCTACAAAGGCCGGTGGCACAGAAGCCAGGTTGTTTGGTCAAACTCGCTGTACGTATCTGCGGGAATAACCATTGTTTAGGATGCTTATTTATATGCACAATAAAATACACACCTATATAATCAGACACATATATACATAATGCATACATAAATATATACCCACAGATATCCATGTACAGACACATGCATGCAATTTTACACACTTATAATCTTATACTTGTATCCTATATCTAATGAATACTAAATATTGCTTACTCTATTATACACAAATTTATTTTGCATTTGCACATCACACATACTTACCCTTTAGTAATAAAAATAATCCATTTATTTATATAGCGCACACAGATTACACAGCGTCCTTTGAGCAGTATCGGTCTATAGGCCAGTATCAGCAGCAGCTGCCCCTGTGGGAGGAGCACAGCCACTCAGAGGCTACTACAGCGGCATGAGGAGGAGGACCTTCATGAGCAAATGCTACAGTGCATGGGCAGCATACAATGTAAGAAAGCCTGTGCTTTCTTTTGGCACTTTGCTGCACTCAATGGCACCTAGATCAATCGGTGCAGTGGGTTGAACGGACAGGTTGCCCCTGGCTTCCTAAATCAGTATACATAAAAAGATTTCAAGTATTATTGTTATTGAACATACAATAAAACTTTTTTTGGAAAATGTAAAAGCTGTAATGAAAGCATTAAAGATAAACATTAAGATATTGATTTTGGTGGTATCAAGCAACCGTCTATTTGCATGGGAGCTCCCCAACTCTCAAAATGCTGATTCCTCCGTTGGTGGACTCCCACCAATTTGATATTTTGATACAGGTCACCAATATTTAAATCTAACTAAACCCTTAAATGTAAGAGGGGCCTACCGTAAAGACATGTTCTAGAACATTCGCACTGTCCTATGGGGGGGGGGGCGTATATACCCTCCCTGCGGGAGCGTGTGCAGCACCGTACCCCGTGAAAAGATAGGACATGTCCTATCTTTCTCGGCATACGGTGCACCATATTCCTCTATAGAGAGGGGCGGGGGTGAGCAGTTCTTCCTCCTTTCCCCGCAGCCACCATGTGGCCGCCGTGCTTAATGATAGGCAATACAGTTATTTTCAGGGCTGTCCTTTGGAATGTAAGTTTATTTAGTCATAAATGTATCTGGTGCTGTACAGGATGTATAGTAGGTTGGTGACTGCTCCTATTACTGTCAGTAACTGTTAACTGTGCAGGAGATAACTAACTAAATACTTCAATTGGGATTAACAGAATAATGATAGACTTCACACAATAGAAAGCCATTGAATTATTGCAGCACACTAGGTATTTCCCTCTATTCATCACTGAACTGTTTCTTATGTATTAGTTGAATGTGGTATTTACAACTACGCTTATTCAAACAATTTGAGTTCATGTAAAGAAAACCATAATGAGATACTTACATATTCTGAAAGACTTGAGTTCTATTGTCTTTGCTGCAATTTGATTGCTCTCTTAGCTTAAATTCTTCATTTAGCCTATAGTATAGAAGAACGTATTCATCCGCTTGAGAAAAGAGAAGAGATTTGAAGCTAGAATACAAGATATGTCAATAACGTGTTATGCGTCTATTGTTACTTTCCTGTAAGATGAACAATGCTTTTGTAAAATGAATAGCTGAATCTTCGCTGTTTAATGTATACAAGATGGGACAATGAACACAGAGGTGCAGCTATGTTACTCGAATCCGCTACTTATAATTTTTGCCTTGAATTCTCAACATAGAGCAATTGATTTAGGCAAGTTATTTGCTCAGCTGTTAGGTAAATATCATAGCTCATCTTAATGTTAGGGCTCATAGTCATGACCATATTATAGATCTTATAGATTTTATAGAGTTGCATTATGGCTTAGATGTGTATGAGTCCTCTATTTTTACTAGCAGACATATAAAAGTTTTTACTGTCAGATTCTTTATGAAATGTTTCTTTAGGCTACTTATATCCGGAAATTATTCCCCCCTCATAACCTTTGCTTCTAGAAGAGACTATCTCAATACATTTTGAGCCTGTCCATCAGTGCCCGGAGGCTATATTGCTCTGCATGCTTCTGCAGTTCTATGCAGATGGCATGTGTACATGAGTCCTTGGAATATATTGTCCTACTAATGTTACAAAACAACTATGAAGATATTCATAAACTGCTAATATTCTTGTACATTTAAAATATGTTACTTGAAATAGCTACATTCTAGCCACTGTTGCACTCCACGCTAAACTTGTCAATATTAAAATTGGTTTTATAGGCGCTTATAGTATTTATGAACAAATCATTGAATATCTGCCGTTAACAGTACAGCACCAAGAAGCAATCATACAATAAGATGGAATCAAGAAGTGCACAGCTCCATTTGTAGTGTATTTTGAATCACAGTATATAATAGCTATTCAGAAGGGGTGCCGCATTTCACACTTGCATGATTAACTATTAATTACCTATTGAATATATAATTTGTAGTATAGGATAAGAAATTAAAGTTTAGCAGTTAGCATGTTTGTTATATAGTATTCTGATCTTCAAAATTTCCACTATCCCCTAGACTACTGTAGCTTAAACTGCGGGTCACAAATCCCGCAGGCGGTAAAATTTAGACCTATGAGTGGTTGTGAGCAGGGACGAGCCGACCCAAAGTTGGATCTGTACTCAGCTGGACCTGAATTTAAAAATCCTGTTCAGGCTCAGGTTACGGTACTGAACCCGGATCAGGACAATGCCACCGGTAACAGTTAAATGTTTTAAATGATGTCAGAGACTGCATGTGGCACACGGTCTGAATGTGCACCGAAAAACCCCTCTTAGTGCAGAATTTTGTGCTGTGTCGGTTATAGTGCAGCCACTGACACTTTATAATATATGTGCAAGCAGTTTGCATTGAAAAGAACATGCAAGGTAAGACATAAACTGGTGCAGGATCTTTAATAAATGTAGGCCAATGACTATTATTTTAGTAAACCCTAGTGATTTGGATTCCTTTAATCAGGAAGTGAAGATAAACCATATTTTCTGTATATATACTATACATCCTATCCCTAACAAGATAATGGGCTTACCATTCCTGAATTTTTATATTTGATAGAATATTCTAGAAACATGTTACTCTAGATTTGATCAAAACACTGTAAAAACTTTTTGTTCATTTTGAAAAGAACTAGCAGGAGTATTAGGGGATGTAGGAGAGTGTTCTTTTGAGCATGTTACAAAACATTATTAGTTTATGATGAAGCTCAGACAAGTGAAATAATCATCTTTTCTATCTAATCAGTACTTGCTTCATTTGATTGCTATTTCTCATTGGCCAACTTCCATCAAAGTCTCCGGATTTTAGGATAAATCAGCTGTACTGGAGAATACATTTCATGTTGTGTATGGATGAGTTTATTAAATGTTAGGATTGTGCTTGACTGAGTTTTGTTTTGTTTCTGTGCACCATGTCTAAAATATATACAGAAAATAAATTGTGAAGCATCCTTTCTGCCCACTCAGTGCCGTGAAGCATTCATCTCTTCCAAAAATGGGAGAAGGTAAAAAGGACAGGAATGTATGTAACCCTCATAAGACAATAAATATCAACATTCTACCTTGTATTCACACATACAGAATATATATATATATATATATATATATATATATATATATATATATATATATGGTATATAATGTAAAATTAATCTTTATACATGAAAAGGTACTTATATATGGGCTCATATAAAGTACTTGATATCCCATATGAGCTTAAAGTAGGTAAAAAAAAAAAAATCACTGCTATTCCCCTGCTTGCCCAGATCCTTTGTTTTAGTGACGTCTCAGTAATTTAACTTTCACCAATCTAAATTGGCACCAAACTCATCACAATGAAAGAAATTACAGGCGGTCCCCCTACTTAAGAACACTTGACTTACAGACGACCCCTAGTTACAAACAGACCTCTGGTAATTGGTAATTTACTGTACTTTAGCCGTAGGCTACAATAAACAGCTTCAGCAGTTATCAAAGGTGTCTGCAGTTAAGCTTTATTGTTAATCCTGGTTCTTATGACAATCCAACATTTTTAAAATCCAATTGTCACAGAGACCAAAAAAATTCTGTCTGGGGTTATAATTATAAAGTATACAGTTCCGACTTAGATACAAATTCAACATTAAAAAAACCCTACAGAACCGATCTTGTATATAACCCGGGGACCACCTGTTCATTGCAGTCTTTCAATGATTTTGTTGGACTCAGTTCTGCATAGTCTGTTTTATTCCCTATACTGTTTACAATATGCTTTACAAAATACACCACCAGCATACACATCTCACCATCAGCCTACATCTGTCTGTACCAGTAAAGTGCCAGTCTCTTGTGAGACATTCCTCTGTGTCTCCACCCTGTCTTTCTCCAGGGTCTTCATTCACCATGCCAACCTGTTGTTTATTACAAACACGGAGGTCCATAGAGCTTTTTTCTTGAAATGAAATGCTCATTTACAAATTGTATTGCTGCTATATTTAGATTTCAATATTTGTTCATGGTTAGACATTTATAAAATGGAACAGTAGGAATTCATTTCTTTATTGTGGATTTACTCTCCATTTTGAGATATATATATATATATATATATATATATATATATATATATATATATACATGGAAATACAGGCAAGTTTGTTCTTAAGTTGAATTTGTATGTAAGTCGGAACTCGTAACTCTAGACAAAGTTTTTTTTTTGCATTTGGGGATTTTCATAATTTAGGTTTATTATGGGAACAAGGATCAACAACAAAAGTTTCATTTTAAACACCTTTGATAGCTGTTATGTTGACTCTTGCAGCCTAAGGATAAAGGATAAATTACAGGCATCCAGAAAGAATCAACAGAGGTCACAGGGGCATATAGGTCCGTCTATTAGTCGGGTGTTCTTAAGTGCCTGTATTAGCATTTAATTCCTGTGATATTCATTAGGTGCGTGTGTTGAATTATTAATTATTATTTTTATTAATTTGTTTAACTACTTTTTTGTGTAGAATTTCCAACTGAATAATAAACTTTGCATAAAGTTAGTACAATTTAGTGAATAAACCTATGTAATATATCTTATCAGGACAAGGAGCTTCTTACATCACCATCTATCTTCCTGTCTTCCTTAATAACACTAAGCATTGTGGCTCAGTGGTTAGCACTACAGCCTTACTGTGCTGGGGTCCTGGGTTCAGGTCCCATCTAGGTCAATATCTGCAAATAATGTGTATGTTCTCCCTGTGTTTGCATGGGTTTCCTCCCACACTCCAAAAACATACTGGTAGGTTGATTAGATTGTGAGCCCCATGGGGACTGTAGCACTGCGCAATCTGTGTGTTCTATATAAAAAAAGGAATTATAATTATAATCATTTTTTGTAAATTTCTACCAAATTCTCTTCTGCTAGTAAGGACAGTAGAATCCCACTAATGTCCCAGCAGTTAGGTTTCTAGCCCGCTGATTAAAGCGGATTGCAAATTCATGAACAGAAAAAGGAAAAGACTGTTAGAAAATGAAGACTGCAAGTCACATAATGATCAGTAGTTCTTTTTATGTACTCTCATTACCATAGTTTATTGACTTTTTCTAACAGTGAAGTACTATTCATTCATTATTATTTTCAGTAAGTTTATGTCAAGATAATCTATATTCTAATACAACTGGAAGACCAAATTAGCCCATCCCATCATTCTTAAACAAAATAAAAAAGATAATGGGGCAGATTTATCAAGCTGTCTGAAAGTCAGAATATTTCTAGTTGCTTATGGCAACCAATCACAGCTCCCCTTTAAAATATTCATAAGTACTGGTAAAATGAAAGCTGAGCTGTGATTGGTTGCCATGGGCAACTAGAAATATTCTGACTTTCAGACAGCTTGATAAATTTTCCCCAGTGTCACTATGTTTAGGTTCAATACTAAAGGCATTTGCATGGCATTACTATAAAACTGATTATTGAAGCATTTCCTATACTCATATAGTTATAAGCTCTTGCTCTCTTCATAGTATTAATAGCACAATTATGGAGTATCTGGCAGTGCATTATTACCCATTTATGGTGTAATTGATATGTGTCACTTCATTGCAATCTATTTTTACACTTGTAGATCCCTGTTGTAAAACTCTGGAGCGATGCAACACAAAGTCTATGTGTAAGACTGTCTGCACTGGTAAGAATCGGTTTCTATATTTCGTATTCACATAATATCCAATCTCCCACTGTACAGTCTACTAAAATACATTACGTAGCGCTCATTCTGTTTTCCACACACAGTTTGATTTTGGTTACAGAAGGTGCATATTGAGGTTATACGGAATGTTCTTATGCCAAAAAAACGAATTCTGCTCTATCACATGCGTATATTTTGCTTTTGGGTCAGGACAAAGCAATCGGTTGTCTTCTAGCGGAAATAGTCTGACTTTTTAAAATGGATACAATGTGATTCCATCTATTTCTAATATAAAAGTGCAAACCAGCTTTGACAGGACTGCTCATTTTAAAATTCACAAAATTAGAATACATTTAAATTCCCCCGTATTAACTTTATCATAATGGCAAATTCATTTAGTGGATATAGCAATCATGTTTTAATTCTCTCCATAAAATTGAGACGGACCTCTTCTTTTCTGCATGAAGTGCAGGTCATATCAGAAGCGTCAGCAGCATACCAAGTGTGCGCCATCTGATTCACTATAACATTTGCATTGTTTTAAATATCTATCGGAGACTCACTTACGTGTATTTTTTTTTTCTAGTTATATTTTCCTGTATAAAATATTATATTTAAATATCTTAATATTATTTATCACACTGCCTGCACTTTCGACAATTGCTGTTGGTCTCACAAAGGCAATAGATATCATAAGGAAACGAATGTGTGAGCACAGTCCATATATCTCATTTATTTTAATGGAGGTTGACTGTGCATTCACTAGATATGAGGATCAGACAATACCATTCATGAGAATGTCAGTAGTCAGACCTTCAGTGTTCCTGACTCCTATGGTAGATTTAGTTAATATGCTTTTAGAAATGTAAAATGGTAAATTGTAAAATGTTTACCCTACTTTTTTATGCTTATTCACGTGGCACCTGTCCAGTCACTCTATAGTACAGTAAAGTAGAGAATATTTCAAGGCCATGAAGATGAAGCTGAGTAGAAAGAACCCTTGATAATATATTTGTGTTAATGGTTTATTTTGTTATTCCTCACCATTGAATATGAGCTGGAATACTTTTCTATTTATCTAATAATCCAGCTATTACCAGGTCTAATAGCAATTTTACTGCATTATGAAACTATGTTGTAAGCATTTTACTTATGCTACTTCTATTATTGAAATAACTGCACGTTTTAAGTAGAATCAATTAAGCAGGTACTTTAGGATTTCTGTATTCATGCTAAAACTCCCTGCAAAACAATTCTATGGAACTGAAGGGACTCCACAAGACTCAATATAGAAGCTCCAAAGAGGATTGAATTGTAAAAATGTTTTCCCTAAAAGTGTTTCTAATGCAGGATACCTAATTAATACAGTGTCTAATGGGATATGATTCACATACCATTTTCTGTCAAATCCGGATTCACTAAGGTGTTTATCTCCTTACTAACACATGCTGTCGATACTTATA
This sequence comes from Engystomops pustulosus, assembly GCF_040894005.1. Classification (NCBI taxonomy): domain Eukaryota; kingdom Metazoa; phylum Chordata; class Amphibia; order Anura; family Leptodactylidae; genus Engystomops; species Engystomops pustulosus. The sequence continues at coordinate 74,466,711 of NC_092412.1, forward strand.
GATGATTCAAACTGCTCTTACCAAGAACTATATTATACTATTATAATTTGTATAATTATTTTATAGTAATAAATAGAGTAAATCCCAACAGGACCCCTTTTTTGGGAGTAAGAGCCCTGATTACCCTGCCCATACACAGTAATGAATTGTTTTCTCTCTACCAATGTTGAAACTTAGTCAATCGACTAGATGTCATTGGGATAATCTTGACTTTTACAATCCCTCCTAGGAGTCCTGTCAAAATATACTTAGCTTATACTTAAAGATATCATTGGAATTTGACCTAATAAACCACTACCAATATTATATCAACCAGATTACCGACTTTCAGGTAATGTTTTTCATGACTCACTGTGGTGGGATCATCCAGAAAGTCCAGTTTGAAGTGAAAGGTAATTTGATTGTAGAAAGTCACAGAGGTGGAGAGTTTAGAACTGAAGTCAAGCTTTCTCTGCCTAATAAGCCCCTTATGTTCTCAATGACAACAGTCATCAAACATCTGGAGAGCCAGTTATGAGGAAGGATCGTCCTATAACAATTACATAGAACGAGACATTTTGAGGTAGGGAGAGCTTGACTTCAGTACTTATACAACCATTTTACATCTCATTTTAAAATATATTTTATAGTTGATGCCACTACAATTGGTCATGAATGAGACATAATCTTGTGTTTAGCTGCTTGACAACATCAATAAAGTGGTTTATTAAGCCAACTACTGATATCACGACCCCTTCCAAATCACATACACCTAAATAACGTAGATCACCTGTGACATTTTTGTTCTTATGAAAAAAATAGCATGAACATAAACATACACTATGTAAATCAAATTTTAAGATTATTTTTCTTACCTATATACATTTTGATCATTCTTTTCGGTATATGTTTCTTCTATTTAAATCTATATACGGTATCATTTCATTTAGTTATCCCTGGTATAAGGACTTTTCTGCAGAACACTTTCAGGAATCGGAGAGTGCATCCTACACATGTACTTTTCTTGCCAATTCACAAAAAACATAGGCCTTAATACGATTATTAAATACGAACAAAACTAAGTGGGTTGTTCAGCTTGTGTAGTTAGTATTTGACTAATGATTGCTACATAATACATCTGAAAAGATTAAAGGGAAAAGAACAATAATCACGGAATAGCATTGAAAGTAAGTAGGCCTGGAGGAAAATTAACATGTACTTAATTTTACATTAAGTGCTAGTCCGTGAACTTTTGTACTGAAGAGAAATACATTATTATTAGAAATATTAATGAATAGATATATTTTCTGTAGGAAATATGGATCCTGCTTATAAATAAATCTCATAGTTTTTGTCTGCCTTCATAGAAAACCTTGTTGTTGTCTTCCAGAATCAGATATGTACTTATGCTCTGCTGAGAGCCTGTGGGATATTGATTATACTATGTAGACTTTCCTTTCAAAGTTCATTATTTGTTGAAGGACTGTGGATAAATACATGTCACAGTGAAGTCGGTTTTACTGTCTCTTACGCTTTTTAAATTGTCTAGTTGTTGGAAAATCACAAATTTCACAAATAATCGAGAGGGTACTAGGAAAAAGGGAATTGAGAGGTTACTGAAACACCAAATAGTCAAGTTTCTGATTTGATAAGAGTTTCTGATTTGTGTAGTTTCATGCATAAAGGGAACTTAAAGGAAATTTACCATCAAAATGAAGCATGATAACCAAGGGAAACTTGCTCAAATATACAGGCACCATGGCTGCATGGCATCATGGCCTTTTTCCTTCTAAAATCACATTTTACAATTATGATAATGAGTCTGAGGGGCTACCATAGCCCCTCTGTGATCTGGCATTAAATGCTTTTACACTGTCACACCCTCCCCACTGCTCCCTGAGCATTCGAGCAGAAAGGGGTGTAGTAGTGGGAAGGATGAGACAAACAGTCTGTAAAGCCAGATGACAGTGGAGCTATGGTAGCCTCTCAGGGTCATTAGCATAATTTTAAAAGTAGATTTTAGAAGGGACGGGACCATGGATAACAAATATAAGCAGATTGCCACAATCACGGTGCTTAGATCTACGAGTAAGTGACCCTGGTGTATCATGATTGATTTCGATGGTAGGTTTCCTTCTAGGTTTCCTCCTTCAAGGTTCTCTTGTCTATTCACAGACATTCCAAATGTGTGTTCCGAGGATCAGAATGTCTGATAAACTGTCCATTATTTTTGTATCTTCAACAGCAACTTTACAATCATAACCATAATAAGATCCATTTGCCTACAATAAAATTGAATATTCTTTATTTTAAGAAGGGCTTTGTTAAATTTAGTGGTCTGATGTAATTTGTAGTTTATAAGGCACAAAGAAAACTGATAAAAGGAAGAACTTTAAAATAATTCTAAGAAGGATGTGGGCATGTTGAGTGTGAATAACTGGATACGATTATGCGGAATTGAAGCCATACTTGTGATACATCTAAATATCTTTCCTTTGAAATGAAAGTTTGTGCAATTGCGCATTACTTATTCTGAAGCTGCTGATTGGCTAAATTGAAACCATTGACCCAGCACTTCTGGACCAACCATCAGTATCAGGGAATAGAAGATTGATGAGCATGTGGAACTGGGACGTAGAGCAGGGTACATATATATTCTTATTTCGCGTACCCCTGATCCCCATCCCTTTAGGATTTTCCAGGATTATTGGAAAACCCATTTACCGTATATACTTGAGTATAAGCCGACTAAAGTATGAGCCGAGGCCCCTAATTTTACCACAAAAACCTGGTAAAACCTATATTTTTTTTACTCGAGTATAAGCCGAGTTTGGGTTTTCAGCACATTTTTAGTGCTGAAAAACTAGGCTTATACTGGAGTATATATGGTAATTAAGGAAGGAACTTATCCTTTAATATAGGTAGTTGGTGCAAGTTCCATAGGGGTTTTTTTGTCTTTCTTGGGATCAATGCTGTAGAATTATAGGTTAAACTTGACTTAGTTGTCTTTTTTCAAGCTTATCAATCAAAAGACATGTAACAATGAATAAAGTGTTGAAGTAAGGAACTGTTATAAGTGAACCCTCTGATACAACTGTGGCTTAAACTACATATCTATGTTTGAACAAAAGAACTTCATCGCAAAGCTCAGAGAAATTCTTGTTTCCATAGCAACCCTAATACTGAACAACAGATTTGTATATGTGCTTGTATACAATTGTTTTCAGAATACGGGCATATATTAAAAGTAATGCCATGAGCAGTGATATTTGAAGCAGCTTTTCGGCTGCCACCAAGCATAAAAAAGGAACTGTAACAGGAATTGCTTAAAATCCATTTAATTCCCCTACTGCTATCCAACTTGCTCCATAAACTTCATACAAGTATAAAAAATATGCAGCAACTGCATAAAGCCCAGCGCACAGTTATGCTACTGTAGCTTGCAGGGGTGTCTCTAAAACTGAAATAGTTACAAGAGACAAAAGATAACGATAAAAAGATAACATGAAGCTAAGGTTGGGACTTGAGCCTCCTTGCATCTATGCGAATTACCAGGACCCATTCATTTTTCAATACAGACATTTTCAATGGAAGAAAGGTCTATGGGATGGTCTATAGGTTTGAAGTGTGGAATTCAATCTTTATTTTGCAACTCACATTTCCAATTATGTCTTTAACTGCCTGACTCTATAATCATAGAACCAAAGGCATCATTAGATTTCTTTCACGTTTTTTAATATGACACCAAAAGCAATGTAATATGTAGTATAGAAACAAATATTTTCACATCTGATGTGAAGATTTTCCTCCAAATCTCTAAAAGTGACTCATCTGAGGCAAAATGTGACTACTTTAAACTCGTTTTCTTATGGCTTTGGAGGTGATTTTGTGTAAGTAAACATGTGAAAATTGATGTAAATTGTATGGAATTGTAGAAAGGATATTTCATGCCCTAGCTGAACGTGCTAGAAGTTTTGTGGTGAAAAAGCTGGTAGGAAGCTGCAAGCTGTAGTATGATTAATTATATGGACAACAGTTTTTTTTTTTTTATCTTTTAGACAGTTTCCAGAAATGATTCTCCTGTCTAAAACAGTCTTGGTGATGAATTGTTTAAGCGTTATATTTTGAACCTTTGAATTATATTTCCCATCAATGACAGTTTAATGGTTAAACCAAAATCTTACCAAATTAGCATAAACATAGGTGTAGCTAGCTAGTAGATTGTCCTCACAGGCCGGTATATATCCCATCGCCTGAGTGATCTCCAAAAGCCTTTCTTAGTCAACACTGTCATTAAGATGCATCCCTATAGTTGCATTACGGTGGTTCCATTGAGGTCTTGTAAGTGTTACCACCCACCCATACACCCAATTTCACTATAGATGGATATCATGTGAATAATAGATATTAGCTCAATGGAAGTGACTGGGGAAATGGTTTATTGCTGTCTTTATTTACTTCATCCAAATGATTCAGCAAGAAGCCTGTGAAAGCTTGTAGAAGTGATAATGTTACACATTTCTGGAACCTGACTCTTTGCTGTGTGTATTAATAGTAATGGACCATTTAATATCATACGAGCAGTCCCTGATGTAGTACAGATGCATTAACACTTTCATAGCTGCCATATATATCTGAACGGCCAGATTAAGAAACTTTAATTTTTTTTTATGTACAAACACCATTTTTTAACTTCTAAGTGGCCAATGGAAGCCAAACTACATTCTCCAATAGACATCGGACTTGGACATTGTAAGACTTTACAAAAGACACAGTCATTCCTGGCATCTTCAGGAGACAAATTTCCTTTTGTCACAGTTAAAGGGGCTGTCCATTTTCAGCAAATAATTCATATTATTTGTGTATTGAAAAGTTCTACAATTTTTTAATATAATTTCTGTATCAATACGTCATGGTTTTCTAGATATCTGCTTGCTGTTAGTCTGTGGGAAGCTTCATTGTTTACTTTCGGTGAATAAAAAACAATCAATGGTCATGTGATGCCGCACAGGTGCACGGCCGCACCTGTGGATCTATGTCCACTGGAAGTAAACAATGAAGCTTTCTATAGAATAGAAAGTAGATTGGAAAATTTTAGAACTTATCAATTTTTTTGCTAAAAGTAGACAACCCCTTTAAAGATTTTCAGTTGTGAAAACATGTGCCATGTACAGCACCCTGCTTTTATTATTTTGAGCATTGTAACAGGTCTCTACAGTCGCCCTTTAGTAATGAAATGTCCATCAGCCTCCCTTCAGTAATTAAATGTTCCCACTGGGCCACTCAACATAACAAAACAGATAAAATTAAACTGAGTACCTACCTTAAGTACGCCCTGTCCTCTTCGCCTTCCTCCTCCAGCAGCAGCAAAGTCAGAAACTTGCATGTGCACTCTGCCTGCACACACACTGTAATATGAGGTTGTAGGGCCGTCTGATGACATCATAAAGTGTGCGCAGACAGAGCTCACATACATGTTTCTGCCTGTCTGAGCTTCAAATCAATCACAATTGATTCTCTCCACTCCCATTGACCCCATTGTGGGGCCCAGTTCCGATCCTTATGCCTCTGCAGATGAGTGATATCACAAAAAAATAATTACTCCCCCACCCACACTGCTCATCAGCAGACAGTATATAGTTATGTTATGTTATGACATGATGGGTTTTAGTTTGGTGTACTGGACTGAATATTGTAAATCACTGCCTTAAATATAAAATTCTGAGCCCAATTAAAGGAAGGTATAAATAGTATAAAGTATAGATTTATTAGAGGACAATTGATGAAAAGAAAGAAATGACTGTACACGCAACTTAATTAGAATCTTTCATTAGAAGCATTATTGTATATATTTAATGGATACCTTCCACCAGAATGAAATACTGTATGCAAATGAGCCTGAGAGGCTCCATGCTCCATAGGTGTTAATGGAGCCTAGAGCCCCTCATGCTCATTTACATACAGTCTTTCATCCTGGTGGTAGATGTCCTTTAATTAGATGTGCATGAAAATGCACAAGCCTGAATTCTTGTCTCCTATATAGTGACAAAATAAGTATTTGTGTAGGAAGAGTAAAGATGCAAATGAGAAATGCGCTTTTGCTGTTGAAGCAATCACTATAAATTTGCAAATAGCACTTTATTACATTACAGGGAAATGTGTTATCTATCGCAGTGCATTATGTATTGTTCAATAACACTTTCTACAGTGAAACAAGCCATATGGGCTCTAATATGTCTGGAGACCCAGTGACATGATCCATTTTATCAGTTAGTTTAGAAAGCTTTTAATGCATTCATACAACACACACATAATAACACCCACATATAATATTGCTGTGAGTTACAAGAGAAGAAACGCGTGAGAAGAAATTAGGTGTGATGTGAAAAGAGACAAAAAGGTTGTCTGTAGCTTCCTCCACAGCTCAATACTGGAAAAGATCCAGTGGTCAAAAGGAATGTTAATTTTGTCAATATATGGATTCGCAGAATTGGTTGATGTCTGTCCATTCTGACCCTTGCATTGATTTCAAGATCGTTCTTGGCAGTTTTTGCTATTGGAAAATGCCCACAAATTCAGAATATCTCACCTCATGTTATAAGGCTTTTGGTTGTTATTCTGACTATGTTGTGGAGAGCTGTTTACACTTCATGACATTCTGAGTATCTAAATGTATTTTTGGAAATCTTATTAACAGCAGTTTAAAGCACAAGTAACTAAAGATCAACAAAATCTTTAACCTACTTCAAATCGAAAGATATCAGATCCATTCAGACCAATGCTTTTTCATGATCATTCTGGGTTTACAAGACCGAAATTGCATAGAAACCTATTGCTTTGAATGGAACCGCACACGCTTCAGTGTTTTGAATTGTAATGATAGTCTTCACTAAAAAACATTAGAATTAGAAATGAGCAAATCATCCAAAAGTCAATTCCTAGAAGTTTCAGTTAATATTTGAAAGATTTTGGATTTGGGTCCCAAATGGAATCAGTCAGAAGAGATGTTGCTCTTTTTTATGGAAATAACATAACTCCCTCCAGTCTTCTAAAACACAGATTTTCATAAAAATGGTCTTATATCATTTATGATTTATTTTTTGTATTTTCCCTCTTCCATCCCTCTTTTCCAAGCTTAAAGGGGTTTTCCCACGAAGCAAGTTAGACCCTAAACTTTGGATAGGCCCTAACTTGCTGATCAGTGGGTGTCTCAGTGATCAGAGCAGCCTGTCATGCATGCATGGGCTTCCCTGTTGATCTCTATGAAACTATAGGAGATAGTACAGCGCTAGAGACCAACGTGCCAGCCTGCACATGCACAGCTTGCTGCTCTAGCCATTTTGGTAGTGCTACAAGGGCTGTGACGGCAGTCAGCCCCTAACCCCTGATGACGCCTGTAGGGCGAAACATGTCGGGTGGGCGAAGCTGACCTGTTGGTTCATTTTTAACTAGCAATAGATAGCTATCCACAATAGGAATTATAAAGTAGGGTTTAGATTCCTAATACCCTAGGGAATATATAGCAACGGTCGCTGTACCCAAGTATAGAAAAGGGAGATATAGTGACCCCTATTTACTAGCTGCTACCTTCCATTCACCCTCTGTAATTAGGTGGGAATTGATCACCCCACCCAGAGTATATCACTGCTTAGCGGCAAGGTTGAAAGTCCTATCTCCCCTCTGATTAATTAGTGTGGACGCCATCTATTTGTAATTTTAACACTCACGTCTTGCTCTTAAATAATGTATCTAATAAAGGTTATGTTTTAACCAACCACTCACTATAGCCCTGGTGGATAAGGGGCTTTTTTTGGTCGCTAGCCGGGCGACTATTGGAAATTGATCATTTGTGTTTATACCCCATCCACCTGGCACTTGATACAAAAGGGTCATTAAAATTACCACTCTGAGGGTTTGAACTGTTTCAAGGGCTGTGACATACCCGATTTCTCATGATTATTGGGGGTCCCGTCACTGAGAACCCCGGTTTCGTGAGAAACCGCTTTAATAGATTTGCTAATCTCAAATTGGAATCCATCCAACTCTGTTCTTTTTAAGAAGAGCACATCTCAATTCCTCTGGCTGCAACCTAAACACACATGGACTTGCAACATTTTTCTATATTTTTTTCCTTTTCAAATCTAAGAGTAAGAATAATTCTTTCTTTTCAAATTTCTTTTAACATTTTTTTTTTGCATATTCAACAAGAAACAAATATAAAATATTATAGTATTGGTAGTAATGCTGTCCTCTGGGGCAATGGTGATAATTTGAACTAACCCAAGGATAAAGATCAAATAACTCGTACATAGAAAGGGAATTATTCTGTCAGTGATGATAGCTGATGTAATTACTATCGAATATGGTAAGAGTGTGAACTTAGAGGGCACTGGAGAACGAATCAAAATTAGGGTTGAAAAGGATCTTGACCACTCCCATCCCTCAACTCCAGAGGGAGAGCTCACAGCAAGGCAGGGATGTGTGTCCTGCAGTCATCAGGAGGACTCTAGACCTGTTGGAGACAGACAGGTGGTCTGTCCCAAGAGGACTGGAATCCAGAAATTACATTGTTTGTTTGAGCTTACTGAGAGCCAGAGTGCAGAGGGTGGACCTCAGCAGTGTTTCTTGAACCTAGAAGGTAACTAGGGTTCAAAAAGTGAGGTAGTTCCCTACGTAGGGGCTAAGCTGTTTGTTTTTTTTAGTTCCTGTAATAGTTTAAAGCTGAATAAAGTTGTTTCTTCTGGATCGATCCTACGTTATTGCTTTGGCACTGAAACCCCACAATATATATACGTTTTTGGTTTTGTTACATCACACTGAAGACATACTTTGTCGAATTTGTCAAAAGATTGGGTCCTAATCTATTTGGTACCAACCAAATATGTCATTTTGTCCTGGAAATTGGTATAAGTACCACTAGGGTCCTCCAAAGTATTATAATGAAAAGCTCCAATCTTGTTTTCTAAATATTTTTTACAATTGTTTTGATTTTTTTTGCCTGTCCTCCCTCCCTAAGCAAGTGATTTTTGGTACTGAAAAATGGCAGATCTGTACCAAAACTACAAGTCAACAAATGTGTTCATCTCTACAATGAATTTGATTAAATGCTACAAACTTTATTATTTCTATTAAAAAATTAACCTATGTAGGAGAATAAAAAACAGGGTAAATTTAGTGGCTTCTTAGTGCTCACAAGATCCATCAGCTTTCACAGATCAATGTAGGGTCTAGCACAGCATGATGATGCTATTAGAGTCACACCCAAGTCCAATACAGGTTGATGATCTTCTCCCTACTGCATTTATCAACCCATTCAATCATGACTCTGTATTGAGAGCATAATTTCCGAGGAAGTGATTGCATGTCTGGTCACATATCGATGTTTAGTTAGCTGGTCAATAATTGCTGCAGAATCCCAACATGTTATAGGCAGATTTATATTATCCAACTAAGCTCAATAATGTAATGCACTGTACGTAAGCAGGGCAGAAAAACCTAACAAAGCAATTCCCAGTCTAAGCAAGATATTGTTCTCTAATACAGCTCCATCAAAAACAGACCGTGACTTGCCAGTAAATCTTGTTATGGCATAATTTTAATTCTAACTATGACTTTTTTTTATCTTTGGACACCCTGCAGGCTGACTTTGTGAACATTTACTTTGACTACCTTGCAACTATATGTGATTTGCAAACAGTATATAAGTAAGCAAGACTGCAGTGGGTAGGGATCAGGAATCATTCAGAATCACAGCTCACTCATGGTAGTATACCATTTTGAACACAGATTAAACTTTATATCAATTAGGTACTGTTTACATTTGTGTTGTGGTTACTGTAGCTCTCTAGTTATTCTATCACATGATGGATAACATTGATATCCAACGGAACCCATTTACAATACAGTTCCATCTTGTTCTACTAAACTGTCCATTATTATATACCATTCAAAGTGGTGGAATATTCTGTATAATAAAATGTTCTGATGAAGCCTAAAGGCTTCAATAAAGACATGAACTGAGCCTTTTCAATCTACATACGACTTGTTGACAATTACCAGTTAAAAAAGATGTAAGACATATTAAAAACTGTACACAATATTCCATGTGTGGTCGGACCAGTGATTTGTATAAAGGTAAAACTATGTCCTTATCATGAGAATTTATTCCTCTCTTGATACATCCCTTAATTGTATTTTCCTAAATAGCATCTGTCTGTCTCTGGTTATTAAAATTAAGTTTACCATTCACCAATTGTTAAAAACTTTTACTTTTTGTTTCCATGGCCCAAGTGCATAACTTTACATTTATCTACATTTAACTTCATTGGCTATTTATCTGCCCCAATTCTCCAGCTTTTACAAATCCATCTTTAATATTATACTCTCTGCCTCTGTATTAATTAGTATTAAATAATTGGTATCATCTGCGAATATAGAAACTTACCATCTATGCGGGCCTTAATAAAAAATATTAAAAATAAGGGGGCCCAATTTTGATCCCCGTGGCACCCCACTGGTAACGTCAAGACAATCTGAGAATGAGCCATTAATGATGACAATAAGTGTGGTAATTAACCCCCGCAATTCCTGATATTGAGGGCCTATTCTATTTTTACCCTACAAAATATCTTCAAGCTGAAGTTTAGGGCCTTCTGAGTCAGACTGAATCAGACTAATTTATCACAATAAATTAATCTTTTAAAATGTTATTACGTTTTTGAGTGAGTTTTGTTGAAGGCATGCTTACCATTAAAGAGAACCCGTCATGCAAAATAACCCCCCTAAACTAAATATATTTTCATAAACTGCCATTAGAGAGCATTGCCTCTATCCCTTCATTGTCCCTCTACATGCCTGTAAACCTAAGCAATGAGGTCCTAAAGCTGTATGCAAATGACCTGTGAAATGTCCAATGAAGCATTAGCATATTCAAGCTGTCCACTCTATTCATGAGTGGGAGGCACAGCCACACCCCCAGTGCTTGGCTGACAGCCTGTATAATGATGTGAGGCTGTATAATGATGTGCTTCCTGGTGCTGGTGGCCACGCCCCCTGCAGCCTGTGTGTGTGTGTTTAGGAGAGCTACAACAGCTCCAGGCAGCCATGTTACAGCAGAACATGTCAGATTCATGTGTAGCTGATGTCTGTGTCTCTCACCTGTGTATTAGGAGGATGCAGCATGTCAGCAGATACAACACACACTAGCCATGCTTTACTATACATTGCACACAGACATGAGCAGGGGGAGGAGAGGGGAGGGGGAACAGGGGTGACATCACTGCCTCTGACCATGTGACCAGCCTCATTTACATGATAAAAAATAGATGATTTTACAATGAATAATGTATGAAATAACTAGATAAAGGCTGGGATGGGATCCTTGTGAGCTGCTCCAACAGGTAGAGGTGACAGGACAAGTGACACAGACCTGATGACAGGTGTCCTTTAAGTGTTTATTTGCTCACGCTATAAGAAATGAAAGAAGCAGAAGAAACATCAAACTGATGCTTATATAAATGATAAGTGGACATTAATGGATTTGTAAAATTAAAACTGAAGTTATATCTTGCAGGATGGGGAGAATGAATGTTATCTGATATCATGTCATACTGTAATTTCTGGCTGCCTTGCTTAAATTATGAAAATCAGCTCATGTAACCTAATGCACCACTCAAAGATTTACATTACTGTAATGTAGTAGCTTCACCTGCAGTCCTATGTAAAGCTTCAGACTATTACATTATGATGTGTTGTGCCAAATAACAGACCCTGCTCTGCTACATCTTTGAATTTTATTGAAAAAGAGGTCATAGACAAACACAATACTGCGCAGTCAGTCAAAACGAAACTCTATCACTAATAATAATTTCTAGGACACTAAATGATCATGGCATAGGCTAATCTAATAAGTCTTACATTATCCTTTAATGCTTTAAATCTGTGCCTAAAGCTGTGAGCCATTATCAAATTGTAGCTCTATATAAAGAGCGCTGAATAATAATGTAACAAATATCACAGTCAAAGCTGAATTCACAAAACCAAATGTTTACCACCTAATTAAACTGCTATAAGCTTATATAATTTTCAGCATGTGTTTTCTGTATTTCTTGCTGTATATCCGGTACTGTAAACTGATTGATGATCTTTGCATACGGCCATTACAGAGCTCATTCATCCCTTTGAAATGGGATAATATCAGGATTATTGTCTATGTTGTGTTTTATCAATGATATTTCAGAGATTAAAACATTTTCTGTTTTCATTTTTTTTGTATTGGGTAATGGAAGGTTTTTTTCCCCATATTTATTTCTTGTGCAGCATATGAATTATTTGCTACATTTCCGAACCTACTAGTAATATGAATGTCGGAAGTGAAACAGAATAGGATAAAGTAATATGAAATTCCTTATCACTACCCTATTGTAGTTGCTGATGCTATTCTTTGTAAATCGATACATAAATGGATAATCTTTAAACTCTTAAAATTATCACATTTCTAACCTTTCAACACATTACATATTGTATTACTTAAAAGAAAGGTTATAAAATATATAGACCAACAATTCCCTGAACCAGTTGTCTGTCTTTGCAAGTTCTTTTCCGTCCAAACTGCTTGCACATGTATTAATAAAGTGCTTTGCTCTGAAAGGGGCGTTCCGGTAAGATATTTATCATACAGTGTCTAACAAAATTGTGTTGCACTCTCTATGTTAAAGGTGCACCTTTAATGTTGGTGCATTCTGCGGGAGCAGATTGCGGGGGGGCTCCAGATGCATGAAGACTGTGTAACACATTTCATGAATCTGTTGCACACTGCACCCTCTACAGGCAAACTGCACATAACGCAGTTTGCACAATTTTTTCATAAATGTGGGCCATAGTTTTGCAGGCCTCAGTCTTTAGGCATTGCCGCCTCTGGTGGTGTTCACTTAATCTATACATTTGCAACACTAAAAGATAAGACAATATTATGAAGTATTCATATAGTCTCACCATGTTAGATTTACACCAACACATTGTACAGTCAGTTTTGTATTTGGGATTTCTTGGGCTCCTTATGCATTAGGGCACCTTTTTATCACTGTCTTCTGTTCCATAGCTTTAACAATATTGATGTCCGGCAGACAACGGTAGAGTATAAAGTAACCAAGGGGATTCTCATCAGAATCCTGATTCCTCTGCGCCTTTGACCTAGCTGTTTAATTCCACTACTTCTAAAATATTTTATCACTTAGATTTTGTCCCCTGTCGAGACTAATATAAAAAATGCTTGGCCAACTACAATGTAGTATGGTAACAGAGTGGAGTAGCTCAGCATGTTGTGCTATTACCACTTAAACTACAAGCTGATACTGACTTCAATATTCCTAAATGATTCTCAATGGAGTAAAACATAACGATTGCATTATGTGCATTCTTATGTGGTATAATAGCTTAAACTATTGTATTCCTAGTGTTTACTTGGCTTGAAGCTTGAGCTAAGGGTTCCCTAGTATTCAAGTAAATGGAACAACATATTTGTCCCTTTTAATAAATGCTGATGTAAGTATTTGTCCCTTATTCTTAAGTCACTGGTTAGCTTAACCTGATGAGTGTTAAATAAGAAGAAACAAACTATCGTCTACCTGAATCGGGGAAATCGATGTCTGCTTCATCTGTAACCACAGACTAAGAAGCAGGGCTTTAGAGACATACGTAAGTTATATTTGATTATGACTGTGAAGTGAAGTACTCCATGATAGCTGTGAATCAATATGATTCTCCATTGATTTATCCATTCAATGAATCAATTTTCTTTTTAACCTTTACTATTGAGAAATTGACAATATTGCATGGCATTCCCTAGTCAACAGTCGACCTTTGATACACATGTGTCCATAGTTATCTAATCTTCAGTTTGTTTAAGAAATGCAATATCTCATTAAACTTTATAATTAAATACTAACAAAACCCTTGAAAGGCTACAGATCACATGCCTTGGTGTTTTTAAGCTATTGGTCAAAGATCCTCCTTAGATGCACAGAAGTGGGCAAGGTCTTCTTTCTTCCTATGTTAGGCCCAGAACTGTTCTTATGTCTGCACTTATTTCCCATTATACCTTCCATTCTCTCCTGAATGAGGAATGCCATGGTTTAGACAAGTAAATTCACTGAGCTGCGCATAGCCTGTACATGTAGTATCTATATAGCCTGTAATCATGCGGAAAGTACAAGAGTAAAAACTAGAAGTGAAATAGTTTCATGAAGTATATAGTATGTGTGATGCTAAGTGATAACAGGGTCCCTGAAGATCAGTTGAGCCCAGTCTGTGCTGAAAGTTGTCAAAGTTGTCAAAGTCATGTAGGATCATGGAATGCTATCCCTTCTACCCAACCTGCTTATTGAAATAGACTTCTACATCCACAGAGCTGCACAGTAGCCCAGTAACACTCACAGATTCTCTCAGCACAGGCTTCTTCAAGAAGATGTTATTAAAAAATGTACCTGTGTGAAGATAATTTACCACAGATGTGTTCATATGGTCCCTCAGCAACAGAGGTTGGCTGTCCTTGGATACCCCCTCTATTTCAATCCCTTGACGCTGGAGTGATTGTATAAAGAAACACATTGTTTTTGCATATGAAATGTCTGGTAGTTACTTCATGTTTCACACTTGTCCTACATGGCTACATTTATTTGACATTATCTTCACTCGGGTACTTTTTTCAAATATATATATAAATATATATCAGATTAATTAAATTAAATGTGTATGCCCAGATGTGAATACACCTTATTTTTATTCATTTTACTCAATAATGGGTGAAAATAGTCAGTAAGCAAAAGAGTATTATGTTGGCAAATGACAGCCTTATAACCCAGTTTGTTGTATAAAATGAGTCATCATGGCATCATATGGGCCATTTGGCTCCGCTATATGATTTAGAAGCCTTCCAAAGTATTAAGGTGTAATACCTTCAGGGCCCCATTGAATTAACAATGTGGAATCTGTTCTACATCTCAACTTCCTTTCAAACAATTTATTGATGATTGCATTCATCAAAGTTTGTAGGAGACTTCTTTTTGTTGTGTTTTCCATGTTTGTATAGCGTTCCATCACTCAGGAGTTCTCTTGTCTAAGCAACACTAATGGAAGAGAAACTACATGAATTAATCTCATCAATCTAAAGCACACAAACCCTCAGATAAATTAAGTAGATTTAAAGATCATCCTTTAGATTCTATAGAACCTGACTGTCACAAGTGAACATGTCATGGAAGGCTGAGTAAAGACTAATTTGTGTGTGCGATCAAGCATGAGACCACTTTGTCTGGTACAACAAGCATTTTAATAGCAAGCTTAAACATTTAGCAGCTGCTGGTACAGTGTCGCATCAGCTTGTGACTCCCATGTAAACCAAATGAGAATTGCATGTTCGGCAGGGGGTTACTATTCTAGGCAGCTTTTGCTGTGGTGCATCACTGAATCAAATAACAGCTAGAAGCCGGAATTCATTGCATTGGCAGAACAGAGGTATTTCAACATGAGGGATGAACGATGTCTCACCTCATTTAAGATGCACACTAAATCTTCAGTACATTTATGCTTTTGTAAATGTATTTTTGCCTTTACACTGTTTTTTTCCTTAAGACTCAACTTTAAGGATTAGAGACTACTAAAATGATCCTAATCGCGTCTTAAGGCCTTTTGTATTTCCAATATGTGAATAATGTAAACTCCTATTATGTAAATGCACTTAGATAGTTAAATGAAATCTATCAGGGTGTACTGGGACATTAAACCACCCACAGGCCCTTTTGGACCGGAGTCCAAATCACCCTGTCAGAATTCTGACGTAGACTGAATATGAATGCAAATAATTGCACATATATTTATAAAGTGTCTGCACTTATATTGTGTTGTGTCTGCACTATAGACACCGCAACACAATCCTGTGCACAAAAAGGGACATAGTTCACTTTGCAATTTGCCTCACTAATAGTAAATCTGTGCCAGTGACTTGTTGTGTCTTGCAATGTTATATACAGTAGGTTTTTTTGAGAAATTGAAGTTCTTCACCCACTTTTTCAGCAAAGTCGAGAGTGGACACCTCTGTTCATGTACCCATGGAGTGTATTTCCAGGGGGTTCTGGATTCTGCGCGCCTGTGGTGCTCAGCTTGTTTGTACAGGGGATTACAAAATCTAGTTTTTTCAAACTGAAGGGTAATTTATATGTACACGTATGGTAACTTATCAGGTGAGTTAGAATATATTTGAATATTTCTGCTTTGTCTTCTATGATTATGTCCTTCCATGGATAATAAAGGTTTCTCAAAGCTTTTCTGTGCAGTGAACTGGCTAAATGTCTTGAAGCACCCTTTACCTGACATTTTTGGATTGAATTAAGAGGCGTGAAAATATGGTCTAATTTTACATCCCTCTTCAGATCAACATAATAAATAATTGGTCAAATGTCAGGAGAGAATTAAATTAAAAGCATGTGTAATCCCAGAAGAAGAGTCTGTTTAGCTTTAGATTATTCCCAAGAGCAGATGCTGAACCTTGAGATGTTTAGATGCTTCATAGAAGAGGTTATTTAAAGCATAATTCACGAGGGATCATTCACAGCCTTACACACAGAATGCATTAGCTACTTGCTCAAGGATTCAGCACATACGTGTCAGACGCAGTCTTCCCATGTGTCACAATACCAGATTCATACCAGTTTGTGATGAAATAACCAGCATCTGAATTGAAGATACTGTCATTTTGGTTCAGTATCCTTGCAGTAATTTACAAGCTGGCAGGATTACTTTCAAGACAACCAATTTTCGCGACATACATCAAAAGCTGCAGTGCTAACAACACCCTGATCTGTGTCAGTTGTAAAAATCGTCCATCATACCTTCCCCAGGTGGAATCCTGTATTTTATTATCTTACCCTTGCACAGAGTTATCTTTTTCATCAATAAATATGTTTCGGTGTAAGTAAATATTTATAGCAACAAGATACTGAATATTATTGAGGAAATAAAGCATTGTAGTAGATGTACCCGAATGCTTGCTCTTAAAATCATAGAAACCACTTCTATTAATGGGGCTTTTTCAAAAGCGACATTTTTATTACAAGAAACGTCCTACATATGTTTGTTTGAGATGGGTCTCGCAGCGGCTCCATTTTGATAAGTTGATATACTTTAGCGCATGATTCGCTCACATTTTTAGGAGACTTTCATAAATAACAATGCTACAATATAAGGTAAATGGTTATTAAAGGGAATCAATCACTTATATAACAAGTCTTCTAGGAACAGGCAGTCCCCGGGTTACATACAAGTTGGGGTCTGTAGGTTTGTTCTTAAGTTGAATTTGTATGTAAGTCGGAACTGTATACTTTATAATTGTAACCCCAGCCAGAACTTTTTTGGTCTCTGTGATAGTTGGATTGTAAAAATGTTGGATTGTCATTAGAATCAGGATTAATAATAAAGCTTCATTACAGACACCTGTGATAACTGTTACAGCTGATCATTATAGCCTAGGACTAAAGTACAGTAAATTACCAATATCCAGAGGTCCGTTTGTAACTAGGGGTCATCTGTAAGTCGGGAGTTCTTAAGTAGAGGACCGCCTGTATTAAAATCCCTAATCCGGAGATACCTTTGCATTCAATCTCCCAATACCTTACTTGAATATGATGATCGTTACCAGAGCCCCTCCAGGCTCCAGCTTCAGCACCTTATGTATGATCTCACCATACTTCAGCACACCCACTGCTTGTTATGATCCATTTTTGTCCCTTCTCTATGTCTCACAAGATCCCACACAAGAATCCGCATTCCCATGGCTTCTTCTGTCCATTGCACATTGGCAACGTACAGTACACTCCGAAGAAGCCTCTGAAATCTTAGCATAGACAATTCATTGTGTACATTGTGCATGCATAATGAACAGAAGAAGCCATAGGACCGCAAGACCTACCGCACAGCTGTGAGATCTTGTGGGACAGATTAGAGACATTTTTTGGTGAAGGAAGGATCCTCACAGGCAGTGGGTGTGCTGAAGCACAGAAGAGTGGCCTAGATTATGTAAGAGCTCTGGTGATGCCCCTAAAGCACTTTAGAATCAATAATTATTTATTGAATTAATTGAATCAAAAGGTATCACTATATTAGGGACTTTAAATCCTAGAAGACTATTATCTCGGTTTTAGGGGGAAGGGGAGGGGGTTTGCTAAAATTACACAGTTGATTCCCTTTAGTTAAACTGACTACAAACTAAGATTTTTCTATTCACTTAGATACATTAGGGCTGACTACATAGGGGATCCTTAGAAGCATGAACACAACTGATATTGCTGTTGCTTGTTCATTTACTTTACTGCATATTCAGTAGTAGTAAATGAGCCTTGCTCTATAGACAGCTGAGTGTGTTCGATCACTCAATGCTTCAGATTGATTGCTTTGTAGTCGATCATCTATAACGGCAATTAATCTTATTACCTAGCAAATAATTGCTTTTTATCCATAAAAAATAGGGACACATTCTACAATTAAATGTAAACATATAAACAAACATATAAAACACATGTAGCAGTTTAATTAGCGATATGCAGATATATGACATATTTAAAAGTACACAGCGAGAAGTAAACAGGTGTCAGTAGGAAAGTAGTAAAACCATACAACCCTACAATAAATAAAAGCAGATGGGATATTTATCAATTGTACAGTCTACAGATGAATAAATCTACAATTGCTATGCAGTGTCACTTGACAAATACTTGAATATGGACTTTAAATAGAAAGCAGGAGACTGCAACACTGTCATATAATCTCCCATCCCTATATTATTGTGCACCAACAGTACAGGTGTAATCAAATATCTATGACATGTGGTTCGATCTATTAGAAAAGCGCACAGGCCCTCGTGCAGGAGGTCATCAACCTCAACACATCTTTGAGCAAAGTATATATCTGCGGGTCGCATCAATCTTAAGGCAGAGCTTTTACTCTGCTTTGAATTAAAGGGGTTTGTCAGCAAATTTGACCATGGAGAACTTCAGCCAGTGCTAGGCAGCATCCCTGAAGCTGTTTATACATACATCTCATCTCTACACAGAGCTGCTCTTTAACCCCTCTATTCTGAGTGACAGCAGTAGCAGACATCTGATAGGAAAACAGTCTACATCTTTGTGTAGAAAATGGATCTTTCAGATGAAGCAATTCCCTGAAAAGCAACTGAACTGAAACCTTGGGTGTCCACCAGTAGTTTTTACTATACAAAACTACAAACAGAGTTAGGAAGCAGCCCTGGAGATCTTTGTAGCCATTGCAGAGTATGTGTTGTTAGTAGTAGAAGGATTGTGAATTCCACAGATTTTTATTTCAAGATTGTAGCTGGACTTGGAGCAGTTCTAGTACATTTCTGTGTGAGATCTCTTCGTTGAACTGCACAGCTCCTCCCCCCAGCAGAGGGAAAGTGCTGGACAGAAATCTGAATGCAAAGATCAAACACAATAGTATGACGAGACTCAGTGATCCAAGTCCAGTTACAATCCTGAAAAAGAAATGCATGTTACACAGTGCTGTTGATTCTAACAACATACACAAAGTTATGGCTATACAGATCTCAGGGGCTGCTACCTAACACTGTCAGCAGTTCTAAATGGTCCAACTGTTTAGAATCTCTATTTTACGAGACAATGATGACATTTATAATGTATCTTGCTAATATCATTATTGTATTTATGATGGTTATAGAGTCTTTATAGGGAGACCTTCATCTATTAGCAATTCCTCTAAAATGTTTCTTCATCCAAGTAACTGTTGCAATTAAAACTTTAATAGGCCCAGTACAAAATTATGATTCAAGTGTAGGACTCCCTTATGTCTTGTTTTCCCAGGGCATCTCAGTGTCTCACTCCTAGGTTAGCAATTATGTCATTTATTATTACTCATATGTAGGTTATGTAAGCAGCAAAACTGCATCACAGTCAATTAGGATGCATTCATTATACAAAAGGTCTTCTGCACTAGAATATTGTAATCTGGTCTCCTTAACCCTTTGAGATGTGAGAAACATAAAGCAGCAAATGTAGTTTAAATGTAAACTTGTAATAAAATTATATTTTTTTAACCAGAGATTCCAGTATCCATTTATAATATACATACTGTCATCTGTAAATTTTGATCAAAATGCAAAAGCAATAGTCTTGTTTTTACTTCTGGACATCACAGGCTGATTGGACTGGTTTGTAGAGGAGAAAGTCCAATATAGTTTCCAGTAGACTGCATTGTTTACAGCAAATAGTCTATATAGTTTAGTGTTTGTTGCTAGGCAACTGGCCATTATTTTGGGAATTGCTTTCCGAACTAAATATAAAAAAAAATCTTACATTTTTGTGATATTCTTTCTCTTTAATGTTTTAGTAGATTCTGTTAAGACACAGATGGGAAAAGTCTCCCTCTTTCAATATAATAACATGTCCAACCCGCAGCACTTCCTAAGGTGTTTAAAACATGTTAACCTCAAAGAACAATGAAGTATTATAGCAATTACCAATCTTTGGGGGGGGGGGGACATACAAGCCAAGACAATGGGGGACATTTATGATAGCCCCGGGAGCCTCTTAATGTATCGGGGCAGGAGGCTGCAGCTCGTTTATTCTATGCCAGACAATGCCCACTCCCGGCCAGCCGTGCCCTCCACTCGGCAGGCCAAGACCCCCCTCACTGGCGTAAAGGTGGCAGATTAGGCCAAATAGTCACTAATGCTAGCAATAGGCTAGCATTTGCGATTATTTCAGGGCCTCTGCGCCACTTACGTGATATCCTCATGAATATGCCCCATAGTAACAATTCCTGATCAGAGCTGGCAATTGCATCTATTTCCTCCTATACACCACATGGTGGAGGGGGCATTGCTGGCCTGCGGAGTAGTGCGGGGCAGGGTAGGGTATTTCTATATCGCACACTAGAAATAGCTTGCACCAGATATTTCAAGTGGCTGCAGCCAACTGAGGTGACGGGAGCAACATCAAGCACCAACGTTAGATAAATTTGCCCCTTTGTTTCATTTTGGTAAGGCTAAGTTCACACTACCTCCCCCTAACCTCCAATCCTTACCTCTGTAAAAAAAAAAAAAAGTAAAGAACAGAGGTTTAACATATCAATTAAAAATCCTGTTGACATCAATATAACTTTTATGTCATCCGTTATTTTCAGGTTAGGCAGGCATCTGTTATGCATGTTTTTTTCTAACAGAAAAAATGTTGTTGGCTTTAGTAATTTTTCTCTGTTTAAAAAAAAACACATGCATGATGGACACTTGCAAACAATGAGATTTTTAATTGATATGTTAAACCTCTTTTAAGAGAGGTAAGAAACAGAAGTTTGAACAGTAGTGTGAACTTAACCTTACTTGTTTTACAAAGTATCTGTTTTATGCCTATCTATGATTTCTTAATATGTTAATTTATTTTGCCGACCATTAAATCATGTTACTAAAAAAAGGACAGAAATAGAATTCTCATACTATGCTAGAAGAACATATTCCCAGAAGAAAGTGATATAGTCAACACAAAGTTAGAGGGATTTTTGTTTATATATCAACATTTTCTGGAGGTGTCTTTATCTGTCAAAGAAAAGTACAGCTCAAAAAAAAAGGAAAAAAAAAATTCCCATAAAACCAACAAGATATGAAGGAAGATCTGTGGGACAACACTGTGAAGAAATGTTTAGCTGTTAATAATTGTGATAAAGAAGAAATAACAACAGATGTCTCAGTCTGGAAAAAAAGAGCACTCGCGGATAGTACCGATTTCTCAGAGACGTTGCAGTCGTTTGATTCCAACTTCACACGTCTGATGTGTTAATTTTAATTGTCTTACAATTAATGTACTATGCTTAGGGGAATCAATTATTGTAGTTAACCACGTCTGGACTTGTTAGTTACTGATCTCCCTAAGAAATTGATGACATGAACTGGTGCTGTCTTGGCAGGTGGCATTAAGACATAATATATTTGAGATAAGTATTTTAGATTATGAATACATTGTATTTGTTTTTAAGTTCTGTATATAGTTGTCAATAATGTACAGGAGATGAATCCATTGTATTAAAAAAACAAACAAAATGGAGTTCAAATAAACCTCCCACTAAGTTCCCAATTGTTGTTACTCCATGCCTCCATCCTTATGCCATAGGGATATTTCAGAAGGGGGTTTCTATGTATGACTCCCTTGATGAGCAAAAAAAGGGAAAAGTTCATGTACAATATAATACAGATGACCTTTCAGGATAGTCAAATGTGCTAGAACTTTAGAAGATGGTTGCCACATTTTTAAAGGGATGGACATAATAATCTACATTTGTATTACCATAATGAACTTAAATGTAGCATAAAATATATTTATTTATTTAGGATTTTACTTCAATCTAAACTAGATAAAGTCATTTAGGTATTGTTTACTATGTGATAACAAAAAAAAAATGGTGTTCCAGCTCACCAGCCTCTTTATGCACAGTCTCCTCGAGCATGGTTCAAACCGCTGCAGCGGGCATAGCAACATGTAGAGAGAAAAATGCAGTTACAGCTCATGGAGATCTTGTGAAGTAATATCCTTTATTTGAACTTAGGTGACATCTGGATGTGTAGCAACATAAAAAGTCTACTCGTTTCATGAATAAGAGCAGGTCAACTGCTCGAAACGCGTAGACTTTTTATGTTGCAACGCAACATAAAGGATATTACTTAACAAGATCTCCATGAGTTGGATCTGCATTTTTCTCTCTACATTGTTTTCTATGTGTCATGCTTATTTCCAGTACCTTAGCTGTTATTCATTCAGTAAGCTAATATATTTTACAACTACATAAGGTCTTTCTAAATTACAACCTTTAAAATAGCACAAAGCTGCAGGTTGTCATTAGAAACAATCTACCAAATTATTGTCAAATTTAGTTTTAACTGTGTAGGCGAGTCCCTATTATGCAGCAACACAGATATTTTACCACATAAGATGACATTTTAGTGTCTAGTGGAAAGATAATAGTTCATAGAATTTAATTCTCTAGTCAATCTGTGTATAGATAATAAGATAGGCAAAAAAATAAACAATTTACAATATTCCGTTTAGTTTATACAGCAAGGCAATACAATGTCAAGACCAAAGAGTGGCCTAAGAAAGTCAGGTGTCAAAGCTAGCATTAGAAAGTATAAGCTCAAAATTAGGAATATAAGGAAAAATAGTCTACTGCAGGCCATTGTCAGAATTATAGGGAAAAGCAAGCAAGATGGCTAAGAAAGGGGCACATTCTACAGGAACTGATGAAAGGGAAGACGTGATAGACTCAATTTGAAGATTAAGTGCTCAGTGACAATAAAAAATGAGTTACATAGCCAACCTAGTAGTCTTGAAGGTTTGGAAAGGTGAGGGGGGTGGGGGGGGGGGGGTTAACTTACACCAAAGTTCTTATACAGTTTTTTTTCTTACACAAACATCTTAGGCATAAGCTAAATATATAATTTTTTTCTGCATGACTGTTTGTATCTTAATTGAGTTAAGGTTATAGATAAGAATGTAATTTATATGTCTAATTACTACTTATATAGAATGCATCATTATGTTTTCCTATCTTTCAAGTTAATCTCTAATTGCTAAAGATATAAATAGAATAAATAGTCAAAACCAATTAAATGAAATAATTGTAAAATATATAATGTCCATTATCTGTTGACGCTAATGTAATTTTGCCGACCCAATGGAGTACTTGAAACTATCCATCCAATATAAAATAATGCTCATTTTTAATTTTTTATGTGGTCCAAAATGATAACCGTATATGACTTTTTGTCGATGAGATATCTCACTAATCTGACAATTGAAAGGACATGAATAAGAAAGCACAACAAAGATTTGATTATCGTGTACTACGTTTACATTACAGATTTTGGAGGCTTTGATTGTGGTACATTAAATGATTAACAAAATGTTATATATACAAAAACATGTATATCTCAAATATACTGTATATATATATATATATATATATATATATATATATATATATATATATATAATTCCAGGTTCCGCAGATTTTTTGATGGATAAATTGCAAAATTGAATTGTATCCATTTCACGGTATGTTAGTTTCTCCTATGGAGAGTTTTTATATTAAAAATCGGGAATTTCATCTTCACATACTATACTTTTCTTGCATAATTGCCAGAGAAACACCTCTGACAGATGGTGAATTTACAACTTCTTTCATACATATAATCATGTAGGAAAACCTCCTGAACCATACTATCTGTCTTCATATGAGTGTCTGTTCCCTATTATGTGTAAGTTGCTTCAACAACTCTTTCATCTATGGCACAGCTTGATATAATACATAAATACACATATGGTGAAAAATTAAATTGGGCTACAATCTTTCAGAAGAAACAAGTTAAAAATACACGTGATAAACTTGTTTCTTTGAGAGCTAAAATTTCACTATGTCTCTGGCTTCAAAGCATCTGGTTGACTTGGTTATGAAGCTTTTAAGCAATTACATTGAAGAAATCACTTTGATCTCAAAAGGAAGGCTGGGAGGACCAACACTGTTTTCTTTTGAAAAATTGTAAATTAGCCTTTTTTTTTATATGAATAGCTAGTATGGAAAACAAAAAGTTGGATCCCACCAAAAGAGTGTCGTCGCTTGCAAACACGGAGGTCCAACATATTCCACCCCTCACAATGATTCGAGAAGATTTCAATCAAGGCATTCAGGATTTTACTGTGGTGATGGGATCCAACTTCTTGTTTTCCTTCATATAACTTCCCTGCAGTCCCGAAGGCCATTTTGCTGCACCCTACAGATCCAGCATGTGATATTGAACTGAAAAGGAGAACTCACTGATGGTGAACTGTAACATTTGTGTTTTGTTTTACTAATAGATAATATTCCTTGTCAAAAATAGGTGCTAGACCAGATATTGGAACTCAAATTTTTTTTATTGTAGTTACAGTAAAAAAAAAAATAAAAAATGAAACCAATGAGGAAGTAGTCATATACATGGTCAACAGCAAGTCAGATGTTATCACTAGAGGCTTAAAGAACTTCCAATATGTGTTAATCTATTAATGCACAATTTATTATAAAATAGAAATGGGGGTATTATTGAGAAAACACATAGGAGGTTATTTAGGTTATTGTTTTTTTTCACACATTTTTGGCCGAAAAAATGTTGCATTGAGGTTTTTTGGGACTTTTAACAGCTAAAAAGTCGCAAATGACTATTTCCGCCACCTCATTAATTTGGCATAAACATAGAACTACTGCTATTACAACACCGTGCAAAGCCACATTCATGACATGGGACTTTTGCAAAAAGTTGCATAGAAAATCACATATTTACACTAGTCTCCTGATGGTGTATGTGCCTCAAATTAAAAAAAAAAAATCCCTCACAACAATTAGAGCATAAGAACATTGACTATAGGGAAAACGCCACTTTAATGAATTTGATGGACAGAGATGCTCCAAAAATAAACAAAGAATTGTCACAAGAAGTTGGCCTACTGATAAATAACCCCTAAAGTATCTATCATTGCAATAATGCTTCTTACAAATTTTTTTTTAGTGCACTCATGCTGCAGAACTGTGGTGCAGACACAGTTGTGCAGCACGTCGGACAGAATTGTGGCGCATGGTCTGACTAAGTACTAACAAGCCCTTTTTAGGGCACAATTTTTCTTTATAAATACACGTATAAGCAATTTTTATGTTCTTTCTAGTGCAAAGTCAGACAGAAAACTGGTGCAACCACTTTAATAAATATGGGCCAAAGTCTTTCGACAATGGTAAATAGTAATATGGTGTAGGGGGTAATCGATCAATAGGCACTTACTAAAATGCATAAAACTGAATTAACAACTGAAATTTACAGGAAGTAGCCCCCCCCCCCCTCTTTTGAGAATGTCTTAAATAGAAAACCTTTTGATGTGTTACCTAGGCTGAGATTTTATTTTTGGATTTAAGGTAAAAAAATTATTTTCCATAACATTCATTTTAAACATTTAGGGAAACATCCTTATTTGCTTATTGCTTATTCCTTACTGCTTATTTCCAGTTGAACAGATATAAATTACAGATATAGTGTTCTCAAGCTTCAGATGTTTAGACTTCTTAGGTTGATTAAAAATACACTTAATTCTAGAGAGCAAACAGAGAGAAGATAATTTCTCTTGTCTTGGATGCTTATACTTTAAACTTTCCTTAATTTGATATGTTTCAATCAAAGTCAGACATTTTCATTTTTTTAATACAATAGAATAATGTAATTCAATTTATACTACTACTAATGTTTAAAGGGCACCTACCACCACGAATCTACCTATAAAGGTAGATCGGGTGGTAGGTGGATGTATGGGACGTGAGGATAGCCCTTTTTAGAGCTAATCCTCACGTCCCCGCTAGCCTAGCATAAACTTTATTGCCCTAATATGTTAATTTAATTAAGCGGCTACCGGGGCGTGGAGTAGCCGGACACGAGGCTACACGGCGCGGCTACTCCACGCCCCAGTAGCTGCTTTCCCCCGCCTACCCTGTGATCTTCGGCGCGCAGCTCCTGGCAGCTGCGCAGAACTCCGGCTTCTCGGACGATCACAGGGTAGGCGGGGGAAAGCAGCTTAATTAAATTAACATATTAGGGCAATAAAGTTTATGCTAGGCTAGCGAGGACGTAAGGATTCGCTCTAAAAAGGGCTATCCTCACGTCCCATACATCCACCTACCACCCGATCTACCTTTATAGGTAGATTCGTGGTGGTAGGTTCCCTTTAACTAGTTATGATCTTTAAAAAAAAGAAAACATAATTTTTTATTAAAATTGTGTGTTATGTTATATTCTACATTATGTCGGTTAATTACTAGATCTAAAAAGGATTCACATAATATAGGTTTATTGCTTGCATCCAGAAAGGTATCTTTTAATTTAGCTGGACAGAAGCAGTCTATGCAGGACATTTATCAGTACTTCTATGGCAAATTTATGGGATTATTTTATAGTTACACCACCTGCATGCCATGTGGGCGTAGAGGGGCACAGCTGCCAATAAGTGGGCCACCATGGGGCATTGTGCCCTGCATACTTTCTAAAAACCTGTAAACCTGTAGACAGGGTGTGTGGCCTTTATCGTGTGCCAGC
The DNA here is from genome assembly GCF_040894005.1 of Engystomops pustulosus. Classification (NCBI taxonomy): domain Eukaryota; kingdom Metazoa; phylum Chordata; class Amphibia; order Anura; family Leptodactylidae; genus Engystomops; species Engystomops pustulosus. Next base: position 74,493,868 of record NC_092412.1, read on the forward strand.
ATATGATATATTCCCCCAAATATTTTTAATTCTGCTATGAATATTACTGTTTATTCGTGCAGCTTAGGCCACCATCATGTATGATATGTTGATCCTCTACAGGGATTTTATAACAGATAATCTGCAGTGTCCTCCAGTACCAGCATACTGGATAGGCTATGTACAAATCTATAAAGTGTGCAGCAGAAACAGATTTCTGCTGCAAATTTGGAATCCAAAATGTGTAAACTTATTTCAGTGGATTCTTGGTGCAGAGTGCAAGGGAGAGATAGAGCTCTGATCTCCATTATCCATTCTTCACTGTTTGGTGCATTTCAGGGACTATATAACATTATGTACTTATTGGCATTATATAGATTTGGATTGGATGAATTCATAATATGGCCAGAGGCCAAAACTTTATCTCCATATGCATGAGCATTCAGACCGTGGCATACAGAACACAGAAAGAATACAGAAAGAAGAATCAAGGCATGTTCCATTACTGGTTATATGAAAAACTGTTCCAACTAAGTTATCTCAATGGCACGCATGTACAGTAGACTTCTCCAAGCCTCATATAGATAAACAGAACAGTTACAGAAAATTTTGCTAAAATCAGTTTAGTGTGTATATAGACTTAAAGAGGTATTATATGGTAGGATGTTGGAAATGTATGTGGTATTGTGTTGGATTTCTGCACCTGTTAATGCTATGTTCAACATAAATAATAAGCCACAAGAATAACGTTTGGGGAATCTATTACAAATGGTGTTTTGAATGCCAGTCTTAATCCTTCCCCCCCCCCCCCCATGCTCTGCAGCCCGAATCACTAAGAGTTTCCATTCTCTTAGTAGATCTGGAAGCAATCTCCACCAGGTTTGATCAGTTTACAATGGGTCTGACCTGGTGGTGATTTGAGCTATAGTCCAGTTTTCTGGCCAAGACTATATCAAATATGACAGGTGGGGGGCATACCTTCATTCAGCTCCCCGTTGCACCAAAAATGGCGTGAATATAGAATTCTAACAAAACTTTTGGAAAAGAATCTTTCCATAAGCTTTGTCCACCAGAAAACTGGCGGAAAGGTATAGTAAATTCCCCCCAGTGCGTTGATAGCTCAATACCGCTGAAATAAACTTTATTATAAAAAGTTTTACAGTTGAATAATTTTATAGCTCTATTATAGCTATGACTACTTTTTGAACCGTAAACAATATTCATATTTTGTTTCCTGCCATTTAGCTCCATATAAAGATTTGAAGCATTCAGGGAAGATAACTTCAAAGTATTATAATTACACTATTCACTATACCATACAAGATTTACAGAATAGACAAATATCGAAACACATCCTACAATAATAAGATTGTCCTTATATGTGATCGCTGCTAAACCTCATCCATTGTAAAAGTAAAAAATACATCAGATTTATGATTGATTTTTATTGAAAAATGGATTGAAATTGAAATTGGTTGCTCGGCTGGGATCACTGCCGGCATGGTAGGACTTGCATTTCTCTAGTTTGCTGTCTTCTCAATATCTTTTTATAATATTTTTTCCTTGTTCTTTTCAAAATGCATTGGACTAGAAACACTATTTCTGTGTTTTCCTGTTTGACATGTGGAGATTGATTTAATGCCTTGCTTGATGTTGCTTCATGGAGAGAAGAGCAGCTTCCGCGCTATTTTATACATGAAAAAAGACATGAAAGATGGAATCTTATGCAAAGAAGCACAAATGATTATTGCATGATCAAACATAAATGATTGCCTCCTGCTTTTTTTTCTGTTCAAAGATGGATGTGCTGCAGTAATGGAAAGTGTGCATTCACATTTGCCAGTTTTCTGTTCTCAAGACAAATCAAATATTGTACCTTGGTCAATTATTTCTCCATTTTCATCATTTAAAATGACTAAAATTGCTAATTTATGATATTCTATCCATAGTTGATAAATGAGCTTTTATTCTACTAAAGCAGTCAGTATGGTCACATTGAGGACAATAAATTTTGTGGACTGACTTCTGATTTATGTGCATATAACATATTTTATTCCACGGGGAACCTGTTGCATCATTGAATTGTGAAGTTCTTTCTGTACAGTTCTACTTACAAGAGACATTTAGATGATTATAATAAGTGTTAGCTGCTTTGGAAACTCTATTTTACAAGCTCTCGCTATCAATTGTAATCTACTGGTATAATGGCAACTTGAATTACAAAGCACCAAAGGCCATTCATTAAAGTCAATGGAATCTATTGTGTTCGTTGTTTTCAATGGGTGACCAGAACAGCCATCTATTCAGGGAAAAGTAGTGGTACATCTTGCAGTGGATTACCTCCTATGAAGAATGGGACATGTTGAAAAGCAACTTACTAACATTTCTTCCACTTCCATCTTCCATCAGGAAAGCTAAGCACCTCCCCATACATGCAGGTAGGGGATATCCACAGAATAAATGGCTTTGGCTGATTTTGGTGTAATGTGTGTAGACAGCTAAAAGAAGTTTTACCAAGGTAGGAAGTTATCTTCTATCCACATATTGATAATGAGATCCCTATGAATCTGGAGGCAGGTATCCCATAATCGGTAGAGCGGTAGGACAAGCATGCTTCCTATTGCTGCATTCAAAAGGAGGGGAGATTTGAAATTCCCCAAGCATGGTATTTGTAGTATCTTTACCACTTATATTCACTGTCTAAATGAATGCCACGGACACTCAAGTATTAGTTTTAAAGGATGCCAGAAGGTTTAGTATGTTATGAGAAGTAACATAACAACATTGTCATAAGTACAGTGATACATTGTACACCTGCATATGTACTTCTGCATAATGTAACATATCCATATCCATTCATGTGAAATTTATGTCAGAATTTCATTGCCTATAATTCATTAGGCCCATTTGGGCAACTTTAGTCCTGTAGACATTCATATCCTGCAAGTTATTGCAGTTTCATGCTCCCAAGTCGTACTTGCCATTATCTTTTAGTTGGTCTACTTCACTCCAGAAAATTTTTGTTCATCTGCATAATTTTTGGTGCATTGTAAAGCCAAGCCCCTTTCCAAAGATCACCTCTCTATTGTCAAACTAGTTAAACTGGTCCAAAAAGTGTCTAAAGACCCTTAATAAATGTGGCACAAGGCATTTCAAACTACACCAGAATTCTCAAACAGAAAACTTGATAAATCTCGCTAATATCTGTGATTGACAGATCGTCTCCTATTGAAACTAAAAATATCTGATATAACTCAGAGCTAGCTCATTTAACCCATTAGTGACCGTCATGAGTAAACCAAAGGAATACACCCAATATTACAATGAAATCACATTGTTTGCATTGTTAGAAAAATAAACCACACACTATTGCTAACAAATAAAATAATAATAAAAAAAAAATCTTCAATAATACAAAAAATTTGTCAATTTGGCCCCTGAAATAAGGGCGGAGAATGATGACTGTTTTTATTGGAAAGCAATGTGTAGCTGATGTTAGTAAGTTAAGTTACACCATTATATGCAATGTATGCAATTTTATTTCATATAAAACTTTCTCATGGATCTGATTCCATAAACATGTCTGGTGAACACAGACTTTTTTATAATCTTGTGACTTTAGTCAGATGATAAATTCCACTGATGTCTAAACCTGGTTTTTATGCATTAAGAAGCACATTTTCATGGCATAAGTGTAAAAGCAAAGATCTTTTATTGATGTATAGGATAATTTCTCCTCCATTGTGAAAGGTGACTAATGCAAAGAAGAAATTCTCAAGATCTCATATTTTGTTCATAAAAACGTAATCTGAAAGACCTTAGAAGAGCTTTTATAATTTTCCTGTTACTCAAGAGTCATAGAAGGAAGAGCATTTTTGTGCTTATAAAATAATTTTAAAATGCACTCATGTGAAAATGAAAGAAGAAGAATTATTTCATAACGTTGTCGCATTTTTCATAATTATAAGCAGCTTATATCTGGCAGGGTATGCTTTCTTGTGATTACCAATCATTATGACATACGGCTTCAATTTGCACCTCATGCAGTGAGTAGGTGTGATCCACTGGTAGGAGCTAGAAGACAGAATTTATATTCTGGTTCCTGGTCCTGATTAATTTTTCAGGGCCTGTAAGTCAGAATTTATTCAAGGTGGTTCAGACTGTGTAATAACATTTCATTAACTTTGTATATAAAAACCCTGAGCTTTTCCTATTATGTCTTAGGTGGTAGACAAGATCATGTATATTAAATCTTGTATTCTAGCGGGAATAATAAGAAGCTGCAGATTGTGGTCAATATATCACTGCCACGATATACTGTATATCACTTTTGAACAGATCATTGTAGACATATGCACTTAATAATATCCTGTGAGACGTCACAGTTGAGAACTTACTTACAGTTTTTTTTTTTTTACCATTCTTTGTACAAGACTGTACTTGGAATAAAAAAAGTGGGATTTTCATAAAAGCTAAAAATATGACGCAGCATGAAACATTTCTATGACATTGAGTAGTTTCTTTTTGACATTTATCATTACAAATTAACCCTTAATTTGTGTGATGACCCAATATTTCCCAAAATTATTTTTTACGCTTTGTAAAGATTGCTTACATTTTTCAGTTGCTTCTTTAAAAAAAGAAAGCAATAGTATAAGCGTAGTTGGTTGTATTTTGTGACTTTTTAGGTACATTGAAGTTTTAGCATGATTTGTGTCTCTAGATTTGTGATCTATGAACATGGTTTGCATCTTATTTGTCATTATATTTTGTCTGTTTCTAGATGTTGGTGATTGGTTTACAATTGGTTTGCACATAAAAATGTACAAATAATTGCACACACTTGCTACTTTGCAGACACAAAAACACCATAAACCAGATGTTTCCCCCCCTGTATATGCTTTTTACAGTTCTCGTTAACAGTTCACTCAATAATACAACTTTATAAGAATATTGAAAAATAACATAAACTTTATTAGTCAATCATAATTACAATGACACAGGAGGAACAAAGGTGGCTCCCCAAAGGTGAGTCTGTCCCTAAATAATAAGTGCCTCACAGCAAAAAGGTAAGGTCCCACTCCAAGAGGAAGAGAGGAAAAGTTGCAGACCACAGAAAGGGAGGCACTTCAAGTGTTTTGCATGGCTGGCTTTGTTATATTTTATATTTTTATATGTTGTAACTGTTTATTTAGGGGCAATAAGGCAGGGCCAATAAGGCCTGAATAGGCCGGCTGTGCGGAGGGCGTGGATGGCAGGGAGTGGGCAGACGCAGGGCATTAGTGTTCCTGCGGATTTGCTGCAGGCTTCAGCCTCTCGATGTATCTCGCTGCGAGAAAGCTGTGGCGGGGCTATCATATGCCAGCGCATGAGCTCTGGCGTATTATAAATATCCCCCAATATGTATATAAAGAAATAGTTTATACATTTTGGTGATCAGATGGTTAATGTAAAGATTGTAAATCTAAGGTTGTGTTGCATATCAAGGTGTGCTTACTGTCAATTTTATATTGGCAAGATCATTATGAACGAACATGTACAATTCCATGCGCATATGAACTTGGTCAATACGGGAAGAGCAGTACAGAGAATAATAAAACACATGAAAGATCTAAATATTGCAAATCCTAGGGTTGTTGTCTCACTCACCCCCTGAGAATAAGAGGTGCAAAAGAATGGCAGTATACTTAACATTTTAAAATTACTTTAAGTCATGGCATTTTTCACAAAAACAAATAAATGTAAAAAAACCCTCCATATAGATATTACTTCCTGAAGTAGCAAAAAGAATTATCCAAAGTGAAAGCCTCTTGTTGAAAAAAATGCAATATTTTTCAAGCCTAAATCACCTGTAAAATGTTATATAATAGTTACAATCCAAGATAAAGAATACAAATTACTGTTCTTCTGGTGGTTTTCCAATATAAGCACCAAAAAAAATCTTCTAATCCTGTAAGATAATATTTCTTAAAAGCATTATTTTTATATAAATGGTTCTGACCACTTTAGGGATTTAGTAATAAAAGCTTTGAAGTCAGAAGTCTGATTCCAAAACCAGGACTAATAATTTTGCCAGTAATTTCCAACATATTCTGAAAATATTCTGTAAATAGAAATACTTCTACTTTCTAAGTGTATTTAAATAGCTCCAGTAGATTGTTTTCTTGACATCCTAATGATGCCCCTAGACAAGGAAAAGAATGGTTGTTTCATTCACAACATTGTTACCTTGAGAAATACGTGTAGAGTAACAAATGAAAATGCATTTTATGTTCTATCTCACATGAGCAATCTATTCAGATTGTGATTAAGCCCATTACAAATCCAGCTGCCATGGCAACCAACATGTTGCCTAATAGGGCATTGCAAGCACGCTTAGAGGTGCATACATGCATGACTGTCAACAGAGAGAAAGCAAAATGCAGGCACGGTCCTCTGCTTCACAGAGCACAAGTGAGGATTTTTTTTCACATTGACAATGTATACATTTGCACAAATTAAATTATACAGATATTTATAACCTACGATCGGGATAATGCTCATAAATGTATTAAAGCAAAAGAATGCATTAAAAATATGCAAAAAAATTTGTTTCAATACAAGATATTATATTATTAACATAAAGATTCCGGTTAACTGATTTACCCTTATAATAATAATAATTCTTTATTGATAAAGCGCCTACAGATTACCCAGATGCACAAAGCATGACAAATCGGTCCCTGTCCCCAAGGGGCTCACAATCTAATCAACCTACCAATATGTTTTGAAGTGTGGGAGGAAACCAGAGTACTCGGAGGAAACCCACGCAAACATGGAGAGAACATACAAACTCTTTGCAGATGTTGACCTGGGTGGGATTAGAACCCAGGACTCCAGCGCTGCAAGGCAGAAGTGCTACCCACTCAGCCACCGTGCTGCCCTATTAATGATACTCAGTTCACATATGTGTTTGCTTTATCGTAACGCCCCTTTCAGTGCTGAAATTCTTGCCGCATGATGACTAGTGCAGTGTGCGCCACAATTGTGTCTCGGACACTTCTTAACTACCTGTGCAAACAGTTTGCACTAAAAAGAACATGCAAAGCCCGAGAGAAAACGGGTGCACGGCCCTTGGTAAATGTGCCCCTATATCTATAATGTACACTAACAAGCAGAAGTGAAAAGTTAGACTGATGACCAGCTACAACATGGGGATATAAGACAAGAGTTCCTTTTCTTTTTTCACTTGTTTCTGCCATCCTTGCAGTCCAAGAAATATTTGAGTGAGATCCTGGTCAATAGGTTTCCTTCTTTGAAAGTACCGTTGTACAAGAAGTTTGCCATAACTCAGTTGTGTGCATGGCTCACAATGTATGAAGCCTAAGGCTATATTCATACTAATGTATGCCTGCTGTACCGTAGGATGGTGGGCACACGTCGGCACCGTGGAGAGTAGAAGGCGATGAGCGCCACTCACCACCACCCCTCTCCATAGTAATACATGGCTCACTGTGCCATATTCCGGCGAAAGATAGGACATGTCCTATCTTTCTCCCAGCTACGGTACGGTGCCCGGTGCGCCCATTGCTGTGTGTGGGGGACGTATATAGGCCGTACATATGTCGGCTGTATATACATCCCCCATACGTTCGTGTGAATGTAGCCTTAGACATAGAACAGAAGCTGCGCAGTTATGGCCTTGAAAGTGAATAAAAGTTTAAAGTGCTGAGGATTTAGTATGTTAATATTTTTGTGTATAATATTTAAAAGTTGCCGTGGTTTATTTTTTAAAATAAAAGTTTTTCATGAGTTTTAACTCTTGGTCTGTATTAAACTGAATGCTTGTTTGAGCAGGTGATATAATACTTTCGACTGATAAGCTACTCTTACGCTTTTATCATGCTATTCCTTTGTGGAAAAGAGAAGGCACAGACATATAATGAATGAGGAAGCAAAGATTACTTAGAAGGTTATCTTTGCCCTAAAAAAAAAATAAGTAAGAATGTTTATTTCTCGGTAGCAAATAATAAATAATCCTGTCAAACCTACTGTATTACAAGGCTTTTAAAAGGAAAACTGTAATCTGAGTGTTTACTGAAAGCCATATCCTGAGTTAAAATGAATAAAAGAAAGGAATATTTATATTCCTTATTGTCAGCTTGTAATGTTTGAGTGAATTTGCGTACAAGCCACAAATACAATTTCCTTATACCACAAACAAATTATAAACTTTTTAAAATCCATATAAGTATCTCAAAATAAATGTCAAACCACCTTTTCTATGTAAAATAAAGGGGTTTTTATGAATATGGAATATACCCATAAGCCCAGTGTAAGATAAAAATACAACTCTTACTTATCCCACTCCATTTCCTGTTTCAGGCCTTGGACCTGCCTAGAAGACACTGGTGTCATGGAACCAAATTCAACCGATAACTTAGTTCTCGATACTAGATATAACTTCCATTTTCCAGGAGACTTCACTTGATGTGTTGTACTCTTGTCATTGGATGAAGTAGGTTCTGTGACCCACAGGAAATTTTTATCGGGTGTAGGAGGTATCAGTGCTGATCATCCACATCATCTGATCTGATATAAACCATAGTTTTGAAGTTGTTACTTTAAATTTAGGATTATTAGATATTCATACAGCCATGCCTCAGTATACTGTACTTGTTTCTGTACCTCCTTCTATACATTGCTTGAAGAACAGTTCCATACATTGTCTGACTTTGTGTGGCTGTTTATAACAATAGGTTTAGTGTTGATGATCTGTTGATGATGATATCACATAGATGCTCTTGTTCTGTAAAGAAGACATCAGTGTTTAATCTAGAGCCCAGCGGTGTGCCTGCAGTTCATCTTATATGTAAAACATCCATTGCTATCTACTTCCCTTTAGTAGTAATAATTTACCATTACCTCTCAGTAGGGTAGCGGTCTATTGTAAGGCTCATGTCATGTTCTTTTTAACTTGGCAAAATGAATATTATTATTTGTGCAACTTTGTGCTAAAATCGTTCACATTTAAAATGCATTGAAAACTAGTCCTAAGTTCAATCTCTTCTGGATCTCCCACATGGGATCCTGCAGATACTATAAGGTCAAACACTTGCTCATTGTAAAGAGACTAAATAAAGAATGATGGTAGAGTCAATTTCATGAATAAGATTAACTCATGAATATTTCACTGTATCTTTTCTCTCTGAGCCTAATGCTATTGCAGATGCATACGAGTCACTTTTTGTCCTGTCCCTCTTGTGACTCTTAGGTCTATCATGTATAATAAAAAGAAGGAGCTTTTTTTGATACTTCCTTGCTCCTGCACATAGGTTTGTCATCCAGCTTTAGAAACGGGAAGTAATGGTGTGTTTATAAAATACCTCCTCCTATTCTTCAGAAGCCATTCTCCGAATAAATTAGAAATCATTTGTTTAATAATTCACTTCTGGCATCTGTTCTTCAGTTTACATCTAGATAAGAGTAAAGGAACACATTACACTAAGGGGTTTTTTGCTTGCTTCAAATTTAATTTTGATGATCTATTTGCTGCTAATATCTCACTGAATATTCATATCCATTTATAGTCTCCTTCTTCTGCTCCTGTAATTGTTTAAATCATTTGAAATATTTGGACTCATTTCAGTTTCTTAATTTTTACTGGTAAGTGTAAACTCAGCATGAAATACATAATTCTTATAGCGCTGTAATTTGTTAGTTTATACCTGAGGAACCATTAATAAAAGCAAGCATCTCTTTGCTCCAATTATACTGTAGCTACAGCCTTTTAATTCAGCAACTAAAGGAAGAAAGTTGTGCTATGTAGCAAGGTGAATGGGATGGAAAGGATAATCCATTGTATTATTTGCTTATATATTAACCCCTTCCCGCCGCAGCCCTTTTTCGATTTAGCATTTTCGTTTTTCACTCCCCACATTCAAAAATCTGGAACTTTTTTATTTTGGGTGGTGGGTGGTGCCGTTTATTGCAGATTTTGATGACTTTTACAATGTTATCATTTTTAGAACTGTACAACGTTTTGATCACTTTTTATAGAATTTCGACTTTGGGTGCGATTTTCCGTTACGGGGTTAAACGCAGTGAAAAAACGTTATCATATTTTGATAGATGGGGCATTTTCGGACGCGGCAATACCTAATGTGTTTATGATTTTTACTGTTTATTTATATTTATATCAGTTCTAGGGAAAGGGGGGGTGTTTAGAATTTTTAGTTTTTTTATTTTTATTTTTACTATTTTTCAGACTCCCTAGGGTACTTTTACCCTAGGGTGTCTGTACGATCCTATCATATACTGCCATACTATGGCAGTATATGGGGATTTTACTACTCATACATTACAATGTGCTGATAGCACATTGTAATGCATGGGTTAACCCGAAGTAGCTTCGGGTCTTCGTGAGACTCAAAGCTACCATGGCGACGGATCGCAGCTTCCCGATGATGTCACGGGGAGCGACGATCCTCAGAAAGATGGCGGCGCCCTCGCACCGCCGTCTTTTTGAAGCCGCCGGCACCTTTGCCGGCGGCTATCAGCAGTAAAACAACCGCGATTGGTGCCGGTGATCGGTGCCGGTGTTACCGGTAAGCCTTTGCTGCAATATGCAGCAAAGACTTACCGGCTATGGAAAGGGCTCGGCCCGCGAGCCCTCTCCATGTACCGGGACCCGACATGTGACGTACTATTACGTCACATGTCGGGAAGGGGTTAATATTGCTCTTGCTCAGCCAAAGTTTAACACTTTGCCAAAATCTCACCCTTTTCTGTCAAAAGGATTGAAAAGATTGGCTAAAGATGAACCATAATTTACTAAATCTACTGTCTTTGGTTGTTTTGCTTTGTGCCTAAATTGTACATTGTTATATTTTATCCTAAATCCTCTTTCCTCTAAATTGTACTTAATTTATAAACAGTAATTGTCCAATATTTTACATTGATGGCTCCTATATGAGCATGACACGACTTTTTTCACATAGTAGCTATGTACCATTATGGCCGCCTTGGTTCCTATAAAATTGAATGGGAGCCCGGGTTTCCATGTCAATACATAGAGGATGGAATTGGCAGCAGTTGTGCTGTACATTATCAGTTTATTTCTACAGAGCTGAGTAGGCCCCCACCTATCAGAAAAACCTATTAAAGCAAAATATGGACTAGTTTTGTGCCGTAAATTCCAGCAATGTTGCTATAATACAAATAGGGCACCAACAACATACAAATTGCTAAGCTCAGAAAACAAATAACCAAAAGAAGAAACAAAGTGAGCGTGCGTTACTTAAACATGAAATTTATTGATATACATTAAAAATGAAACAATCACATAATTCCGGGTAGTTGCGGGGCAAACAGCCAAAAAAGGTGCTGGGCAGCACAGATATTTAATGGACAGTAGGCAAAGTATTGCATGACATCATAAAGTGCATAGTGCGAAACCCAAGAAACCATTCCATACTGAGTAAATCAACATAAGTAGTAGAAGCGCAAATATACAGATCAAACAATTATACCTGCAATTTTAAAATGTAGTCAGCGCATAAGAGGAAAACTGCCCAGCACCTCCCCGACACGTGTTTTGTCCACACAGGACTTTGTCAAGGGGCGGTGCTATGGAGGGCGCAGGAAGATTAAATCACAGAAGCTGACCAATAGAGAAAGCAAAGCGCACCTGCGCCAGATGAACAGTAGGTGAAATATATAGGGTGCATTATCCTAAATCCTCTTTCCTCTAAATTGTACTTAATTTATAAACAGTAATTGTCCAATATTTTACATTGATGGCTCCTATATGAGCATGACACAACTTTTTTCACATAGTAGCTATGTACCATAATGGCCGCCCTGGTTCCTATAAAATTGAATGGGAGCCCAGGTTTCCATGTCAATACATAGAGGATGGAATTGGCAGCAGTTGTGCTGTACATTATCAGTTTATTTCTACAGAGCTGGGTAGGTCCCCACCTATCAGATCATAGTGGCCATCTCTTGAGTTGGGTCATCAATATAAAATATTTCTCAAACTGTTCAGGTAATCTTATTCATTGGAGGGGAGTTTATCATGACTGGGCACATTATGATCCAGTCATGATTTTCCCCCACCAGCAAAGGGATGAAAGTACTAAAAGACTGTAGGGCAGGCTATAGTAAATATACTTGGCAGGGTTTCCCTTCCCTATCACACCCACTTAGGTGTGAGAGGGGCGTAAGGGGGAAAAACCTCCATGGCCAGGAAGTTTGACTTTTTTACGCCACATATGGCAGAATACTGCCTTACAAAGCATGATAAATGCCCCCAATACATTATTAATACATTTGTAATTCTCTGATGCAAGGGAAACATTCCTTTTCCATTTCTCTTGGCATCAGAACAATGCATGTTCAAATGCACACAGCATAGCTACTGTATATTCTCGAGTATAAGCCAGCCCGAATAAAGGCCCCTAATTTTACCACAAAAAACTGTGAAAACCTACTGACTTGAGTATAAGCCTAGGATGGGAAATGTACTAGTCACAGCCAGTATACAGTGAGTCAGACCCCTTCCCCCTTGTATATAGATCGGCAAACACGGCGGAGCATCAAACGGACCTGCAGGGAGCATTGGAAAGGTATGTATTTACTTTCTTTTTTTACTCGAGTATAAGCCGAGTTTGGGTTTTTCAGCACATTTTTTGTACTGAAAAACTCGGCTTACACTCGAATATATACATATATGTAATGGCCGGTACCATATGTCACATGATGGTCCCTCATGATCAGACCAGAGTATATTCAAATGCTTACAGCATAGCTATGAAATGTGTAGTACAATATGTAACATGTTGGTCCCACAGGAAAAGACCAGAGTATATTTAAATACTTAAAGTATAGCTATAAAATGTGTGGTGCCGTGTGACCCACCATGAGATTATTCTCAACATAAATGCTGATTTTTAATGAATGTCATTAGATCAATGTATTTGTAATATTTCCATCTATGGAACATAAAATAGTAATGACCCATGAAATTGTTACAAAAGTTTCAGTTTTATAGTTTCCATCATTCATCTCATACCAATAACATATTAAACATATAAGATTGATCTGTTGATAACGGAAACAATGAAATCAGAAAGTGATGTGTATGAAATATTCAATGGAGTCTCATTATAGATTAAGATAGAGATAAACTTATACATTATATCAAACATACCGTATTTTCGAGACTGTAAGGCGCACAAAAAATCCTTTGATTTTCTCAGAAATCAAAGGTGCGCCTTATAGTCCAGTGCGCCTTACATATGAACCGCACTTACAGACAACAGCTACCTTGAACTGTGCACAGGTCTGCCACCTGTTGGTCATTCATCCTTATAATCCAGTGCGCCTTATATATGAACCTAGACATTTTAGCAGGCATTTATTGACGGTGCGCCTTATAATCCTTTGCGCCTTATAGTCCGAAAAATATGGTAAGTTATTTTATTGGGAGTCTTCTAATTTCTGCCAAACCACACCTCTGTTGGCATTACAAGATCCATCAATATAAATGATCATCTTTTTACAGATTCCATTATTAGACATAGGTTAAGAGGTACACAATAATTCCACTCAGATGTCATTGGGCACATCATAGCTTTTATGACAATTTAATTTGGTCTAAAATAGTTGACTTTTTACTGAATGAACATTACTTATGTTTACTTTTCAATGGTTTGTTTTAAAATAAATGAAAAGTTCTTCTCCCTGAAAAGCCTCCTAATGATTTAATAAGGCACTGTTTTACAGGGCATTTTAATGACTTTTCCAAGCATAATTCCATTTTCCTTTGTTATTTTGCTTCAGTGAATTCTCTTTTTATAGTTTTCTGTCCAATTTCCCTTTAGGTTTTTTTTTCACCCACAGGGTATTCTACTGGCTGCCAATACTTTCCTCGCACCATGCTGTTAATATTAGTCTTAGTATTCTATCCAGTGAGTCAGCTGGGTACTGAAACATTCCCTGAAGGTGCGCAGGTGCATTAAATAGCTGGAATCGCTGGAAGAAGATGTAAGCACCCAGCTGCCTCTGAATTTATTTGAATTCAGTGTAAACCAGTCTGCTCCATTGCCTGGATACAGCTGTACAATATACAATCCAAATGCATAAGATGTCAACAGCTTTTTGCTTTCAACCGCTTTGAATAATATTAAGAAGGTTTAGAAAAATGAACAATCGTAATTTGGCTAACGCTTTAATCACAGTTGATGTGTACTTTCTGACTTATTTATTAGGCTTTATGTAGTAAATTTATTTTATGTTATATATCTATATATTATTATTATATTATTTTTATATACATTTTAGGTTAAGATCCCACTAACGTTCAAACCTCCATTTAAAAAGTACAGAACGGAGGTTTAACATATCAGTTCAAAATCCCAATAACATCAATGTAAATTTATGATCAGTTTGGGAAGTATCCATTATCCATGTGTTTTATTCAAACAGAGAAAAAGTACTGCAGTCACCATAATGTTTTTCATCCAAAATGCACATACATAACAGATACTATGCTAAATAGAATGATGGATGCCAAAAATTTACGGTGATGTCAATGGGATTTTTAATTGATACATTAATCCTCTGTTCTTAACTTTTTTAACAAGGGTAAGGAGCAGAAGTTTGAATGGTAGTGTGAACTCAGCCTAAATCAATATCAGATAGAATGTGATTGTATAATCTATTCATAACCATTTATGGCACACATTTAAATACTATTCCTGGGCATTCTTCCATATTTTCTCCAAAAAGGCATGCTGGTGGTACATTCACTCTGCCCTTGCTCTGGTACTTGTGTAATAATAGCTAATAAAAATAAGAACCTCTCAGAGAGCCCTGCTGTACCTCTGTACAGGGGCGTAACTTGAGGGGGTGCATAGGTTGCGGTTGCACCAGGGCCCAAGAGGTTTAGGGGGCCCTTATGGTGTCACTTTCCCATATGAGAAGACTTTTATTATAAACCATACATTATAGTCGGGGCGTGGCACAGACTTTGCACTGGGGACCATCAGCTTCTAGTTACGCCACTGCCTCTGTAGTCTTTGCTGCATGTGTGTGGTAGAGAAACGGTTCAAAAAGCGTGGCAGCAACATGAGACAAATTAGCCAAAGTTTGTGGAATATGAAAAAAATATAAATTTACCACCATGTTAATATAGGTTTACTACTTTATAGCAATTTTAGGCATGAATCAAGAGGATGTATTGATTTTGGCAAGTTCACATTGACCCTGCTGTCCTGTAGTTTGTACACTCATTTAATAATATATCACTATGTATGTACTGTTAAACAGATGAGTCTTCCCTATCTTTGTCTGTCTTATTGGCTAGAGGTTTGATATAATAACAGTTTGATGTTGCTGATAATATGTTAGATATTTATTCTACACCCCCATCCACTTATATGTACACCTTCAAATCAATTTGAATGCATAATGTATTACTGGCAATCTCCATTTTATCAGATTTTCTGTGAGAGGATTCATGTGTTTGCTTTGCATAATTTCTTATCATATTGACAAGATGCACTTAGTTGTTGCAAAATTTACTGTCTTAGTCATTTTTCGTTTTATCCTCATGTCATGTTTTACCTCAGATTATATATGTATCCATGTTTCTTAGCAACACAGTGAAGTGAAAGATTGCCAATACAACAATTACTCTAGAAAGGAAAGTAACCCAATTACATATAAATACGGCCAAAGTGCACAGGTCATTTGTTGCTACAGAGGCGACATGGCCTGATCCTGGTTCAAAATGTTTGTAAGAGTCTACAGCATTTCTAGGTGAGTAAAGAAAAAAATGTGAATTGTAAATCCCCGAGTACAAGCATCAGTGTATTTGTACAACTCTAAAAGATATATTGGGGATGTCTGAATTATAATAGTGAAAATACAGTGTATACTTTGCCCTGTCGTGAAGCCGCAGTCTGCAGGCCCCTTCCATCCTTGGGCCCTGCTAGAGTATAAGCTGAGGGAGGCTTTTTCAGTCTAAAAATTGTGCTGAAAAAGTTGGCTCAAAATATACTCAAATATATATGGTACATTTCTGTGATAATACAGGAGAAAGAGAATGTTCTACATTGTATTTTTAAAATATATAGGTAAATGTATCCCCCAACCTTTCAGGTAGTCAGACATAAAACACTTGATGCTCTTCTTAAACCAAATTGACCAGTCCAGTAAATGTTTCTAGAGCCAATAAAGGCCTTGTAAGACCTACAAACCTATTCTGAGGTTCGGGAACTACCTGGGCACCTAAGTGACCTCTTCAATCATCAATCAGCTTCTGCTGTTTACCCAATGGAGGTCTAGTAGAACAAGATCACATGAAATTAATAGATTACCAGGTCATTTGAAATTACTAAATTTGCCAATAGAAAGTCTCTTTGTTCCCAGGGTAACATGGCTCAAACTTCTACCTTCATAGGTTTGTATAACTCCACCTATGCCATAATAAAAAAAGGCATTAAAATCAGAATAATACGACTAAGGAGGAATAGGAAAAGGGTGTTCTCATTTGTGTTCCTTAAAGGGGTATTCTCGTCTGGGCATTCACATTCAGTTTGATTAATCTTCCATATATAAACATTTCTTCAATTGGATGTTATTAAAAAAATGTGTTTCTGTGTGAAGATAATTTCCTCTAAACATAGCCATGTTGTCCCTTAGAAACGAGATGGCTTCCTCGGTTACGACCACGTCACATTTAGGCAGCAGTGGCCAGACATGTACTATTGAGCCCTGCCTGACCACCTGGCTTCAGCAATCATTACCACAGGACGGCTGTGGGACTTGTAGTAATTCTCAGATATTTCATATACAAAAACTTTTTGTTTATTTGTGCAATCCCTCCAGCAGAGGTGGTCGTATCCGAGGAAGCCATCTCGTTTCTAAGGGACCATATCACTACATCTATGGAAAATTATCTTCACACAGGAACATTTTTTTTAATAACATCTAATTGAAGAAATGTTTATTAATTGCAGATTAATCAAACTGAATGTGAATGCCCAAACGAGAATACCCCTTTAAGCCTCCTATCCAACCGTCATAAACATACTGCAAACTCTTTCAGCATACAAGCAGTCTCCCGGTAACTTACAAGATAGGTTCTTTGAGTTTGTTCTTCAGTTGAATTTGTATGTAAGTGGGAACTGTAGATTTTATAATGTTATCTCCAGACAAAAAAAAACATTTTTGTCCCTGTGACAATTGGATTTTCAACATTTTTTTCTCTAATGGGACAAAGGATTATCAAAAAAGCTAAAACTATTTGTTGATTCATTTTATTTCTGATTAACCTCAGTCACACCAATATTGGTCCTACTGTGCTTGAAATGTGGTTGGTATGTAACCCCCTATATTACTGTGTAGTTTTTTTTAATAAAAAAGGTCCCATCTCATTTGGCTCATTTTATATGATTTATTTCTTGATGGATAGGTTGGGGTTAGCCACACCAAACCCTGATTCTAATGTTATAGTTAACCCTAACTCTAATGAAAACATCTGTGGAAAATTAATAACTAAATAGAACCTAAAAATCATCTGAATTTAAGAGAACTAGAAAGAGGTAAATGTCAATTTCTTAAACAATTGGAGCAACAGTGTCTCAAACTGATTTCATTTGGACCCAAACAGAATATTTTGTAATATTAGAATATTTGGCGAAGCTTCGGCTAATTGAATCTTGAATGATTTGCTCATCTCGAGTGTTATACATATCGCAATACAAGTGTGCTCTGTAGACTCATAATATACTTCATGTACTCCTGGATGCATTTGGGCACATGTATTTGGCATGTGCATAAGACCTTGAAGAGAAGGAAGTTGAAATCCAGGTTCAATTTCTGTACGCTTTGTAGTATGACATCTGCTTTATATTGTTTTTTGGCTTTTATTGCAGGCTAGTGTTTTAATTTGTCAATCTTTGATAAAACGAAAAAGTGTGTTGACAGAGGGTGATAATGAAATATAGGATGCAGAGTTCAGATTACTGTTTCAACCATAACAATTGAAATGCATTAGATGACATAAATAAATAAAGGAGCTCTATTGTGTGAGTCTCCTAATTGTCTAAAATGTCACGAACTTGGCCTTGATCATCTTGCACAGGAAAAAACATAGAGAACAATAAGCATCTGTGGTATAATTAGAACATACCGGTACTTGGAAAACATTTAGAGAGTGTTGTATCTCAGTAGAAAATATTGATAATAGGGCCCTTATCTGCAGATGTGGAGTTTATTTTTCAGGAGCAAGAACTGTAGTTTTGCATAAACTAATGATTTCAAAATGTTGTAATTTTTATTTTATTAGAATTATCATTAGCCCTTTCCCATGAAAAATAGGCCACATAACCACACTAATGGCTCATTCCAATCAGACATTACCATTCACAATCCACATGTGCATGCTTCATGATGTGTTAATGTTAATCATGATGTTTAGCCTCTTTTTCACTTTCAATTTAGACCTGTCTGAAGTTGGCCATAAAGTCTGAACATTTCATGTACTGCAGCGCTTTCTGTTCATTCCCATATATCAACATTATGTTATGACTAAACACATGAAAATAGAAAATGCCGCCGTTAAGTGCCAAAAGCTTAAAAGAGAAATTGTATCAACATAAATGAACATAAACATGACTATGTGTTGGCATTTAAAGGTCATAAACTAAGTCATTCTGCGGTATCAGTAGGCTCCGTTATATTCTGCTGTAATATTTCTTTTGTCATAAACCTTGTTATATATCATACCACATACATCCCATAAACAAGATGTAAAGTAGATATACAGTCATAAAGATAATGTATCTCCTCATACTATGTAGTAACAGTCTACATTGTCGGAAAATGCTCGAACAGTTTGCATACATTTTTCAGTAATCAATACTTGGTAATCCTGCCGTGTAGCAATATTGATTTGTATATAGAGCAGTACAACATGTTAATGACAGTGTTACCTGGGGTCCCCTGATAGCGATTTCAACCCAGGGGATCTGATAGTAACATAACGTAAAAACATCTAAAATTTGAAATGACTAAAGCACTGTTACACACCCCCATCTCAACCTAGTATTTTAATACTAAGTAATAATCATACATGCTGTAAATAAATATTGAATACAAACGTATACATCACTTATTTAGATTATTATTAGAATAATGTGGGTCATATTTAATGCATATATCTCATCCTGGCTTTGAATCTAATGACCAGAGCTACCAACATTAAATCGGGCTCGTAGCTCAGGTTCATGGTCAGTATGGGATTTGTAGTAATGATATATATAATAAACCACGACCTTACAGCCATCTGAATATGCCCGCATGCACACTGTATTGTCTATAATTTCTTTAACAAGTCTGTAATCTTAAATACTGGATTTACAGCTTTTAATATTCTTCTCTAGTAGAGGGAAAGAGTCTGACAGAGCAGCCTTCAGGCAAAATCTTATCTTACATACTTATAATGATTCCCACAAGATTAAGCTTTACTACCAACAAATTTAGGAGTTTAACCATCAATGGACAAACATTATTTTAAAAGGTTTAGAAAATTGCAAAAGAATAAAGTGAGCAATTTTTGCAAAGTAAAGTTATATGGCACATAATATGCATCATAGATGCATACTTAAAATAACGGTGCTGAGATGTGGCAAAGCGGTTACCTGCTTTGTTTTTTTAATGTTTTTAAACAAATAGTGAAAAAAAGAATCCCTCTTATATGCTTTAGGCCTTATGCCCACAAGGGAGTTTGATGCGTGGAACTTTCACGTTCCAGTTTATTGTTTCCCTCAAGAGGTATAATCGATTTTCAAACCCTAAGAAGGTGGCTGGTTTATGAGCTTTCCCAGATGAATGTTCTAGCAAGCGCCCCATCCGAGAAGTTGCACACCTCCCTCATGGGCAATAGGCCTAACACTGCAAACTTGGTTCATATGCTAATGACCTAAAAGGGGGTTTCCTTGGAAAATTCTGGCAGGAAATCTATTCCCATCACCTTGTTGATACATCTAGGTCTGGGCTGGGAGTTTCAGCCACCATGGAAGGGAGAACGCTGACATCACTGTTGAAGGTCAATGTTAAAAGTTACAGGTTACCTGGAACACCCTTTAGATATTTTTTATCTGCCAACTGACTGATGGCATATTTATATTCTCATAAGGCTATGTTAATGTGACACATTCACTAGCCATTGTAGAATTTGCATAATAAATCTATAGATTTGCAGTATGTCATTCAGCACAGATTTATTCCCATTCTATGAGGCTATTCCAAATGTAGCAGAATTCTGATCTTGGTTTTTAGCGTTTTTTTTCTAGTATACTAAGACATTGAATTTATTACATCTCTCTGATGATATCAGGGTATATGTAACAATGAAAGTAGTTGCATATTAATGTTATTTTTATGCTTTAGTAAAATTTCATAAGATTTTCTGACATTCATTTTTTCATATGTTGTTAATATACATACCACTGAGAATAGGCTCTGCACCAGAACAATTACGGGCGTTTAACAGAGGCAGATATTTATTCAGTAGTAACTCTGGAAACATACCCAAGGCATTAGTTTTACAAATACATCTGGTTCCCTTGGTGTTAGAAAATGTAAAGCTTTGGGGAGTGAATCTTTTTATGTTTCACATTTTCCCTCTGAAACAACAAATTAACTGTCTTGGATCTATCTTCCTGCCGAGTGGCAAAGAAAAGCGAAATCATTCTCCGAATAAAGGCGGCTCATTCTTATCCCTTTGTTCAAATTGGATACAGTACTTTGAATAGAGAGAACCAAGTATCACAGTTAAGAAGTGATGTTAAGAAATAATTGTAAAATAAAAGACTGCAACAACAACCTTCTAAACACAAAGATCAGCACTAAAGAGTATTTGTTGTCATTTGTTCTTATAAATGTATAGTGATCTGCCTCTGGGTGCACTGCTAAAACACTACATAACATGGAATGGATTATTATCTTCTATTATATCAGTTTCCTGACTGATACCTCCTATTATTGATATTAAGACATTTACTTTGCAAGCTACTAGGCAGCATTTAGGTTGTCGTGTAGGAGTGTTTTTTTCTTTTATTTCAGATCATGCAGTTACGTAGGAAAAAGGCAGGTCTTTATGGAAGAAAGACAGACAAGATTAACATATGTAAAGAAAGTATAGTAGGGAGGTGTCATTGTATGTGAGTAAAACAGTACTTTATATGAAGCTGACATTACTAAAACATTCTGCTTCAAGTTGCAGAAGATATAGATCTTCAACACACACTTCTGCTCTTACAAGTAAAATATTGTGCAGGTTTTGGGGATTTATGGTCTGTCGGAGAATCTAGATGTTTAAAAATGAAAAGACATGTCCACCTACTGTATAATAATGATAATCTTTATTTATATAGTGCCATCATTTTCCATAGCACTTTACAAATCATAAAGCAGATATACAAATATAATATTACACTACTTAGTACAAACAGTCATATGGAACAATAGTATGGCCCTACAGTTCAGTGTTGGAGCTACCGTTTCCTCTCCACAGGTCCTGGCAGGACCAAATATAATGAAGTATCTATAGCTAAGGGGCTTATGACATATGTAAGACTGTCAACATCACTGTATTTGGCAAGAAATCGGCAACGGTGGCCTCAGGAACCTCAGCACTTTTGGGCAGGCAGTGAGCGGAAGTTGAGGAAATGGGGCACTCACTTTTGAAATGGAGCATTTATGGCACAGTAGATGACTATGCCCTCCTCTTTAACTTTACAGATTCCATTTGCCCATTTGAATTCTCTGGTTAATCCTATAAACAAGTGCACTTCTACATTGCGTTGCGGCATCACAGAAAAATTACTTTCTTAAAACACTTTGAATCCATATATGTCTTAGGAATCCTGGAACTTGCAGTCAACATGCAAAATGGAAAAATCTTCTCATCCCCATGGGAAAGATGCAAAGAGGTTTTCCTACATGGGACATGGGAAACCAGGCCCTTTTGCTACCTTGCAGCTATCCATCCCATCTCCATGTCAAGTTTCATTACTTATCTGGCCATTTTCTTTCCATAAGGTGTGCTACCATGGTCTAATCCACCAAGACCATAAACATTAGTATTTGTAAATTATATATATATATATATATATATATGGGTTTATGTGATTTGCAGCACAAAATGGGACAATATTTTAATTTTTCTGTGTAATTTCATATTTCATAACATTTTTAGAACATTTAAATCGTTTGTTGAAATTCCATCTCTGGCTATAACTGGTAACCTTTTCAGTTTTTTTTATATATTCATTATACTTAAGGTTATAATGTCAGTCATTGATACACCCTCCCTATTGTGGGAGTATGGAATAAAAACTAACCAAGATAAAGTGGTGTTACTGCCCTTTTATACCCCAGAGATTTTATTATATTAAAACAGATGACATAGCAGTAAAATAAGTAAAAAATCACTTAGTCTAACCTTGAACCTGTATTGCTGCCAGGGCAGTATAATGAGGAACTTAGTGTGACTATACTATGTGGACTTTTGGAGTAAAAAATGATTTACAGTGATTTTTTTTGAAGAGAAGTTTTTATAGGTATGTTGTTTATGACAAAGACAGGCAAAAATGAAGTGTATCCTATACAACGTCTTAACATGCGGAGGTTCATTTTGTTTTACTGCCAATCAGTATGCTAATGCAAGCAATTTAAAGTGTTGACAAACGGAATTAAAGACAATAAATAGACAAGCCAATACGAGGCATATTTCAGTTGTCTGCGTGTAATAACTGCAAACAAGTGCAGAGGACTATTTATTTACTCCCAATTATTTATGACAAATCAATAGTAATTAAATCGGTACCTGCAATCAGGAGCACCGCTTTACTTTATTGTTCCCATCAGATGTGTCACATAACCCCTAATGTTTACAACAAGGCAGAAAAGCCATTAGTTTCATCCATATTACAAATCCACTGATAGATGCACTTTTCACTCCAGTCAAGACAATTTTCTTATTGGGATTAGATTTCCAACCCCTTGATATAAACATTTTTACAGTCTGTTAGTTAGAGCTGGTATATACGTAGTGACTGAATAAGGCTAGGAATTGATGAGATGTCAGACGAACGAGCCATTGACTCATATTGATCACGGGTAAATGGCGCTACCAATGTGTTGATGTTAAGATCACAAATGACACCTCAGTTGTCTTGCGGTGTATGACAAAGCTTGGAAGTTAATATCAATCCAAGCGTATTCTCAACTGTTTCCTGTAGAATATTTCACTCTGCAAGTGCAACCTATTCATGAAACCTATTAGTAATTTAATAGTTTAACCCTTTAACTTAACGTCAAGTTAGATCGCTTAGACCTCATGCTCATGACCTTCTATTAGACAAGCTTACAGTGCGATGCATGCATCATGCCTCACCACAACATGAACCAGTAGTCTCTTTCAATCCTTATTGGGGCTCTCATCCCACCAATGTCAGTCGGGCCGCAAACAATGAAACCCAGCCTGTTGTTTGTGGACCAAATGCATACACAGTGTTGTGTGTGAGGCCTTATATTGAGTTATGTTATTTCTTTTAGTCCCTTCACACAACAAACTGAAATACAACATGTGGCTACTATAAACT
This sequence comes from Engystomops pustulosus, assembly GCF_040894005.1. NCBI lineage: Eukaryota > Metazoa > Chordata > Amphibia > Anura > Leptodactylidae > Engystomops > Engystomops pustulosus. The sequence continues at coordinate 74,517,507 of NC_092412.1, forward strand.
TATTTGATTTTTTAAGACATGGGATCTCTTTTTGCTTGTTGTATATAGATGCTTAGGACTGGGGCATTAAGACCAAAGCAGTGTTTACAACAGAATCTATAAAACTTCAAGGGTTTTATTTTTTGGTTTGCCATCTGTTCACCTCTGGCCAGTCTGCCTATTTATCCATTGTTAATGGTAAAAGCTGATTTCCCTGGGACTGAATAGTATGCCCATAGTGAAGTAGATCCCCATTTCTATATAGTTTTAATATCTACAAAAAGCTAAAATGTTGGTTTCAGAAACTATCATATATTAATAAGTTATATTATAAATCCTTTATTTATATAGCGCACACAGATTATGCAGCGCTGCACAGAGTTTGCCAAATTGGTGGCTCACAATCTAATCAACCAACCAGTATGTTTTGGAGTGTGGGAGGAAACCAGGGGACCCGGTGGAAACCCACACAAACACAGAGAGCACAAACTCTCTGCAGATGTTGACCCAGGGACATGAACCCGGGTCCCCAGCACTGCAAGGCTGTAATGCTAACCACTAAGCAACCGTGCTGCAATATATCCATCCCCCTTAAGAATGTTTTTGTTTTCCATGTACTTCAAGATACCAATGCTCAGTGATTTTTGAAATGGTATATCTAACCCAATAAAGTAACATAATCTATACCTTAATCATTTTTGTCTTTTTAATTATGGTATATAAAATTACCTTATAATAAAAAAGGAAAAACTGCATGCAAAAATTCCACCCAAAAGCCCTATATTGATAATATAGTATAATAGTTTACTAAGTGACATCCCAAGTTACAACCTGTGTATGTGTGGCTGTATTATGATGTGTTTGCTTTCTCTGGTTTGCTCTGTATACTGTATAATTATAAATAGTCATTATCTGTTCAAACTATAAATAGTAATTACAAAGAATGTGCTGAAAATAGTAATTATATATATAGTAATTACATGTGTACAGTAATATGTGCCATCCAGCAAAGAAGTGACAACACTAGGGTTCAACTGAGCATCCCTAATGCAGTAGTATTTTTTATATTATTATTATGATAACTTTTATTAATTTTTTTTTAAATGAAGTATAAATATTTGCATAATTGTGCCAATATTTTACAATATTTGGGTTAATGTTAAGAGAGAGTTTCAATTCTAGATATTTCCATAGTAGCATATGGGATTTATGTACAGAAATTTATGATATAATACATACCTTTTCAGTGCAACTGTATCATGCATTATATACATCCTATTATAATAATAATAATAATAATTCCATAATAATATAATATGTCAACCTAGACCTATGTGACCTATATATACCTGAGCTGCTGCAGCAGTTCTTTAAGAGCGTCAAAAGGAGATTTCTGTCTATTATAATTGAACTGAAATGCCCTACATTGTTGTATTTATAAAGTAATAGTAATGAGGTTGTAGAGTATAGAGTGTATATGTCTGCTGATCTCCTTTTGTATTATACAGACTGTGAGTGCTGAAGAGCATTTAAAAAAAAAATAAGAGGAATACTTCATGTCGAATTACCACCGGCTGGGGTAGAAACAGGAAAACGAGATTTTGTCACACTACATTTATACAGAAGTACTAGTTTTTACATTAGAGTGATTTTTATCCAAATCTTATTTTGATGTGTGATTGAAAATGACAGTTTAAATTAAGTATATCGATAATAATTTGTGTACATATAGAAGCTCCAGTATCTGAAACCCTTTTATTTCAAGTAAATATCAACATCAACATCAAGTATATTAAACTGGGGACACTAAATTGTAGATCCATGCACTGTGACTGTGGTAATCCTCTTATATCTGTTATCCATGGCCTCTTCAATCTAAATTCAACTTTTAATATTATGTTAATGAAGGGCTCTGAGGGGCGTGGCTTTGGCTTCAAATATAAGATGGTTTCCACAGTCACGTTACCTAGGCAGATGCTAGATCCAGGCATTGTGACTGTGGTGTCATGCTTGATTTTGATGGTAGATTTCCTTTAACTATATTTATTTTATTTTTTTTTTAGCAAAGCTTATTATTGCTAATATTTCTAAAGCAGTTCCAAAGAAAAACATTTCAATAGATGTATAATAGACTGTTAAAATACCTGGTGCTCTATACACCAGGTGAGAAAAATATTGTACAAGGTATGTTTTTGACAACTTTGTGTGAAACGGCATACCTCCTTTTAAAATAGTCGACACAACGGGTTGGAAACTAATGTGGACTTTAGCCTGGAAGATTTACTATACTATAACCTATGCCCAAAAACTTTTTTTTATAGTTAAAATCTCTACCAGTCCTTGTCTGGCATACATTTTAATTCTGGCAAGGGATGTGTTATAATTGTTAAGATTTATAATACTAAACTATTTTATGAAATCATGGAATTTGAATTAAACAATTTTAATACTAATTCAGAAAAAAAGGCAACAATGCACAAAACTAGGATTATGAACAAAGGAATCTAAAGCAATATGCAATAAAACAAGACTATTCTTTATTGAAAAGGAGTATAAAATCAAAGCGTTTATTCCAATACATATTGCTTTATACATCTACTGTACAAATCTATATATCTATCAAAATATAGAGAGATAAATTTAAAAAATGTATATTACATAGAGGTCTTTTTTACTTTCTAGAATAATTACATAGAGGTCTTTTGTAATAGACATCTGTTCTGTCATAAATGTTTGATTTAAATTTTATCATGTGCGGTTGATAAATTAGATATATCCCTCTAATTTTATTTGTAATGCATTTAGCCATAAGTGCGCTCATTATGAAAGAAAGCCTTGTCCATTATCCAGACCCATCTGCCAAATAATTTTTCAGTGTAGAGTTACCGGCTGCTTGAATTCATGCTACTGTGAAAAAAGGTTGTATATAATAACCTTGACTTCAGATGGCTGTCTATCATTTTGGCAAATTTATTTGTTGCAATTCAAAATGATACATTAATGTGAAGGTTAGCATATTGATTTGGCCTCGAAAAAATAGCTTGCATTTCCTCCTGCCAGTAGTGACTAACCCACACGTTTCTGGTGTTGTGCCCTGCATTACAATGGTAAACATTTCTGCAAAATAGCAGATGCACATAAAAAGATGTAGGGGATAAATCACTCTACATAGTCTCTACTGTTAAATGGGAATGTTGCATTTAGCCTCCATGGGCTTTCTTCCTATCATAAATGGATACTGGTATTCGTCAGTTGGATAGAAATATAATATTTTCTTGATGCTTAGGAGCCAGGTTTTTACCATACTTAAGGTCTTGCATTTATAGTCATCCAGTAAAGGCAGGCCGGGCCATACAGGGGCCTCTGAAAAAGAATTAAAGTCACCCTGTGACCGTAACAATGCATTATAGCATGTTGTGTTGAAGATGACATATACCGGCAGTATAGACTCCCAGTTACAAATGGACCTCTGTGCCCATTGTGACCTCTGGTGAAGCTCTGGATGATGGTAAATCACTGAACTTTAACCCAAGGCTGCAATGATCAATTGTAAGATATATCTAAGGTTTCTGCAAATTAGCTTTATTATTAATGTTCTACCCCCTCAAAGGCATTTAAGAAATCCTACCAGATTAACAGATTTTCTCTCATTGCCAACGCCCACCAACTAGAGGTCCAATGTATCCTCCAATGAAGCCCATTAGTATTTTGAAATGTTTCCAAATATGTATATTGCCTTAATCAACTTACGTTAAGATGGGCATAACTAAACAAATATCTTCCTTAATCCAAGATTTGCTCTGAATAAACAGTTACTAGTAAACTAGTTGGGCCACTGAAAAATGCCACACTCAAGTTGCCTCTGCAACCTTTTGACCTTCAATAATAATACATGCCCACATTTAGGCTAGACTTTTTTAAATAATTTATAGGCCAACATGGATAAGTTGTGGATAAAAATGTGTAAATCAAGCAGATTTGAAGCAGTAATTAGCAATAAGACATAACAATCTTGCTCCAGTATCAAACAAGTGCACATAAACATAGTGTCGGAGCAAGTACGCATAAATGTATGTATTTAATAGTTATTAAAAAGAATTAAGGATTGACGCTGTAGGTACCTGCAATAAAATTGCATTTTGTGTGCTTTTATGATGAACATGTCAAACCACTACTTTTCTTTTGTTTGCTATTTATATCTTAATTTTATGACATATTTTAATTTGATTTAGATAACTATGTTTTCAATGTTGTATCAGTTTTATGCACAAAGATTATTAACACCTAATTAAAGTATTTTCTTTCGCATTACATGAAACAGTACAAGGCAATTAGAAGCTCTGCCTACCAATAGCTAATGGGAAACGGGAAATTAAAAACTTCTTTGTGGTTATGAATCTACTGTATGTGTTTACTAGCAAAAGATACTGCAGGTGCCATAAAAACTAATAGTGTACATCCTGCTATTACCTTCTCCCAGCTCGTACCCAGAGTGTAGATTTGTCTTCTATTGATTCATGATTTTCATAACCCCTTACTTTTCTTTTAATGTTTAATAGCATTTTTCTTTTTATCGTTTATGCTCTTAGTGAAACTGAGCTCCTTTGATTCTTTTACTTCTGTTTAGTAGTACTTAAGGAAACCAGCAGTCAGTGATGATCCAATATTATATGTCTGTATAAATGTGTACCATCTAAATGTAGAAAGTATAGCACATTCACAAAGTTTTTTGTTTTTTTCTTCCCAAACCATCCAAAAAGGGGCTATTCCTGGACTAGTTTCTCCTCATCCTTCTTTAAGATATGACATCAGTCTCAGAATGGCACCAGTCAAGCTTTATAAAGCTTTTTACATTGGGGAAGGGGGGGGGGATAAATTAAGCACTAATGTTTTTTTGTGTTTTTCAGCACAAAATAACCAAACTTGAGTAAAAAATAAAAAAACTAGTCAATATTCACCTCTTCTTACTTACCAACAGTGGCAGGTCCATGTGCTGTGTATATACTCTGGGTTGGCTATCTAAACTGGTGGCTGGCTGGTTATATAGTAGGGCAGAGGCTAGCTGGCTATATACTGAGAGCTGGCTGTTTGGATATATACTGGGGGCTGGCTATATACTGGGAGCTGGCTGGCTATATCCTGTTGGCTTTATACTGGGGGCAAGGACTTGCTATATACTGCGGATTGATGTTCTATATACTGGGGTCATGAGCTGGCTAGCTAAAGAATGGGGGAAGGGGTCTGGCTAGCTATATATGGGGGGCAGGGGACTGGCTAGCTATGTACTAGTGAACAGCATGTTGTATAACTGTTATACATAAAGGTTCAAGCTATTATTCCATAACATAACTGCCGTCACTATGCTATAATGTATTCAGTGTGCAAATTAACTTACTTAGCTTGTAACTGGAAGGAGACGCTGTACATGTACAGTATAGTAATTCATTTTGAAAATTGTGACTTCCCCAGTTTGTGAGGCGCAGAATAATATAATGGCTCTATCAGTGTTACCATCTGGCTAAACCAATTGTTGCTGCAATTTTAGCTCTGGAGAATTGCATCCTACTGTATTGTAACTAAAGTCACTATATTGTTTACAATCTGTAAGAAGAAATAGGGCAAAATGGAGAAAAAAAATCTGTTTAGAAGAATACACTTCCCAAAGTCATCAAAACCCAATTAAACCTCTTTACATTGTTTGAATACATAAAAAATATTATTTGGAGAAACTTTTCCGCTTTCTCTATAAATACCATCTGTGGCTTTGTGCTATGCACTGTATGCTGATGTTGGAGCTATTATCCCCTTGAATGGCTCTAGGTGCTTTGTAGAATCGGATGTTTCAGAGACCACAGCTGGTGCGTTGTATTGTTTGAAGTTGGACAGTGTCATCTCTACCAAGTTATTTTTATGCTATTGTTTAGAAATCATAAAACATATTTTCAAGATAGAAGGGAAGTATGTAGGCAGATGTTTAAGGAAGCATTTACACATAGATGTAGCAGCAACATATGCTCGGATTCCAATTGTTTATATGCAGCATACAGTATATCTTGTAACAGCCTATATAATATCTTATCCTGAAAGTAATGTTATAAGCCTATACAAGATTAACATAGCACAAGCAATTCCATAATGTAAAGAGCTTGATAAGTGAGGCTCTCCAGCTGTTTAGGAAATATGGCACTCGGAGCATGCTGAGAGTTGTAGTTTGGCAACAGATGGAGAAAAACATGTACTTTATTATCCTTTGCATGTATAGCATGTTCATTTTAGTTGGATTAGATTCATTTTGTATGTTTCATTGCTTTGTACAGGTTGTTGTGTGTTACTTTAAAAATATTGCATTTACTGTTAAATCTAATTTTTCTCTTTTTTTTAAAAAAAAATACACAGATCCATTTTTTTTAAAGATTATTTTATCTTAAAAGAGTCATGTAAGACCATGCTCTGTCCTTAGGATAACAGAGTGTGTATTGATTAACACAAGAACGACAAGGACCTTATAGATTTTGCGTTTCTATCCGCACCCTCCTTGTATGGAGAGGGTGCAGCCCATGAGACCTCTCTATACATCCGCAGCTGACATGTGACATATAGCTACATCACATGTTGGTAAGGGGTTAAAAGCAAATAGCTTTACATGTACTATTGTGGCCCTGCAGCTCTATTGCAGCTACTGACTAAAGGCAGGTTCAGTTGTTAAAGTGCAGTGGAACCAATAAACAGCATGGACTGTCCCTACTATTTAAATTGTGTCATAATCCCTTTTGTTTGGGGTCTTAGACTCCGAACAATTTACAATTTAATGAATAATTACTTTGAATTTACCTACTCTCAAGACACAGGAAGGGGTGCAGGCCTACTACCTAGTACCACTTTTTTTGCCTGTTTTCCAGGTTGTGCACTAAAACGCTAATGCTCAGAACTGATGAGAAATAAACAGAGGATACAGACAAACAAACATGTAGATAAACAAAAGTGAAGTCAGGTAGCCAGGTCAAAACCAAGATGGTGGAAAGGTACAGGATCTTGAGGCAAAGAGCCGTCAAAAGGAAGGGTCAGAATAGCCAAAAATATAGCAATAGCATAAGATCAACAACAAGGACAAGAAGACCATTTTATCCAGCACCTAATGATTGGAGGAGCAGATATTTGTGAAGTTCCTTGACCCTGCTATAGTTGCTGATTGGCCATCCGTGATTCAACCCATACCTGACAAACCCTCTAAACGCCAAGATAAAACACCCAGCTCAGCCAAGGGTATCTACTTTGCATGCTGTCAATTACAGTCTCAAGCCCTGGGTGTGGGTTACAAACTCTGACACCAACTCATTGCAATTGGTTATTCTGTTCCACCTTTGAAGAAAGACAATAAAAATAACTAAGTAGATCTTATTTGAAAAATCAAACCCTATTGAGGTATTTAGAGAGATACTTTCAATATAGATTTTATTTATTGCAGCCATGGTAGAAAATATTTTATGTTATTTTAATCACTTGTGTAAAACTATTTATAGTCCCTGGATAGATGGTTAACTGTGATGTTGTCAACATTTAGAAGAGATTACTGAAAAAGACTGGATGAAATGTTAAAATAATATATCTATACTACTCCCTGGCCCTATAGTTAATGTTTAATAAGTCTAAGGGGAAAGACTTCTAAACATGGATTTAGTACTGATCAGTATTGTAGTGCTATAGAACCACATTAATCTATAATAAATTACATACTCTACCGTTTTCCTAAAGGCTTGTTGAAATTGTATAATACATGTGCAGACATGTGTTAGACTTCCTCCTTATGAATATGCAGGACTGCTGTGAGCTTGGTCCAGTGTTCCTATTGTATAACACAGCAGTGTCTGCTAGCTTTATCAGATGGTTCCTTTAAAGGTAGTAGTGTAATAGTTCTACATCTGAGGTAGTGCTAGGAACTGCTTACTTTAGTGCCTTATTATGGGTGACAGGTCCTCTTTAATTTCTCTACCACATATATACATTTTTTTAAATGGATGTTATTGAAAAAAATGCATCTGTGTGAAGATAATTTTCCATAAATGTAGCCATGTTGTCCTGTAAAAATTAAATAGTTTTCCTTGGATATGGCCACTACCACCCTCTTCCAGCAGTGGTCAGGTATACATATTTAAGGCGCTCAACCACCTGGATTCAGCGTTCATTACAAGAGAATGGCTGTGGGACATGCAGTAATTTCTGAGCATTTTATTTGCAAAACCAATTTGTTTATTTGCATAATTACTCCCACAGCAGTGGTCATATCCAAGGACAGCTATTTTTAAGGGGCCATATGAATACATTTTGGGGAAATCATCTTTATACAGATACATTTTTGCTATTGAAAACATATAATTGATAAAATGTATATATGTGGCAGATAAATTAAATTAAATGGGAATGCCTGGTGAGAATACCCGCTTTAACTGAGGCCAGGACTTCTACTTCATGCCTATGTGGCTTGTGCATTGACACATGACATTCTTTGCATATTACATATGACATTCTTTTCAAAGAGATGGGATTCATTATTGTGGTCGTAGTGAACTTAAACCAAAAAAATGTATAAGAGTAAATGGAAAAATGCCACCTAAGGCAATCCATATACAGGTGGTCCCCTACTTAAGGACACCCGACTTACAGACAACCCATAGTTACAGACGGACCCCTCTGCCCCCTGTGACCTCTGGTGAAGCTCTCTGGATGCTTTACTATAGTCCCAGACTGCAATGATCAGCTGTAAGATGTCTGTAATGAAGCTTTATTGATAATTCTTGGTCCAATTACATTAAAAATTTTTTAACTCCAATTGTCACTGGGGCAAAAGAAAAAAAATTGTCTAGAACTTCCATTATAAAATATACAGTTTTGACTTACATACAAATTCAACTTAAGAACAAACCTCCAGACCCTATCTTGTATGTAACCCGGGGACTGCCTGTACAGCATGTCTAGAAAACAGCCAAATTGTGTTGAGATTTTTATGTTCCTGATTTTACTGTATTTTCAGCAGCAGCTATCAGATTTTCAAACTTCATTTCCATTCGTGTAAAATGATTCCAGGCCATAAAGCTCTTGTCTGGATTTTCCTTTCTACTGTCTTATATTCAAATGTTTATTTGCTTGAATATTTGTCTGGCAAAACACACTATGTGTGACAAGCAAAAGAGAATTTTAGCCAGTTCTGTTTCTTGACTGTAGTAGATAATAAATACAGTATTTGTCACAGAACTGTACAGTCTGGTGGCAGGAGGAAATTACTGATTGGAAAGCAGAGCAATCACACTGACTGAAGCTCAATGTATAGTATGCTTGCTGTATACAGTACAACAGGAAAATATCCTAAAATATACGCTAATGTGTTTAGGGACTTATGAAGCAGGTGGCCTCTAGTTATATGTTTTCTTAGTGTACTGCAGGATTCCAAAGATACAACTGTTGTATTATTAATAAATATAGTAGTATAAAGTTATTATATATTGTATATTATATATAGTAGTATAAAGTAGTAGGCTTTATTACACCATATACATATATACATTATTTGGTATGTCATAGTGGTTTTTCTGACTTTTTGATAACTTGGTTGTTAGCTGGAAAGCAAAGTATCAATTTTAGAATCCCTTTCCTTATCCAAAGTCATAAATAATAATAATAATAATAATCTTTATTTATATAGCGCCATCAAATTACGTAGCGCTTTACAAATCATAGGGGACATATACAACTATATTACATTACAAAGAACAAACAGTCATATAGAACAATAGGAGTGAGGGCCCTGCTCACAAGAGCTTACAGACTATGAGGATGAGGGGGTGACACAAGAGGTTGTATAATGGTCCAGCCATTCTTTATAAGGGAACAATATAAAATAATTTAATAAATAATTTACTAAACAACGATGTTGCTGCTTGAGCCAGCCATCAGCCGCCATCTTATTTACAGGGTCCTAGGTGAAAAAGACTGCAGAGAAGCCTGGAGCTTGGTATAAAGTACTACTACTGCAAGTTAATAGTAACAAATAAGATATAGAAAACAAACAATAATAAGATTACCTTTATTTGTGCTCATTAACAACATTACCCTCGTTATTCTCGAATTTTCAGAGTAAATATTTTTTTTCGCTCCTTCTTCTTATTTCAGCCACTAGGTTATTTGAATTAGTGGTTAAAAGGTGACAGCATATGCATGATAAGGTCGGGCGTGAGGCGTTCCCCAGCGACACTGTACATCTCTATACTAATGAAATGTGCCCTCTATAAATTTAGAGTGTGTTCTGTTATTTGTGATGGAATAACAAAGTAGACAGGAGCTGTAATATGATTCAGTAATGCTTAACGTGTCATTTTCATTTTCAAGTTTTGCTGCCATCTGTGACCTAGTGATAACCTGCATGTTTGTTATGCATAAATCCCATTATACTTTCATAGTTTTGTGTTCCCATGGAGTTACTATACTACAATGATTTCCTTTAGAATGTTTCCTATCAAGTAACAGACAAATGAGCATAAATAGAGAAAACATGTGATGCAACCCATCACTGTGGCAGAAGTGTTTCATTTTTCATCCAATCTAAATTAAAAAATCTTTACTAAATCCACATAAAAAGAAATAAAAAAATAAATGGAAATAAAAGAGTACAGTCACATAACAAGCATTTATTTTGAAGTATAATCAAGTACCATATATACTCAACTGTAAGCCGACCCGAGTATAAGCCGAGACCCCTAATTTTACCATCAAAAATAGCCAGCCCCCAGTAGTATATAGCCAGCCCCCAGTAGTATATAGCCAGCCCCCAGTAGTACATAGCCTCCAAGCCCCCAGTAGTATATAGCCAGCCAGCCTCCAGTAGTATATAGCCAGCCCCCAGTAGTATATAGCCAGCCAGTCCCCAAACTTACATACTTACGTTTGGGTGGTCCGGTGCAGCTCCCCGATGTTTTGGACCTCTTCTTTCTTCTCCCTGCTGTATTACCGACAGAGACACATCCATGTGGACACATCTCTGCCGGCTAATATAGCAAGGAGAAGAAAGAATAGGAGCCACGCCGAGCATCGGGGACTCCGGAGGGTGCATATGTAAGTTTATTTTTGTTTAATTCACTTGTGTATAAGCCAAGGTGAGGTTTTTCAGCACATTTTTTGTGCTGGAAAACTCGGCTTATACACGAGTATATACAGTATGAGTATATGTATGTCCTTTTTATTATGATGTGCAGAGATGTGCAGCAGAAAAAACATAAGAGGAATGTAAGAAAATAAAAAATATATATGTTAAGTTATGCATTATTCCCATATAAATAGAGCAGTGAATAGTTGAACGGACTCTGAACTCTCACATTAGACAGAAGTCCAGTTCGGGTTCAGTGCTCCAGTGGACCCCTGTCAGTAACACCAGTGATGGGTGATGCTACAAAATGGTGGTGTTAACCCTTTAAATACACCATTGACACTAGCCGATAGTAGGTGTTATTGGTGGGGGTTTGGATACCCACATCAAACATTTCTTTTAGGTTCCACCATACCCAAACCTGAGTGGGTCCGCTAATAGCATATCACAATCTTTAATGGCTGTGGGAGATAGGTGTCCCTGGTTCACTCATAGCTGCTGTTATCATGATCACTAAAGATCCCAGTAGCTGTACCCCTGTAGATCAAAAACATATCCCATATAATGTGACTAAAGCATAAATGTTCATAATGGTACTAGAAACACTTTCAAAGCATCTACTTGAATATCTACAGGAAAAAAAGGTATGTTTTATGCGAGTAGGCCCCCAAACCACTCTTTGATGCATGAAACATATTTTTTACATACAAAAAACTCACGGGTGAGATTGAGTGGTGAAATGGAATTTGTTTTCTATTCTATTGACAATTTGTATTTATTAATGTAGGAGAGTATGACCTACACATGTGTGCTACCGCTGTGATGTATGGTATCCTTTAAAAGTTTCAACATCCAATGCTGGTGAATAATGCACCAAAATTCTCACATGCTAATATCAAACTAATATAAATATAATCATAATAATAATAAAGAAAAACAAGCCAAAAATTCTATTTTTTGTTCTTTGTGAATCTGTAATAAGTCATACTTATAAGAAATTCCTTACACCATGTTGACAAATGTAAAACATATTCACTAAATTGGACAGTAGAGTGGTGTGAGATAAATGACTATTCTAAAGATTTAAGTGTTCTGCTTTTCAGTACATTTCGAATAGATCTGGACACAGGTTTTAATGAGGATATAATGGATCTCATGGATCAAAATTGTCTTACAGAAAATGTGGCCTTGTTAACCATAGTAAACAAAGTTTCCCTGACATTGGAAAGCTATAGTCCAGTTGGTTATTATGGCAATCATAGTTCATTTCACAATTATTTCATATTGAGCCTTGAGGAAAAAAATATTTAACTAATCTGTGACTACATTTAGATGACCTTAAAATGGACCCAGTCCCTCCAGAGGGAGTTGGACAAGAACATAAGTTTGGTTTTCATGGAACATATGGGTCGATGCACACAGATGAAGAGAGTCATTGGATATTTTCATTCCCATAGATATCTGCTGAGAATCTGCTGCAGAAAATTGGCATGCTGGAAATGTTATCATTTTATATAGTTTTCAAAGCTGCTGTCATTTATTATATAATTCAAAGCAATTGTAATCAGAAGTTCATTTTTCCACCAATTCCATGCATGAGATCTTCCCAAGCTTAAGTGTTGGTTGACATATTGGTGCTCATTTACTAAGAGTCCGAACGCTGCACTTTCGTCGGCTTTCCCGAATATTTCCGTTTTGCGCCATATTGCTCCGGGTTTTTGGCGCACGCAATCGGATTGTGGCGCATTGGCGTTGGCTTGCACGTGAAAAACAGCGGAATTTAAAAAACGAATTGTGTCGCAAGATCAAGCACTTACTTGCACCAGGAAGAAGAAGGTGAACTCCGGTGGACCTCGGCGCAGCAGCGACACCTGCATGAACTTGGGTGCACAATCTTAGTGAATCGCAGCAGACCCAAATCCTCGTCAGACAATGTACCGCGGAATCGCGACAGGACCGGTTAAGCAAATCTGCCCCATTCTGTGTCACATATTATTTAAGTCGATGAGATTTAAAAAAAAATAAAATACATTTCAGATTATTTAATAATCTTAAAACCACCATATGTATATATTCTGCTGTAGATTTGGGGGTTTGTGTCCCCTGGTGGATTCATTGATCACGGCGTTCTCTTTCAATCCTGATAACAAAGTTGCCATTGTAGTTTAGCTTGGTGGCGGCACATGGCTGGCACAGATTGCAGGGGTCACTGGTGTGGGGGGAGGGCTGGGTTTGAATTTTAATTGGTCCACTCATCACTATTCACTATCATCCACTGCACTGTGGTTGATCCATGGCACACCAGCACATTGCTCCCAAGCACATTCATATGGGCCAGCCTAACACTGAGAAATCTTTTGCTGTTTGTCTAAATTCTGTGAAGGTGGTGCTTTAAAACTTTGCAATATTCATTTATAAAATGGCACGAGCTAGGTTTGGAGACCCTTTTACTATTGTCATTCAGTATGTTATGAAATGTGTTCAAGTAAGCGTAGGAATATCATCATGCCTGTCTTGGAATGATTACTACTTATATATAATGAAGTGAATTTTAGATATTCCCTAAGTACTTTAACAAAAGCTAACTGCAGCTATTTATTTTACTGTGAAACATAAATGGTGAGGGCATATTGTGTTCAACGTAATTTAAAATGTAAAAAATGTTAACAAGGAGGACTGCGGTACAGCAAAGCATATCAATTATTCACTCCTAGCTGAAGAATACAGACCGTAGCATACTGTTCATCTATTTTACTTTAATGCATTGGAGGATAGAATTCAGCGACACTCTGATGGCGTATAAAGCCGAAGTCATGAGCTATCATTTATTCACTTCTACGTTTATTAGTTCTTTTAGATTTATTTATTTTATTCAGAACATAAAAAGAATAAAACTCAGTCTGGCAAATAACAGAAAACAAAGCGAACTAATAGTTTTCTATACTAAATGCAGCATATAAAAAAGTCATAATATAGTTAAAGGAACATTAAGACATGTTCACACATTACAGAAACATGAAAGATTTAATGCCATAGAATAGAAACACATAAAAAAAACTATGTATGAGTATTTAACAGTTACGCTTTTCTGCACAGCCAAATATGAAACAGAAAGTGACCTGTAGGGCGAATCTCATTCTTTTCAATGCAAAATCTTCAGCATCTCCACAACATTTTTGCAATATATTATGGAGCATTTGGTTCCCTGCAGCATCTCATATATTACATATGCTACTTAAATTTACTTAAATTTAATGCACAGTCAAAGTGGTTGTTAACACAGGTGGGTCCATTGCAAAATACATCCATTTTGGACCATTTTGTGTCAGTTTGTATTAGCATCCATTTCTTTTTACTTACATAAGGCATCTATTGAGTGGTTTTTTTTTTCTAATTGGAAGGCACCACTGCTGGTTCCCCAGCATCATCAGTAGAAAAAACTGATTGGATCCACACATTTACTAACAGCCATGCCCCAGTTTTCTGTCTTCCTAGAGCAAACTGCTTGCACAGATATTAAAGAAGTGTGTGCATCACAAATGTGTGCAGCACTAGTCTCATTGCAACACAAATTAGGGCCCGTTTCGGTGCTCAGTCCGACCGTGCACTAGATTTAACATGCAAAGTCCGACAGTATTACGTTGCATGCCCTATGTCAAAGGGGCACAAAAAAAAAAGTGTTGCACTCTGTTGGAGCAGTGCGGGGAGTGCCAGATTCATGAAAACCACGCAACAGAAATCCTGAATCTGGTGCATTCTGCACTATACACAATAAAACTGCAGTTAGCACTATTCTTTGTAAATGTGCCCCATTGGGGCAAATTTACTTACACGGTCTTGTCGCGATCCAGCGACACGTTCTGTGCAGAGGATTTGGGTCTTCCGGCGATTCACTAAGGTAGTTCCTCCTACTGCGCTGAAGTTCATCGGAATGCACTGAACTTCACCAAGCCGGGCCGAGTGAAGGTAAGCGTGTGTCAAGCAATACTTTTTTTTCTTTTTAAATGCGGCAATTTCTCAGAATCCGTCGGGTTTTCGTTAGGCCACGCCCCCCAATTTCCGTCACTTGCATGCCGGTGCCGATGTGCCACAATCTGATCGTGTACGCCAAAAACCCGGGGCAATTCAGGGAAAATTTGCGCCAAACGGAAAAATTCGGGTAACGCAACGTAAAAACGCAATTCAGGCCCTTAGTAATCGACCCCCATTGTCTTTTAACAGAGTGTGTAGTCCGCAAATATGAAGAAATGTGATCCAAATATTTTTCAATGAACCCCTGATCCGTTGGAAAAAAAATTTGAATAGACACATATACTAAAAATGCCCTTGGAAATCAAGAATAATATATTCTTCTATGCAGTATGAAAAAACCCTAACAACCATCAATGTATAATCACTAAAGGCTTTAGGTAGAATTTCCATTTTGTATCCTCATCCATTTTTTTTATATAGACATGGCATTTGTTTTGTTGTCTTCTCTAGAAAACTTTAAGAAAACCAGGATAAACTTGTGTACAAAATATCACAATAACAAAACAAAAACTATTGTACATTTACAACATGCAGGTATAAACGCTTAAGTGCCCTATACTTTTGTGCATATGATGTAACCATGATTAGAATGAATTATAAATGTTGTATATTATTTGCTTTAATATTGTTTATATATTTCTAGAAAAAAAATTCTGAAATGTGTTTTGCATCACGCTTTTCTCTAATGTAGAAGCATTATTTGGTATATTAACATCACCTATTTTATCTTGTTTTGCAGAGCAAGAGGAGTGTGTAAATTGCACAGATGAATGCAGAGTACTTGGTCATTCTGACAGGTGTTGGATGCCACAATTTCCCACGGCAAACCAGGTGGAAAATGCAGATTATCGCACAAATCTCTTTGTTCCAACTGTTGAAGCTCACGTTGAGACTGAGACTTATGAAACTGTAAACCCTACTGGGAAAAAGACCTTTTGTACATTTGGAAAAGACAAAAGAGAGCACACCATTCTCATTGCCAATGTAAAACCATATTTAAAAGCCAAGCGTGCCCTGAGTCCTCTTCTGCAAGAGGTTCCTTCTGCATCTAGCAGCCCAACCAAGACATGCATTGAGCCTTGTGCCTCAACTAAGGGACCATTGAATGGCTGTGAAATAAAATCAGGAGTCTTGGCAGAAACAACCAATCAATACCTGTCTTCTGATAGTCAGTACATATCACCTAGTAAACAGACAAAGGACCCTCAGTATATTGCATCAGACCCCATGGCTCACGTGTTTGCCGATGTGCACTCCAGAGTGAGCCGAGACTCAAGTGAAATGGACGCTGTCTTAGACCATCTGGAGCATTCAAATCGTGATTTGGGCCGAGAATCTGTAGATGCCGAGGAAGTTGTGAGAGAAATTGATAAGCTTTTACAAGACTGTCGAGGAAGTGAACCAGTGGCTGTAAGAAAGTGAGCAGGATGGAGAGGCCGTTTGGTTTGCCTTGTCAAGTAAAAACAGTGTCCCTTGGAACAGCACATTTGCAGGCGAGATTGGAGATGGATGCTGCTCTGTGGCTCTAAGTGAACGTTCAAAGTGCCCCCAAAATCTTGTACTGTTTTTTTTCTGTTATTCAGATTACACTGGCTTTATTTTGAAAAAACAAAAATTCTATTGGACGCAAGAGAAATATGTTGTAGTGATTATTGACAATCTGTTGTATAAGGGAACAGAACTCTGAACTACTCGTGAAGTTGTGCAACTTCCTAATGTAGTTGATGTGACTTTTCATTTGCTGAGGAAAAACCCATTGATTAACAGGGTTGACTAATTTATGTGTGGATTTTAAACAAGCATCACTAGCTTCTAATTAAAGTCCTAACTAATTTCGCTGTAGTCCTAGCTGCACCAAACATCGACACCCATTTGTGGTAAACATTTCTATATAAATGAACAACATTCCAAAACATTTCAGTACAACATGTCCGTGTCATGTATTCATTTCCATGCCACACATAGTAATATATAAAAATTATATAGTCAATTTATTGTGTCCTGCACTAGCATAAGCTAATTCACTTTATGTAAACTGAAAAGTGTTGAAATTAAGAATTTTAGTGTCCTACAAAAATAGACATTATATTCACAACTGAATATTTATATAGAGAGAGAATTATGTTTTTCAACTTCGATTAATGTGGATCTTAAAAAGAAAAAAATATTTTTTACCATTTAAAGGTAAAATGCTCAAATAGAAACATCATTTAAAATGTTTTATATTAATTTGTGGACACTAAAATTTGCTCAGGAAAGTAAATGTCCTATTCATTGAAGCAGATATCACATCACCATTTAAATGTGCAAATGTAAGAAGATTTAAATGTGTTTACATCAAAATGGCATATTTTTTATGATTTCTTTGCAATTTTAGTGCATATGAGCCAAATCGTTGAGTGTATAAGAGCTATATTGTGTATTTTATTAAATTAATATATAGTTGTGTTGCAAAAAAAGAAAAAACAAGAAAAAATATTTGGGCTTATATTGTAAATGGCAAGTGTTGCCTCGGTAGCTGTCGAACTCTATGAGTTTTTGTTTTCCTGTTTCCTCTTCCCCTGTGGAGTATGGGAAGCAGCGCCTCAGAGCTAAGTCTCTTGTTACATGTATGGTCTTAAAACTACAGTAGTACATAATCTGTTCAAAATGTGTTCAAGTGGACTGTCAGAGCAAGGTGAGCAAGAAACTAACATGTTCTTCAACCATGCCATTGTGAAAGTTTACATGTAAGCCCTTATGAGGAAACCAAAAAAAAAGAACAAAACATATAAAGCCTTAGCAACATATTTTTTTTCCTCCCGTTCCGCCACCAATTTTGGATCATATCAATAGCACCAATTTTCAATTATATTAATAAAACTAAAGATAAAATAAAAATCTTTATTGCAATGTATTAAAACACAACTGAAAACATCTAGAGGCTTATTTATCATGGGGTTTAATAAGATCAAGATAAAAGGGTCTACTTTTTTTCCAGAAATAATTGTCACCTGTGTCTGCGGGCTGTGACTAGTATTACATATTAGATCCATGGAATTAAAGTACTCGATGTAACAAAGAAGCCAAGATTTCTCTTTTTATGGAAAAAACCAACCTTTCTTATCCACAACCACCCATTCCAGGTGTCTTTGGTGCAGACTTGACTTAGTCTTGGGATTAAGTGCTATCAAGTAAACACATAACCGTTTTATTCAAGTTCTCCACCAAAGTCCCAGTTAAATAAGCCCTAATATGTCATGTTTACTAAGCAGCGTAAATTCCAAGAGGCAACTCAGAAAGGCCTAAGCTGTCATGAGAAGTCTTACGGAAAAGCTCCACTTAGCAAATATGTGCCATTACAACTAAGATGTATTTATAAATATATATGTAAAATCATATTCTTGTGTCCAGAGACATTTCTAAAAGGTATAATTTTAATAAGTGCATGTTTCTTTGTCTTTTTAATACATCTTTATAAAATAAAAGAAAAATACAAAGGCATAAAAATACAAGATTTTTATACATACGATATGCACAGACACATACTGAGCTCAAACATTACTATTCCCTGTGTAGATTATGTACAATGTATAAAACATCTCTCTCCAGAGCTAGGAAAAAGAATGTGAATTTGGATTCAGATTGAACAAGATGGTGTTCTAGTGACCATATAAACTCGCCGACAGGTTTAATACTGGCATTATTATAACTCTGTGTCAAACCATTCCTTTGTACTAATTAAAAGTCAGAACATGTTCTTGTGGGTCTGTGGTTGAGAATCCCATGTCTTTTCATTCCTCCAGGAAATGTCTTGTGACAGCGGTTCATTGTCAATTGCCTACTGGCTGCATTACATTGTTAATTGTATCTCATTTTCATGGTACGAAGAGTACCATAAACAACAGACTGTGTACAAATGCTGCATTGCTCTACATATTTTGGACAATTTATGTACCTAAATGTGTTGTCTATGTGTTCTGCAATGTTCCTATCCGGCAGGAGGGTAAAGCTTGATTTTGCTTAATAGCTGAAATTCCATAGTAAAATCAAATTCATTTTTCGCCTCTACATAATTATTTCAGTAGGCAACAATACTTAATGGAATAAGTCACAGTATGTTTTATTGCTTAATATGCCGATTTGACAAAATATACAAGTCAATGGATTTCCTACACAAAACTGTGTGTCTTTTGGGCTCTTCTGGGCTTTGGGTTGAGAACTTCAAGCAAATCACACTGAGACATCCGACTCCCGAAGAACGGCCATGTCATGTTTACAAATCGTCTTTGTATTTTTTAACACTGTATGTTTCTATTTTATCTAACTGGATACTAAAATGTAATGGTATTTTGGAAAATGTTTGTGGTTTGCTTCAAATGAGTACAACATCTACATGGGTTTATAAACAACTGACCAATCAATTAAGTTCTAGAAACATACCTAAATAATTAAATGAAAGGATAGTAAGATTTTGTTAGTTAATTTACTATTAGAATATAATTACCATATACTTTATGTCCAATAAATTGGATAGGAATCAGGAGAACATTTTGACAATGGTAATGGCCATATTATGGAGTGCAGAATGGTAAGTGCACAGAGTCCAACATGCCCCATATACTGAGAGGTTATGGCCACTTAATATAGTATGTATAAATAATTCAATGATATGGAGGGTCAGCTCATCGGTTAGCCAATAAATTGACTGTCACCATGTCAACATCAAAAAATCACAGTAGCGGAGAGTGACAACCCTAAAACGTAACCTTTAATATTTGCAATTTAAATTCTGATATTTTGTATGGGGTCTGCGTATTAGTCTACAAATAAACATATATCCAAAGGTGTGGCTGCAAATAGTAGTGCTAGAACAAACGTTGCCATCTTTTACCCTATACCCAATACTATTTGCCTTCAACTTTGAGGCTCATAAGGGGATTTAGGGATTGCTCATTCCAATAAATATACCAAAATAAATAAACACAAACAAAAAGACACCAATATACACTCAATTCCCAATGTGAGCTCATTGTATGAAGCATATCCTCTAGATGAAGGACTTTAGAGTATATATGTCTGGACGCAGTGGTGCAGGCTATAGTAAATCTGGCCCCATCCTAAATCAACTTCACCAATCTCTACGTACATCTGATTTCTTATTAATATTTTTCTTATTAATATTAATATTTAAAACATAGACATAAAATTCTTGGTATAGGACTAATAAACTATCATTTACAATGATTTTTATCATACATCATCACTCACTCATAGATAAAAGTTGATTATCATATAACTATGATTTATAGAGGTGAACGAGCACTAAAATGCTCGAGTGCTCGTTCAGTGAAACAAACTTTTGCCGATGCTCGAGTGCTCGTTTTCGAATAACGAGCCCCATTGAAGTCAATGGGAGACTCGAGCATTTTTCATTGTGTCATTTTATTGAGAAATAATGTCTTCTGTTAAGTTAGCAGATGTATGGAAACATCTGCAATGTGTTCTTCACTGAAGAACACATTGCAGATGTTTCTGTACATCTGCTAACTTATCAGAAGACACGAGTGCAGAACAGTGTTCTTCGCAATAGTATGTGAAGAACAATATGTGTGAAGAACACATTGCAGATGTTTCCATACATCTGCAATGTGTTCTTCTTACATATTGTTTTTCACATACTATTGTGAAGAACAGAGTTTGGCACACGTGTCTTTGGATAAGTTAGCAGATGTACGGAAACATCTGCAATGTGTTCTTCACTGTGTTCTTCACTTAAATGATCCTGTGTTCACTGAAGAACATACATACACATCCATACATCTGCTAACTTATAAGAAGCCAATTTGCATTGACTCGAGCAGCTCTCGAGCGTGTGAAATACTCATCCGAGCAACGAGCCACTTTGAGTACGCTAATACTCGAACGAGCATTAAGATCGGACGAGTATGCTCGCGAATCTCTAATGATTTACTATATACAAGATAATGAGATTGATTTATCCATTGCCGGTCCCACATTTCTCTATCCAAAAATATTTTTTTAAATAATCACTTAAGTTTTTTGGGCTCATTCGTCAAAATGGATGGGATCTTCCAATATTTATATTTTATTAAACACGGCTTGCAAGTGCTTAAACTATTAATAACTTTTTCTTCTTCCTGCTGCTTTCAACATAAATTCCCTAAATGGCAAAACCTCTACAGTGGCATCAACCTACTCAGTTTCTATTATTTATCAGCCTGTTGAGAGGAACGTATGTGATTAGTTTATATGCGCACACATTTGAAAATGAAAGACATATTTATAAGGTGCTTATAAATTATAGAAAATAACATATACACATATACAGTATAATTATTGGAATAAAAAAGGTAACTTTAAAGGCTGGTTAAGGCTGTGTTTCACACCAAATGTGTACACTTACGTAACTGCCAATGTCCCATGTGCTATGTTCCATAGCAAATAATACCAAATTATTTAAAAAGGTATTCCCATGAAGAAAAGCTTCTTAAATGTACTCATGATAACAAAATAACACATTATTTAATTCACTGTTATTAAAAAAAAAACACAGCATTTCACAGATTTAATTCCAACCTGTCTGTATCAGTCCTGGCGTTTACAATTTTCGATGCCACTGGATCCATCCATAAAAAATTCTTCTCATGAATAGCTTTTCATGTCTGCACACTGCAGTTCTCTCTGCCTCCTGCCTCTTTCCCCTATATCAGTGATGGCGAACCTATGGCACGCGTGCCAGAGAGGGCACGCAGAGCCCTCTCTGCTGGCACGCGTACCATCTCCCCAGTCTCATCAATGATACCTACCCCTGCCGGGTCCCAGCACTCTGTTGACTGCTCAACCCCGGCTCCCGCTGCCTGCTCGTTCGCGCTTGGCCCACCCTGCTGCCTGCAGAGTCGCGGGGTCCCGATGCCTTCTTGTCCCCGCCCTGCTGCCTGCAGAGTCGTGGGGTCCCGATGCCTGCTTGTCCCCGCCCTGCTGCCTGCAGAGTCGCGGGGTCCTGATGCCTACGGGGTCCCGGTGCCCGCTGCCTGCGGGGTCCCGGTGCCCGATGCCTGCAGGGTCCCGGTGCCCGATGCCTGTGAGGTCCCGGTGCCTGATGCCTGCGGGGTCCCGGTGCCCCATGCCTCCTGCCTGCTCCTGTGCTCCGACGTCACTCCATCCTCGCCTCCAGAGTCGCGGGGTCCTGATGCCTGCGGGGTCCCGGTGCCCGCTGCCTGCGGGGTCCCGGTGCCCGCTGCCGGCCCTCTATGTGTGTCTGTCTATGTTGGTGTGAGTGTATTGGAGTGTGTGCTGTGTGAGTGTAGTGGTGTGGAGTGTGTGCTGTGTGAGAGTAGTGGAGTGGAGTGTGTGCTATGTGAGTGTAGTGGAGTGGAGTGTGTGCTGTGTGAGTGTAGTGGAGTGTGTGCTGTGTGAGTGTAGTGGAGTGTGCGCAGTGTGAGTGGAGTATGAGTGGAGTGGAGTGTGCGCTGTGTGAGTGGAGTGTGAGCGGAGTGGAGTGTGCGCAGTGTGAGCAGAGTGTGAGTGGAGTGTGAGTGGAGTGGAGTGGAGTGGAGTGTGCGCTGTGTGAGTGGAGTGTGAGCGGAGTGGAGTGAGCGCAGTGTGAGCAGAGTGGAGTGTGAGTGGAGTGGAGTGTGCGCTGTGTGAGTGGAGTGTGCGCAGTGTGAGTGGAGTGTGAGCGGAGTGGAGTGTGCGCAGTGTGAGCAGAGTGGAGTGTGAGTGGAGTGGAGTGGAGTGTGCGCTGTGTGAGTGGAGTGTGCGCAGTGTGAGTGGAGTGTGCGCAGTGTGAGTGGAGTGGAGTGTGTGCTGTGTGTGCAGTGTGAGCGTAGTGTGCGCGGCGTATTACCAAAATTTTCATACTCCTCCTCGGGTAAAAATACTCCTCAAAAATGGTGAGAGGAGTATTATTACCCTTCTGGAAAAATGTTAGTGCGACCTCTGATAATGGTCTTTATGCTATTTATGTGGTTGTAATGGTGGCCTCATGATGTCAAAGTGTTATTTGTCTCATGTATAGTGGTATTGTGGCGCTATTGGACTAAACTGCTGTTTTGGCACCTTGCACTAGAAACGTCGCCTTTGGTTTGCAGTTTGGGCACTCGGTCTCTTAAAGGTTCGCCATCACTGCCCTATATTATATGACCAGCTCAGGCACAGGCACTTCTTGTCAGTAAACATCATGCAAAGACTTACTCATCTCGTCGTTGTGTTTTATCTGCACATCATCTCTGATCTGTCTCATCTATGTGTAAGGTGCTAGTAGAATGTTCAGAAGCTAGATAAATGTGTAGATAAACCCTGTACTATGACAATATAAGCACATTGTCAGAACACAGCGTCTCACAGTACAGAAGAATCATGAAGTGTCCGCTTAGAAATTTCCCAATGACAGTGGATTCTTACACTGACCTGTTTAGGAAGAAATTGGACCAAAAACTAAAAACTATCTTTATTGTGTAAACATCAGTAGGGGATAAAAATTTGAGAAATTTATTTAATGGGAAAACCCTTTTAAATTTGTGACACAATTCATCAAGCATTGGATTAGGCATTCTGTCCAGCTGCCAACACAAATCCCTCACTTGGTTTGCATGAACATGCAGATTAATGCGTAACCATTTAAAGGGCTCACACAATGGAGCTTAAATTGTTTGCTTTTATGATTCCCAAATTTTTATGGGCTTTATATGGTTGGAATTATGGTTGGAATTATCTCCAAGATGGCCACCATCTACAACTACAACTCACATGATCCCTTAGTTCTCAGTAACGGCTCTTTCCTCTCATGCTCTTCTCCCAGTTATGATTTAAAGGACTTGCACCATTACCATAGTAATGCCATAGTAATTACCATAACTGCACATTACCCCACTGAGATGATGTCTCAGCACAACACTGGTGATACTGGATACACTACAAGCAACTGACTACTGCCTAACATAGTGATTATCACATGACCTACCCAGGCAGGTGCAGGACATGCGATGTGGACATGTGACCAGCGGCCTTCTTCTGTCCTGTGTCTCCTCCACAGGGACAAAATCAATGGACTGATAAAAGGGCCAGTAGCATTTTAATTCTTCATTACAGTGTATGTCAACAAAATTCTCTTCTAAGGGAAGTAAAATTTTAAATAATAACTAATTACATATTTGCTTATATTTTGAGCAATTTGAATATGGAATACACCTTTAATATAAAGTAAAGCCCACAAAGATGAATTTGCTCCTAAAGAATCTCATACATTTGCATGAACTTCTTGGGACAATTTTATTGAGAAACAACACAAATCTACCATAACATACCATCCAGGAATGATCAACATCATTTTAAAAGATAAAAAAATAATAAGCTGTTGGTATTTAGCCAATTAATTATCTTTAAAAATACTTACTGGTAAATAATATTGATGATACATGTTGAATACTGACCAATGTCTGTGAATATAGTCATTAGAGCAATAGCAATATCAAGACATTATGTAATACCAAATATTTTATGTTCTTAGCCATTTATTCCCTGGTGCTAGGAAATATGATGGGACCAGGGTACAGTGCTGAAATCTACCTTTATGTTTTAATATAGTTCAAGTCATAATTTCTTAGGACAAAAGAATTGGTGACCATGATCCTCATATTACATTAGAAGTGGTCAGCTGAATACCTGTCAAAGAAGTGAAAGAGGTTCAAGCCCTGTGCTACCCACTGGATCCTATCCCTGCCTAAATGTCTGAGCATTGATTATTCAAAGTAGAGAACTGTATGACAGCCCCTACTCTGTTTATGTGCTCAGGAGACATGACAAATGAACACATAGGAAAAAAATAAAAGATAATAGACAGACACACTCTGAAGGCAGAATAAGAGGGATCAAATCAAAGATGATGGCATTAAATAATCAAGCAATAGATGCTATTCAAAATTGTATCAAGGGTCAGTAATGTAGCAAAAGCATAAATGGAACATCAAATGCCAGAAGACTAGTATAACCAGCAACTGAGTGGAATGAAAAATAGTTATTAAGTTATACAACCATTCAGCGACTTGTGACAATACCATCACTGGCACAAGATATGACCAGCCAACTGGGAGTTCATCCTGTTTAAAATATTATGAAAAAAAGGCCTAGAGGTCTAGAGTTAATATAGTGTTAAGGAGATCGCACTGGTTTCGGACGCCATCTTGACTATTGTCCGCCATCTTAAGTATTAGACAAGGGTCACGCTGGGGTTCAAAGCACTGTCCAGTTCAATTCATAATTCAAACTTCATTTTATGTAACCTGTTTCCTAGCCTGTCAGCTAATAATCATGTTCAATCATGAAAGGGTTAATTAGGACTCACCTTACAAAAGTCAAGAGGGCTGTTGGGGCCCTGCATGAAAAAATCCAGATCAATAGGGAACAAAATAAGGTACAGCAATTTTCCAATGTAAATTCAACATCAGAACTTTCTTGGAAGAAATTATTATCATTGTACCTGCCGGTTTTTAGCCATATACTTCATAGCATCTTCATTGTGTGCCAGTTTTGACTAATTTTCAACATCTTTGTGCTCAAAAAATGAGGTTTCTTTTCCTGTCTTGCCTTGGTTGATTATCGTGTACTTTTGTCTGGCTTATTTTTTCCAACCATTTTTGTGTCAGAATTTTTGATGCATAATTAAACACACAAAAGCAGGTCTTAAAGATGCAAAACACAATCTAACTCCCCTAAATGAGTTTTTTAATTTATTTGAACTGCACAAGATTGCACAAGTGTGGAAGTATTGATGGGGTCCCAAAATTATTACCAGGGGCATGGAAAAAATGACAGAATAACCAATTACAGTGGAGCCAATGACAATGATCAAGGCAATCGAAGAATAAGAATGCATGTCCTCCACTAGGTTCATATTTATTTTGGAAAACTGCACAGACTGGAACATTTCATAGCATACCTTAGCTGTCAACAAGGTGAAAAAAGCAGTAGTGGGTGTGTATGAGAAATACCACTGGTCATAATGGGGGTCATTTACTAAGGGCCCAATTCGCGTTTTCCCGACGTGTTACCCGAATATTTTCGATTTGCGCCGATTTCCCCTGTATTGCCCCGGGATTTTGCCGCACGTGATCGGATTGTGTCGCATCGGCGCCGGCATGCGCGCGGCGGAAATCGGGGGGCGTGGCCAAGCGAAAAACCGACGGACTCAGAAAAACCGCCGCATTCAAAAAAAGAAATGTGTCGCTTGTGACGCGCTTATCTTCACTCAGCCCGAGCCAGTGAACTCCAACGGGTTCAGATGCTTTTCAGCGCAGCAGCGCCACCTGGTGGGCGGCGGAGGAACTACCTTGATGAATCCTGGCCGGACCCGAATCCAGCGCAGAGAACGCGCCGCTGGATCGCGAATGGACAGGGTAAGTAAATCTGCCCCAATGTGTCCTTTAAACTTAATTTTACAGAATATCTGTAATTTGCATTCCCTTCTGTGCTGCTGTGGGAGATCTATTATTCCTGCCTAATCAACCCTGGTACCTTGTTGAGTTTTTGTTAGTTTTTCCCTGAATAAATCCAGCATTGATTTCAGAGTAAAAAGCTTAGTGCCTGCTTGTGGCCACATACATTTAAATACAGCTGGCGACTTTGCCACTGGATTTAAAGTATTAACACCCGCGATCGGTGCCAACACTGATTGGAGGTATTAACTGTGTGTGGAAATTTTGCCAAACCCTAATAATATTAGGGGTTTGGTTTCGTTGTCCATGCCTGCAAAGTTCAGGTGAACTGTGAGGGAATGGTCCACTCAACACTACCTCACATATATCGTCCTTTCAACAGACTTTTGATCATCATACTGTATAAAGAGAAAAAAGTAACTCCAATTACATAACTTTACACTTTACAGCTTCAGTTATTATTTGCTATAGATGAAATCTAGAACATTGTGGCACAAACTTTAAAGCAGAATATAAACAGATCAAATATATTACCATCTCCATACCTCTACATGGTGATGTAGATTTTATATATATTTAAATGTCTCCAAATGTTCAATATGAAATATGCTTTGTCTACAGCATAAAAAAATAAAATGTAGCTCTGGATTAATATTGGAACGAATATTAAGTAATAGAAAAGTAGTATTTTGTATCATTTAAAATCCTTTAATATTTCCTTTGTGAGTGCTCTTAAAAAACAGATTTTCTATCCCACAATGATTGATAGCTAAAAAACATAGGGTTATTTCCAAGGTTAGAGAGTTTCTTTGATAGATTTTGTACAAAATCACTATTGATCCTAGAGAACATTGACAGTTATTCATGTGTCATCAGGTCAGATAAGTCGCTGGCCAGGTTCTTGTACAGAGCTTTTCTGGTGTTTTAGAGCAGATGCTCAGATCTATTAACTAAAAAAATCTTCTGTGCAGTAGATCGTTCCCTTCTTAACCTACCTCATAACCTACCTCATATATGCTCAGATCTATTAACTAAAAAAATCTTCTGTGCAGTAGATCGTTCCCTTCTTAACCTACCTCATAACCTACCTCATATATTTAACATAATGGATAACCTTGTGGGTGCTCTAAAAAACTCTGAGCCGGTCCTATTATTGGTCTTGTTTGTGGCCCATGATTTTGCCTAGAAGTTTATGGGAACGTAAAAGATACAGATACCACATGGGTGTCACTTTTTTTTTTTTTTTGCCTGTCCACGAAAACCGAAGAAGTAGACTGTTGTTGCAGTCATTAATCTCTGCAATGGATTATGCAATGATGACATGCAGACTGTGAAAATGGAACCTGCATTAAATATTTGTGGGCTGAGTTGGACACACTTTCAGGTGCAGGTAACATCTGATTATGGTCAATCATCCCATTAGATGCTGTAGTTAGTACTGGGTTCCAACACCTGAAAGCATTGGCATCTCTTTGCTGTAATCAGAAAGTGCAAGTGAACCCACAATAATCCTTGCACTCATAATATCAATTATAATACACTTAAATCGTTATAATTTGTTTTCAGTATCGCATTTTGTAGTCCTTTCTTGGGATGAAAAAGTCAATCTTACTAAAACAGCCTTTCACTTAGCGAAACATAGGAAAAAAGTATGTTTATAAATAAGGTATAACTGGAATTATACTAACCGACATAATAATGCAATTTTCACTTTAACCCCTTAACGCTCTGCTCCGTAGCTCTATGGCGCAGAGTTATAGGGAATGTATGAATAGGGCTCACGGGCTGAGTCCTCTTCATACACAGGTGGGGGTTGTTGCATATTGCAGCAAACCAAAAAAAAAAGAAAGCAACACAAGAAAAAAAGAGTGCATTCAAAGGCTCATATGTAGTACAAAATGCGAATCCAAGTTTATTAGACAAAAAAGTTTATAATGACAGATAATCAAAGAAATACACACATTTAAACTCATTTAAAGATACTATATACATGAGATCATACAGTCACCTGGTGTGGTGGATCTGTAAACAACCCCCCGACCAACACTAGGTAAGTGATGCAAGGCCAACCTGACTGCCCAAGAGTAAGATAAATGCTCAATTCCTAAATACCAATGAAAAAGGAAGAGATAGGTCCCCTAACCAACCAAACATGCCAGGTGACTTGTGCCAACCTCAGGCTCCATGAAAAATCCAGAGATATTGCTGACAGGTAAGCATGACAAAAACATAAGGACACACCCCTGAGGAAGTCGTTTTTATACGACGAAACGTGTGGGGAGCCTGTCACCCCCGTCCACTGGTGCCCTCCTTGACTGCTTATAGGTCCGCCGCCTGCATCAGAGACCTCTCCTCGGTATCCACTTATGTTTTTGTCATGCTTACCTGTCAGCAATATCTCTGGATTTTTCATGGAGCCTGAGGTTGGCACAAGTCACCTGGCATGTTTGGTTGGTTAGGGGACCTATCTCTTCCTTTTTCATTGGTATTTAGGAATTGAGCATTTATCTTACTCTTGGGCAGTCAGGTTGGCCTTGCATCACTTACCTAGTGTTGGTCGGGGGGTTGTTTACAGATCCACCACACCAGGTGACTGTACGATCTCATGTATATAGTATCTTTAAATGATTTTAAATGTGTGTATTTCTTTGATTATCTGTCATGATAAACTTTTTTGTCTAATAAACTCTTTTTTTCTTGTGTTGCTTTCATGTTGATATTTGTGCATTGGCTCAAAAATTATTATCCTTGGCTGTGCTACACCCACCTTTGTCATTATATATTGCAGCAAACCCCACCGCTAATAACCACGGTCGGTGCTTGCACCGATCGCGGCTATTAACCCTTTCATTGCCGCTGGCAAAGTCGCTGGCGGCATTTAAAAGACGGTGGCGCCCCCGAACGTCATCAGGGGGCAGCGATCGGTTGCCTTGGTGGCCTCGGGTCTTCGTTTGACCCGAGGCTTAATGGCTTCTGCAGATTCGTTACAATGAGCCAGTGGCTCATTGTAATGAATGAGCTGCAAAAATGCCATATATTGCAATACAGAAGTATTGCAGTATATGGTAGGAACGATCTGACTATCTAGGGTTAATGTACCCTAGCTGGTCTAAGATATAGTGAAAAAAAAAGTTTAAAAAAAGTTTAAAAAATAAAAAAAATTAATAAAATATAAAAAATTCAAATCACTGCCCTTTCGCTAGAACTGATATAAAACATAATAAACAGTAAAAATCACAGACACATTAGGTATCCCCACGTCCCAAAATGCCCGATCTATCAAAATATAAAAATGGTTACGGCCGGCGGTGACCTCCGAGACGGAAAATGGCGCCCAGATGTCCGAAATGCGACTTTTACACCTTTTTACATCACATAAAAAATGGAATGAAAAATGATCAAAATGTCGCACAGACTTAAAAATGGTAGCACTGCAAACGTCAGCTCATTTCACAAAAAATGACACCACACACAGCTCTGTGCGCCTAAGTATGAAAAAGTTATTAGCTTCAGAAGATGGCAAGAAATGTTTTTTCTTTTTTGTACACATTCGTTTAATTTTTAAAAATGTATTAAAACACAATAAAACCTATATAAATTTGGTATCACCGCGGATGCACCAAACCAAAGAATAAAGCTGAGGTGTTATTTGGAGCGCACAGTCAAAGTCGTAAAAACTGAGCCCACAAGAACGTGACAGGTTTTTTTCAATTTTTCCACATTTGGAATTTTTTTTCAGCTTCGCAGTAAACGGCTTGTTAAAATAAATAACATTACGGGAAAGTAAAATTTGTTACTCACAAAATAAGCCCTCACACAGGTCTGTACACGTAAAAATGAAAAAGTTATGGATTTTTGAAGGTGGAGAGCGAGAAAAGAGCGAAAAAACCCTGCGTCCTTAAGGGGTTAAATATCATTTTAAATAAAAAACTAATAACAGCAACGGTTCATTATTCTTAAACCTTACCGAAAGGATGAGTAACATTTAGCCTATGTATAGGCACCCCTTAATGGCACAATCAAAAATACAACTCATCTTACAAAAAATAAGCCCTCATCCAGCTAAATCAGTACATAATATAAATGATGCAACTTATAGACTCTGGCAATAATGAATGGAAAACGACTACATTATGAAGGCATAAGGTATCTTTCAGGTGTGGAACACATTGGCAACTCTATTACCACTCTGTCTCCACATCACAGTCCACCCTGCACTCCCTTATTCCCTCCCAATGTAATGACAATCTTCTGGACAGTTTTCTTATACAGATCCAGTAGGAAGAGATAGTAGGCCTCTCAATATTAGACTAGCAAACCTATACAAGATAAGAAAAAATACCAACAGTATAAAAGTAAAAATCTTTAAGTATAACATCAGGTGAAAAAGTCACATAAATTTAGTACAAGCAAAGGAAAGCAGCTAATGGGGCTGTTCTTTATTCAAATATCACAAGCATATGTGATATGGATTTATCACTGAAAATACATGTAAGATTGTAATGTAAACAACAATATTAATACTAAGCCCTTGATAAATGTGATCTGTACAGAAGCACTTGCTGAACTATGTTAATCAAAGTTACCAAACACAAAAGTGTGGAGAGGTTATAAATAGAGATGGGTGAAACGATGAACCTAATGAATCGGAATTTTTTCCGAATTTCAGGAAAAATTTGATTTGTCACGAATCGGAAGTTTACAGTGATTTGTGGGAACAAAGTTCCCCCACCCCTTTATTAGCAAAATGGGCATGAGCACAACGTGTTACATGGGGCAGAGAACTCGGGGAAGTAGAAAATAACACCCTCAATCACATGTGCAGACATGAAAGCCAATCAACGACTGGCAGGCTTCTGTGATGTCACACAGCACTATAAAAACAGGCAACAATTTCCAATCTTGTTGCACACTGCATGTGCTGTCTGTAGCGTCTATCTGCTTGTGCTTACTGGCCGCTGGAATGACTTTTACTCAAAGTCCAGGGTGTCAGTTCTTGTGGTTCTGTATTCCCCACATTTCAATTGTTTTTTGTTGATAAATTAGATATCAAGAAATCAGTGTCAAATCCACATAGTTGCTGGATTGATTTTTTCTCAAAGTCCAGGGTGTCAGTTCTTGTGTTTCCTTATACCCCACATTTTAAGTCTTTGATTTGACAAAGTAGATATCAAGAAATTTGTGTCAAATCAAAATAGTTGATTAACTAATATGTCAGACAGAGAGGCGGCAGGTAGAGCAGGCACAGGTCGCACCACAGAAGCAAGACGTCGCAGCAGGGTGACTCTGTGAGGCCAGAACTGCCGGTGTCATCTAGTGGCAGTTTGTTGATTAACAACCCAAAGGTTCTTGATTGGTTGACTAGGTCATCCACTCCCTCCCAAATAACATCTGACAACCCTAGCCAAGAGTCCATGGGTTCGTCACAAATAGATGATGATGTAGCGGATCGCACTTGGGAGCCAGGTGAAGCCCGAATTGGGAGAAGAGGGTGTCAGCTTGCATGTCATGCAGCAAATCAGGCAATAAATCGCTACTGTGGCTGTGAGTTAGCAGGGTGGCAGCAGTGCGAGGATGGAAGCCAAATGGCTGCGGGGTACAAAACCCGCTTCGATGGTCCAATTAAGCAGTGGCACAAGGGCTCAGCAAGGCAGCGGCGTTAATAGTCAATCAGTGTTAGCAGTAAAATCACCAACTTGTTGGTGTGGCAGTTTTTTGTTAAGACACCATAGCATCCTAGCGTGTGCATATGTAGAATCAGCGGGCAGAGAGTGAAGCCTAACCAGGGTAGCTAACGTTGGCACCACGGCCCTGAGTCAACACATGCAGCGTCACCATCCAATGGCCTGGGATAAATGTGACTCAGATGTGGTGGTCTATCCTGCCGCTGGAGCAACAACAGCAGCACCCAGTGGCACACATGCCATTTCAGCCAAGGCTCCAGCACCACTGCCAAAGGGAGCTGTTTGTCTTTGACATCATCTTCCAGTCCAGATGCTCTTGTTTATCACTTTGCATGGCGACAGCAATCGTTGCATAAGGTGATTACAAAGAGACAACTGTATGCGCCCAGCCATCCTAAGGTGCAGAACCTGACTGTGCTCCTGTCCAATTTGTTGGTACTACAGTCCCTCCCTTTCCAAGTCGTGGACTCTGTCCCTTCAGAGAACCAATGGCTTGTGCCGAACAAAGGTGGAGAGTTCCAAGACGAAATTTCTTTTCCAAAAAGGCAGTACAGGCCCTTCACAGATATATAGAACAAAAGGTGGGCTTATCGGTTTCTTACAATGTGCATGGCAGCGTGGACATGTGGAGCTGTAACTACGGTCAAGGCCAGTACATGTGCTTTGTGGCCCACTGGGTGAATGTGCTTCACACCTAGCCAAACCAACTACTTGAACAGGAGATGCTGTTTACACCTCCACATTGTCAAATTTCTGCTCCTGCACCAATGTCTGCCTCCTCCTCCCGCACCTCAGCCTCCACAAGTCTAAGTGCTGCTCCATCATACCACATGTGCAGGGCACAGCAGTGTCATGAAGTTCTACACCTGGTTTGCTTGGGTGAACAAAGTTTGCAATACAGGGAAAATCGGTGCAAAACGGAAATATTCGGGTAACACGTCGGGAAAACGCGAATCGAGCCCTTAGTAAATGACCCCCAATGTGTGGCTTTGTCCGTGACAACTGAAAATCGGAACCATGGTGACAGACAATGGGAGGGACATGGGGTCCGTGCTTCACCGAGGAGGGATGGTCCAAGAGCCCTGCATGACGCACGTGTTCAATACACCAATGCCAGGATTTCAACACACCAATGCCAAATGCATCAGATTAGATCAGCCATGACGCTTCCCACAAATGTTGAGAAATGAGGCTGGATTCTAACTACCTGCCTCAGCCACTATTCTCATGCTGCCACCCGCCTGATGCCACACATCTGCTGCCAGTTGCTCTATCTACCTCCCACCATCTTTACCAGGGACTGCAATTGCCACCCAGCTCCACACTCTGTCTTTGTGCCACTCTCTGACCTGCTGCTTTTGCTTCCGGCACCTCCACACTCTGTCATTCTGCCACTTTCTGGCCTACCACATTGCTGCCACCTCCACACTCTGTCATTGTGCCACTTTCTGACCTCCTGTTGCTGCTGCCACCACCTCCGCGCTCTGTCATTGTATCACTCTGTGGCCTGCCATGTTCCTGCCAACTCCATACTCTGCCATTGTGTCACTCTGTGGCCTACCATGTTGCTGCAACCTCCACACTCTGTCATTTTGCCACTCAGTTACCTACCATTTTGCTGCCTCCTCCACACTCTGTCATTGTGCCAATCTCTGAGCTCCTGCGGCTGCAGATGCCGACTCTTCTACACTCTGTCATTGTGCCACTCTGTGGCCTACAATGATTCTTCCCCTTCCCCACTCTGTCACTGTGCCACTCTGTGGCCTACCATGTTGCTGCTACCTCCACACTCTGTCATTGTGCCACTCTCTGACCTACTGCTGGCTGACGCTAAGTCTACACTCTGTCATTGTGCCACTCTGTGGCTTACCATGTTGCTGCCTCCTCCACACTCTGTCATTGTGCCACACTCTGGCCTACCATGTTGCTGCCACCTCCACACTTGGCCATTGTGCCACTCTGTGACCTACCATGTTTCTGCCACCTCTAAGATAAGATAAGATAATCCTTTATTAGTCCCACAGTGGGGAAATTCACAGCGTTACAGCAGCAGAGAGGGTACAGAGAATATTAGGGATAAATGAACAAAAAGAAAATGGGGATAAAAAGACAAAAAAGAGACAAGCAATGATCGGCAGTTTGATGTTTAGTCTGTGGATGGGACCTGCAGGGACTGGTTAGGTGGGGGGCGCAGGTTACTTCAGTTTGGGCCTTGTTTGTTGAACAGCCTGATGGCTGTCATTGTGCCACTCTGTGGCCTACAATGTTGCTGCCACCTCCACACTCTGTTATTGTGCCACTCTGTGGCCTCCTGCTGCTAAAACCTCCACACTGTGTCATTGTGCCACTCTGTGGCCTACCATGTTGCCACCACCTCCACAATCTGTCATTGTGCCACACTGTTGCCTACCATATTGCTGCCACCTCTATACCCTGTCATTGTGCCACTCTGTGGCCTACCATGTTGCTGCCACCTCCACGCTCTGTTATTGTGCCACTCTGTGGCCTTCTGCTGCTACGACCTCCACACTGTGACATTGTGCCAGGCTGTGGCCTCCTACTGCTTCAACCTCCACACTCTGTCATTGTGCCACTCTGTGCTTAACCTATGCATTCTTTATAAGATAACAATAAAAATGATGCTGCTTGAACCAGCCATCATCCACCATCTTATTTACGGGGTCCAAGGTGAAAAAGACTGAATAGAAACCAGGAGCTTGGTATATATATGGTGTTTGCCGGATAACAGACGGAGATAGGACATAGGATGGATTAGTAAAGGTAGAGTTGACATTTCATGCAGTTAGCAAGTGTGATAGGGTTGCCTAACAGATGGATTTTAAAAGCATGTTTGAAACTTTGTAGGGTGGATATTAGTCTGTGAGTCTGGGGAAGGCCATTCCAGAGAATTGGAGCAACTCGGGAGAAGTCCTGGAGACGTGAATGAGAGGTTAGAATTAAGGTAGAGATTAATCTAATATCACTGGCATATCAAAGAGCACGGGTTGGGCGATAGACTAAGATAAGAGAAGCGAGATAGGGAGGTGCAGCATTAGGCAGATCTTTGTGGATGAGGGTTATTATTTTAAACTGAATACGGAATGAGAGAGAGGCAACCAGTGGAGTGATTGGCACCGACTGGAGGCATCCATGTAGCTTTTGGTCTGAAAGCATTCACTACAAACAATCAACAATTTCACAAAGTATGTACTCCTCTCTTAACAGAGCATGCATTGAAAACTATAGCCATAAATTATTTGGTTCTAAACTTTAAGAGTCTACAGTCACAAAGCTACAGTAAACCATATCACTAAATGTTGTTGCTTGAGCTCAGACAAGATCACTGGCCCCATAATCTAATTTAGGATCTTGTACCTTACTATGGAGCCCCTTCTGTTTTCAGAAGTATTGATTCCATCAGAAGTTAGTCATAGTGTAGCTGAAAATAGACCCTCTAATACAGGAAATTATTTCCACACTTGTAAACGGATGGTACAAAACTCCCCTTGTTCTTCATAATTATAACTCTAATTTCTCTGATAGATGTAAAAGATGCTACCAGAATAAGGATACTTTGTTATTCATCTGGTGGGATTGCCCCGACATATGCCCTTTCTAGATCACGTAGGGTCTGTTATTCACTGGTTATGCCCAAACACTCCCCTTTCAGCTAACGGATTATTCTGCTAAATTTAGCTCCCAAGACTTAATAAAATAAATTTCACTAGAGGCTGTGGCTACAACTGATTCTTACAGTGAAATCTACGATCGTTCCATTCAGGCCTCCTCCTCTATATATTGGGTAAATAAAGTGTCCCAACTGTGTTGTTTGGAAGAAATCATTTCCCTAAATAACCTTAAACGGGTATTCTCATCTGGGCATTCACATTCAGTTTCATTAATCTGCCATATATAAACATTTCTTCAATTAGATGTTAGAAAAAATTTGAGTGAAGAAAATTTCTCATAAATGTAGTGATATGGTTCCTTAGAAACAGGACTGTGTCCCTGGATACGGCCACCTCTGCTGGAGGGATTGCAAAAGGAAACAAAAAATTTCTGAATATTAAATGTTTGAGGAGTTACTCCAGGTCCCACCGCCGTCCTGTAATAATGAACGATGAATCCATGTGGTCAGGCAGGGCTCAATAGCACATATCTGGCCACCGCTGCCGAAATGTGAGGTGGTCGTTTCTGAAGAAGCTATCTTGTTTCTAAGGGACAACATGGCAACATTTATGAGAAATTATCTTCACACAGGAACATTTTTTTTAAATAACATCCAAATGAAGAAATGTTTACATATGGCAAATTAATTAAATTACATGTGAATGCCCAGATGGGAATGCTCCTTTAATTACCATAAGTTTCTAAAAGTCTTGTCCCCATGGTTTTCTATGTTAATTTTAGGGGTGCATCTGCCATGAGGAGGTGTCTGGCAGTATATACTATCTATTAGGGTTGTCTGGCTGTATATTGTGTCTTTATATTAATTAGGGTGGTCTGGTATATATAATAATGTGCAGTTGTCATACATAGTTTATTTTATACAGGGGACTATATAGGATGGTTATTTATGTCAGTTGTGGTGTTAGGGGTATAAATTATTTAGGAGCAATGTTATCCAGTTATCACTTATAATGTAAGTGACTGTGGTATTTTTAAAGGACATCTACCACCAGATTACCTGTGGTAGACTGTTGTCTTATGCATGCGTGTTACCTCTAAGATGATGGCACAGGTTTCATCTAAATCCATGGCTCCTGTTTTTCAGAGAAAAAGACTAATGGCTACCAAGCTCCATAATTATGCATGCTCCCAGGCTACTTAGCAATCACCACTCCGTCTCTTTGTGCAGCCGCACTAGTAACCTGAGGACTGCACAGGGGACAAGTTTTCCAGACAGGTGGCTGACATCACTGGCTGTCTGATGATAGCAGGCCGGATGCAGGGGTGAATGCAAAGCCATGAAATGCTCAAACACTAATTTTCATATTTGTATATGTCTGTTTATATAAAGTCTGTTCCTCTGCCTATTGAACAAAAGAAAGTAAAGAATCTGGCATTTGTACCCTGCTAAGAATGAAACACTACATGGAGGCATCATGAACAGGCAGAAGATGCCAGTGAATCCAGGACTAGGTATGATAAAACCTTAATGCTATTTTAAGTTAGCTATTTAAAATACTAAGTTATCAATGGAGACTTCATATTGTGCTTCACATAAAAGCCAATTGTTGTCTCTATAGTATTTATAGGAAAACTGTCAACAGTGCCCCCCCCCCCAACAAACCACACACAGTACCTTTTAGATGTCTTTATACATGTTTAAATGATGCCTCTATCCCTGCACTTATAGCCACCATTATTCTAGAAAATACTTTTATTAATGTCCACTATATTAGAAATAAAGTCATAGAGGTGAGGAAGCGCAACCATACAGAGAGCTATGTGGCTCACGAAAGATAGTTCCTGAGGGAGGGGTGAATGAAGAGGTTTATATCTCTTTATGCAGCCAGTATCTCTCTCAACCCCCTCCTGCCTAATATTGGTTGATGATGTAGCAGAGCCAAATGATACACAGCCACTGTCTCTCTAAAACACCCCACCTTTCCCTCAGGAATTCTCTTCAGCCAGATTAGCAGTGTCAGCGTCAGTATGGAGGTGGGGTAGCTTGACTGGAGCTCCATGACTGGAACAGAGAACTTCAATAAAAGTATTTTTTAGAAGAATGGTGGCTCTAATCCCATGGATAAAGGCATCAGTGAAACATGTACAATAACACCTAAAATGTACTGTGTGTGGTTTATGAGGGGTTCACTGGTTAGAGGCTCTCTTTAAGGACATTATGTTCCCCTTTTTATTAAGTATATGTTCTCTTACTATTGTTTTGTCTATTTTAAATAAATTTGCAAACTGAAAATTACACCAATCGTAGCATTTATTCAAGTAATGATTGTGTCAGAAAATAATTTTATTCATATATATGTACATAACTCTGTAAAACATTGTTGACTTATGTTTTAGGGGTAATGATGAGCGAGTTTTTCTGAATATTGGTTGAAAATTCCATTCAGGACCTGGACTTCACCACAAACTTGAACACACACCCATTGCAGTAAATGGAGATCTGAATTTTAACACAAAAAATGCCTATTAAATAGAATTAGTAAGGGGGAGAGGGTTGAAAAATAATAACAGTGCAGTTGCCTTGACAAAAATGGCTAGGAAAAGAACTTGAAATAAGATAAAAAAAATTATAAAAAGATAAAATACTGTTATTGTCAATCAGGTTAAATGCACTCCGGTTGTTTGGACCTAGCTATTCTGATGACAATGAGAAAACCACAAACCCTTCCTCTCATTGCGGTTAAAATCCAGCTGCTGCAGTGTTTGATAATTTCAGATTTTAGTCCACGAATGTGGAACATTACAATTTCAAATTTAGATTCAGATACTGTAGAATTTCACAATTTTAAGTTTAAATTCCAGTAATGCTGAATATGATCATTTCAAGCATGAATCCAGCAAATGTGAAATTTTTAATCTAGCGAATGCAGAACATGACAATTTCAAGTTTGAAATTCCAGGATATGCAAAGTTGGATTCCACTGATCTGGTACATCACCAGATGGTGTGTGTGCAGGCCAAAGTACCTCTGCAGTGCAGATTGGTGAGTATCAGCAGGATGTGAATGCAGAAAATGTAAACACATGCCGTGTACTTTAAGCAGGTCTGTGGAGTTGACCAGGAACCTTTGTACCACCAGGTTTAGCACATGCTCAAGGTAAGAGGTGTGCATGAACTTGACTCGGACCACAGCTGCTACAAGGTTCCGGCCATTGTTGCACACCACTTCGATAGGCTTGAGTAGCAGCAGCAGCGACCACTCATCTTTCTGCTCCTGGTTCTCAGTTCCCAGATTGTGGGTAGATTGTGAGTTTTAGCATGGGCTTCTTTTGTTTTTCCATGGCTTTGCTTAAACTGATTGTGCAGGTGCTGTGCTGACTGGAGGAAGAAGCAACAGAGGAGAAGGCAGCTGGAGAAAAGGAGCGATGTCTGGTAAAGCTAGGTAGGGGCACAATGTAAGACAAAGGGTTTCATTCACCCAGTGGGTATTTAAGGAAATGTGAAGTTTTGTCCACAACCTGTTGGTGCAGGGTGGGGATGGTCTGCCTGGAAAAGTAGTGGCAGCTGGGAACTTTATACTTTGGCACAGCCACTGCTATCAGATGTCTAAAGCTGTCCATCTCCATTTCATAGGCCAGCAATTTTGAAATGTTTTTAATTCAGGACCAGAGCTTGTGCATTTAATGGTCCAAACTGCAGCTTTCTTTACATTATTTGGGCGATAGACAGCTGAACAGATGGTGTGGACAGGTTTTTTCATTTTGTCAGTGGTGCTCCTGGTGGTGGTTGTAGGATAACACCCTCGCTTTTTGGGGAGACAGGTGGGCTTGTCATTCAGGAGGAGAAAAATTGCCACATCGCAAACACCTTGGCTTTCGTTGACTGGATCCCTGGGAGTGGGCAGCAGCAGGCAACAATGTGGCTAAAGGTTGGCCATACTGCAGATAATAGCTCTGTAAGACTAGTAGTGTAAGGCAACACTCATGCAAATTCTACTAAGACTAGAACTGTAAGGTAACAGTGACACAATTAAGTTGAAGACTGGTAGTGAAAAGGTAACAGTAATGTAAATAGTCCTAGGTAATGCTGATGCAAATTCTACTAAGTAAATAATACTAAGGCTTCTCCTCTAAGATATTGATGTATGATTCTGGAACTGTAAAGTGTCCTAAGACTGCTTGTTTAAGATATTGCTGTATGATGTTTGACGTGAAAATAGTACAAAAACTGCTCCATTAAGATATTGCAGTGTGATTCTGGAACTGAAAATATTACTATGACTGCTCCTTTAAGGTATTGCTGTATGAAGCTGGAACTGAAAATATTACTATGACTGCTCCTTTAAGGTATTGCTGTACTGCTTGTGCAATGTTTTTGAACTGCAAATAGTTTTAAGATTGCACCTTTGAGATATTGCTTTATGATGCTGGGACTGCAAATGGTACTATAACTGCCCCTTTAAGATATTGGTGTATTATGCTGGAACTGCTAATTCTACTAACACTGGCCCTGAACTATAACAGCCTATGAGTAACAACATGCAGTACTTAAGAGTGCCCTAAAAATGGCAATTATCTCAAATTTACACCTGTCCCTAATCACATAAGCCTTCTTTCCCTAGCTGCCCTGAAAAAGCCAATAGTTTGTTTTTGACCCTGCCTGTCTGACTTACCCTATGTATAGCAGAAACTTCTCTCTTGTCTGTCTCATGTCTGTAAGGGCGCCTTGACACATGACCAGGGCCGGTGCTAGACAAAGTGGGGCCCTGGGCAAAACTAAAAGTGGGGCCCCAAAATAAAACTATTTTATGACCAGTCAGTCAGTAAGAGGCTCCCTTTAGTATGATAAAACAAACTGTAATATGGGAGTATTTTATAGGAGATAGATCATAGGAAGATTGATGGGCAGCATGGTGGCTCAGTGGTTAGCACTACAGCCTTGCAGCGCTGGTCAACATCTGCAAAGAGTTTGTATGTTCTCTCTGTGTTTGCGTGGGTTTCCTCCGGGTCCTCCGGTTTCCTCCCACACTCCACAAAATGACTGGTAGGTTGAATAGATTGTGAGCATTATTAATTATAATTATTATGATAGAAGATAAATATGAAAGATGATTTCCAGATGCAGAACTATAACGTAGTTATAGTATATATACAGAAGATGGATGAGAGATAAATACAGTAGAAGAGAAATAGAAGATTGATTAAAAAGTAGATAGAGAAAAGGGGAGATATATAAATGGTCAGATTATATGATATAGATAGCTAGACAGATAGATATATAGACAGGAGATAGATGATAAGCACCTTCACCCAGAAATTCAACCAAGGGCTATTAACCCTTTCACCGCCAGGCATTTCTGGATATTTTGTCGCCTTATCGACCAGAGCAATTTTTACAATTTTGACGTTTAAAAAATAAAATTTTGCCCCATTTTCAAAATTGCATTAAACAGTTTATAGATAGAGGCGCCTTCATGCAAATTTGATTCAAACTGAAACATTTTATAAAAAATACTTAAAATTTGAACTTTGATGGCAAAAAATGTTCTCCAAACAGAAAATGTTTACCTCCACATCTCCTAAATGTAATAGATGGACATGTGTTGAGTTCACAAATGTCCCATACTGATATATTCACATATATAAATCCATATAATATCACTAACACTGTAATAACTAGATATCTACTTTTCAGCTAGAAATTTTAAGACAGTCACAACCTGCAAAATATAGCAATAAAACAGAATAAACAGTAAAGGCGCCATAAAACCTATAATTTTGAAATCCAACAACCAGACGATGCATTTGGCAATTAACATTCAAAATTGCCTCTAAAATCTGTACAGATCCAGACACTTATATAAAGAAAATATACTTTCCTAAAACAGTAAGATGTGAGGAGATGATACAGACCCCACATGTGGATATTCACCAAAATATGCAGCAAAGGGAACGTTACATCCACAGGGGACAACAAACTACGTGAGCGTCACACAGATCTATCATTATATGCTCCTTACACAATGGTAACCCAAATAATAACTATATATCCACAAACCCCTCTTATGACATAATAAAAGTCCCGTTTAGATGTCACCAATGTATTATCTGCACAATAACAGAACCCTCCTCGCTTCATAAGAATCTGAGGGAGAATATCATAACATGGGTGTAAGTAATGGAGGATGGTGGGAAATAATAACTTTATTCCATGTGGGTGTTTTTGGTGTTACATATAACTTTATAGACATGTTCTAGTTTCGGTGTTAATATATAATAGCGACATTAGGCGAAGAGGATCGAATGTTCATCGTATCAGTCAATTTTTGCAAAAAGAACTGTCACCAAATAAAAGGCAATAAGAGAGCAGGTGTGTTCTTAGATAGTTCTGCATAGAGAAGGGTTAAAAACATGAATATTAGTTGATTTTATTCCTTCTCATAATGTAGTAACATATAAAGTGAATATTTCCATTATCTGTGAGGTGCAGCAGCTCCTGTGTGCAGCAAATTCTCCCTGCAGCCTGATGGCTAAGAATCTGGAGGGGGGGGACACTTCAGGGGGCTGTATCTCTGGCTCTGTGACACATAGAACCTCACTTCTTTTTTCCTATGAAAGAAGAGAGTCTTCTATTTTATAGAAATGTGTTTCTAAGTGTCAGGAAAACGGAGATATTAACTGTTTAACGGCTGTTGTCAGTGATTTTTATGTATAAAAATGGCACCTGATATTCTCACTTTAAACCTGAATATCTCTGGATCCAGAGTACCAAGAAACACAATTCAAGAAAGAAGAGATTCTCCTCTTCCAGTGGGCAGGGTGCCCTGGGCAATTGCCCACTTTGCCTACCCATAGCGCCGGCCCTGCACATGACCCTGCCTCTTATATAGCAGAGTCACAGGTCCTGTCTGGACAATTGCAGCCATGATCAAACTGAGGCATGGCTGGGGTGGCTATGGGACTGCAAGCTGCTTGATTCCCTTGTCAGCAGTCAATCAACCAGCTTGCCACTTTTCCTCAAACATGAACCTTGCTGTTTGGCTTTGGGTTTGTGACTGCTGAACCCATCAAATTTGGGTCCAGTTGCTTATCACTATTAGGATGTAGTCCTGTACTTGAAGAACCTTTCATTATTAAAATATAGGTTGTGGGTTGTTTACATCAATTGCTGTGGTTTTAGAGGGATGTATTTTCAGAGTGTATTGTATAGTATGAGACTGAGTGAAATGAGACATGTAGCTCAATATGAAGATAGTAAGAAAGAACAGATATAAAAGAAGGTTTTTTAAAAAGATTTTCAGCAATGCAGTTGTATTCCATTTTAAGTCTTCAGTCTTTTGACTGTTTTTATTTTTATTCACAAAATGCCACAATAGCAAGAACATCATTCTAATATCCAATCTGTATACTATTTGCATAGTAAATGCTTCCTAGATAAGGTCCTTTTCAGCGCTGATTGTTTTGTGTAAAATAGACAAGGCCACACTGTATGCCCTTTTCTTTCATCTATTATAAAAATACACAGCATTCCTATCCGCTGAATTCCAAGTATCCAAAGTGATGCCAGAATATGCCTTATGCTGCTGAAGGCCTTGTTAGACAAGGACTTGTTTGTATTCTCATGAAGTCTTACATAAACACATAAAAGACTCCAAAACACCTTAAACTAGCTATTCTTGTATTGTTGTGACATCTAAAATGTTCCATTTCACTTATTGTATATTTTGCATTAGATTTTCTAAAAGCAAGAACACAAAGCAGAATGTTATATTTCAGTCTTTATGGCTATATTTTATGCTCTGCTTATCTGCAGAGTCATGTACATTTTAGGTTACTTTTTGGTTCTGTAAACATATATCTACAAATGTAACAATACAAGCTTATACAAGCTTGTGTATAGTTAGTTTCATCTTTCTGGCCATTGGCCACTGATTGTTACAATAATGTCCATGTATTCCCTTGTCTTGCCCCTTTAAAGGGGCTGGCCACTTTCAGTAAATAATTGATATCATTTGTGTAGTGAAAAGTTATAAAATATTTTAATATACAGGCGGTCTCCTACTTAAGGACACCCGACTTAGATGACCCCTATTTAAAGACGTACCCCTCTGCCCACTGCAACCTCCAGTGAAGCTTTCTGAATGTTTTACTATAGCCACAGGCAGCAATTAACAGATGTTAGGTGTCTGTAATGAAGATTTATTGATAATCCTTGGTCCCATTACTGCTAAATATTTTTGAAACTCCAATTGTCACTGGGGAGAAAAAGATATGTGTCTGGAACTACAATTATAAATTATACAGTTTAGACTTACATACAAATTAAACTTGAGTACAATCCTATGGAACCTATCTTGTATGTAACCCAGGGACAGCCTGTACTTGCTGAAACAATTCCTCATGGTTGGCAGAAAATAGAGTAGGACCGGCACTTT
The DNA here is from genome assembly GCF_040894005.1 of Engystomops pustulosus. Lineage (NCBI taxonomy): Eukaryota > Metazoa > Chordata > Amphibia > Anura > Leptodactylidae > Engystomops > Engystomops pustulosus. The sequence goes on from NC_092412.1 coordinate 74,561,835, forward strand.
CGAGAAAATCCAAAAGACTTCTAAAGTTGCAATCTTTATTCAAGTACGACATATGATCCAGACACGAGGAGAAGTAATGGGGTCAACATGTTTCAACGTGCAGCGTCTTACTCATGAACCTCATGAATTCCTCATGGTTTTCAAGATCTCTGCCTGCTGTCTTTCAAAAGAAAGCTTCTCTGTTTACTTCCAGTGGATAGGAAATTCTCCATGATCATGTGATAGACATGCAGGTGCACAAGGCGTTTTTACCAAAGAAAGTAATCAGAGCCATGTGATAATAATGGATTGTGCACCTGCATGTCCATCACATGACCATGGACAGATTTCTATCCACTGGAAGTAAACTTTGAAGATTTCTATGGAAGGACAACCCCTTTAGTTCTTTCCATGCAGTAAATTAGCCTCTACAATGTGCCTATTAAGGGCCTCCTTATAAAGTCTGAGAAATAGCTGGCCATGCCCCGATCTATGCATGTAATGCATAAGCAAAGCACATTAGGGTCGTATGTGCATTGGGGACGAACAGAGCTCGTAGCAAAATGACAGGCACATCTCACATGCACAGGAATTCTTAAACTAAGGGGCAGGGTGGAGGTGGGGATTTCAAGCCTGAGTGGCTGTAGGTATTTGGGGGAGCTTGACTGCATTCAAGAGCTCTCCTGCCTCCCTCCCTGCCGCCTGTATCTCTGCCAAACAAGAGGAGGAATGCAAGCTGATTTTTCACCATTTCAGATGAGCCACAATAAAAGCATTGAGACAAATTTACTGTCTTGAATAAGGTACTTTTTGAGGTTTATATAGTAGGGTAGAGGTGACAGATTCCCCTAAAACATTAACTATATTAATAGTATTGTACATGAAAGGTTCTTAATTTGTTATTGATGCTGCGTGTTGCTTGGTTGTTATTCGGTTGAAAAAAGACACATGCCCTTCAAGTTCAACCAAGGAAAGTAAAATATTGGATGAGGAAGGGATGAAAGAGAAACTACTCTATAGCCTATCAAGCTCATTAGCATAATTTTAAACGTTTATTTTGGCAGGAAGGGGCCATGGATATGTATTCAAATATATGAAGATTACAATCCTTACGGTGCCTGGATCTATGAGTAAGTGCCTCAAGTTTATCATGATAGATTTTGATGGTAGATTTTCTTTTATACATCTAATGAACTAATTTTTAAACATAAATTATTAATAATATTTTTGGGGTCATCGTCTTTTTATTTATTATACTACATAATTTATTGTACTCTGCCTTAAACCAACTTCCTGACTAGCCAACAAAGAGATTGCATCGCTGCTGCTTAACTTGAGTTGTAATCTATAAAACTGCTATTCATCATTTTGTTTTTATTACTTAAATAAAGTAGGATTGTCATTTGCATCAGCATTACCATAAATTATATCCAAAGATAAACATTAGAATGGTATTACACTGGTTATACTGAAGGTTTGTGGTTATATAAATCGTTTGTTGAATTCAGGGTGCCTTTATGTCTTTACTTTATTTCTGTGATTAGTTGTATGTGGGCAAACCTTTTCTTAAAAGTTTAATCCCTTATAACAGACACTAGTTTTCAGCTCAATGACCAGACTCGATTTATCGAATCTGACATATATCACGATAATTGGTTAGAACTTCGAAACGCTTTAACATATCCAGGTGATTTTGTTTTCCCGTGACACATTGTACTTCATGTTAGTTGTAAAATTTATGTTATAAGTTTTGCATTTTGTTCTGAAATAAAAAAAAAAAAAATTGGCAAAAGTGTGTACAATTTCTCCATTTTCCAAGTTTGAATTATTCCGCTTTCCAAAGAGGAAATAAAACAATCAACAAACAAACAATCTTCTTATGATGTGCCGCAGTAGAAAGGCGTCGCATCATAAGAAGTACTCTTGACCGCTGTAAAATCCCGATACGGTAGTCATTAAGGGGTTAAAAGGCACTGCTTTATAATGGATATACTGTATATTAGATGAAAATTATAGTTAATGCAAGGTTATGTATGGTACAGAGCATCCAAGACCTTTACACTGAGGGAGATTTATAAAAATGTTGGTCATTAGGCCGGCTCCTTCCCACTGCTCTATGTCTGTTTTTGGAACTCTGCTGCCAATCAGATTCATTAACACCTTCACAACCATACATCATAAATATAAGTTGGGCAGTCCTCATGGGGAGCATTGAGAGGACTAACGAGCGGAGCCCTCTCCATACACAACAGGTGTCAGCCGCATTACAAAGTGATCAAACCCCTCCCCCCCCAAGATTTAAGTGCCCTGGGGGGGGGGACAAAATAATAATAGTAATAAAACATTTTAAAAAGTCTTAAAAAGGACAAAAATTAAAGAATGAAAAAAAAATTAATTCAAATACCTCCCTTTTTCTAAAACACATAAAAATAAACAAAAAAAATATAAACATTATAGGTATCACCGCATCCAAAAATGTGTAGTCTATTAAAACTTAATGGACGGAACGGAAAATAGTGCCTAAAGGTCCAAATCACTACTTTTTTGCCATTTTTCCTCCAATAAAAATTTGAATAAAATTGATAAAAAGGTTGTACAGTTTTCAAAATGCTATCAACGAAAACATGATTCAATCATGCAAACAATAACTCCTTACACAGCTCCATATACTGTAGTACAAAAAGGTACAGCGATGCAAGTCATTTTTTTTGTTAATGTAAGGTTTGAATTTTTGTAAAGGTATTGAGACGTAACTAAACTATATTAACAAATTTTCTATTTTGAATTGAAGAGCCTTTCGGGAAACATCCTTTCTTTTGTTTGATTTAGAATGTTAACCCCTTCTCACCGACGCTTATTTTCAGCTTATGTGTCATGTGTCACGATAATTGGTTATAACTTTGGAATGCTTTAACATATCCAAGTGATTTTGAGATTGTTTTCTCATGACTCATTGTACTTCATGTTAGTTGAAAAATTTGTTCTGAAAAAAATTTGGAAACATTTTTCATTTTCAAGGTTTGGAATGCTCTGCTTTCCGGGTAGATAGTTAAAATACCCCCAAAAGCTTGTTAAATAACATTTCTGGAATGTCTGCTTTATGTTGAAATGATATTGGAAGGATATTTTTCTATCCTATCATTTTTTCTAGTATGTTATGAGGCTTAGAAATTTAGATGCGATTTTTCTATATTCACATTTTGAGGGAGAACTCAGTTTTCAAGTGACTTTGAAAGGCCTAAATAATAGTAAAACCCATATCACCCCACTATAGAAACTAACCAAATCTATGTATGTAAAATAACTTCTTTTAAGTCTCTTAACCCTTTAAGTGTTTCACATGAGCTAAAACGAAATAGAAGTGAAATTTAGAAATTTTAGAATTTTGGGGGGAAAATACATTCATTTAGGTCAAAAATGACACATTCATAATAAATTAAATAATAAAATGTTCTGCAGTGTTTGATAACCAATTTCTCCCAAGTGTACCAATACCTTATGTTTACGTTGCTATACTGTTGTATGGGCACATGGCCGGGCATAGAATGAAAGCAGTGCCATTCAGAAATTCAGAACAGATTTGTATTTTCACAAAAATTTGGTAATGCAAACATATAGGGGCTTATTATTTGCAGGGTGAGATACAATGTAAAGATAATTAATTTTGAGGGTCTATAGCTTATTCACAAAATTTTAACTATTTCAAGGGGACACAAACAAAATCATCTATTATTCTTTTGGATTGTTAGCACTTCTTTTTCCACCTTGCCATAACATAAAAATAATATTTTATCTATATTCTCTGGTTTACTATGATTACCGTAAGACCTTATTTATATAGTCTTTCTTATCTTTGCTCAATTTTAGTCAGTCATATACCCTAATATGGGTGCTTAACTTTTTTGATCACTTTTTAGAATATTTTTGTGAGGGGATGAAAAATTGTGAGTATTTTTGTGAGGTGATGAAAAATTGTATATTATGGAAAGTTTTTCGTTTTTTTATGCTGATTACTGAGCAGTTTCAATATTAATTTAGATTTATAGTACAGATTGATACAGATGCGGTGATACCAAATATCTACTATTTATGTGTTTTATGTTTTGTATACATTTATTTGGATTTTATTTGTAACTGGGGTGATAAGGGGACTTTCATTTTATTTATTTCATTATTATTATAAAATAATTTTTACTGTTATTTTACACTTTTACATTTTTCCACTCTTGGGCTTGAACAAGCATTCATCTGATCGCTTGTTCAAGCCATTACACTGCAATACACATGTATTTCAGTGTACAATGCAAGTAACTGACTTTGCTGTTGCATGCTCAGTTAGTAACAGCTGGGTCCTTCCAAGAGGCGGAACCCTGCATGAAGAGAAGCCAGCAGGCTCAGAGCACACACTGGACCCCCGGGTTGAAGCAGGAAGAATGGGACTCCCCGGTAAGCTCACCGGGGGGTGGTCTGATCCACGCGGGGCAAACTTACATGGCACAGTCATGCTTAACCACGGTGTGTCAGGCATTTGCAGGACCCGATGTCTTGCAATCTTCTTCTAACACGCCTACGTAGAATGGCTGCGGGTCAGAAGAAGTACTATTAATAGCCGCTATAAAAACCCAATTTGGTGGTCATTAAGGGGTTAAGGGTTTACATGTGTTTGAAATCAGTTGAGGGTTCGCGCATTGCGCAGGGTGTCATTTATAAAGACATTTGTCTTCATTTGTTTTGTCTGGATTTTAGGCTGGTTTTATTTTTCTTAGAGGGTAATATATCAAGAGTTTGAGTCTTTAGTTTTTTTATGACTGATTTGTGACTTTTTACCACACTTTGATCCCAAAATGTGACTTGTTAACATCTGGATTCTAAAGCTATAGCAAATAGGACAATGAAAATCTCTGTCACGTTCAACTTTGCTCAGTGAGTAGTGCATATTTTGGTGGAAATATGCAAAGGAGGCAAAAAAAAACTCCCATAGACTTGTTTGGCCATCCAAAGAGAGGTGCATTTTCTGGCAGCTATACAATATTACTTCAATAGATTTTGTATCACCACATATCTTATATAGTAGAATTTGTATGCTGTGATAAAATTGTAGAACTATTTAATAATTGTTAAATACAGAAACTGAATCATATTCCTTTCAAATGTGTATGAAACTTTTTAATTACATATCATTTGATTAAATGCAATTAAAGTCCATTTGAGAACAATCTTTGACTACTGGCTGTAACGTTTTGAAGTGTAAAGTGATATACCCCAAGGACCTATTTCAATTCAGAAAATTGCCAGGTAACCTAATCCTTGATACAGCCTGCTTACACTACAATAAGTATTATGTTGCTGGAAATATTTCTTAGTACTAATTCTCCCTTTATCTTGTAAATGTCTTTAAAGGCTTCCTGAAACATTTATATGTCTTAGCCCTATGAAAGTGAGAAGGCTGAATGGGATGAATACAGAACAACCTCAAGGTCAGTGGTAAACGGAGTGTCAAAAGTACACTGCTTGTTTATAGGTATAAATAATTAAGGGAAAGCAATATTTATTTTGTCTTGTAGATTTTAACTTGTGTCTATGGGCTTAATATTCTTCAAAGAGAAAACCATGGAAAAGCATTGTGATAAAAGAAAAAGAACTAGAAAGTCAAAAATAGGTTAGTTATGGCTGTAAATTTCAGCATTTATAATTTTAATGCTGTTATATTGATGGAACTGGACCGAGAGAAACAGATGTAGCAAATTCAACATAAATCTAGCTTGCTTGAGAACAGACAGCCAATGACATCATCTGGATGTCTGGAAATCTTGAACATTCATGAGAACTTCTTCCTTGCGCAGCTCGCGGCTTACCAGTGTGGCTGTGCATGTGAGAAGTTATTGAGCGGACAGTGGGGGTGAATATAAATGATCCTGTGAGGCATTCATAATTAAAGAGTAGTGGAGCCATGGGGCACTCAGGTGATGTAAGCCTGAGCGTTTTGAGGCTAATTTACATATTTTTAAAACCTTATTTTCTATGAGTACCCTGGATTATGCTGGAGATGGTTGCATCATTACCTAGAAGTAACGAGCATCCATTATAGGACAGTTTACCACTGATAATATAGTGGCAGATGTCCTTTAAAGAGTAACCATAATTTTAAAAATGTTTTGATATGTTCTAGAGCAGGTAATTTTAAGCCCTTCTGCAATTGGATAAGTTACCAAATCTTGCTCTATCCTCTTTCATTAAGCAGAATTTTCCCTGTCATCAGTGACTCCTCAGATGCTCCTCCTTGCTAGGCGCTCCCTGTCCACACTGGGCTGAATAGGGAGTGAGAATGTACACCCCCTCTCCCCTACTCCTAGCTGAGTCTCCTCTTGCTGCCATGTTATCTAACTAATGTAGCAACTAAACAACTAAACTCCATACACACCCTCAGCTTTCCCTATACTTGTGTATAAACAAATAATACACACAGACAGAAGCTGCAGCTCATGATCATAGTATCAGGGATATGTGTGTATGTAGACCTGTGTATGTGTCCCTTGCCCTCTGTTATTCCTCTGGGAAATATGCAATACTTGTTTATAAGCAAATACCTTAACTTGTTCTGATGACTAGATCTTCTATACCTTTGTTTAGTTATTTGACCACAGGTGGACTTTTTCTGTGTATGTTTTCTTTTTAAATGGATTTGTTTTAATTGCTTATGAAATGTGTTATTTTATGCTTTCTACATATAGTTTTTTGTTTCCTTTTTTGTGTTATTTGATTTTTCAGAAACATTTATTTAATCTAGGGGGGGGTATATTGTGTCTGTGGTCCCCATTACTTATATTGACTCTTCTCTAGTTACAAAAATGATGTGAAGACCCGAAGAAATAGATGGCGGAGCGGCGCTTCGTAACTCACTCAAGGGTTCAGATCGTAGGAACTAAAGGCATTTATTCACATTAAAAGATGCAATGCGTTTCAGTTCCGGACCAGAGCTTTCATAAGGCATAAAAATCATATAACAGTGTTTCATATTCTAATAACTCTTAGTTAGATTTTCTGTATGGAAAATTGGTCATGTACCTGTTAGGGTAGCATTGCTGCCTGGTGTGGAGGATGCAATTTTTTTTTAAAAAGTCGTACATTTTTGCGGTATGTTGCTTGTCCTACCTCTTCCTGCTAAGTTCGCCACCTAAAACCAGGTTAGCATTTACGCATTTACGAGTCAGAGATGGTCAATACAAATATCTTTAATCTAAACAGCTGGATTCATTAGATAAATAAAGCAAATCCATACAAAAACTGTGGACCACAAGTAGGCAAAAAGCAAGCTGCTCAAAAAACTTTTTTTCACTAACACTTGAAAGGAAAATGATAATTCCTCCCCATTCAACTTTTGCAAGGAGCTTGCCTAATGATAAATAACCCCTTTTGGCTTTTTGAGGATATGGACTAGACATGTCAGATGCCTTTTTTTTTACGGTTACTTTCCTATTTTTCATAAATGTTCAGCAGATGGATATTTTACTGTCTCTTGGAAAACAATGATACATTTCAAGTTTTAATACCTTCTAGTCATTTTTTCAAAACTTACGCACATCTGCCACTTACCCTGTTCAATGATGTTAATAACTTACTAATTAGAAAATAATAAGGAATTGTATTGTTCATGGAAGGATGAACTTTCCATCAAATTCTTGAATGCAGAACAAATACAGTTTTCAAATATATTATTTTTGAACGATAAAAGAGATGAAACAATATTTCAAAGTCTCTTGACAGAAAACCAATCTCTTCTATAAACTGCAAATGTTTTGGTCATAATTTGTGATAATGTCAGTTTTTTTAAGAATTTTCAGCATATGTGATAAAATAGGAAAACATATCATTTGAAAATAAAATGAACACGCAGAATCTTCCCAATCTTTCCCCACAGACATCAACTTTCTTGGTCAAAATGTTACACTACAAACTGAAAAAGTGGCAGCTGGCACCATACAGCTCTTCTATAATGAAAACATGAGGTGGTTGCCATTACACAGTCCTGCACTAATGAAAACAGTAGGAGGAAAGCATTACATTTCTCTAATGAAAACAGGAAATGACTGGCAGTAGATTGGTATAATGAAAACAGGAGGTGGTTGGTATTACACTGGTACGATGAATAAATTAAGTGTATGGCATAACCAGTTTCATCATTTTCAGTTTGGATTAGATCGTGCTACAGATCAAACATCCTTCATAGTTTCAGCTGTTTTAACAGTTTTATATTTTTAAGAAGCATGTACAATGAAACAATCTTTTTTTTTTTTTTTAGATTTTTTTTTTTTTTAGAAAGCATAGTGCTTTAAAAACCATGAAATACAGTAATTTAATCTACATGACAGGACAATGTGAATCAGATAATAAGGAGACAATAAAACATATTGTATTATCAATGAATAATGGTATTATGGATAATCAGAACTGTCCTTGTAATAATTATAACCCCAGTTATCTGATGTGAGGTCACTATATACAGTACAGGCGGTCCCCTACTTAAGAACACCTGACTTACATACGACTCCTACTTACAAACGGACCTCTGGATATTGGTAATTTACTGTACTTTAGCCTTAGACTACAATAATCAGCTATAACAGTTATCACTGGTGTCTACAATGAAGCTTTATTGTTAATCCTGATTCTAATGACAATCCAACATTTTTAAAATCCAATTGTCACAGAGACCAAAAAAAATTTGGCTGGGATTACAATGATAAAGTATACAGTTCTGACTTACATACAAATTCAACTTAAGAACAAACCTACTGACCCTATCTTGTATGTAACCCGGGGACTGCCTGTATATATAATTATTTCATGTCTAATGAAGTCATGTATATAATAGAATTGTACATAAAAAATGAAAATAACCTTCAACTAAATAAGGTGTGGTGTACTCAGTTTATAGATTATTACCAGTTATTTATTCATATTTAGGTTTAAACTACAAAGATTTTGCTGTGGTGGCTTACAGTAATGGCAGAAGAAGAAAATGGAAATGCTTATTTTATATAACTTGTTAGAAAAACGTTCTTCTAGACAGCAGTGTCTACTATTTATAAGGGAAACTAAATGTGACATGTGTGACAGCATCCTCCTTGTTTCATGCTGCTAGACTAAAGATAAGCGAAATTTCTAGATACCGTATATACTCGAGCCAGAACATCGATGGACACATGAGGACCTCCTGGGGGGGGGGGGCTGCTTTTTTTTCTTATAGGCTGGGCAGGGGGCTGCTGGCTGTATACTGGGGACAGGGGGCTGCTTGCTGTATACTGGGAGAAGGAGCTGCAGGCTCTATACTGGGGGCAGGGGCTGCAGGATGTATACAGGCAGCAGGGGCTGCAGGCTGTATACTGTGGGGCAGGGGCTGCAGGATATATACTGGGGGGCAGGGGCTGCAGGCTATATATATTGGGGGACAGGGGCTGCAGTTTATAAATTCAGGGGAAGGGGCTGCATGCTATATACTGGGGGCAGAGGCTGCAGATTATATATCCGGGGGGGGGGGCAGGGGCTGCAGGCTGTATACTGGGGGGGATGCAATGGCTGGCTTTATACTAGGGACAGGCTGTGACCAATACATTACCTACCCTTGGCTTATACTCGAGTCAATAGTTTTTTCCATTTTTTTGTGTTAAAATTAGGTACCTCAGCTTATACTCGGATCGGCTTATACTTATACAGTACAGTAATTCTTACTCAGCAGTTCGAATTGTGTTCTAATGCTGGGATGCTTATTGAGCCTACCAGGCCTGGCTCTCTGCAGCAAACAGGGGTTAACTCACTCTGAGTGTCAGAGCCTGACCCCTTTCACCTAGAGCAGGGTTCCTGACTAGCACATAAATATCATGTATGTCCCTTGCTGGTTAAAGTCAAATTTACCAGCTCTATATTCTGTATGACCATTTAGCTTTCTCTGGTTATCCAATTATTGACTATTATTCTGGGACTATTGTTTTATGTATGAGATTTTGTACCTTATATGATATCTCTCTTGTGATTAAAATTGTTTACTACCCTTATTGTATTTTATCACCTAGGATATGCAGGGGCAAGCAGGCAGGCCTCTTGGGAAGCTGGAGTTTTAGAGTTTACTGTTATATGAGTCATCCCTGAGTTCATTGTCCCCATTACACTAAAATGCTTAGGTAGCACAAAGAGAGTCTGTGTGTTCTGTCATGTTCCAATCACAGCATAGAGATTCTTTGCTGATTATGGAATAAGGAATAACATACAGTATACCCATGTGAGTAAGACAAACACCTTCAATAATTGGCAGTGTTACATTTAGTCACTGCCAGACACTTCTAGTGGTGGCATATATCCCGTGAGATAAGACATGTAAAAATTCAGTCTATCCAATTCTTCCATCTGTCAACATCATTGTTCAAACTCCTCAAGTCCCTCATGCATATTGTTTGATGACTGAAATTGGTGTGTTCTGGCAACATTATTCTTCTTTATGACTAGTTTTAGTTTTTAGATTTAGAGTTTGCATACATTTTATTTCACAATAAGAGTTAAGGAGGTCATCTTATAAACTTCCCTGTGACCATTTGAGCCTAATTATTACATTGACATCCCACGGTGCATCACATAACTTCTGAAAAAATGTCATTCACTAATAATCAGTTTAATTTAACCGGTTCGCGCCCGCCCGCCGTGTATTCACGGCGGCGGTCGGGTCGCGCTGTACGGAGAGGGCTCACGGGCTGAGCCCTCTCCATAGCCGGTAAGTCTTTGCTGCATATTGCAGCAAAGGCTTACCGGTAACACCCGCGATCGGTGCTAGCACCGATCGCTGGTGTTATCACAGCGATGGCTGCTGGCAAAGCTGCTGGCAGCCTCAAAAAGATAGCGCTCCCCGTGACGTCATCGGGGAGTGGCCATCCATCTCTTCGGAAGACCCGAGGTTATTTCGTTTTAACCCCTTCATTACAATGTGCTGATAGCACATTGTAATGAATGAGGAGGAAAATCCCCATATACTGCCATACTGTAGTATGGCAGTATATGATAGGATAGATCAGACAACCTAGGGTTAAAGTACCCTAGGGAGTCTGAAAAATAGTAAAAATAAAAATAAAAAAGTTAAAAAAAAATTATAATAAAAAAACCTAAAATTTCAAATCACCCCCCTTTCCCTAGAACTGACATAAATATAAATAAACAGTAAAAATCATAAACACATTAGGTATCGACGTGTCCGAAAATGCCCGATCTATCAAAATATGATAATGGTTATGATAATGAGCGCCCAAAGTCGAAAATGGCACTTTTTTGCCATTTTGAAAAATATAAAAAAATCTATAAAAAGTGATCAAAAGGTCGTACAGTCCTAAAAATTATATCATTGAAAATATTATCAAATTTCTCAAAAAATTACACCACCCACAGCACTGTACACGAAGGTATAAAAAAGTTATTAGCGCCAGAAGTTGGCAAAATCAAAAAAATTATTTTTGTACAGGAGGTTTTAATTTTTGTAAATGTTATTTTTGTAAACATTATAAAACCTATACAAATTTTGTATCCCCTTAATTGTACTGACCCAAAGAATAAAGTAGACATGTCATTTGGGGCGCTCAGTGAAAGACGTAATATCCAAGCCCAAAAGCAAATAGCGCAAATGCGTTTTTTCACCATTTTCACTGCATTTGGAATTTTTTCCCACTTCCGAGTACATGGCATGGAATATTTAATACCATCATTATGAAGTGCAATTTGTTACGCCGAAAATAAGCCGTCATACAGCTCTTTTCGTGTAAAAATAAAAAAGTTATAGATTTTTGAAGGTGGGGAGTGAAAAATGGACATGAAAAAACAGGAAAGGGCCCGGTCCTTAACCGGTTAAAAATTCAGCTTCACTGTAGCTCAATCCATAAAGATTGAGCATCAATAAAAAACACATCCTGCTACATCAGATGCATTGAACTTTGTTATGCTCTATTAGCACTGAAAAGGCAAGAAATGGAATGTCAGGCCAATGCAATCTAAGTGATTGTGATAGTATGGTGTAAGAGAATATTATCAAAAGTATTGTCTGATAAAATTGTGAAAGTAATCGGGCTAAAATAACTTGAGCAGTTTATCCCTGGCTGGCATATACCTGGAACTCACTGAGCGCGGAGAAAGTGATTAGGCCATTTGGGATTAATAAATTGGTTTGAATACGACTGTTATGTATTTGTTTTTATCATCAACATATTGTGATGTAACTTTTCATTTTCCCTTTTTGCTTTTGGATTAATCCCTGGGCTTTCCTTTGGTGGATTCAACTTTGGTTAGGGATATCAGTGTCAGCACCAAAATTGAAAATTGTTGGCACAATATTAATAACTGATGTTGATTACAACCCTGGGGATTTTGAATTAAATTAGGGAGTTAGATTTAGCTCAATGATAATCTGGAAATTACACTACATATGCCTCACTATATAAATAGTCAGTGACAACATGACTGATTAGAAACAGGCAGAAGTGGCATCTGGAAACTCCCAGAGCTGCATGATCACCCCCTACCATCCATGAAAGAATTTGCCACAAAGTTGTGTTTGACTCCATGCAGTACATCAATCCACTGCGCAACTAAAAATATCACAGTCTTAGTTTTAGTACCTTGATAAAAAACTACTTTCCACACTATTGTTCTAAATAACATTTGTCCCCATACAGCAAAACTGACCATCCTATGTAAAATACAAATACAATTTAGTAGTCACACTGTAACTGACCTTATTGTGCCCCCAATTCCTATCAAAACACAACTATGCTGTGCCTGTTGCATATATCAAAAAGTATACTGTGAATAGACATAAGTGAATCAATTCCCTATACCACTATTACACTGTGTAAAAGACTGGAGTTGTTAATTATTACATGTGTGAGTGTTTTCTGGAGAATATTTTCTTAGTAAGCTTTTCCTATATTACACATCTAGATATATCAGACTCCCATTGGAAAATGTAGTGGATGTTATAATAGGAGTGTTCTAATTCATCAAGAACACTGATTGCTGATGCTCTTACTTTCTTAAAACATTTACCTTATATACTCGAGTATAAGCCTAGTTTTTCAGTACAAAATTTGTGCTCAAAAACCCTAACTCGGCTTATAATCGAGTCAACTAAAAACATAAAGACAAAACTCACCTTTCTGACGTCACCCATAGGTCCTCTTCTGTCTGAGACAGTCTGAGACAGAAGAGGACCTATGGGGGACGTCAGAAAGATGAGTACAGTGTTATTTTTTTTTCTTCTACAGGGGCTTGGTAGGCTGTATGCTACAGGGGTTGGGTAGGCTGTATGCTACAGGGGCTGGCAGACTATATACTGGGAGGCTGTAACCAATGCACTTCCCACCCTCGGCTTATACTCGAGTCAATAGGTTTTCCCAGTTTTTTGTGTTGAAATTAGGGCTCTCGGCTTATACTCGGGTCGGCTTATACTCGAGTATATACGGTACTACTTCTCTTGCTAAAGTATTTTTGAGAGTAGACACTTTTAAAGTAAAGTGAAATGTGCTGATGTTTTACTAAAGTTACATTAAAAAATCTGCAGTGTTAATTAAATTATTGGGATCTTTTAACTGTATTATGCCCAGAATTTATTTGCTGTACCTTGCTGTGATAGTTCCTAGTAACAGCATGTCCTCCGTGTCTTATGTTTTGAAAGAGCAGTTATATTCTCTAATGTTTACGCTCTTCTTTTACATCAAACATTTCTCAACAACTGTGTTTTTCCTGTCACTTTTAAAGCAAGAAGCCACTAAACTTTTTCTTTTATTCACAAATAGGCAGAAAGAGGATGAATAATGTATCAATTAAATTCATTCCTGCATCAACCGTGACATTTCCTTTCAAAAGAATCCCCCTTCAAGGTGACAATGGGTTTTTGTTTTAAGGGAAAAACACTGGCTCTTGCCTTTAGGCATCACCGCTGGCACTCTAAGAGCTCGCTGAGTCTTGTGCCAAAATTTAGCTCTGATTTTGTTTCGTTAAATTTAATTTGCTCTTTATACTCCAGGCAGCATGAGAGAAATTAACAGGAATGTTTTAAATCTTGATCTGTCCTTGAGTTTTATTGCTAAAAAGGCCACAAAACAATGTAGCAAATGACTGTTTCCTTGTGCAAGTAGCTGCGTGTATAGCAAAATGTATTTGTAACTCGTCCCATAATAATCATAGTATTTCTACCATCATCATCCCTCCCATAACTTCTACTAATAATAATACTAACTGTAATCATTATGGTGAGAGTGCTGATTAGAATAAATTGGGATATGTATACTTTCCTTGCTATTTCGTGGCATTCTCAGACATTTATCTGTTACATTACTGAAAACATGTTTAACTGCTTCCATGGAAAGTGTTGGAAAAATGTAATTTTTGATTTTGCCAAAGTAATCTGTTTTTATAGATGTGACTTATGGCTGATCTAATAAAACCCTTAATGTGTGGCTTATTATTAAGTTATTAAGTCACAAAGTATGCAATATAGTGGAGAACCACAAGAACTTCCTGTCACTCACCACACTGTTGTAAATGTGCATGGGATATGGGTAGGATGGAGAAAGGTCACTGTTGTTTAATAAATTTAATACACATATAGGGGAGAATTTTCACTGCCTTGCTTCAAAATGTTAGAAAGCATTGGTGCACTGCTTTTCAATGGATTCATTGTATTTATCTTACATATACAGCTGTTTAGATTGACGTTAGATGTGTTAGAGATATATTCCTCTACAGAGGCCATCTTGGACCAAAAAAACCAAACAGTCGTCATTTTAGTATTAGCCGGGGGTCATGCTAACCAATGTCCAGCTAAAGTCACTATTCAAACTTCATCCAGTGTGAAAGTGTTCACTGTTTTCTCACTCCTCTATATTTGAAGGTCATGTTTAGCTTACCAGAGCTAACACAATGGCAGTTAGTCTGAGAAACAGAGAGGCCTCTGAAAACAGGGAATAGTTTACACTTCATTAACCTTTTCGGAGAATGTCCTGGTAAATTCATTATGGCCAATAGCATTACAGTATTCTATCTCCTTGTCACGCCCCTTTGATAATGATGTTTCTGTCTCTTATATATGCATAATAAACGGGGGAGATTTTTTACACACACTAGAGACTGATGTGTCTAGGTTTGTTCTCATCCCGGTACCAGGGAGACATTTTTGGCCATAAAAGAGTTAATTTGAAAGTCTGACCCGTCTAACTTCACCACCTTGATTAATTTAAAACAAGCAGAATCCACCTAAGACAAATTAGACTGAAAAAGTAGACAAAACAAAACCCTAGACAACTAGAAAACTAGAAAAATAAAAGATAAATCTCCCCCATAGTTTGTGTTGTTTTGCCTGAACATGTCAGCTAAAGTGACATACTTTAGCTGAAGGAAATTGGATTACAATTGTTATGACACAAATGGCATACCGCTTACACAATCTTAAGGACTGGGACAATTTTTTGCTTTTGTGTTTTTTTAATTAATTTACCACATTCCAAAAGCCAGAGCTTATCTTACTTAATCTAGATCCAACAAACTTTCAACAAACCGGCTCATCACAAGATCTATCAGCTTTAACTTAGGTGGATCTCTAACTGTAGTGGAGGTGACTTGTATGCTTTGTAATAGTGAGATCATAGACATAATACGAAAACCATGTGGAAAAGTCTGAAAGGATGACCCAAGAAAAGATGAATAAGTCTTGTCTTCAGCTAGAATTTCCCAAAAAGTATTAAAACTGGACAGTAAAAAAATAAATAAATAATTTTGAGCAATGAGATAAAATTGAATAGATTGGGGTGCAAAAAGGTCTAGAAAAATCAAGAAATTGTAAAGTAACTATCAAGTTTGATCGATTAAGCCTGATAATATGGGGTTGTTTCACAGCCAAAAGGATTGAATACTTGATCCATATCTATGTTCATCTCAACGGTCAGCTATTTGTGTGTATTGCACAAGATGAGTTACTAATTACACTTAATAACTATGGGTATGAAAACAGAAACATAGAGGGTCAATTTATCTTTGGCTTTTTTTTTCTACTAACCTAGCTAAGTTTGCAGTGCCAGTTTTTTAGTGTTGTGCCTAATATATATATATATATACATATATATATATATATATATATATATATATAGAACCCAGGTGCGGATGTATAAAAAGTCATACATAAGTATTAGTGCAAATTGTGGCAAGAATTTGGCAAAAATAAAATACAACTGGCTGCAGGCATATGAAAACGTTTAGAAGGGGTTACAGGGAAATTTGTGAATTTCACATGACTTTAAAAAAAAAAGTTGCAAAAAACTCACAGACTCAGCTACCTCATGTATCATCCTGTAAGATAATTAAACAAGTCCCAAATCAGGAAAACACAAAAAAGACACATAAAAATGTCCAGACTAAAGATAAATTACCTCCACAGGGTTTTAGCAGGACAGCAACCCAAAGCATACATCACGGTGGCAAAGTAATTGTTCAATGACAATGAAGTAGAGTTGTTTACCTCTATAGTTCCTAGATCTCAACCCCATTAAGCCAATTGTGGGTAGAATTCAACAAAAACTTTATTCATTACCCAAGTGAGTCTACCAGTATACCCCAATTTTGGGAATGTGTAAAAGAGACATGGGATCAGATTTTGTCCGAGACATGATTCAAATCAAGAGCATGCCCAGAAGGAATCAGGCAATATTGAAAGCTAGTGGTGAATTTATATAGTATCACCAGAATAATAAAAATTAAAATGCATATTTTTAGGAGCAAAACAATAAGATAAATCATTTATGTATGAGATAGTCATGATGAATGTCTAATTATGGTAGTCTCAGATTCAAAGCTGCACCGGACCTCGAGCCTGAAAGTTAAATGTTCAATGGATTTTAACTATTATCAAATCTTTCTCCATGTGCAATGGAAATTGAATTATAACACTTCACAGTTTGATGGAACATAACACTTGCTTCTCTAAGATCATTGATGATGTATTTATTTCCTGGCATTGTGTTAACCTTCACCAGAATGCCACAAATTAGCAAATCGACAAGGTACTAACCTGTTAAATTCCTATGGAAGAGGTAAGAGCAGTTGCACAGTGATTTCACTGTGACATTACAGATTGTGAATTAGCTGGATTTACAGGCGCAAACAAAGCTGAAGTTGTGAATTCAACAGTCTATCACCCAATCCATGCTCTCCGATCTGCCAGTGATATTAGATTAATATCTACCTTCATTCAAACTTCTCATGTACGTCTCCAGGACTTCTGTCCAGTTGCTCCAATTCTCTGGAATGCCCTTCCCCAGACTCTTAGACTAATACCCACCCTCCAAAGTTTCAAACATGGTTTTAAAACTAGAGATGAGCGAGCACTAAAATGCTCGGGTGCTCGTTATTCGAGACAAAGTTTTCCAGATGCTCGAGTGCTCGTCTCGAATAACGAGCCCCATTGAAGTCAATGGGAGACCCGAGCATTTTTCAAAGGGACCATGGTTCGGGAATAAAATGTGTTATTTAATTGAAAAAGAATGTCTTCTGATAAGTTAGCAGATGTATGCAAACATCTGCAATCTATTCTTCACTGTTCCGCGCGTATATTATCTCCCGACAAGTTAACAGATGTGAAGAACAGTGAAGAATAGAATAAAAACAGTGACCACAGGATCATTTAAGTGAAAAACACAGTGAAGAATAGATTACAGATGTTCGGCACATCTGCTTACTTGTCGGGGTGATACGCTGTCCCTGGATCCGCTCCTCTTCTTCCACTGAAGTCTCCCCGTGCTGCCCGATGTCTCCCCGTGCTGCCCGCTGTCTCCCCGTGCTGCCCGATGTCTCCCCCGTGCTGCCCGATGTCTCCCCGCGCTGCCCAATGTCTCCCCGTGCTGCCCGATGTCTCCCCCATGCTGCCCGCTGTCTCCCCGCGCTGCCCAATGTCTCCCCCGTGCTGCCCGATGTCTCCCCGCGCTGCCCGATGTCTCCCCCGCGCTGCCCGATGTCTCCCCGCGCTGCCCGATGTCTCCCCCGTGCTGCCAGATGTCTCCCCCGTGCTGCCCGATGTCTCCCCCGTGCTGCCCGCTGTCTCCCCGTGCTGCCCGATGTCTCCCCCGCACTGCCCGATGTCTCCCCCGCGCTGCCCGATGTCTCCCCGCGCTGCCCGATGTCTCCCCCGTGCTGCCAGATGTCTCCCCCGTGCTGCCCGATGTCTCCCCGCGCTGCCCAATGTCTCCCCGCGCTGCCCGATGTCTCCCCCGTGCTGCCAGATGTCTCCCCCGTGCTGCCCGATGTCTCCCCGTGCTGCCCGATGTCTCCCCCGTGCTGCCCGCTGTCTCCCCGCGCTGCCCAATGTCTCCCCCGTGCTGCCCGATGTCTCCCCGCGCTGCCCGATGTCTCCCCCGCGCTGCCCGATGTCTCCCCGCGCTGCCCGATGTCTCCCCCGTGCTGCCAGATGTCTCCCCCGTGCTGCCCGATGTCTCCCCCGTGCTGCCCGCTGTCTCCCCGTGCTGCCCGATGTCTCCCCCGCACTGCCCGATGTCTCCCCCGTGCTGCCCGATGTCTCCCCGCGCTGCCCGATGTCTCCCCCGTGCTGCCAGATGTCTCCCCCGTGCTGCCCGATGTCTCCCCGTGCTGCCCGATGTCTCCCCCGTGCTGCCCGCTGTCTCCCCGTGCTGCCCGATGTCTCCCCCGCGCTGCCCGATGTCTCCCCCGCGCTGCCCGATGTCTCCCCGCGCTGCCCGATGTCTCCTCCGCGCTGCCCGATGTCTCCCCCGCGCTGCCCGATGTCTCCCCCGCGCTGCCCGATGTCTCCCCCGCGCTGCCCGATGTCTCCCCCGTGCTGCTTGATGGCTCCCCCGTGCTGCTTGATGGCTCCCCCGTGCTGCTTGATGGCTCCCCCGTGCTGCTTGATGGCTCCCCCGTGCTGCTTGATGTCTCCCCCGTGCTGCTTGATGTCTCCCTGCTGCTTGGTGTCTCCCTGCTGCTTGATGTCTCCCCCGTGCTGCTTGATGTCTCCCTGCTGCTTGATGTCTCCCTGCTGCCGTTCTGCGTGTATCTTCCGACAAGTAAGCAGATGTGCCGAACATCTGTAATCTATTCTTCACTGTGTTCTTCACTGTGTTTTTCACTTAAATGATCCTGTGTTCACTGTGTTCACTGTTTTTATTCTATTCTTCATTGTTCTTCACTGTGTTTTTTTAATTAAATGCTCGATCTCGAGCAGGGGAAATACTCGTCCGAGCAACGAGCCGTTTCGAGTACCTTAATACTCGAACGAGCATCAAGCTCGGACGAGTATACTCGCTCATCTCTATTTAAAACCCATCTCTTTAAGCAAGCCCATTACATTTGCTAACAGTATGAAAGGTTAACTCTCCCTTTACTAATCCAGCCTATGTCCTCCTCCCATCTGTTATCCGGCAAACAGCAGATATTTACCAAGTTCCAAGCTTCTCTGCATTCACGTTCACCTTGGACCCTGTAAATAAGATGGCGACTGATGGCTGGTTTAAGCAGCAGAATTGTTATTTATTTAATTATTTTAAATTGTCCCCTTATAAAGAATGGCTGGACCATTATATAACCTATTGTGTCACCCCCTCATCCTCATAGACTGAAAGTTCTTGTGAGCAGGGCCCTCATTCTTATTGTTCCATATGGTTGTTTGCTGTTTGTACTCTGTAATGTAATAATATATTTGTATATGTCTCCTATGTTATTTTTTTTTAATGATCCCCATCAAGGAGGGTGTAATTTCTTTTTTTTAAGACTGTAGTGTAAAGACACATTTTATGCTAAAATATGGAAAAGAACTTTAGAATTATAGTCTATGTTCTTTACAAGGACAAGATAATTTTGCCTTCATTTGTCAGAAGAAACTGAAGGCATGAATCAGTATATAAATCAGCCAACATCAAGTGACTACAGGATTATAATTATCTGTCTTTCTTTAAGATTTATCGGAAAACCAAGCAATTAAAATTGACAAAAATATTGAGGGAAATTTCCTAATGAGCTTAGCTAGGTCAGGGGCAGATATTGAGTTCTGTGGAGGAGGGAATTAGATAGTTAGCACTCATTAACATAATTGGAAAAAGACCTAAAATGAATCCAGCTCAAATAAATGGTAGTTTTGAAACAATTGACAATTCAAATAATTTAGAAATTCAAACATTTTAAACCAATTAAGGGATAAAAGTTGAACCAAGGATCATATACAAAGAGAGAGTGATATTATGCCAACAAACTACTTCTGTTATCTCAAGCTTTTTAAAATATGTTCCTGTTGAACAATTTTCATATTTTCCTCTTTTTAAATATTGTGATAATATTGTTTTTAAGTTATCATGGAATGTTGTAACAATGCTTCTTTGGGAATTAAAAGGAAAGCAGTAAAAATGACATAAAAATATTTACATAAAATATTTGCTAGTTCTCAAAACTCAGAGTATTCCTAGCACCAATATAATTTGAACACTGTACAAAATACACTAGCAAGAAGGCCTGATTTTAAAGATTCACCAATGTTAAAGCTTTGATGACTACTTGATGTTGTTTGTTATGTGTTGGAAGAGACATCCCATGATCAGTTGAGGCCACTAATTGGCCAAAACAGGTAGTGCGACCTCTACCACTCGTAGCCAAGCTCTCATTTCTGAAAATCTAAAATGTAAAAATACACATATGCATGTTTTTCCCATTGATTTTCCCATGTTTTTCCCATTATCCTGTTCTAGGTCAAATAGATAGGCAAAATCATTTATATTTGCCAAATGTGAGAATATTGAGAGATCATTATTACTTGCTGCAAAGTAAAAAATTAGCGTAAACTAAGATTACCATCCTCATACTATTTGGGGTTGCCCATATGATGATGTCATTCCTTTGGAAGAGTCTGAAAGATTTATTGGTAAAATCTAGGTTAATTAAAGACACACCTGTGGCTGTATTTGAAGCCAGACCTGAAACATACTGCTTCTTAGTGTTAAGTCATGGGAAAGTGTAAATAAATCAGCAAATATATCAGGAAGAGAATTGTGTACAAGCCTGGTTCATCCCCACAACTGAGGTGGCTTGTTTATCTGTACAAACATTTACAGTGAGAGAAATAGGTATTTGATACCCGAACAAGTTTTCCCACCTACAAAAAAATGGAGAGTTCTTTATTTTTTATTGTAGCTACCCTTCAACTGTGAGAGACATAATCTAAAAAATAAATTCAGAAAATAACATTTATGATTTTTAAATAATGAATTAGCATTTTATTGCATGAAATAAGTATTTGATCCCATAGAAAAACAGAACATTATATTTAGTACAGAAACAAATTGCAGAGGTCAGACATTTCCTGTATTTCTTGACTAAGTTTGTACAAACTGCAGCAGGGATTTTGGCTCAGTCCTCCATACAGATCTTTTCCAGATATTTCAGGTTGTCCCTTGGTAACATTGAGTTTTAGCTCCTTCCAAAGATTTCTGATTGGGTTTAGGTCTGAAGACTGTCTACAGAACTCAAGGACCTTGAAAAGAGTTCCTTGTGTGTTTTGGGTCATTGTCATACTGGAAGACCTAACCAAAACCATCATCAATGATCTTACTGAGAGAAGGAGGTTTTTGTTAAAAATCTTGAAACATATGGCCCCATCCATCCTCCCTTCAATAAGGTGCAGGATAATGTTTCCACCTGCATGTGTCCCATTTGTGACAGTATGCTTAGGGTTGTACTTATCCTTCTTCTTCCTCCAAACCCAGTAAGTGGAGTTGATACTAAAAAGTTCTATTTTGATTTCATCTGACCAGAGGACCTTCTCCCATGACTCCTGTGGATCATCCATATTGTCAATGGAGTACTTCAAAAAGGCCTAAGCATGTGCTGGCATGAACAGGATGTGGGGGGGGGGGGGGGCGTGCAAGCTCTGCATGATTTTAATCTATGACAGCCTAGTGTGGTAATGGTAATCTCTGAGACTGTGCTCCCAGCCGACTTCAGTCATTCACTAGGTCCTCTGTATAGTTATAAACTGATTCCTGACCTTTGACAAAAATGCTGAAAAGCCTTTCACCAGTTCTATAAGGAGGAATTGATTAAGTTCCTACCAAGTATTGTGATAAGCATGTGGAAGAATATCCAAAAATGTTTGTTTCAAGCTTAATCGTACCAGGACATACATTTCAACATCAGTCAAAGGTGCTGTGTGCAGCTGGTGCATCTGACACCATGCACTCCAATGTAGCCTTGTGTCTGGGTCATCAGTTGGGCATGTGTGATCTATGTTTGCAGGCTTAGCGCACATGTGGAATCAATGGTATTGGTAGTAGTTGGTGTGGAGATTCGATGAGGAGTGCGCTGTATTATGTGTAGCTCCTATTGATGCCACATGTGAGTACTGCAGGGGGCCCAGATGGTGTGTGCTTGGGGCCTCACTGTTGCCTCCATTTTGTGTGCAGCCATGGCCAACACTGTACAGCATGTAGGGCAGCCAGTGTTCTGCAGTTGCAGCCCCCTTGTGTGCTATTCTCCAGGGAGGGAGTGCTTGTCTTCAATGTGAGTGTTGGGGCTTGAGGTCCGTTATCTCTCTGAGGCCTTGCATAGTATGCATTGCTGTGTGCTCCAGCCAGTGCTTCTCATCATCATACAAGCTCCATGTGCTGGTCTCCAGGTACACACTAGAACAATCTGCACCAATGCTGGATGTACCACTGTGCTGGGAATACCCCCTCTCCTTTCTTGATTGCCTACGCTCCAGCTGATACACAGACTGTACTTAATGGCTGTGTCATTGGGTGGTACCGACGCTCTCTTGCTCCATGGTTCAGGAGGAAACTGATGTATGATGCTGGATGCTCTTGTTGTGCATTCAACGTTTCAAGATGGAGCCTCTGCTAGGCACCATGTCGTTGGGAGCCTGGAAGCTATGTTCCTGGTGTGGAGAGGCTGAATATCGGTCGCAGGGAAGCCTCAGGGATTTGAAGCAGCTGTGTCTCCTGCCGATCCTCGATCTTCCACCGCTATCTGGGTCAGCAAGTCACAGTCATGTGAGTAGAAGCCAATACACCAATCTATTCCTGGGATGGTGAAGGAGGGAATTGTATATTACCTAGCACAAGTGTCAGAATGTGGGTAATCAACTAGTGCACGGCCACTTAAATCCATCTACACATTGAACTTAGTTACCAAAAACACCATATGGCATTGACAAATGCCACAATATTTTAGCTAAACACAAAAAGTAATGTGTAGTATAAACCTGTCAAATTTCCACCTCCTATGTATTGGTTTAGTTTAGGCCAAAAAATATTTGAGTACTTTTGATGCAACTCAGGAGGTAAAGCTCCTCTTGTGGTAATTCTAGTTGCCACCAGGCCACCATCACTGGAGTCCTGCAAAATGATCCCCCTTGGCCATCAGGAAATGACCTTGAGGCCGTGGCTCAAGGCACACTCTCGCAACACCAAAGTGGTGGTAGCCTAGGGCTAAAGTAATATAAATTACCAATTACCAGAGGTCCATTTGTAACTAGGTGTTGCCTGTAAGTCGGGTGTTCTTAAGTAGGGGACCGCCTATATAGGTCACAAAACAAGCTACTCATATGAGAAATATATAAAGTATGCATTCTCCTCTGAGGAAACATCTAAACATCAAGTGATGTAGAAAAATCTCAGGTGTTGTTGTACAAATAGTAACAGTATGCATGACGGTCCAACTATCTATACCTAGATGACTATCTTCAATCCAGCAGATATAAGCTTGAGATGTGTCAATAACACCCAAGCTTTAGATCATAGGATTAACCCATGCCTGATCCTCAGCCATTATTAACCAGTCTACTCAATTGGCCAATGCTTGATTTTTAAAAATGTGACCAGACAAAAACTTACTTTATGTAACGGTTGGAATAGAATTGTTTTTGAACATTCTAATCAGACAATACTTAATGGTTCATCTAAGCAAAAGATTCAGGGCAGTACTGATTCAAAAGAGCCTTGGGCTTAATATGGCTTATATGGGGGTCTAGTATGTCTTCAGATGGAGCTGTTTTTTTCAACAGGTTGTTATATTCTTTTCAGTCATTGCTGTCTACTTTCTTTCACTGTAAACAAGAGTTTTGTTTACTTCTTAATGATTGACAGTAAGCTTAGATTAAGTAAAATGACAGCCAAACCAAGTCTTGGAGAATTTACAAAGAGACATTTTTATGGTTCACAATTGTTCTTGAAATCCTGTGTAGTCTTTGTAATTAGATTGTTCATTTTAAAATGGAATATCATTATCATCCAATTATCTCAAATCAAGAATGTTCTCCAAAAACTTCTAAATGTTACAATTACATTATATGTTTAGAAGGCACAATCAAACTATATCAGTAAACAAAAACAATAGAAATATCCAAAAAAACTTCATGAATATGATTAACCAATATAAGAACTATTTAAAGCAGAATCACTACAGATGACATTCTAAAAATGGAACACAAGTAATTGCTCTCTAAGTGAGTTTTTTCAGCTTCTTAATGTAATAGCTAAAAGCTAAACATTCTTCAGTTACCCTTTGGCACACCCTAACTCAATTAGTAAAACCAAATACATTGCTTAATGCTACTTCATCAATATTAACCATAGTAATAGAGTGTAAATATCCATGTAATAGTTGGAAGGTTTAGATATATTTTACTATATACCATATATACTCGAGTATAAGCCTAGTTTTTCAGCACAAAAAAAAGTGCTGAAAACCCAAACTCAGCTTATACGCGAGTAAAAAAAATATAGGTTTTACCAGGTTTTTGTGGTAAAATTAGGGGCCTCGGCTTATACTTGGGTCGGCTTATACTCGATTATATACGGAACATATGTATGACTGCATTTAGAAGAAGGAAATTCTCCAAGAGGAGCCAAATTGAATGGCCAGCTTATAGCGAAAATCTTATTTTATTGATCCCTTATTGATCCAGAACAAAAATATCTATCTATGTGTAAAAATGTAAGGGCCAACCTTTTTTCCATTTCCAGAACACAAAAAAATTTCTTTAATGATTTATGCTAAAGTTTGAAAAAGCTACTATCCCATGACCCTACTTACCATCATGACTAAACCTAAATTGTCTTAGCTATGTCTGTGTAATAGTAACTTAATAATGTAGAATATTCAGCTTGTTAGTATAACCATTCCTTTTTCTTTGTAGGTCTAAAATACACATTTAAGCAACAATCACAACAAAGAAAATGTGATTTAACTTTTCTTTAAGGTCGGCACAGACTTCCTCTATACAAATAATCTATGGAATTTTCATTTTAGAACGAGCACAGTAGGAAATCAGTGCTTCAAATTTTCTCTCACTGAATATTCAACACTTATATCTATAAATATCAACTCCAGCTGCGACAACAAAAGCAAAAATGCGAGATAATTAAATGCTATATGACTGAGAATGTGAATATGAACATGTTTCGGAAATAATGAACCACATGTCAAATTTGCCCTGTGAAAAGTTATGATGACCTCTAAAACTGCTATATTAAATATTTGATTTAGTTTTTTTTTTTAAAGGGATTTTGCAATTTACGCAAATAATGGCTGTTTATTCTATAGTCAAAATGAATCGCTTTCAAAATACACTTTCAACAATCTGAAAAGTCTGCAAACAGTTTTCAAACAGGTTTCTTGCTGTCATTAATTTTATTCATATATATTAAATAAAAACCTGAAGAAATAAGGAAAAGATATGGGAACCTATAAAGAAAGTATACTGGAAAAATTTCTAATTTCTCACCATGCGGAAAAAAATAACCTTTATTTGAAAAATCGACAATAAAATGTAATCCTTCCCCAATGTTATCCATTACATTTTTATGAAATGTGATAAATTTAATTTTGAATTTGTCATTTTTATTGTATTATTTGTAGAAAACTGTTGGAAATGTACATTTTCTTTTTAAAACGCAAGGGCAATTTATTTCAGGTACTAATAATTAGTCCTAGATGGATGATAGACATTAAGCAAAGGCTAATTAAATATATCTATTTCATCTGTTTTGCCAAGATTTCTAACTAGCACTAAAAGGAGGCATTGAGTGCCCTATTTTCACCTTGATGATCACTTAAAAAGTAATTTACTGTTGCGTTCAATTACTACATGATGCAAACGTGTTTACTGTTTGGCCTTGCTGCATCCTAACTCCCAAATGATGATGAATACATATAATAATTAGTTGTATTTTAACGAAAATAAGGCATAAAAAGCCAAACAGTATCTTTGGAGCAATCAGTGTGAATTCCTCTCAAATTTTTAAAGACACATCAAAACCTGTCAAGTGGATAAGCGAGAACATTTGTACGCGATGACTGGCTTCTTGGGAGAACTTGTTATTTCATTTGAGGAAATATCCAGATTGTAGAACTTACAGAACATTAGTCACACAAACACATTTCTTGGCTGTCAAATTTTGCATCTACTTGCTACTGCTCATTTGGTAGTGAAGACTCTAAGATCACCTCTAAGAGGTATTTCCATATGGAAATGATTTACGTTTTAAATACATTGTAACAAAAAGTTAAATTTAACATCCAGAAAACAACATGCGTTGTCTTTGTATTTAGTATGAAAGAATTTCAAGAAAAAGAATAATAAGGAGGGAATTATATTAAAGGGGTTGTCTTATTTCAGCAAATAATTTATAATGTTTGTGTACTAAATAGTTATACATGTTTCTAATTTACAATAAAATACTTTCTTTTTTTAGATATTTGTTTTCTGTTCTTCAACAGGAAACTTCACCATTTACTTTATGTACATAAAAAACTATTCCCTGGTTGTGTGATGCCACACAGGTGCAAGGCTCATTATATTACACAGCTCTGATTACTCTATTTAATAATAGTGAACCTTGACTTCACCAAGGACAATGAAGCTTTCAGTTGAATTTTAGCGAGCAAAGATCTAGAAATCTGTATCAAGAAGTTGATACAGAAATTATTTTGGAAACTTTTATAACTTTTCACTTTTTCCCCAAACCTTTTCAATTATTTGCTGTAAGTGGACCACCCCTTTAAAATTATTCAATGGTTCACATTTTTTTTATTTCTCTGGACAGAGTTATTCAGATTTCCAGCACTATTATCATTTCTATAAATTTGCCACCAACTTTTCAAATCACTCTATACATACATTTAGACACATTCCCCTTTTTCACCTGGCCAACCCATTTTGAACATGTTTCTGAAATAATAAACTACATGTCAAATGTGCCCTGTGAAAAGTTATGATGACCTGTAAAAGTGTTATATAAAATCTGTCATTTTGTTTGTTTAAAGGGATATAGCAATTTATACAAATAAGGGCTGTTTTTCTATGGTTGAAAATAATCACCTTCAAAATCAGTTTTCAATATGACATTCAAAAACAGTTTTTTAAGCCAGTTGCTATGTACCATTAATTTAGAAGAAAATTCAAGTCCAGCAATGATAGGAATCCTTAAAGGAAATGTATAATGCATGAATAAGCTTAGCTGACTTACAGTTCAATATGTTCTTACTGATAACAATGGTCCTTTTCTTTTTACAGGAAAAATCTTTTTGCTGAGGAATAAAAAAGTTTTAAAATTGGGCTCAGGCACTGGGGTGCTCCAGCACGTCACTGCTTTGCACATTGGGGGTCATTTATTAAGGGCCCGATTCGCGTTTTCCCGACGTGTTACCCGAATATTTCCGTTTTGCGCCGCTTGTACTTAAATTGCCCCGGGATTATGGCGCACGCGATCGGATTGTGGCGCATCGGCGCTGGCATGCGCGCGACGGAAATCGGGGGGCGTGGCCGAACGAAAACCCGACGTATTCGGAAAAACCGCCGCATTTAAAAACCGAAAATGTGTCGCATAAGGACCGCTTACCTTCACCTGGTCCAGCTCGGTGCATTCCGGCGCGATGAGTTTACTTTCAGCGCAGCAGCGCCACCTGGTGGACGGCGGAAGAACTACCTTATTAAATCCCGGCCGGACCCGAATCCAGAGCGGAGAAGCCGCCGCTGGAACGCGAATGGACCGGGTAAGTAAATTTGCCCCATTGTCTTTGCATACTTATGCACTCCTCTGTGTTCATAAGCATCTGCTTCTACCTCTCCGGCAGCCTGCTAAATAATGTTGCTACAAAATGACCATGCATGAAACCCTGCTGGCTTCACCGACTCTCGGGAAGGTGAAAGAGGGGCAAATGCTTATGCACACAAGCGATGTACATTATTATGCAGAGTTGTCTAAGTACAACCAAGTTCAACTAATTGTTAAAGCAAAACTGTGAATAGCTCATTAATTTGCACCCCAATGAGTAAGTTCTGGGGTACATTTAAAGAGTTAACATCTGTGATTGGTGTCAACACTGATCACGGTTGTTACTGGAGTTGGAAGGGGCGTGAGATGAACGCTGTACCCACAATGTTATGTATGGACCCAAAAAATAGTGGTTTGGGACCGCTCATTACTATTGTGTAGATGTAAAACTGTGGAGAGCTACACAAGATACATGAGCAGTTCAGAATTTTTTACCAGCAATTATATGACATATATGGACATTAAAAGATACTTGCAGGACATTAGTTTTCCTTGTTTTTCTAGGAGTCAGGTAGAAATGCTGGACTCCCCTATTACTCTGAGTGAGCTGTAGGAAATAATTGACTCCTTTAGTATGGATTTTGCCCCAGGCCCAGTTGGCCTTCCCTTCAGCTTATATAGGAGATATAAGGAGGTACTGGCACCTATGCTGTTGGCCACTATGCAAGAAATCTACAAAAAAGGGGATGTTTGGACTCAATGTCCAAAGCCAGTATTATTCGTATTCCCAAAAAAGATACGGATTTGTTAGATTTAGGATCATTTAGACCCATCTCGCTCATAAACACTGATGCTAAAATTATAGCAAAGGTGCTTGCCAGACGACTCAAGAGTGTCATTACCAGTATTATCCACGGGAATCATAGAGGGTTTATCCCGGGCAGGAATGTGAGTGACTGTCTGAGCAGACTGTTTGCTTCCATAGAGGAGGGTGAAGCGGGACCTCAGCTCAATCCTGTCTTTGGACGCAGGGTCGAGTGGGGATTCCTATGGGAAGTAATGGATGAATTTGGATTTGGAGTAAAGTTTGTGAACTGGGTAAAGTGCCTATACAGCTTTCCAAAAGCCAGGATTAGTATTGATGGCAGAGAATCCAAAGGTTTCTCCCTTCTCAGGGGTACGAGACATGGTTCCCCACTCTCCTCTTTGCAAAATTAGGGCGCATGAGGTCATAAGAGGAGGGGGGAGTGGTGGACCCAAGGAAAAGTTGAGTCTTTATGCAGACGACATCTTGCTGTGCCTATGTGACTCTCTTTTATCAATTCCTAATGCAGTCTGAGCAGTTACAGGTCAGTTTTCTGGTTTAGAGATTAACTGGAGCAAATCAGGTCTGGTGCCCCTGGATGTGAATATGATGGAAGCTTTCAAAATGGGAAACATTATCCTGGCAAGATTCTTTGCAATATCTTGGCACTTTGATTTCAGCAAAAGTGCTAGATTATGTTTTAGTAAATTTGAAACCCCTAATTAAATCAGTTAGAAGTAGGGTCCATATTTGGGATAAACTACCACTCTCCTTTGCGGACAGAAACGCCTTAATAAAGAAGGTTCTGTTACCACAGATTTTGTTCTTTTTGGTACCATGTCCAATTTGGAATCAATGGAAGCTCTTTTTAATAAACTAATTTGGGGGAGGAAGAGAGTCTGGGGATTCCCTTTTAGCAAAATTATTTCCTTGAGGCCCAGATATCCCTTATAGTAGGGTGGAAGGACAGAGATGAGCCAATGAAAACCCTGATAATGGAAGATGAGAAAGCCCTTACAGTCTATGAAGCATTCGAGAGAGGGATAAAACAGAATTAGAGGGGAACAAATATAATTAAAGAGGCCATATATAATGGTTGGAGTGTTATGAGGAAAATTAATCACATTAATGGTATTATAGAAGACACTGCACTGTGGCACAACCCCGACTTCCCAGATCCCATTTTTTGGGAAAGCAGGGGGGTGCGCCTCTTCTCACAGATATTGGAAAATGGGAAAGTGATATGCTTTTCATCACTTAAATTAAAAGTAAGTTTGAGTCATGGGGATTTTTTGAGATATTCACAGTTAGCACACGCAATTAAAGCAATAAGGGACCGTATAAAATTAGAAGTACAAAATTAGAAGCACATCAATGTATAATGTATATGGTTGCAGGGATATACAGACTTTTGATTAAAGGTATTTCTTTAGGGATTAAACACAAATCACAAGAACGTTGTGAAAATACCAGAGCATGAGTGCGAGGGGATTTATAGGAATATGAAGGTAGGATCAATTAGTGAAAATCCCAGAACCATTCAGATAAAAATGTATATATGTTATATTACTCTCCAGTTGTGTTGCGCAAGATGAAAGTAAGGGTGAAATGCTTTAAATGTGAACTAGAGGAGGCTTATTTCCTTCACATTTCCTTCATTTGGTTGTGTCCTATAATAAAATATTTCTGGGATAGAGGAAACCATAAATAAATAAATAATAGCCTAGAGATATCCCTGACTCCCTCGATTTGTGTGGCAGTCATGGGAATATTTGGGGCTAGTAACAACATTGGATCAAAGGAGCGTATATTGGTACCTAAGCTCGTCAATAGCTGAGATTCTCATAATTTGGGAATGGGGGAGCAGTATAATTCCTAATGTACATCACTGGTACGGTCTTTCCTAGAAGGTTAAAAGATATAAACAAATCCACGCCAATTAAAGAGGAACGAGGGGGAAATGGGCTGAGATTTGGAGCAATTGGAAATAGAAAAATGAGACAGTGAACTGAGCCAACTTGATGGAAATGGTAATCAATTGATAGAGAAATTGTGTCTCCTTTTTTTTTTCTCTCTTGCCTGTGGGTAGAGATGGGCGAATCGATTCTAATGATTCCAACTTCGGTTAGAATTTCAGGAAAAATTTGATTCGTCACGAAGTTTATGCTGATTCGCGGGAACGAAGTTGTTTTTTTTCCCTCATGTTTCTGATAAATGGGCGCGAGAACAATGTGTTACATGGGTCAGAGAACTCTGGGAAGGAGAAAGGAACACCCCGATGTTCCTTCATGTTGTAGTGTCCAGCTGCTGCTATTGTACTGTGCTATCATGCTGCAATCCCTCGCTGTTCTCTAAGGGGGTTCTATATACCCCAAATAGCAGTTC
Organism: Engystomops pustulosus; assembly: GCF_040894005.1. Taxonomy (NCBI): domain Eukaryota; kingdom Metazoa; phylum Chordata; class Amphibia; order Anura; family Leptodactylidae; genus Engystomops; species Engystomops pustulosus. The sequence goes on from NC_092412.1 coordinate 74,593,074, forward strand.
TATTTATTGACAAAATCGAATAGGAAGAAATCAGTTTGACTTTCATGCATCTGCAGTAGCGATTGGTGGACCAATCCCTGGTTGTTCTTTAAGGGGGATCTGTATACCCCAAATACCAGTTCTATTTAGTGACAAAATCGAATAGGAAGAAATATGTTTGACTTTTTTAATGCATCTGCAGTAGCGATTGGTGGACCAATCCCTGGTTGTTCTTTAAGGGGGATCTGTATACCCCAAATACCAGTTCTATTTAGTGACAAAATCAAATAGGACGAAATCTGTTTGACATTCATGCATCTGCAGTAGTGAGCTGTCAGTTGTGGGGTATCTGTATAATGCACATTGCCATACCTTATTGTGGCTCTAGTTTACAGCCATATTTACGTGTGAAATCCACATAGTTTATACAGTTATTTTTGCTGAAATTACACTGTCAGTTGTGGGGTATCTGTATAACGCACATTGCAATACCTTTTGGGGGCTCTAGTTTACAGCCAGATTTATGTGTCAAATCCACGTAGTTTATACAGTGATTTTCGCTGAAATTACACTGTCAGTTGTGGGGTATCTGTATAATGCACATTGCAATACCTTTTGGGCGCTCTAGTTTACAGCCAGATTCACGTATCAAATCCACATAGTTTATACAGTGAAATGAGTCGGGGTTCTAACTACCTGCCTCAGCTACTATTCTGATGCTGCCACCCGCCTGATGCAACACATCTGCTGCTAGTTGCACCATCTGCCTCCTACCATCTTTACCAGGGACTGGAATTGTCCGCCACCTCCACACTATATCATGGTGCCACTCTGCGGGCTCCTGCTGCTGCTGCTGCTTCTGATGCCACCTTCACAATATATCATTGTGCCACTCAGCGGACTCCTGCTGCTGCTACTGATGCCACCAACACACTATATCATTGTGCCACTCTGCTGCTCTTGCCGCTTCTGATGCCCGCTTCACACTATATCATTGTGCCACTCTGCGGGCTCCTGCTGCTTCTGATGCCACCAACACACTATATCATTGTGCCACTCTGTGGGCTCCTCCTGCTGCTGCTTCTACTGATGCCACCTTCACACTATATCATTGTGCCACTCTGCAGGCTCCTGCTGATGCTGCTTTTGATGCCACCAACACACTATATCATTGTGCCACTCTGCCGCTCTTGCTGCTTCTGATGCCACCTTCACACTATATCATTGTGCCACTCTGCGGGCTCCTGCTATTTCTGATGCCACCAACACAATATATCATTGTGCCACTCTGTGGGCTCCTTCTGCTGCTGCTACTGATGCCACCAACGCACTATATCATTGTGCCACTCTGCAGGCTCCTGCTGCTGCTGCTTTTGATGCCACCAACACACTATATCATTGTGCCACTCTTCCTTTCTTGCTGATTCTGAAGCCACCTTCACACTATATCATTGTGCCACTCTGTGGGCTCCTTCTGCTGCTGCTACTGATGCCACCAATGCATTATATCATTGTGCCACTCTGCAGGCTCCTGCTGCTTCTGATGCCACCTTCACACTATATCATTGTGCCACTCTGCAGGCTCCTGCTGCTTCTGATGCCACCTTCACACTATATCATTGTGCCACTCTGTGGGCTCCTGCTGCTTCTGATGCCACCTTCACACTATATCATTGTGCCACTCTGCAGGCTGCTGCTGCTTCTGATGCCACCTTCACACTATATCATTGTGCCACTCTGCCGCTCTTGCCGCTTCTGATGTCCGCTTCGCACTATATCATTGTGCCACTCTGCGGGCTCCTGCTGCTTCTGATGCCACCAACACACTATATCATTGTGCCACTCTGCAGGCTCCTGCTGATGCTGCTTTTGATGCCACCAACACACTATATCATTGTGCCACTCTGCCGCTATTGCTGCTTCTGATGCCACCTTCACGCTATATCATTGTGCCACTCTGCGGGCTCCTGCTGCTTCTGATGCCACCAACACACTATATCATTGTGCCACTCTGTGGGCTCCTTCTGCTGCTGCTACTGATGCCACCTTCACACTATATCATTTTGCCACTCTGCGGGCTCCTGCTTCTACTGCTGCTACTGATGCCACCTTCACACTATATCATTGTGCTACTCCTGCTGCTGCTGCTACTGATGCCACCTTCACACTATATCATTGTGGCTTTCCCTGTTACTGCCACCATGTTGCTGCCACCTGCGGGATCCTGCTGCTGATGCCACCTCCACACTTAATCATTGTGCCCCTCTGTGGCTATCCCTGTTGCTGCCACCATATTTCTGCCACCTGTGGGCTCTTGCTGCTGCTTCATCTGCCGCCACTTCCACACTCTTATAATTGTGCCACTTTGTGGCCTACCATGTTTCCGCCACCTCCATAATTTGCCATTGTGCCACTCTGCAGCCTACTCATGCTGCTGCCAACTGACCGCTTTCTCCCTGGAACACCCTGTGATTTCCATAATGCTGTTTTCACCCTCCATCACTCTATGTCGTTGCCACTATGTTTGGTTTTCTCCTTCATTTCATCTGTCAGAAGGATGAAAAGCTTCAGGTTTGATAGCCAAAAGCATGAGTGGATACAGAACATAGAGGACATGCAAGTATCCCATTTGCTGCTCATCTCTATTCTGGATCAACTACTGTTTGTTTGTGGCTTTAGCAATACTGATGGATTATTGACCGATTGAAAGAGGACACTGACACGTGAAAAGAAGGGCAAAATGATCAGTGACGTCAATGCAAAATTACTCTGCACTCTTTTGGCGGGCTTTCCACATGTATCCGCGTTTAACAGAACAGGTTCTGTCATAATCTATGGAATCATCTGATGTCAGTGTAAAAAGAGTGCACTCTTTGATGTTATAGTGGGATCTTGGCCCTCAGCTCGGTCCTTTCGAGTTGGCACAGGCGTTACCTTGTCAGGCTGCATTCCCGCTTAGCTTATTTGGGGAAGTTGGCCTGTGTAAGTGCACATGGAAGTGAAGAGTGAAGCGATTCTAAGAGCTGCGGCTGTAATGTGCGTGTCATACTAAAACACAGCATTGTTTGAAGACCAAACCCCGCTCCCTATGCATATTTAAGCATGGGACAACGTTCTACAACACCCTACAAGCTCTCTGCAACCAGGAAATGCCTGTTTTTTAACGTGGCTCGTTTTGATTCGATTCGGGTCGAATCAAATTTTTTCGAAAAATTCGGTGAATCCGGACGATACGAATTTTAACAAATTTGCCCATCTCTACCTGTGGGGTGGGAGGGAAAGGGATGGGGGGATTGATTAAATATACTGTGTGTTATTAATAAGCATATAAGTGAAGAAATGTATAAGAAATCCATGTTCACAGTTTTTCGGATGATAAAAAGAATTGCTTACTAAATTATTAAACTAACAAAAATGGTATTCCTGGATCATTAGAAAATCAGAGGGGTAGTGGGCAGATGGAGATACGAGTGGGGCGTAGGAGAGTGCAGCACAGTTGAGAGAATTCTATATGATGACCTTAAATTGTATTATTCATAAAAAGAAGATTTTAGGATTCTACATCATAGATATGTTATTTGGTTAACTTAAAAGTAACCTTTAATACAGACCTTCTCGGTATCATTTATTTTATGTTTCTATTCTTTAAAAGGCAGAGCTTTTCTCGTTTAGGTTTACTAGTTACATTGCCAAACAGTGTCTTTAATCAAGTGGAAAGAAATTCTATACAGTTGTCACTGTATAAAATTACATGCTGTTAAAGCACCTGTTGTCCACACAGACATAGGTTTTGCACACAAGAGAATACAGGTCAGTTCAAGGGCAGTGCAGACATTTACTTATTCATCCAACTTTCTGCATGTCCAGCAATAGTATGTAACTGTACTCTTTAAAATAATCAAATCAAACAGTTTAGGAAACAGACAGCTCATTAGTATAGACAAATGGCAGCCACATACATCAATGCGAACGAGACCTTCAGAATATTGTATTGTCACATCTCAGGAGATACAGTATATATTCAGAAATCAATGCATATGACTACATTTGTCTCAGTAACTATCCCAAACATGGGATTCTGCAAGATAGATTACCATAAGCTAAACACAGCAAGTGTAATGTGAGCTAAGCTTAAAGCGATTAGGGATTTTCATTTACAAACTATTTATCATTTGCTTATTTTTAGAGATAAATGTTGAAAAGGTGGAGTCATTTTACCAAGCTACGTGAGGCTGATTTCTCTCTCAAACTTTTATGTGTGCTTTGTGTCAAATGCATTTTCTGTACTGTAAAGGTTTTGAAAATGCCTAGAAAGAGGTTCATAGCATAGAAAAAGCAAATGTACTGAACTGTTTCAAAATTTAGCATACAAGAATTAGTAATTAGTAAAACTGAAAACAGTTTGCATAAGCACGCCCCTACCTGAACCCTGACTGTCACAACCCACTTTGCAGAGGAAAAACAAAAAGGGGTGGAAAGCCAACATGCACAAGGCTTTAACTGCCGCACACAAAAATTAAGAAGAGGACCTGCGGTGGGGGTCGGAGTGGTGAGTACTGAGTTATTTTTTATACACTTGAGAATATAAGGTTTATATTTTTAACTGTGTCAAACAGCCATTCTATGGTACTGTAGCTATAACAGAGCTAATGTTGCAGCAATTGCTACAAAGAGATACCAATTTACTGTCACAGGATAAGGTGGCGGAACCCTCTTCACAGCTTTGTAACTTTAGAGTTAAATGGCTCCATTGCCATACTGCTCAAGGTCAGGAGGATGCACTAGTATCCAACACCAGATCAGTGGTGGCAAACCTATGGCATGGGTGCCAGAGGTGGCACTCGGAGCCCTTTCTGCATGCACTTAGGCCATCGACCCCAGGGCAGAGTTCACCAAACAAGACCAAATCCACAGAATTTTCTTGCAGTCCCAGGCAACTTTAGAGATGCTGCCATTTTTAAAGTGACAGTTTATTGACTTTTTTGAACTGCAGGAAAAGTGAGAAGGTGTTGACAGAAGTAGGCGTCTCTGGACCCCTTCTCCTGTACAGGGTGACCCTGAAAAGAAGCTACAATGAGAGTCAGAATTTACCCTCCTTCCAACTCTATTGGTGGCCTCAGGGGGCCAATACAATTGAATATTGTGGAAGAACAGGAAGTAATAAGATACTGCTTAAAATGCCATGCTGCCATGGGAACCCTCAGAGCAGATGGCATTCACTGGTTAACTCCAGAGCAGACAGCAACTACTTGGGGCCCCCAGAGCAGGTGGAAAATATCTGGAACCTCCAGAGCAGACAGCAAATACTAATTGAACCCAAGAGGAGATGGCTAGTACTAGAGACCCCCAGAGCATATGTCTTATACAGGATAACCCCTGAACAGACAGATTATAAAGGACACCCTTGCTCCAGCTGCCAATACAGGAGACCCCAGAGCAAATGCTGGAGACTCCCACATCAGGCAAATGCTGGAGATCCCAGATCAGGCAAATTCTGGAGACCCCCATATGAGGCAAATGCAGGGGTCCCCCATATCAGGCCAATGCTGGAGACCCCCAAACAGGTCAAAGCTGGACAACACAGACCAGACATAAAAATGAATACACCCCTGGTTCCTTTTATCCCATTTGTGCTGCAACAGGAGGAGACCTGGAAGTGGTGAAAGCATTTGACAAGAACTCAATGCTCCCAGACCTTCTCTTCCTCTGAATGCCACTCAGTTACTCTGATCAGTATGTACATGTCGGACGTACTCACCACTGCCTTGCCTCGTGCAGCAATGAACCGTTTCATCACTGATGGAATAGCTCATTGGTCAGGCGCGCGTAGCAAGGTATAGGCCACAGCTTTTGCCTCTGCAAGCTGTATGGGGCCTACTGGGCAGGATCAAATGATTTAAATCGGTTACTGCATAGCTCCACTCTGACCTTTTTCTATCAATGTAAATGCAACTCAAAGAGAGATGCAACCAATTAGCTCATGATTGGTCAGAGTCAATATTGATAGGACTTTTTTGGCACCATAAAGTTTCAATGATATATATTTTTGCAAAACAGCTATATGAATCAGTGATCATTTTTATTACTTATGATGGGTGAATAAAAATGTATTTTTTAGGTGTTTACATGTAAATTGGACCTTTTAATCCGGGTAAAGGAGCTTACCATCCTTCCTTTCTGGAATGCCTTGGGCTGCTCTCACCCCTCTTGATTTTCAATTTCATAGATGTTTTTCACAATAAATACACTTTTACTGTTTAAACTTTCTCATTAGATCAACTAAAAAATAACATATACTGTGACAAATGATGAAAATGACCACCTAATGTTTAATTCCATAATGTTCCTGCAAAGCTATTGAGCTATATACAAAGAATTAGCAACTTAGTTCATGATAATCAGTGTTCTATTCACATCTCTCAGTACCTAGTTATGAATAAATTTGAAAGTAAAACAATAGCATTATTAAGACTTGGATGAGTTCTGCTAATTATGCTAAATATGGGAGAAAAAATCACCATCATTTGAGACTGCAATTGTTTTATATAACACTAATAATAACTAGGAATTGAGTGTATTATTTAATATGTATATTTTTATCCATTTATATCTCTAAACTGTTACCTTAAAATACATATAACATACATAAGTATGTATGTTCCTGAGTATGTATCTATCCCTCCATCTACCTATGTACATTTTTTAAAATAATTAGCATTATACATAAATAAACAAAAATATTTATTTAAAACATAAAGTTACTTAACTTTAAAAATAGTGCAGGTAAAAATATTAACGGTAACATACAAAAAAGAAGTTTTTCACATACCCCGGCCTCTCAATGATTGGGGTCCTGCAGCTTAGTGCTCCTTGGCATATGGCAAACAACGTGATTAGAGATGAGCGAGTATACTCGTCCGAGCTTGATGCTCGTTCGAGTATTAAGGTACTCGAAACGGCTCGTTGCTCGGACGAGTATTTCCCCTGCTCGAGATCGAGCATTTAATTAAAAAAACACAGTGAAGAACAGTGAAGAATAGAATAAAAACAGTGAACACAGTGACCACAGGATCATTTAAGTGAAAAACACAGTGAAAAACACAGTGAAGAATAGATTACAGATGTTCGGCACATCTGCTTACTTGTCGGAAGATAAGCGCGGAACGGTGCGAAAAAAATAGTATGTGAAGAACACATTGAAGAACACGGTGAGCAGCACAGAGACACCAGGGAGCAGCACAGAGACACCGGGGAGCAGCACAGAGACACCGGGGAGCAGCACAAAGACCCTGGGGAGCAGCACAAAGACACCGGGGAGCAGCACAGAGACACCGGGAAGCAGCACAGGCAGCGGCAGGCACGGAAGCAGCACAGGCAGCGGCAGGCACGGGGAGCAGCACAGGCAGCGGCAGGCACGGGGAGCAGCACGGGCAGCGGCAGGCACGGGGAGCAGCACGGGCAGCGGCAGGCACGGGGAGCAGCACGGGCAGCGGCAGGCACGGGGAGCAGCACAGGCAGCGGCAGGCACGGGGAGCAGCACAGGCAGCGGCAGGCACGGAGAGCAGCACGGGCAGCGGCAGGCACCGAGACAGCGAGGCAGCGGCAGGCACCGAGACAGCCGGGCAGTGGCAGGCACGGGGAGCAGCACAGGCAGCGGCAGGCACGGGGAGCAGCACGGGCAGCAGCAGGCATGGGGAGCAGCACGGGCAGCGGCAGGCACCGAGACAGCGGGGCAGCGGCAGGCACCGAGACAGTGGGGCAGCGGCACAGAGACATCGGGAAGGGCAGAGAGATCGGGGAGACTTCAGTGGAAGAAGAGGAGCGGATCCCAGGACAGCGTATCTACCGACAAGTAAGCAGATGTGCCGAACATCTGCAATCTATTCTTCACTGTGTTTTTCACTGCGTTTTTTACTTAAATGATCCTGTGGTCACTGTTTTTATTCTATTCTTCACTGTTCTTCACATCTGCTAACTTGTCGGGAGATAATAAACGCGCGGAACAGTGAAGAATAGATTGTAGATGTTTGCATACATCTGCTAACTTATCAGAAGACATTCTTTTTCAATTCAATAACACATTTTATTCCCGAACCATGGTCCCTTTGAAAAATGCTCGGGTCTCCCATTGACTTCAATGGGGCTCGTTATTCGAGACGAGCACTCGAGCATCAGGAAAAGTTTGTCTCGAATAACGAGCACCCGAGCATTATAGTGCTCGCTCATCTCTAAACGTGATCCACAAAAAAATGCAATCTTCTTTATTTGTCATATAAAAACGCACACAAAAACTAGAAGCCTTACTGGAAGCCATGACTAAGGCTTCCAGTTAAGCGAAACGCGTAAGTGTTTTGTGCCTACACCGGCCATGCACACTTGATATGTGTGTTTTTATATGACTATTAAATAAAGAAGATTGCATTTTTTATTCGGCTCAGCTGCAGGACCCCAATCATTGAGAAACCAGGGTATGTGAGAAACTTCCTTTTTTGTATGTTATGTTAATATTTTTACCTGCACTATTTTAAAATTAAGTAACTTTATGTTTTAACTAAATATTTTAGTTTATTTATGTAGCATGCTAATTATTTGAAAAAAATTAACATAGGTAGATGGAGGGATAGATAAGATAAATAGACACATAATTACGCCTCCCAGGGCCAGCTCCAGGAATCAGTGGGCCCTTGGGCGAAAGAGCCTCAGTGGGCTCCTTAGCAGTAAACTCATGTGGCGGCATTAAAAACACACAATTTAATGAATAAATAGTCCGCTGGTCCAAGAATTAACCTCTTAGCACTCTACACCGTACATGTACACATTGTAACAAATCCTATCTAAAATGCCATATACAGTAGTATTGCAGTATGTGGTGGGAGTGATCAGGCCATCTAGGGTTAATTTATCTACAGCTGATATATAACCGTAAGTAAACAGTAAAAATACTAAAAACAGGCATCACTGCGTCTCAAAATGTCTGATCAAAACGGTTATTCCTGACAGTGAACCCCACAATGGAAGATAGCGCCTAATTATCCAAAACGGCACCTTTACACCATTTTACATCACATAAAAATTTTTACAAAAAGTGGCACAGTCCTCAAAATGGTAGCAATGAAAACACAGCTCCTTCACCACAGTATGAAAAAGTTTTCATTTTTGACAATGTATTAAAATACAATAAAACCTATAAAAACTGAACACACAATAAAGTGACACAAATGCATTTTTTCATACAGTTGCTCCATGAATTAATATACAGCCCCACAAACTTTTAACTGTGACAGCCAGGCTCCATTAATTAAGAATATACATCCCCCTGTCCCATGAATTAATTAAATGCACATTAGGTACCATATTATGGGCGGTAGAAAAATAATAAACATTAACTCACCTCATGCACGCAGGCCCAGGGCTCCATCCCGCGCTCCACTTCACTTCTTCTGGGGCCACCGTCTTTAGCACCGCGTCAACTGTGCGGCAGAGGACGGCAATGTAATTGAGTTTTGTGATCGGGCCAGAGTGTGCCGTGGGCCCCACTGGGAGCTGACGCCGGCCATGACGCCTCCTTATCAACTCAGGAACATACATACTTATGTATGTTATATGCATTTTAAGGTAACAATTTCAAGATATAAATGGATAAAAATATACATACCATGACAAAGGCTTCCAGAAACGCGTAGGTGTTTTGTGCCTACACCGGCAATGCACACTTGATGTGTGTGTTTTTATATGACTATTAAATAAAGAAGATTGCATTTTTATGCAGATGTGCCCTGGATTTCCTTTCTATTTTGTGTAAAAATATTAACCATTGTTTTGGATGGGATCAGGAGTCTAGCTGTCAATTATCTTTGGAGAAAAGACCAAAGTAGTCTACCAAAATACAATTAACGAGGGTCAAGAGGTATGTCACACAAGCAGATCTGGTTCATTACTTGTATAATCTGTTCCCAAATGAGCTTGATGAGGGGCCTGTCCACCATATGTGTATGAATTAACTTTCCCCTTTTAAACACCTACAGCATGTATTTTAGAGTCAAGTATATGTGAGAAGGAGGGTGTTTTGTCTGCTTAGCAGTTTAAGTTTTCCCATAGTCAAATACACTGGGAGAAGCCTAAGTCATTGTGCAATATGTGGTATGTGTCCAAAAAAGGAAAATAGTTCTCAGGTAATCCTTCCTCCAAAGAAGGTACAGTGGTTTACTCAGTGTGGCAGAGTTTATCACATGGTATATTCTGGACAAGGCACCCTTCTTAGTGGTGACAATGGATTAAACATTTTTTGAGGGGATGGTAGGCTTGGTATTGAGAGGTCAATGTTATACATGCTTGGTCAAAAGTTAGTTTAAGGAAAAAAATATGAGTACTTAAGAGGGCTTGGTGATAAAGTTTCACTAAACATGTCCCAGAAGGAGGTTTTAAGTCTTTTATTGCTATCTAGGACATTCGGTAGATGGCCTCATATCTCTAAACCTTGGATGTAATTTTTTCAGCGGAATGTACATGATTAGAGTCTCTTTTGTGAGTATAAATAGATAGGGTGAGAGTTGACAGTCCTTCCAGGTGCCATTCATGAACCACAAACAGTCCAACAGGCTCCCACTCACTCCTGAGTTCTGGGTGCTGAGTAATACAAAACAATACCATGTGTGAAGCATGCAGAAAAACCAAATGCCAACAGACATTAAAAATGAAAAAATCTACATAGTCAATGTTGATAAAAGATGAAAACATTTTATTCAATCCAAAAGATAAAATACTGAAAGTATTTGGTGAAGCACTTCTGACAAAAGCATTGTCATTACTCATACCTTGTTTTACAAGCAAAGTAAGCACACTTAAATGGAGGAGGGTTAACAGAAACACTGTCAAGAAAAGAGGTAGGGAGAGGCATGTACATAGAGGTCACACGATCAATTCACATGATGTAAAGGTAAAGGTATTGGATAGTAATTGAGAATATGACAAACCAGCACTAAACACTAAGTGTAGCATATGAGGTACAATACAAAATGCAATAGAATGGCCACAAAGACTGGACAAACACTCAAAGATGAAATTATAAAGATATGTATGTTTGAACGGGCATTGTGATCATACAATGTATCTATGTAGTTATTCATGAATAGTATCAATACATGAACATAAAGTAATTCCTGTAGAGCATGCCCTTTGGAGAATGGGTGTCAAGTACTATGATCCAGAAAGCTTCACAAGCATGAACCTTTCTGAATAATGCTACTTGAAACCCATTCTTTTTTTACAAGAATCAGGAGGTGCTTCAGCCTGAGATTCTGTGTCCTGATTGCCTCAGCTGCTTGTGCGTGTGAAGAGATTTCAGTATTATAGAAAGTGAGGGAAGCTACTCTGGCCTCAGTGCCCTTAGCTGATGTCACAACCAGATAATACTACTTCAGGAGAAGCTGGAGAGTATTTTAAAAGAACTATAGACTAATCAAACAGTATCTCAGGCTAGAAAAAAAGTCAGCAGCATGATATGGGTATCATTGGAATTGTGGTCAAAGGCTCTATATATTTTTGGCCAAGTAACATCAGAGTTATGCTTTAAATTTATGTTACAAACTAGTAACAGTATGAACTATGAACAGTTCTTGAGATCAACCATATATATATTAATATATATTTAAAGAGGTTCTCCACCAATATACTCTAACAAAGGTGCATGACTCACTGTGTTATAACACACAGTATAATCTAATTTGTGTCATGAGCCATACACCTGTGTGACATCACATGACCATGGATTGGTGTTTATCTACAATGAGGTTTCCTGTTGCGTTCAGTAAGTAGACAATAAGCAAAGATCTCGAAAACCATGAAGAACTGATCAGAAATTATATTGAAAAATTGAATAACTTTTTATTACACAAACAATAGTGATGCACCGTAGAGACTTTTGATCTCTTTTTGGTTGTGATAATACTGAACAAATGAACATGCATATTTATGAAAGGTACAAATGTAGTTTCATTTGACTTCTTATACTTTAAGTAAACAGATATATACAAAGTTGGTTGATTTCCATTCATTTTTATTTATTTCGTTACCACTTTTGGATATCACATTGCATCAGGTTAAGGATGTCTTCTATTGCATATCCTGACCATACATTTGAAACATACATTTGTTTCTCAAACTCTAGTTAACAAAAATAAATCAGTATGGGATATAGTTTGCTCTTTTATTTATTTTTATTTTTTTCAAGAATGCCAAAAAAGAACTAGTAACATATTTTGTTTGGCTGTTTTGCAATAATGAAATGTTTTGCAAATGGCTTTTAACTCACAGAAAATTTGAATTAAACATGTTTTATCTGTACACAAAGAAAACCGCATGCGAATACATTAATTTTTTATTTTGTCTTTACATTGTAGCAGTATAATTAAATCACCATGAAGTATTCTATTTGTAAACTTTACAGTTTAAGGTTCCTTTGTAAATGTCTAATCACTCTCCGAACAACAAGCCTTTCTCCCAAACATTTTTGTCTCCATATGCAAATGATGTTCTGGTGTTGATGTGAACAAGTTCCAGCTCATTGATATGCTTTACATAATGCAAAAAACCTTTCTGGAAGCAAGCATGAAAAAGCTGTGCACAGTGTGACATCCCTGGGAATGGTTTTAAAATTCAGTTTAATATAAAAATAAAACAAGGAAACCTTCTTGTCATCCATGTCTCATACTGCTACTGGAGCACATGGTTTTACTCTTCCCTCAATGTAACAATAAGTATATTAAACATATATTGAGTCTCGGAGCAGTCTATAAAGAGTAACTCCAAACTTGAAATAAATGTTTAATCCAAACAATACTAAAAAAGTAATTTATTTATTATACAAAGGTGTTTCTCTATCTTTCCTAATACTGTATTATGCTTATTTATGTTGTATTGCAACACATTTAACCCCTTATCGACATGTGGCGTAATAGTACGTCACAAGCCAGGTCACGGTGCATGGAGAGGGCTCGCGGGCTGAGGCCTCTCCATAGCCGGTAAGTCTTGCAGCAAAGGCTTACCGGTAACACCCACGATTGGTGCATCTACCTTCAAAAATCAAAACAAAAGTGCTCTAAGAGTAATATGCAGAAAAATATAAACCCAATAAAACAACAACTCGCTCTGCTAATAAAGCCCTCACATAGATCCATTGATGGAAAAATAAAAATAATATGGGTCTTTGAAAGGCATGACAAACTATTATTAATTTTGCATGATTAACATTGCAGAATGTAAAGTGCAAAAACAAATAATAATATTGCTATTGTTTGTGTCAGGTTCGCTAGGGAGAATGCTGGTTATCCACGCAGACTCCTCCTCTCGTCCTGGGCAGCGGCTGCTAATATCTTGCGCTCTAGGAGTTGTGTTCGGAACGTCTGGGACTTGTGGTACCTCTGCATGCTCCCTGGTTGTTCTGCACCATGAGGGGTTAATTCCCAGTAGCTGTCCAGCTCCTATCAGGTTCTGGAGGTGGAGTTCTGGCTGCATAAATTGCAGCTTCACCAGTCACCTGTGCCAGTGTTTGAAATCCCTTCATCACTCGCTTGCTGCATTAGGTTTGACTCGCTCAGTATCTGTATCTGTATTGTTGTGACCTCGGCTCATTTTTGACATTGACGTTTTGCCTTCTGACTTTGTTCTTGACGTACCCTCTCGTTGTGACCCCGGCTAGTTTACCATTCTTTTGTGTTTTATGTTTGTCAGTCTGTTTGTGTTTCCCTTCCCACACTTATCCAGTGTATTTCGAGTCTTCAAGTAGTCGCCCCACGGTTTAGCGTGGGGGGGCTATAGGAAGGGACAGAGGTTGGGGCAAGCTCAGGGCACACTATCCCCTGTCTTCTGTGTTACCCAACCCTAACAGTTTGTCATTTCTCCCGATAAAGAGTTAATGAAATTTAAAAATCTACAACAATTTACCTTGACACTCCACCCATATTCATATAAAGTATAACTATTTAACTAGCATGTGTATGGTCCTTTGTTTCAGCTTTTCTTTTTGCACATTTATAGCACAATTTCCTACCTTTACGAGTATCAAGTCATCATAACATATGAAAATGAGATGTAATTCTAATGTATTTAATCATAGTTTATGAGATCTAAAAGCTACAAATCTGAGCGGGCAGCCATAGCTAATGTAGATTTCATTACCGAACATGTTTCAACACTCAGAGAATTATCGTGCTGTTAAGATGTCATTTCACTAACTTTCTGCGCATCATCATTACAAAGGACAATAGTTCACACAAAACATGGAAGTTTAGTTATACATGATTTCTACAAGTATGTAAGTAAGTGACCCCAGGTTATGCAATAAATCAGAATAAACTACAAAATTAAAGGGGTATTCCCATCTGGGCATTTACATTTAATTAAATTCATTTGCCATATGTAAACATTTCTTCAATTGGATGTTATTAAAAATAATGTTCCTGTGTGAAGATAATTTCTCATAAATGTAGTTATTCTGTCCCTTAGAAACGAGATACTTTCCTCGGATATGACCACGTCACACTCTGGCAGCGGTGACCAGACTTGCGCTATAGAGTCCTGTCTGACCTCCAGCATTCAGCAATCATTACCACAGGACGGCTGTGCGACATGTAGTAACTCCCGGACATTTTATATACAATAACCTTTTGTTTCTTTCTGCACTCAGTCTATCAGACGTGGCCGTATCCGAGGAAGCTATCTTGTTTCTAAGGGACAACATGGTTACATTTATGAGAAATTATCTTCACACAGGAACATTTTTTTTAATAACATCCAATTGAAGAAATGTTTATATATGGCAGATTAATGAAACTGAATGTAAGTGCCCAGATGAGAATGCCCCTTTAACTATGCGGAAGGCAGACTTATAGTGATATTAAAGGACATCTACCATCAGATTACCTGATAGCAGATGACTAGTAGATGACTCCCCGTCCAGTCCCTGTGTCTCCTAAGGTTAATTTCTTATATCTTTGCAGGGCTGCATTTCTTTAAAAAATAAGTTAATAAGATTAGCCTGTGGTGCTCTGCAGCGCACCATCAGGCTCCACTGTAATATAATTTATGCACGCCCCAGGACCGTTCCAGACGCTTTCTGAGAGCTGTTAAGACGTGAAAAAATAGCGATGACATCATCAGCTATCAGAACGCAGCTGTCATTATATTACAGTGGAGCCTGATGGTGCTCTGCTGAGCACCATAGGTTAATTTGCATATCTTATGAACTTATTTTTTACAGAAATGCAGCCCTGCAAATATATAAAAATTGAACTTGGGAAACATGAGGACAGGTCGGGGAGGTACGTAATAGTCATCTACCATCATTTAATCCGATGGTAGATGTCCTTTAAATATCTCGTACACTACAAACTAAGTATTGTAATTTACAATACACATCTATTTTAGGCTTTGTTCTTGCTATTCAGGTATTTGAACTACTTCCTGCTACAGTACAAGTTTTTGTGACAGTAGACCAAGGTGCGTTATGAGACTTTGTTGCAAAGCACTGGACGCATGGAGGCATGGTCAAGGTCAAGCCCATGGTCAGGAAGTCAGAGAATTAGCTAATTTGTTAAATATGGAACAGAAAAGGCCGTCAAGGTACCGACTAGATTAGAACCATAATTACTCAGCGATCTTCCTTTTGGGGAGCTTCCCTTGCAGCATGCGCACTGGTCCTTTTAGAACTGGGTCTTGCGCATGCTCTACAGGAAAGCTGCACAAAAGGTAGATAAGGTTTTCACAGTCACCTTTTTTGTGAAAGGGTTTCTTATATTAATGGGTATAGAATGAGAATAAAACGCTTAGTATACAAAGCCCAAGGAAAAACTATTTGAAAAAAAAATGCATAAAATCCCTTTTGTGGCATTAATAGTCTTTTTAAGCATTTTTTCACAAATGTTTCTTTTTAATCATATCGGCTTGTGCAATGAACTGATAAACTTGTTTTGTGCGGCAAAACCATATGTGATTTTTTTCTATTATTAGTAAAGTACATAATTAAATCCAAAATCATAAAGTCTGACTGTACTCATGACTGATACTTTTTTAAGAATATTGTTCTTAACAATGTTTGTGGATTTATTTGAAAGATATTAATATCATATAAAACATTTGTTTGGAATTTATTATGTGTTAATGAATAGTTTAGGTTTAGTATACACTGTTCCAATTTTACATTGCAAGTTAGGTGTATTCCAAGTGTAATACACATTAAAGGTTAGCAGCATTTATCAGGAAGAAAAGCATAGCTCGGCAGCCTTCTACAAGGTATAATCATTAATTCTGCTGTGAATGGATAAAGGCTACCTTGCCCAGAAATGTGATGTATGAGACACAAAGACATGACATAGCATTAATTGGCAAGACGGCATCAAATGCTCTACAATAAGGTAATCACTCTTCAAAGGCCACCAAGTAATCAGGTTTTCCAAAATGATGCACTTTACACAACCACTAAGAAAGCAACTTGCTAGAATTTTACATTTATTTTAACAGGGAAAAAAAGGTGCAATGCCAAAGCTACTGCCTATAATAACAAAATAACAAAAAAAAATTTCACCTATATAAACTCTGTTTATAAAATCTACCACCAGGATGAACGATTGTAATCCAAGCACACTTACATGGAGGTAAGTGCCCTCTCTAGCAAGATCTTTTCTTATTCTGTTAGCTTCTTATTCCCTGGTTTTAACAAAAAAATGTGCCTGAGAGGCTTGGGGTTCCATAGCTCTCAGGCACATTTGCATAATTTTTAAAGCCTTTTGTCCTTAAAAACAAGTGCATAAGAAACTTATCGAAGAGTAGATCCTGCCAGAGGGGGCACAAACCAGTATTTCAGTGTGCTTGGTTTACAGTCCTTCATCCTGGTTGTAGATGTTCTTTAAGATCAGTGCTGAGCATACCCATAAAGGTCGGGTTTGCCACGTCCGAGTTCAACTCAACTCCCCTTTTTAAATGCTGCGGGCAAAGTTTCCAGCAGCGCTAAAATCGCTATAGCCACGTATTCCAGCAATACCATATCGATGGTGAAGGGTACCACCATTTTGGCAGAAGATCAACCCTCCCTGATTACGTCATGTCATGTAGGTGCATGGCCACAGGAATTTAAATGCTATGGGCAACTTTGCAAAGGACATTTCAACAGATAAATTTGTGTCAGAGCAAATCACAAATGAACTAAAATTTTAAAGGGTCCGCTCATCACTACCTAAGATTTACCTTAAGGACATGTTAGTAAGTATAATTTTCTCTGCAGAATAAAACATTATACATATATAGAGAGTGAGATGTATATATATTTTTAATTTATTTT
The DNA here is from genome assembly GCF_040894005.1 of Engystomops pustulosus. Classification (NCBI taxonomy): domain Eukaryota; kingdom Metazoa; phylum Chordata; class Amphibia; order Anura; family Leptodactylidae; genus Engystomops; species Engystomops pustulosus. Next base: position 74,610,385 of record NC_092412.1, read on the forward strand.
TTTCATTTAAAATCATGCGAAGCAATACAATTAAAATCTAATGCATATTGCCTCCTCATTCTTTTAAATAAGTAATGGCAAGCACAATTGTTATGCAAAATGGTTATGTTCAGTGAGTAAAAATCAATGACCACAAAGTCAGCATCTCTCTTCGCAGCAATTATTAGCATACCTGGATCTGCAGTTCTGTCAGCAGTTACTATTATTAATATAGATCATGTTGATACTGATCTCCTACGACAAGCTTCTTTTTGCTATTTATTTGTGCATTCACCCCATTTGCTTTTGTCAAATACGTTAATAGCTGTTGTGGAGCATTGAAATGCTTTACACATTGTGGGAGGGTTACATAAACCTCCATTATGCCAGTGCACAAAGAGAATCTGATGACCATCAAGTTTCAAATAAACATAAGTGTGTTCTAGAATAGAAAGATAACTATGTTACATTAAAAAGAAAGAACAATCAGGAAAATACTTAACTGCCGTGGCATAGAATTACTCTTGTGACATCACACAACAAATATGTTACAAAGAGCAAACAAGTTGATATATTTATAGACACAAGTAAAAATCATATTTAAAAAGGAAGCACAATGTTTTGTTCTTCAAAAGGTATATTGGGCGGAATTCATCTAGACTAAGGTTTTAAAAATTCCCCTCAACGGCTCTCTGGTTCCCTATAACTATGAACAAAAAAATTGAAAAAAAAACTCAAAACAAAACATATTTTGCAAATGCTCAGGGCTAGAGTAGGCACTTGTGGAAAGGAAATAAGTGACCATGTTGTGGTCACAAACTTCACTTAGTGTATTTTTTCCCAGAAGGATCTGAGATATGAAATATATGTTCTCTAAAAATTAGTTCAATATGGAAGAGTAGAGAGAAAGTATCAGATAAAATTTTCGGAAAGGCCTCCGTGGAAATCCCATACAGTACTAATTAAATAAAGGTAAACATTTGTGAGTATTATTTTCCATGAAGATTTAAAAGCAAGTATTGTCTTAACTAACGTTTTCATTTTTTTGGTGTTGATGTTGTTGCATCACTCGAAGCCCATATTTTGACTTTTCACAAATATAGTTGTCATTCACATTTACAGACTTCAGAGACAAAGTGTTAAAAATGGGTTCTTTGGAAAATTAAAAATAAATATATCTACTGTACATAGTATATCACCAGCTTTAGGTATTGGAATATACTGCAAACTATAAATAGTGTATACACAGGTTGTTGTTTTTTTGCATTTTGATCCTAGACCAACATGAAAGATGCCAGAGAGAATTAATATTTATATCTTCTGTCTTTCATCCTATACATAGCTGCAGCCCATATTACTTTAAAAATGGATGCATGGAGCATTGAGAATAGTGACAACATTCAATGTTTGCCAAAGCACACTATGGATTATGTTTAATATATAGTCCCTTTATTTACTGAGAGATAAGAAATGTGAGGGAACATAGGAATTATGTTTTCTGGAACTTTCTTCTCATTTTCCCACATTTTTTATGAAATATTTAAGACAATGCTGCCAATTGACTTTGAGAGGTTTTCCGCTTATTATGGATAACTCTTAGATGCCTGGAGGGGGTTCAAGAAAAAAAGGTAATTACCTTTCCCCATTTCCTTACTTCTTTGTTTTGGTCTCTGGTCCATTTTCTACACCTCTGTCTGTTGATTAACACAGGACAAATGTGGTCAATTGGTGCCATCAGTGTTCACAAAGGAGAAAGCTGACCTAACTAGCCACGGGAGTCATGTGAATGCAAACAAATCCAAAACGTTCAACGAGGAACTGGATGGCCATGATATAGGAACAATGAGCCAGATGTACCATAAATTATTATTTTTTTACTTGGCCTCTGTAAAACTATGGAAAGACCTTGTTTATTTCTGGGTTTCTGGGTCTCATAGGCTCAATGGAAGTGGAGTCTCGTAGGCCTTGACACAAAAGTTGAATTTGGGCTCCATAAGGTGCACAACCTCAAAATGCTACAAATGTTCCTTTTCCCTTTAAGTTTCCATGGGCAAGTTTGCTTTTATTTTACATGTATTGTTTTTTCAACCCAGTGGTTGCTAACACGCCATGGTCACAGCATGTGCCAGCATGTGCATTTAGATTCATTTTTACCTGTTTCCTCCAGCAGCATTGATAAGTAGGAGGCAGGAGAGTTTAACTCAAGATGAACATGTTACAGCCTGCTTACCCGGCCATGAACAGTAAGAAAGCAATAAGGACAATAGCAGTTTGGATTTATGGTTTAAAATAAATTATGACAACGAATCAATATCCCAGTATGATGAAATAGTTGTACAATGGCTTGTATGCCATGGGTACAGTTACCAGCGTCACAATTGGCACTGTCGCTGATGTCTACCAATATTAACAATTGTTAATTATAAAACAGTCACTCACTGGGCACAACTATTATGCCTGCTTTACACTCCCCCGTGCAACTCATATACAGTATGTGTGATTTTGGCTGTTAACCCCTCAACGACTTGGCTCTTTTTTTATTTTTATTACCATTTTTTACTCCCCCCCTTAAAAACCCTATAACTTTTTTATTTTTACATGTAAAGAGTTCTGTGATGGCTTGTTTTCTGCGTAACAAATTGCAACTTACAGTGAATACTTAATATTCCATGACGTGTACTGGGAAGCCATAGGAAAATTCCAAATGCAATGAAAATGGTTAAAAAACACATTAGCACCGTTATCTTGTGGGCTTGGATTTTATGGCATTCATTGGGCACCCCAAATGACATATCTACTTTATTATTTGGGTCAGTGCAATCACGGGGTTAACAAATTTGTATACGTTTTATAATGTTTTCATACATTTACAAAAATTAAAACTTTTTAAAAAATTTTCAAAATGGCAAAAAAGTGCCATTTTCGACTTTGGGTGCTATTTTCTGTTACAGAGTTAAACGCAGTGAAAAAACATTATTTTATTTTGATAGATCGGTCATTTTCGATACCTGACGTGTTTATGATTTTTGCTCATTTATATTTATATGACTTCTAGGGAAATGGGGGTGATTAGAATTGAATTTTTATGTTTTTGATTGTAATGTTTTTTTAACTATTGTATGGCAGTATATGGGGATTTTTTATTTGGGCTATTAGCACATTGTAACAAATGGGTTAAAACGAGACAGCTTGGCATCTTCGGAAGACACAAGGCTTTCATAGCAACAGATCGCCGCTCCCTGATGACGTCATGGGGAGCGACGATCTTCGGCAAGATAACACCTGCAATCGGTGCTAGCACTGATCACGAGTGTTACTGGTAAGTCTTATGCAGCAATATTCAGCAAAAATTTACTGGCCATGGAGAGGGCTCAGCCCATGAGCCCTCTCCATGCACCCGCACCCAACGCATGCCGTACTATAACGGCTCGCGATGGGAAGGGGTTTTAAGGATTGTTTTTATAATATTGTGGAAACTGGCTTATATTATATTCTGATTGTACAACTTAATATGGTAGAGGTATGATGATGAAAAAAGGTATGCACACATTTTTTGTGACAATACATGTGTAAACAATATTTCTTGTGGTTTAATGTAATTTTTTTTCATTGTTAGAAATAATTTAGGAAAATACTAAGTCACTGCATTAAATATAACTAAAGGATTTCTATGATTAGACCGTCTTACACAGACAGCTAGGAGTCATAACTAAAGACAATTGAACCACAACCTCTTATCTTCTTCCATTAGGCTTCTTGCACAAGAACATGAGAAATACTTGTTAAACATAGCCCTGACCTTCTCTATAAATATGCCATTTACATAGAAACCTTAAGCCAACATATTCCACGAACAAGGAATTTATGATCTCTTAAACTGTTACAAGATTTTTAATGGCATTGGTAAGTTTTGAGATGTTGAGGTTTTATTTGTTATTAATAAGAAAAATTAAAACCAATATGATTTTTTCTATAAATATACAAATCAAAATAATAAAGCAACTATGCACTCCTTGTATTATCATTATGCACAGGGATACATCTTATTTTTTTAACAAAATCTAGTGTATTAATAAAGATTTCTTTTTGCATTTTGCAGGGTTTCAAATAATATGCAGTCATATTAGTATCAAGAAACAGGCACAAGCTCAGTGTCAGGGTTCGGGTTCAGTGGACCCCCGGAACCACCGCGGGAGATGGTACTAGCCTGGGACTAAGTCTAAGTGGCACCTGGATGTCAACAGAGTCCGCCGCAAAGCTGGATGGACTTGCTGCGGCAGAGTGCCACCAGGTCGTTCCACAGGTGCGACTAGCCCATGGTGGTAGCTAAGGTTGAGGTACCAATACAGGAGACAGTCTCGTAGTCAAGCTCAAGCGGGCAGTCAGAGATACAAGGCCGAAGTCCAAATCCGGGGTAAGCAACGGGAAATCAGGCAGGAACGCAGGAACACAGGAATATTTCTCTAAGACTATGTAATTCAAAGATCCAGCGGGGAGTGATGGAAGCTGCGGTTTTTTTGGGGGAAACCCGGAAGCGCCAGCGCCAATCAGCAGTGCGCTGGCCCTTTAAATCTTCGCGTGGCGGTGCACGTTTGCCCTAGAGATCAGGAACGCATTGTGGAGAGGGGAATGCTGGCCGGGGGACAGAGAGGGGCACGGAGGTGCCTAAGATCCGAGGCATGGTTCGCAGGGACACCCGTGAAACTCATATACAAGTTTCCAGTACAGTCTTGGGTTTAGAGTACCTTCTCAGGCTGGATACCAGTTCAGACACAGGTTTCAGTTCATACTGGGGTTCAGGGTAAAAGCTCAGGCTGGATACCAGTTCAGATGCAGTTTTGACTGGGGTTTCAGGTCCAGCTTAACTCAAACAGGCAGTAATAATACAGGTCACAGAAGTACCAGAGCACACTGAGTAAGGTCACAGAGGAAACAATAACCAAACATAAGTAAACTGTACTCTGAGAATTCATCCAGCACCTGGATGCCACCTACAGCAGCAGACTGGCATGGCCCTGAATTACTCAACCCACAGCTGAGATCAACACTGAGCTGCAGATTTAACAATTTCCAGCTCAGAGAAGATACAAGGTTCAGGTTTCCAAAAAAACCTATAGAGTCTATCCAACCCTCTCCATCTAGGTCTGTGGGGTCACCATAACCTCAAAGCAGCAGGCCCACTATCTTGGGGCTGTGCCCCCTCTTTTGCACTGCATCTTCAATCACTTGCTCGCTCTTGCTGCATGCATCTCAGAAACATCTGTAGAATCAGCCCATTTCTCACAATTGAAATCTGTAAAATGCTGACTGCTGCTCCGATTCACTCTCATCTAGACTACTTTAAGACTAATACCCAACTAGAAGTACTAAGAAATTATTCTACAGAATTGGTATATTTAAAGGGAAAATTATTGTCACGGGTGGTCCCACGACCCATTTCGCGGGTTGCGGGCTCACCCGTGCTGGCCAGCCCTCGCCAGCGCGTCTCACCTGACCCGGCTCCCGGCTAGCTTCCCTCCGCGGTCCGCGCGCGTCCCCGACTCAAGATTTAAAGGGCCAGTGCGCCATTAATTGGCGCTGGACATATTGCCCAAATCTATATAAGCCTGCCTCTTCCTGCAAGCCCTGCCAGATCTTTGTGCCTCACAGCCTGAGAGAAAGCTTTACTGCGATTAGCCTGCGTTCCTGTGTCTCCTGCGTTCCTGTGTCTCCTGCGTTCCGTGTCCCTCCATGTTCCTGTGTTACCTGAGCTCCTCCGTGTTTCCGTGTACCAGTGTTCCTCCGTGCTGCTATTCTGTGTTCCCGTACCCCTCTGCTTGGACCTCCTGTTGCTGACCCCGGATTGAACCCTGACGTTGCATCTCTGCCACCTGCCCTGACCCTGTGCCTGGTGGTACCACGCCGCAACTTGTCTAACCCGCTTTGCGGCGGGCTCTGGTGAAAACCGGGTACCACTTAGACTCCGGTCCAGGTAGTGGCTTGAGTCATCGTCTGCAGTGGTACAGTGGATCCACAACCCCCAAGCCTGACAATTATATTTACTAAAGCAAATCCATCAAGGAGCTGACATGTCTTCATAAAGTGTATATGTTTGAAGTTTTCTGTTCAGTATTTTTCATCAGTATTTTAATGCCTAAACAGAAAATGGACTTTACATAGAGTAAATGTGACCTATTCTATGTTAATGGGGGACAGTTGCACCCTGATGTGTGAAAGGACTAGAAGTGACAAAGACTGGTGCACAGGAGGAAAGGGTTATCATAAGCTTAGTATAACCCATCACCTCAATAAATATGATTCTCCATCTTTTTGCATCCTAATTAGAGATGAGCGAGCACTAAAATGCTCGGGTGCTCGTTACTCGAGCCGAACATTTCCAGATGCTCGAGTGCTCGTTTCGAGTAACGAGCCCCATTGAAGTCAATGGGAGACCCGAGCATTTTTCAAAGGGACCATGGTTCGGGAATAAAATGTGTTATTTAATTGAAAAAGAATGTCTTCTGATAATTTGCAAACATCTGCGATCTATTCTTCACTGTTCCGCGCGTATATTATCTCCCGACAAGTTAGCAGATGTAAAGAACAGTGAAGAATAGAATAAAAACAGTGAACACAGTGAACACAGTGAACACAGGATCATTTAAGATAAAAACACAGTGCAGAACACAGTGCAGAATAGATTACAGATGTTCGGCACATCTGCTTACTTGTCGGGAGATACGCGCGGAACGGCGCGTACAAAATAGCATGTGAAGAACAATATATATGTGTGAAGAAGACATTGCAGATGTATGGAAACATCTGCAATGTGTTCTTTACACACATATATATTGTTCTTCACATGCTATTTTGTTCGCGCCGTTCCGCGCGTATCTCCCGACAAGTAAGCAGATGTGCCGAACATCTGTAATCTATTCTGCACTGTGTTCTGCACTGTGTTTTTATCTTAAATGATCCTGTGTTCACTGTTTTTATTCTATTCTTCATTGTTCTTCACTGTGTTTTTTTAATTAAATGCTCGATCTCGAGCAGGGGAAATACTCGTCCGAGCAACGAGCCGTCTCGAGTACCCTAATGCTCGACCGAGCATCAAGCTCGGACGAGCATGTTCGCTCATCTCTAATCCTAATCCTTTCACACATTGGTGAGTGCCAGTTCTGTCCCCCTGCTTCTCCATTACTATAGGGCAGCAACAGTGTGGCGACTTATCCAGAAACTCTGTGCGAGGGAAGAATCCATTTGAATCAAACTCATGCCTGGAGGCAGAATAACCCTTCCTACCTCAGCTTCATTTTAAAATATTTTTTTACAAACGTGTTACTACTCGTGCATTACTACTATGAGCATTACTCCTTTTTTTTCTATTCCGGCATTGTATTCTATCCTGTGTTAAAGCCTTACCTATCATTTTTGATATTGTGTTGAATATTTTTCTAATATAATTTATCAGGAAATTCTCCATAGTTTGTAAAGAAATATGCTGCTGGGTGAAGCTTATTTACAATGTAACAGTGCAAATCTATGTAAAGAATTGAAGATGGGTCTTTCTCTTCTTTTTTCTTCCGTTGTTTACACAACTGTGAGTGTTAACCCTTCCTGCTCTCTCTCTCTCTGGCTATAATATGCTATGAAAACTATATTCAAACATCAAGCTAAAAGCGCTATTTAACCAAACACAGGGAGATTGGATGTGAGCTCATTCAGCCTCCATAGGCACACACTACAATAGGAATAGGTATCTCTATGGGAGCTTGCTTTTTTTTTTTTTTACAAACTAAGCAGAATTTATTAATGATGTATACTATAAAAATGTTCACCACATCCTCCTACACACAATATAAAAAATTATCACCAATGACATTTATACTTTACGGTCTTACTCCAGTTTTTTCCTTAATTAACAAATACTTGACTGTACAAATTAAATTAAAGCTACCCACTACAAATACAAATTCATAAATGTGGAGTTGTTCTGTGCAGGGGCAGATTAATATTGCCATGGGCCCGGGCTGTATGAATATCATAGCCCCTACAAGTCTGGAATCATTTCCTACATATGCTACCAAAATTAAGCTTCTTGGGCTATGGAGGATGTGTCCTTTCTGCCCGCTTTCAATCTGTGGTTTTAGGACCTTTGGAGGACCTTCATATGTATTGAGAGCAGGAACAGATGTATAGGGATTTTATGGGGAAAGGTCCTTCTGAGTATAAAACTTGGTGGGTGTTTTGGAAATCCATTGGCCCCCAAAAAGGCTTGGGTCCCGGGCTACCGCACAAATCGTTTATATTATGATTCACTACTGGTTCTGTGGTTAGAAGATTGATAGAAGATAGGTGCAGCTGTTCATAAAAAATGCAGAAGTAATCTGTGTCCACTGGTGTGAGATGGGTCAAACTTTGCTGATATTGCCGAAAATATTCCTGTGATATCTGTGGATGGATAAAACACGTTGGCTAGTTAAAGCAGTGACAAATGATCAGTTGTAGAAGTGAATTGATAGTACATAAACATTGTTCAGCAGGATCAAAACATTGCAATTGAGAATCAATTAGCGATATAAAACATTCATTGCAAGAACATCTACTAAACAGAAACTTTCTAATTAGAGGTTCTAAATTCTAGGCACAAAACCATTCCAGTCTATGCAGGAGATGTTAAATAAATAAGGAAATATTATTTAAAAAGATTTTTTTAAAAGTGGAAAAAATAATTTATGGCACAAAAAGAACTTTGGTGATATTATTAGCGTGTTCATTAAGCTGTGATGAAGAAATGAAATGAAAATCACAAACTCCTCATTGCACTGAAATAAAGATAATTTGCCATCAAGAACATTAATTTTTATTCAGGAAACCCTTTTTAATTAAGTGGAGAAACATTTTAATAGGATGAACTGGCCTGTTAAATGTCACTTTTTGAAGGTCATCATACATTGTTAAGGCTGTAGATTGCTGTAGCTATATAAGCATGTGACAGTTTTGGTTTTAAAGGTTGTAGTGTGATTTCCAGGGAATTTATTTCATAGTTCCAAAGGTCCTTTTATCTTAGCTATCAGACATTTTAGGGCTTAAAAGGGTTTTCAAAGTCAATTTAAGAAAAAAAAATGTTCTCAATTGCAGTCCAGTAAAAAATAAAGTACTTACCTCTAAAAAAAAGTATATATATAAGAAAAATTTAAAACCACCCTAAAAAAATCACAATTTGCCCTATAAATTGCAATAAACTGTGAATAAAAGTCTAAATCATAAAATAAAAGGGTACTTTGACGTCCACAACAACCTTGGCTTACAGAATATCATATTATTATACCTATACTGTAAAGAGCATAAAAAATAAAGTATATGATAATGCCAGAATTGCCTTGCTTCCCAAAAAAATGTTGCATACATGTTTTTGAGTCAACTTTTTGCATTTTGATTTTTTCCCTGCTTCCCAGTACATAGGAAATTAAATACAATTATTTATGCAGAAATCAAGCCCTTACAAAGCTCCATACATGCAAAAATAAAAAGTTATGGACCTTTAAATAAGAGGGGCAAAAAATGCAAACACAAAATCAATAAAGGGCATCAGAGGGAAGGGGTTAATCAGATTGGCTATACTATATGAAGCACTCTGGGCAGTTATGTTATTAATGGAGTTGTTATATTTTATTTGGTTGCCTTTTTTTCTTTTTAAGCCCTTACCGACATGTGACGTAATACCTCGTCACATGCCGGGTGCAGGTGCATGGAAAGGGCTCACGGGCTGAGCCCTCTCCATAGCCGGTAAGTCTTTGCTGCATATTGCAGCAAAGGCTTACCGGCAACACCGGCATGTCGCAATGTATTGCATGGGCGCCGCCATCTCTCTGAGGATCGTCGCTCCCCGAGACATCATCGGAGAGTGCCGATCCGTCACCATTTACAAAAAAGGCCGTTAGGCCTCACTGATCCGTCACCATGGCATCTTCGGGCTATCAGCACATTGTAATGAATGAGTAGTATGTCAGTATATGGTAGGATCGTACAGACAAACTACGGTTAAAGTACCCTAGGGAGTCTGAAAAATAATAAAAATAAAAATATGTTAAAAAAAATTATAATAAACAAAACTAAAAACTCAAATCACCCCCCTTTCGCTAGAATTGATATAAATATAAATAAACAGTAAAAATCATAAACTCATTGGGGAAAAATTACTTATCCAGTCCTGTCGCTATCCCCGATCTGGACGGTCCAACAAAGATGAAATCCAGAGCGATTCATGTAGTTTGTGCGCCCAAGTTCCTGCATGTGTCCGCCGGAGTTCACCTTCTTCTTCCTGGTGCTTGTAAGTGCGTGTCTTGCGACACCATTTAAAATGTTAAATCCCGCGCCTAGTCTGAATACAACGGGTTTTCCAACGGGCTGCCCCCTTGATTTGTGTCACGAGCAACCCGGCGCCAATGCGCCAAAATCCGATTGTGTGCGACACAATTCCCGGTGCGGATCGAAAATCATCAGAATATCCTACCAAAGTGCAGCCGCAGGACCCTTAGTAAAAGAGACCCATTAGGTATCGCCATGTCCGAAAATGCTAGATGTAACAGTTTTTCACTGCGTTTCACCCAAAGTCAAAAATGGCACTTTTTGTGCCATTTAAAAAATTTTAAAAAATTCTATAAAAAGTTCTCAAAAGGTCATACAGTCCTAAAAATGATAACATTGTTAACATCATCAAAATATGCAAAAAACGTCATCACCTGACATCAACAGGGAGCGGTGATCCATTGCTATAAAAGCCTTGTGTCTTCCGAAGACACCAGTCTGTCTTGTTTTAACCTATTCATTACAATGCGCTAATAGCACATTGTAATGAATGAGGAGGAAAATCCCCATATACTGCCATACAATAGTTAAAAAGTTAAAAAAAACATTATAATAAAAAAACATAAAAATTCAAATCACCCCCATTCAAATCTAAATAAACAAAAATCTTAAACACATTAGGTATCGTTGCATTCAAAAATGACTGATCTATCAAAATATAATAATGTTTTTTCGCTGCGTATAACTCTGTAACAGAAAATAGCACCCAAAGTCGACAATGGCACTTTTTTGCCATTTTGAAAAATATAAAAAATGTTATAAAAAGTGAACAAAAGGTCGTTTAGACCTTAAAAGTCACAAAAAATGACACCACCCAAAGCTCCAAACACCAAAGTATAAAAAAGTTATTAGCGCCAGAAGACGGCAAAATCCCCCAAAAAATTTTGTACAGGAGGTTATCATTTTTTGTAAATGTATGAAAACATTATAAAACCTATACAAATTTGATATTCCCATAATCGTACCAACCCAAAGAATAAAGTAGACATGTCATTTGAGACATAAAGTGAAATCGTGAAATCCAAGCCCACAAGAAATTGGAGCAAATGCATTTTTTTTTACCAATCTCACTGCATTTGGAATTTTTTTCCTGCTTTCCAGTACACGGCATGGAATATTAAATACCATCACTATGAAGTGTAATTTGTTATGCCATAACACAGCTCTGCACATGGAAAAATAAAAAAGTTATAGATTTTTGACAGTAGGGAGTGAAAAATGAAAACGCAAAAAAAAACAAAAAAGGGCTGCGGTGTTAAGGGGTTAAATTTGGTAATTAAATCAAGTGAAAACTAGTTCATAGCAAAATGTTTTTCATTGAGATGTTGGTTGATATAATTGGGTTTATTCATTATAATTACACAATTTTGTGTCCAATTTGACTTTTAGGTGCTGTGGATGTTTGCATATTTAAGTCTACTGATAATAACATACATGTGCTACAGTAAATGACTGTAAGCTATGCAATGCTTGAATATATTTGACAGTAGATACAAAGGCTGATCTTTATTTTTATGTTTGTGCGAAATCTAGAGAGAAAGGAAACAACATCTACAGGCAAATGTGGACAAAAGCCTGTACTTCTCAAATGTAAATGGAATGTATCGGTTTGACATGCAAATAAGAGACTATGCATCAGTTCACTACAAATATTTATCAAATAACAAAGCATTAAACTAGGCCAAACATCAAAAACACAAAATAGCAATTGGAAAAGGATTAAGAAACATTGTTTTATGTCCTAGTAAAATACGTGTTGTCTAATGTTTTATTCATCCATGTGTAGGTTACAGATCAGAATTCAAGCTACATTTGTAGCTACTATGTGTGTGTGTGCATCTGTATGTTTATGTATCATGAGGAGGCATGTTTAGGTGTACTGGAAAATAAAAGTTTTATTTGGATCATGTAAAACCATCTGCTATCTTTTGGGGGTGTAGATGCCATAGCAAAATATCGTACCTCCTCCCACTAGGATGCTATTACGTTTAGATTTTCAGTATAAAACCCTAACCCTCTGCTTAACCCAAATACTTTATGCTTTATTACTATATATTTACATGTATGCATAAATACATAATGAAATTGATAAAGACTAGAAATTCCCCTGAAATGACCCCTTAAATACATCTCCAAATAAATAAATATTTAAATTAAATGAAATATTTTCAAAGGTCCAGTTATAGACATATTTATTAATCTGTGTGCCCTTCGCTATTCCAAATGTTTACATTGAGTAATCCATTTATCTATTTCACCAGCAATTTGAAGTTATGAAACTCAAGTTCTTGAAGACCAAATGTTTATGACCTTGGGTAGCTGCAAACATTTTTTGCCCCCAATGTGATGTCTACTATGCGAGGCACCGCACTGTGAATGTGCACGCCGGCAACAGCGCAAATCGTTGAGCAGGTCCTATTCCTGCACAGATTAACAGTGCCACCGGTCATTTCCTATAGCTATGGCAATGTCCTAAGGCAGTGGTGGCGAACCTATGGCACTGGTGCCAGAGGCGGCACTCGGAGCCCTCTCTGTGGGCACCCAGGCCACCACCCTATCATGAAGTTCACCAGACAGGACTCAAAGAATCTTCCTATAGAATCTTCCTACAATGATAGGGGAATTTGCCCTCCTCCTTTTAAATGCGTTGGTGTCTTTAGGAGGCTGAACAATTAAAAGTTGTCAAAGAACGAGGAAAAATAAATTACTGCTTAAATTGCTGCCCTGGCACTTTGCAATAAATAAGTGGCTTTTGGTTGAAGTTTGGGCACTCAGGCTCTAAAATGTTCGCCATCACTGTCCTAATGGATACATATAGTGGACCGTGGCCATTGCTTGTGCCCGGTAAAATGTACACGCTTGCATTTGGCCCCCTTCCTAGTGTATACAGTGCAATAATTTGCTGAATACAAAATATGACAGTAAAGGTTGTATGGTAAGGATGTGGTGTAATGTCATGAAGGCATGTTAGGTTTTTTAAACAATCATGAACAGGCACATGTTAAAATATAAAATATAATTTGTGACATTACTTCATTTGTTGTTTACTAAAACTTGACATGATCCTTATATTTATGTACACTCCTCACTTCCAGAGCTGAAATATTGTGCTACCAAACTCTGTAAATCATACAGTAACAAAACTCCTGCCAATCACAAATTGCTGAGGCATCTTAATAGGAATCTTTTAATATATAAATTAGTAGATGAAGCCAAAGGGTTAGTTGTGGGATGCTGTGTAAGCAAATTATCTGCTTCACAGTATTTCATGTTAAAGTGCTTACGCAAGTGTGGACGTTCTGCTATTGTCAAAATAATCCCTTAATTGAAAATCCTTATTTTTCTCTAATCCACTCTGAGTTCAAATATATCCTTTGTTACTGACCAGAATATTACTACTAGTGAATTCACATTCATATAGCTTCTCGCCGCAAAATCTTCTTTTATTAGCGATTAAGAGATTGTAGCAACTAACCGCTTTTACTGTTTCTACTTTGTAAACTAAGCGAGAAATAAGTGTCCTTAATATTTTATTTAATTTTCTCAATTGTAAAGGGAAATGAAAGTATTTAATGAGCGGATATTAAGCTATGTGGTAAAAACTTCTTGAATAAATCTTTAAGTTTAGTTAAAAAATTTTTTCAAGAGTCAATTTACACAAATGATACCTAACAAAACCCCCATAGATAAAGTGTGATAGTGACTATACACAATGCAGGGCGGGATTATATCAGATGATCAATAACTATGGAACCCCCATAGAGAAAGATTATACACAATGCAAGCCCAGATTCCTGTGGATAGGGCCTAACTAACCCCTTAATATCGTCTGATATATATCGGACACTGAGTGCAGTAGCTTAACGCTCAGCGTCCAATATATCTGACAGAGAGCTTGAGATCTGGGCTGAACTGGCATCGAGATACATGGGGTGCCGGCTGTACTTACTAACAGCCGACACCCCAGTGTAGCACCCACGGTCAGAGTGTTCTCCGATTGGGGGTGTTTAAGCCATTTAACCCAGTCAGCGCATTTTACCTGCTTTTGGGGGGTCTTTCCCCCACGATCGCCCCCCCTCCCCCCGGCACCGTCTTTGTTTCCTTGCCAGCAATGCCTGAAGGATGGCGTCTGTGAGGTCATCTTAAAGACAGTGTCGGTCTATGCATGTGCATAGGCTGACAATGCTAATACCCTGCAATACATCTGTATTGCAGAGTATTATCATGTACAAGCAATCAGATGATTTATAGTTCATGTCCTTGGTGGAAACACAAAAACCCCACATATATAGTATCACCGCATTGGTAACAAACTGTAGAATAAAACTAAATAATTATTGAACCTTCACGATGAACGCTGTTAAAAAAAAGGTTAAAATCCCATAAAAAATTATGATTTTTATCTATTGAATACCACAAAAAATCCAATTAAAAGTGAGCAAAAAAACATATGTACTCCAGAATAATACTGTTGCAAAGTACAACAAGTCCCGCAAAAATCGAGCCATCAAACAGCTCCATAGCCAAAAACAATAAAAATGTTATGCCACTTGAAAGATGGTGATTAAAAAATGATAGATTTTTTCACACATTAAGGTTTTATTTGGCAAATGTAGTAAAACATAAGAAATAATATTCAAATATGGTGTCCCTATAATCACATTGACCCATAGAATAAAGATAACATGATTATTAGGCTATACGGCGAACACCAAAAAAAAAAGCATCTCATTCCACAAAAATATGCCATCACATGGCCCCAATAACATAAAAGCTAAAATTTTATAGCCTACAAAAGGAGCCAATGAGGAAACTAACATCCTGGCAGCTGCAGGTCCCTCCTTCCCTTCTGCGTCTCTCTGAGAGCCCATAAAAAAAGTAATGGCCACATGTGAGGAGTCTCTCTACTCGAGAGAAATAGTATGACAAATTTTAAGATGAGTTTTCTCTTTTTATATTTTGTAAATATGTAAATTTTATGGCTAAATGAACGTATAACCGACAAAATTTGACAATACTAAATTTTACCTCCATTTTGATTCGATTACTATGAAGATCTCAAGGGGTTAATAATCTTCCTAAAAGCTGTTTCTGATAGTTTGAGGGTTGCAGATTTGAAAATGGGTTTACCCAAAAATAGTCAATACTGAAATTACAGAAAATCGATATTCGATTTGTAAGTCGCGTGATATGAAAATAAATTGTACAGACTTTTCAAAAATTATGAAAATCTAAAGTAGACATATGGGAAATATTCAGCAACTTATTTAGGTGGTGAAGCCATCTGCCCGAAAATGGCAAATTTTTCAAAAAATTCATCATATTTTCTTTATTTGTAAATAAATGCAAAACTTATCAGCCAACAATTGCCACAAAAAGGAAAAACAATCTCAGAATCACTTTGATAAGTAACAGTGTTCAAAAGTTATAATATAAAGTATTCAAAAAATGGGGCTGAGCCTTAAGCTACAAAATGGCTACATCCTTATGGGGTTAATGTGCTGCTATGTTCTATGATGGCAAGTACAATCCAAATGATTGCTTTTTGTTTACCTCTTCTGGCCCTCTGTTTTAGAATGACTTTACGACCCCTAAAATTACTATAATTTATTTTATTTAAAATGTGGTGGTCTGCCAGGAATCATAGGGAATTTGGGGTCCTGTTTTCACTAATTGACAGAGAGGTATACTGATCATGGGTCCTTCCACTCTGTTTATTACGGAAGTGTAAAAAAATGCTAAGCACAGGGCTTGGGTGCCTCATATCTAAGAGAGTGAAGGAGATAGCTGGGCGCTGTGCTTAGCAACATCCAACATTTCCATAGTATTGAGTTCAGAAGCAGGACTCATGGTCATACTCGACCTGCCCTACCATTTACATATTTAGATATTGTTGGCAGGGGCGTAACTACAGCGGTAGCAGCCATAGCATCCGCTATGGGGCCCACAGTATCAGCGGCCCCCGTCATCCGACCTGACTCAATAAAGAATGGAGGATGTGCACCAATATATCTATTTTGTACTGCACATTCTCCAGCATAATATGTATATAAGGTATACTGTGATGTATATATGCAGTATCTGTGATGTGTATATGGTATGTGTATACACTGTATGTGAGTATGTTGCATATGGCACTGTGTGTGTGTGTGTATATACTGTGCATGCATGTGTACTCGCATGTGAGATTAATTAATATGTATATTTTTTAAGTGGGAAGGGGGGCCCCATCCAGTAGCCTGCTAGGTGGCCCTGTCTCTCTAAGTTATGCCACTAAGTCCTACAACTAGATAGCTCTGTAACAAAGATGAAAGACATATCTCTTTAATAGTAGCATATGCAAGTGTAGAAATAGATGACAATGTTTTTTCTTTAAACTGTATCATATTTAAGCTAAGATGAACACATGAGTCCAAGATTGATAGCGTTCTGTATGTAAAAATTGTTAGTGAGCTATGTGAACATTTTTATGTCATCATTAAGCCATGCACTGTGTTGAAAGCCTATTAAGATGATCATTTAACACCTGTATGAGTGATTTTTGATTGCAATAGCCATAATCACAGAGTGGTGTGATCAGCATAGCACTTACAGAGATTATAATGTATAGAATGGCAGTTGATGTGATCAGTATGTGAAACATTAGGCTCATAATGATCTCCTAAATTCCACTCAGCTTAACAAAACATGCAGCTTCAATCTTCTTTTACAGTATTTCCTTACTTTCTCAGTATTTTTTTCTATTTTGTGACTTAAACATACTGTAGTTACTACAGTTCCTTTATATATCTGTATGTTTGTTTATAGTATATTCCAAACAGTAGACCAAAAGATGATTTACCGGTTCTTAAAAGTCATTACGTTAAGAAGAAAACAGCTTTCATTTTATTATATCAGGTGAAAATAATTCCACTGCAGATTTACAGTTCATTGCATTTTCATTTTAGTATTCCATCAGGGAATACCATAGTGGCATATAATATTTGCCCATGGGCATAACAACGTTGATTCAGTCAAGTTGATGAGGCACAAAGGAGAGGGCAGGCATGAAAACCACACAAAGGTTTACTTTCTACTTTTTCATGGAAGAATAAGCTATTACAGTAAATGGTTAATAAAATATGCTTACAGTTCTCATTTTTGAGTAATTATAAAACATTCTCATATATGAAACTTAAAAAAAGCTAATTGTGTATGTTATCATGAAATAATTGAATGTTAAATTTGGTCATAACATTAAATAAGATATGAGGCTGACAGATGCATTTAAGTTTCTGTCAGTGGTGAAGGTTATTCAGAGACTTTCTAGAATCCTAATGTTGAGAAGGATGTTGCCATTGGGTTTTTTTTCCATGACAACTTACTGTAATTTAGTTTTAGGTGATATTGGACCGCCTGCACTTGAGACACATATAAATTACACATTTTCTGTAGTTTAGTATGGAAGATCAGCAATGTAATACAATTCTGGTATAGTGGTTGGGATTTCTACCACTCCCAACCCACAAAAAATACACGGGGCATATGACCACAACATGTGAATATATTGCTGTGAATTCTGGGTGCACAACTTAAAATTTGCATTAAATTAAATCTACCATCAAGATCAAGCATGAATTACTGTATTTGACATTGGACACTTACTCATAGACCCAGGCACTGTGACTGTGGTAATCTTCTTATATTTGTTGTCTATGGCCTCCTGCCTTCTACCATAGATCCTTCACAAGTGCTGAGTAGTAACAATGCAAAAGGCTCATTGGCATGATTTCATGATTATAAAAGTTGAATTTAGAAGGAAGGAGGCCATGGATAAGAAATATTAGAGGATTACCACAGCCACGGTGCCTGGATCTATGAGTAAGTGCCCTTGGTTTCTTAACCCCTACGGGACTCAGCCTCTTTTGGCCTTAAGGACGCGGCCCCATTCTTCAAATCTGATCTGTGTCACTATAAGTGGTTATAGTTTTGGAACGCTATGAGATATCCAGGGGATTTTGAGATTGTTTTCTCGTGACACATTGTACTTCAAATTAGTTTAAAAATTTGGATGATATCTTTTGTGTTTATTTATGAAAAAAAACTAAATTTGGCAAAAATTTGGAAAAATTATTTATTTTCAACGTTCTAAATTCTCTACTTTTGATGCAGATAGTCATAGCACCCAAATAAATTCATAACTTACATTTCCCAAATATCTGCTTTATGTTGGCATGGTTTTTTAAGATTCCACATATTTTACTAGAATGTTATGAGGCTCAGAATTTGGGTGCCATTTTTCACATTTTTTGTAAAATCACCAAAACCTGTATTTAGATGGACCTGCTCAACTTCTAATTGACACTGAGAGGCCTAAATAATAGCGAGACTCGTAAATTACCCCATTGAGGAAACTACACACCTCAACGTATGAAAAACCACTTTTAAGAAGTTTGTTAACCCTTTACGTGTTTTATAGGGGTTAAAACAAAATGGAGGGGGGGGGGGCGTGCCCGGAAGCTGATGTGAGAGGACGCTTGAGGAGAGAGCTCCGCATCACTAGAGCTACATAAGCGCAAAACTAGCGGGCCTCGCGATGGGTAACCGGAGGGGAGCATCGACGGGGAGGTCCAGGAGCGACGAGAGGCCGCCGCCGACCCAGCCAGCGGCGGACTTCTTTAGAAAGCGGGGCACGGAGGTGCCGACAGGGAATGGCAAGATGGCGGCGGCCCGGGTCCGACACGAGGCTCCACTTCCGGCGCTGCAGAACAGCGCACGCACTGACCCGCGCGACATGCCTGAACTCCAGACCCAGCTCCGGAGTGCCGACAGGGTAAGGGAACAGCCGAACCCCCATGCTAGACCCAGAGAAGGGTCAGAGTTGACAGCTCTGAATAATCCCCGGCAAGCCAGCTGTATAAAGGGCCAGCAGGAGATCACACCTCCACAGCTCAGCTCCCCGGCCGCATCGCTGACCCCTCCAACACCGGGCTACCAGCTTCCCTTGAGTGGAGGAGATAACTACTCACCGGCCCCTGACCTGGGTCCACAGATCCAGCATCCCTCACTACCTCCCTCCCCTGCTCCACAGCAAGCACTGTGTTCCCCAGACACCTCAGCCAGACAAAAGCTGGATGTTTCATATGCTGCAGCACTGCAAAAAAGCACACTTTATGCCACCCAAGCTCACCTGCGCTCTCCAGTTGGAGATGGATGTATACAGCAAGAACAGGACTCCCTGGCCTCTCCACCGGCCTCCCCACATCTTTATTCTTTAGTCCCTTTACAAATATCTCCACCGTTGCATGACCCGTTGTGGCTCTATATCCAACAAATGCCCACCAACCAAGACTTCAGGGAGCTGATAGAAGAAGTGAAGGAGACTTGCCGGCAAGAAATTGCAACAGTCCATAAAGAAGTTCAACAAGTGGCGCAGAGAGTAGATGTACTTGAGGATGATCACAACCTGGCTAGAACAGCGGTCTCCACTCTACAACAGCAGGTGTCAACACAGGACTCCACTATTAGGGACCTGAGAAGACATATAGAAGACTTAGATAACAGAGGACGCCGACACAACATTAGAGTCCGCGGCATCCCAGAACAACAAGGAGAGGAGAATGTCCAAGACTACCTACAACATCTCTTCAACACAATCTTAGATAGACCGCTGGACACCCCCATTAAGATGGACAGAGCTCACAGGGCATTGCGCCCTAAGACAGCGGGTCCTCCCCGGGATGTTATTTGCCATGTGAATGACTTTATGATAAAGGAGGAAATAATGCAGCGGTCTCGCCTGATGAAATCTGTTTCTTTTATGGGGGCCAAGCTCCAACTATACCAGGATCTCTCCTGGATTACGCTGCAACAGCGCAGAGCCCTGAAACTGCTCTTGGACCTTCTAAGAGAACAGGGTATACCCTTCCGCTGGGGATTTCCATTTAGCCTGACAGCGAGAAAAGATGGACATTCAGCTGTCCTGCGATACCCGGAAGATCTCAAAAATTTCTGTGACATTTTCCAGCTTACTCCTCCAGATCTCCCGGACTGGCCTCAACATCCATCCCCAGTAGACCTCCCTCCTACGTGGCAACAGGTCCGACCATCAAAGAAGCGACAGAGGGCCCTGGAAAGTGGGCGAGGACAGTCCACTGGACGATAAGTATCGACAAGATATTGTAGTACTCCTCTTTAAATGTACTGTCCTATGCTCTGGTTAATTCTAAACCCTTTATGTTAAATTTATTAGGTCTGATTTCTCCAGCTCTTGTACCTATGGTCTTCACTAAAGTATAGGTTAATTACCCTAAAGGTTACCCTAGCTCGACTGCACGTCAGTGCCCTGCATAAGGGCTCAGAGATGCGGGGCCACTTAGATGTTATTTTTCCGTTATCCATCTGGTATTCCGGTGCACGTTTTCCCCTAAAAGTAAATCTTCCCAGAGAGGTTCCTCCAAGAAACACATTTTACATCTACGAGTTCCTTTCATTTTGCTAACCACTGGTACCCTATATCATTCATGGCTAATGCTCCAACTAAAAAGGCAGGGGTAGCTATCCTTATTTCTCGGCACTGCTCATTTCAGGCAACAGAAACCACAACAGATCCGCATGGCAGGTATATTATAATAAAGGGATCATTCATGAACATTCGCATGACACTATGTAACATTTACGCTCCAAACTCCAACCAGCTTCCCTTTCTCTCTAGGGTCCTCTCCAGATTAGCCTCTGATCAACACGAACTCTTATTGATGGGTGGTGACTTCAACGTAGTGTTTTCAGATAAGGCAGACCGCCTAGCAGTTCCGACCCGCCCGACACCTCAGGGGACGAAAACTTTAGCTTCAGGATTTCGCCGTTTGATCCGTAAAAACTCTCTGTACGATCTGTGGAGAGTAAACAATCCGACGGCTAGGAATTTTTCATTTTACTCCCCCTCACACAGGACCCATACGCGAATAGATTACTTTTTTGGCAACTACCCAATATTACGTGCCTTAGGGGATGCTACCGTTGGCCAAATAACATGGTCGGATCACGCACCGATCTCCCTAGATCTGAGGTTGGAAGACACCCCATTTAGATCTCCCCACTGGCGTCTGAACGAAACCCTCATATCTTCCCCACTCTCCAGAGAATCCCTGAGGACAGCCCTGATCAATTATTTTAAAGAAAACACCCCGACGGCGCCATCTGTTCCAATTTTATAGGAGGCCCACAAAACAGTTTTTAGAGGGGAGGCTATATCTATAGCCACTAAGCTAAAAAGAGATAGACTAATTAACTACTCCCGATATAAGCAGAATCTTAGGCAGGCTGAAAAAGATTTAGCCACCTCCCCTACACCTTCCTTACTGCGATGAATCCAGGTTCTACGATCCAAACTTAGGGAGCTAGACCTTTTAGATGTGGAGCGTATGATAAAATACTCTAAACGAAAATTCTATGAATTTGGTAATAAAGCCCACACACTATTAGCCCGCCAGCTTAGGCAAAAAACGTCCTCCCAAGCCCCGTTCGCCATAAGAGATAAACAGGGTAATATGCACTACCATCCCTCCAAGATAGCCAAACTATTCCACACATATTACTCCGCTCTTTATTCCCTAGACTCACCTTTGCCTTCTTCGTCTCTAGAACGAAATACTACACTAGACCATTACCTATCTCAATGCCCTCTTCCCCAGTTGTCGTCTGAGGCGTTGGCTCATCTGAATCAAACCATCACAGCAGAGGAAATAGAAGACACAATAAAGAATCTACCCGGAGGTAAGGCCCCTGGCCCCGACGGGTTTACGTATCTATATTATAAAACGTTCCTCCCTCTCTTGCTTCCTAACATGACTGAACTCTTCAATGGTTTTCTCCGGGGCGAGCCAGTTCCTCAGACGATGCTCTCCTCACATATCACAGTAATCCCCAAACAAGGAAAGGACCCATCTGAGTGCTCTAGCTATAGACCCATTAGTTTGCTCAATGCTGACCTCAAAATCTTCACCAAACTACTGGCTAACAGACTAGGCGACTGGCTCCCACATTTGGTACATAAAGACCAAGTCGGGTTCGTTAAATTTAGACAGGCAGGGGATAATACCCGCCGCACTATCGACCTGATAGATGTGGTCCAAAAAACAAAATCAGAGGCTTTGCTCCTTAGCCTGGACGCAGAAAAAGCCTTTGATCGTTTAAATTGGCAGTTTATGTTTAGAACCCTTGCTCGTTTTGGTTTCCAAGGACCATTCCTAAAAGCGCTACACGGTTTGTATTCCTCCCCTACAGTGCAAGTTAGGCTTACTCATGCCCATTCTCCCCCACTACATATTCGAAATGGAACACGCCAGGGCTGCCCCTTATCCCCTCTATTGTATGTTCTAAGTATCGAACCTTTAGCTGCACTTATTCGTAACTGCCCAGACGTTAAGGGTATTCAAGTAAGGGATAAGCAGTTTAAAATTGCTCTGTTTGCGGACGACGTTTTGCTTACCATCACAAACCCCCTGATATCACTACCAAATTTGCACTCTATTATTACAGAATATAGTGGGATGTCAGGATATAAAATAAACCATACTAAGTCGGAAGCCCTACCTTTAAATTTGTCTGCCCCACTATTGCAGACCCTACAAGATAACTTTCACTATTCCTGGTGTAGCTCTTCTCTTAAATACTTGGGAATAAAACTTACGTCATCAGTATCCTCCCTGTATAAAGAAAATTTTCCCCCTTTAACCCAGGATGTTAGGAAACAACTGCAGAGCTGGCGCTCCTTAAACCTATCCTTGCTAGGTAAAATAGCGGCAATAAAGATGTCTGTTCTACCCAGGTTCCTCTATTTATTTGAGACCCTTCCGGTTCGGGTACCAGTAGCTACCTTACGCACAATCCAAATGCTGTTTTTGGACTTTCTGTGGAACTCCAAGAGGCACAGAATTCCTTAAACAGTGCTGGTTGCGCCGAAATCTAGAGGTGGATTAGGCCTACCGGACATAGCCCTGTACTATTATGCAACCCATCTACGCCATATCACCTCCTGGACCTCCTTGCCAGCCTTTAACAGGTGGACGGAGATTGAGAAGCTCTGGATAGCCCTGACACATCCTAGTGCCTTAATATGGGGACCACCAATAGAGGTTTCATCTAAATCTCTGCTGGCCCCAATGGCCTTTACTAGAGAGATATGGCGTAGATGTCGCATCAGGTATTCCCTGGCCACAACTAAGTCACCCTTGACCCCCTTTTTATATACGCCAAGTCTACCTCAGAGCCTAAAGACAGACTTCGTAGAATTCTGGAAACCCATGCAGGCCTTTCGCATTAAAGAAATAGCCCATCCGACGACTAAACAGTTGCTTACCCTTACAGACCTCTGTGAGGCGTCCAACCAGTTTAACCAAATAGTAGACTCCTATCCTTTAATTTACCGTTTCTGCTCCCAGATATTAGGCTCCACCATAGTACCACCCCTAACAGACTTTGAGAGGATTTGCCTTAAAAGCTCCTCCTCAAAGGGTATGATTTCTGACCTTTATGCCCTACTATTGACCCAGACGTACTTAGAACCGATTGAACATGCCTATATGCAGAGGTGGGAAGACTGGCTAGGGAGACGGCTACCGGAGCCCATCTGGAAAGCTATATGGGATAAGGCCCCTAAAGGTTCCTTATCAACATTATACAAGGAAAATCAGTATAAAATTCTGATGCAGTGGTATCACACCCCAGCGCTGCTTCATAAACTAAATCCGCAAATACCAGATGTCTGTTGGAGGTGTGACGCACACGGAGCCTCTATGTTCCATATTTTTTGGGACTGCTCTCTTATACAACCTTTTTGGAGTGATGTCCAGAATGTGTTGGAAAAAACACTTGGAGTCACAATAGCGAAAGACCCTGTTGCTTTCCTTTTAGGTCTCCCTCCTAGCGATCTGGGGAAATCTCAATCTAAATTGTTCTTACACATACTCAGTGCCGCGAAGACTCTGATCTCTGCTTACTGGAAGCGAGACGCTCTTCCCTCACAAATGGATCTATGTGCCCGCATACGCCATATGCGGACATTGGAATCCATGACTGCGACCTTACAGGAAAGGTCGGATCACTTTAATAAAGTCTGGTCTCCTTGGGATGCGATTGGAGATGACTTCCCCCTGTAAATTATTTGTTTGTTTTTTTTTCTTTTTTTACTAACTAGAGGCTCATGGACATGTTAGGTTGAATTTTTGTATAGTTGGACCCATGGAAAAGTTAATTTTTTTTTTTTTTGTTCCACTTTCCTTGGGTCTCTGTTTACCTATGTAATATCTATGTTACTTTATATTGTAAGAAAACTTGATTAACAGGCAATACTGCAAGGGGTGGGCTCTTGTCGTGTCGTAGCATACGATCTCTAAATGGCGGGAAGACCCCCCCCCCCCTGTTTTTCTTTTTTCTCAAACTAGATGTATCTGATTTTTGACCTATAGTTTAAAGAAATTTGTTGGGTCCTGCGTGACCCGGAAGTGATTCATTGACTCACACTGCTAGATATATATCTTTGTTCCTTCTAAAATGTATATGTCTGTTTATATACTCTCTGTAAAACAATAAAAAGTAAGTTGGAAAAAAACAAAACAAAATGGAGGTGCAGTCTGCAAATTGTAATATTTTTTCACAATACACCCATTTTGGGTGGAAAATTAAACATTTACAATGGATTAAATGAATAAAGGCTCCACAAAGTTTGTTACCCAATCTCTCCCGAGTACACGGATACTCTACATGTGCTGGTAACCTGCTGTATGGGCGCACGGCCGGGCATAGAGGGGAAGGAGGCGCCATCCAGATCAGATTTGCTATGTCATTTTGTACAGGCTATAATTTTTTTCTTTTTTTTTTATGTGGACCTATAGGGGCTTATTTCTTTTGCCACATGAGATGCACTTTTCTGGTACGTAATTTGGGGGAATCTATAGGCTAATTGGTGAGATTTTATTAACTCTTTGTTGGTGGAGGAAATGAAAATCATCACTTTTCAGGAAGATTTTTATGGGTTTTTTTTGGCTGTTTACCATACCATAAAAATAGTATATTATTTTTATTCTTTGGGTTGCCACGATTACAAAAAGACCTCATTTATATAGATTTTTTATTTTTTTCCCATTTTTACTGCATAAAAAGTAATTTGGCAAAAATGTTGTTAATTTTAGCATCACCGTCTTTCATATGCATAACTTTTTTATTTTTCGCCTCACAAATCTGTTTAAGGGCTTATTTTTTGTGAGAAGGATTGTTCTTTTTAGTGGGCTTATTTTGGAGTGCATAACATTTTTTAAATTACTTTTTAGAGCATTTTTATAGGGTATTAATTGAAAATGATCTTTTTTCTGGAGATTTTTTGCGTTTTTTTTTCTACGGCGTGTACCGTGCGGGTCCAGTAACAATTCTGTTTTATTATACAGATTGTTACGGACACGGAAATACCAAATATGCGGGGTTTTTTGTGTTTTTTATACTTTATTAAGTGTTTTTATGGGAAAGTGACATTTTAGGGGCTTATATTTTTATGTATTTATTTTTTATTTATTATAATGTGTAGTGTTAAGTGTTTTTGCATATTTTTACTTATACATACTTGAACTTGAACCAGTGATGCTCTGATCACTGGTTTAAGCTCAATACACTGCTCTACAATACTATTTTATTGTAGAGCAGTGTAAACTGTCTGAGCAAGCTTGCGCATGCTCAGACAGTTTACAGTCAGACCCGGAAGGGGTCTGACTGCCATGGAGACCGGGCAGCTCCGGGGCACATGCCAGTCCTCGGAGCTGCCCAGAAGAGGATCGGATCCCCCGGTAAGCGGCACAGGGGATCCGATCCACAGCGCAAACACCCTTACACGCCGCGGTCATGTTTGACCGCGGCGTGTAAGGGGTTAACACCCGCGATCGGAGCCGGCTCCGATCGCGGGTGTTAGCGCAGGCTGTCAGCTGTACTAGACAGCTGACAGCCACTGCTTCTGGTACCGGCTCTAATTACATTCTACTAGTAAATAGCAGATATTACCGATAATAAAATAGTCACAGGCATAAACGTAAATATGACTTATTGTAGTATATATATAGTACATTATGATCTTTTCCAGTGACAAAAAAGTTGCTGTAATTGGTAGCTTGTCTTCTGTATGTAAGATATTAGTCTTACAAACATCAAAAGGCTTGACATCCCTATTACTGAAAATACAGACACTGTTTTTGAAAATCTGTGAAAATATACTTCATTGGGAGTCTGAAAGAATGATGCCATAGTATTAATAAGAGTAGACTTGAGACCTTTGAAGTTTAAACTGAGTATAAGAATTATGTCTTTTGTGGATACTTATATCTCAACATAACAACTAAAAGTTACTGCAGTTTCAACTTTTGAATAATGAGAGCAGCGTGAGATCAGTTCTTATTCTCATCTGGCAACTCAAATCATATACATTATATAAAATAATAAAAATCCCATAATGTGTAGCTTAGTTTTCTTTGGAGACATCATCATATTTTGTGTCTGCTATTTTTTCTGCTGTACAAACAAATCTCCCTTTGTGGGTCTTCATAAAATGTCATCAATAATTTTGTCACTTGGATCTTTGAATCATTATTGTGCTTTTGATTATAGTGTCACCTAGTACAGCTGTAAATTCCTACACAGACTGCAGCAGCAAAAATGATTTCAATTCAGTCCTTGAGAAGCCATCAAAGCAAGAGAAACTGGTATGTACAAACCATGTGGGGGTGAAGTATTTTACCACCATTTTTTTTTAATCTAATGGTTGTTCTGGTACTTTTTAAAAAAGGAGCCTGTAGATATGCCAAAATGAATAATTGTTGCTCATCTCCAGGAAAGGCAGGAACTCCAATAAATTAATAAATATTTTCAAAACCTACACTGGGCCTCTAACATTTTTTTATAACTAATCAGTGGTTACCATTTGACCTGACCAACTCAGTTTCTGGCCATCTACAGTAATGCACACTGTAGGCATTATTACTAAGAGAAAGTTTTTTTAAAAAAATATATTTTGTTACATGAAAAACTCCTGACACACTCTGGTTAAGCATTTTATGTAAAAAAAATTGATGGGCACTGTCATTGAATCAAATAGACCACCAAAACATGGATCTCAAAGACAAGAAAACAACAGGTTTATAAAAAAAATATACTTATTTGGGTTCATCGCTTCTCCTCTGTAGTAATTTACAGAGCTTACATTGGTCTATTTGATTTGTCTTCTGGAGTGTTTGTGTTGGTGCCCCTATTCCTTAAATAACAACACTTAGACACAATTCTGTATGTGAAGACAGGGAGGAAGTACAAACCCAGTGTTTCCGTTAACCTCTGTCTATGCCTACTTACTGGTGTAAAACTGGGCGACTGCCCATACTCTGGATACGAGTATAGAACATATGATACAAAAAATAGAAAAAATAGAGAGGTAAGGCAATCAAATGAAAACCAAGATGGTGGCAAAGTACAAAATTGTAAGGCAAAGAGTATTCAGGAATACAAACAAAAGATACAGCAGATACACAGCAAGGTACAGAAAGGGTTGAAAGAAAATCACTAGTGAGAAGACTTATCTACCAAGCATCTGTATAAAGGTGAATGAAGAATATATGCAGTGACTGTACTATTCCCCAGAAGAACAGGTACAAAACTATTCCCAGCTGAATATACCTGGGTGGGTAGATAAATACAATTAGGAGAACTTATTGTTCTAATGGCCTAGATGGGTATGTGTTCTTACACCCTACCATTTGATGAAGACAGATGTATTACTTAATATATTAACCACTTCAGGACATAGGATTAGTATGCTCATAAGGCCTAATCAAGGTCTCTGTTTCTGCCAAGTATGGCTTGATGTCTCTATGAGGGATGCTAGTACAAAACTGACAGTTATAGTACACTGCAGTACAGAAGAATTGCAGTATATTTAAACAGTAATCAAGACATTGCAAGCATTACTCCACTTGAGGAACTAACCCTTTTCTTCTATACTAGCTATAAATGTATATTCCAAAATTGCCATTTCTGAACTTTCTGCATTGCAATATAATAAAAAGTGTTGAAAAATTCAGAGGTACACCAAAATAGTACCAATTAAAAATATTGCAAACAAAACCAGCCTTAATAATATTTGAAGAGTAAAAAGTTATAGCTCTCGGAATATTTTGATTTATCAACAAATGAGTTTTTCTCAAAATTGTTTATTTTTTATAAAGTAGATAAACCTGTACTTAAAGAAAACCTGTACATATTTTTATCTTCTTAATCACATTAATCTAATGAATCATTTTATCACATTTTTATAGTTTAGGGTGAATTAAAAACAAGTGTCAGAATAGCCATTTTAATCTATTCCCACACAGTGGGGCTTATTTATTAAGGGCCCCCTGATCGCATTTTCGTTGGATTTTCGACATTTTTAGGATGTGCGCCGCTGTGAAAGGTATTTAACTGGGGATTGTGTTGCACGTGATCGGATTGTGGCGCAGCTGCGCTGGCTTTCATGCAAAAGAAATTGGGGGGCGTGCCGTCGGACGAAGCGACTAATTTGGACCGAGCACAGGATTTAACTTTCAAATTGTGTCGCAAGTCCAAGCACTTATATGCACCTGGAAGAAGAAGGTGAACTCTGGAAGACCTGAGTGGGAAGCGACACATGCAGTTTTTTTGCGCGCACGATCTTAGTGAATCACGCCAGAGTGCATTATCGTTGGACACTCCTTACTTTGTGAACTGCACCGGACGGCTAAGTAAATGTGGCCCAGTAAATTGTCTAAATTGTCTTTACCCTTAAAATTAAGCCATTGGAAAATACAAAACTGCAATATACTGAAAACACAAACCCTCATGTCATATATAAAATAAAAAAGTTATGTCTTGTTGGAGTTGAGCATGGAAAAATGTTAAATGACATAGTTTGAGGTAGTTTGAGGTAGTAGAAAAGGTGTAATTCCACAAGTCTCCTTGTTTTGTTATATTTGTAATTTTGGGCAGGAATTGTATTTCATGTGTGTTTGTAGGGAGATTTCAATGTTGGAAATGTTCTAAGATAATTTGTGGTACATTTAGGTTATTGAGAAATGTCCCTATAGCTTCTTTATGTTGCTGTCCTTGGAGAGAATACAGTACCCCACCAATACGGATAATAATTGGAGGGATGTTCTGTACATGGGATTCTGAGGTACTTGTTTTTTTGTTTTTAGCTAAACAAATTCTTGCTTTCTGGTTTTGTAAACAGAATTTGGATTTGGTTAATAATAGGGATTTTTCATATTCATACAGCAGTAAATTCGGTAGGTAGTATCTTTCTGTATTTAAGACTAATGTAGTCGCTTATGAAAAATTGACCCTATCCTGAAGGCCAAAATAGGTCATGTCGCTAAAATGTGAAATAATGAATGCACACAAAGTAGACATAATTGATTGACAAGTGAAGTGAAACTTCCAAAACTCATTTCTGTATAATTCCATCTCATTTAAGTTTAAAACTCTTTAGTCTTTATCTTTTCAGGTGCTTGTCCCTAACAGCTTATTTTTAGCCATTAATATCTGCAGAATTATACCCTGATGCTCTCTGAAACTCATTTTGGATTCTGTCCTTTTTACTATCAAATACCATGATATTTTTATTATTTGCAGAAGCATTTGCATGATTGCTTAAAAAAAACGACAGTTTCCTGATTAAACTGTCTTTGTATTTGAGGTTCTTAAGGAAATGATTTAGAATGGAAGTTAAAAAAAGGCATGCAAAAGGCTAATATAAAGCAAAGTAATCGAATGTGAATGATAGTGTAGAATTAGAAAGTTGCCAAATAAGGAATTCATTGTACAGTATAAAATGTATGTTTCATCCAGTTCATACTTTTTATCTGAGAAATGTTCTACCATGGGTGAATTTTTATAAAATATGTCATGTCTAATATCAAAAGTGCCCCTTCTAGCGACAATATAAAAGGATAAGTGAAAGCATGTAGGGCAGAAATGAGCTGTTATTGAGTGGTCATTTTGGATTTTCTTCTATTTTATGTTTGTACTATTTCATAAATCAGAGAACTAGGTGTTCTCATTATAATGGCCTCCAAAAAGAGACATGGTTTTTGATAGCAGAGATTTGATGTATGTTTGATGATAACTTCAACAGATGGGTTGAAATAGGTTGAAATACCTGCTCTGCAGCTTGAAATACACAGAAGTGCTGAATTTGTTTTGAGATACTAATTAAAGTCTGCCAGAAATATCGTTTTACTAACTATTTATAGGTCTTAGATTTCATTTTATTTTAGTGATTTAATGAAAGTAGTTGTAACCGTGTGATTTAGGCTATAAACCTTCTACTTCTATTCTTATGCCTACGATTGAACATCTTAGAGAGGATTGTCCTTTGTAACAATATACCCATTTATAACCTATAAGTAGAGATGGCAAATCGATTCTAACGAATTGGAATATGTTCCGAATTTCAGGAAAACTTTGATTTGTCACAAATCCGAAATTTACGTGATTCGTGGGAACAAAGTCCCCCCCCCCTTTATTAGCTAAATGGGCATGGGAAGGAGAAAGGAACACCCCTGATCACACATGCAGAAATGAAAGAAAATCAGCGACCTGCAGGCTTATGTGATGTCACAGCCCAACAAAACCAGGCAGCCATTTCCATGAATGTGCTGTCTCTAGCGTCTAGCTGATTGTGCTCAGTAGCTGCTGGAGTGATTTTTTCTCAAAGTCCAGGATATCAGTTCTTGTTGTTCTGTATACCCCACATTCCAAGGGTTTTTTTGTTGATAAAGTAGATATCAAGAAATCTGTGTCAAATCAACATAGTTGACAGAGAGGTGGCAGGTAGAGCAGGCACAGGTCACAGCAAAGTAAGGAGACATCTCTGTCAGGCCAAAACTGCCGGTGTCATCTATCGGCAGTATGTTGATTAACAACCCAAAGGTTCTGGGTTAGTTGGCTAGGTCATTCACTTCCTCCCAAATGACATCTGACAACCCCAGCCAAGAGTCCGAGGGCTCATCAGATACAAACCTTAGTTAGCATGGCCCAGGAGCAGGTCAGCGGCCCTCACCTGTCCTCAACCAGCCTCTGTCCTGTTCATTTCTGTCAGCCAGATATCTACCATGTGGTGTGGGCTCAGCGTCACTATACAGCGAGTACAAATTATTTGAAGACAGTCAGCAGCTGCTTGGCAATGAAGAGGTGGAGAAGACATCTGCTGCTTTTTGCAGTAGGCAGGAAAGTAGAGATGTGGAAAGTGGCAAGTTGCACTTGAAAGTAGTCAAGCTGTTCATACTGAGACCGTTGAGAAGAATAGCAGTGACAGCGGAACACAGGTCGATGATGATGTAGCCAATAACACTTGTGAGCCAGGTGAAGCACGGGCTTCATCATCATCATTGGGAGAACGGTAGCGGTGCGAGGACAGGAGCCAAATGGCTGTGGGTACAAAACCAGCTTCGCAGGTCCAAGAAAGCAGTGGCACAGGGGCTCAGCGAAGGCAGCAGCGTTAGTAGTCACTTCTTGGTGGTGTGCCAGTTTTTTGGTAAAACACCAGAGTAGCCGAGCCTGTGTATATGTAGAATCTGCAAGCAGAAAGTGAAGCGTGGCTAGGGAGCTAAAGTTAGCACCATGGCCCTTCGTGAACACATGCAGCGTCACCATCAAATGGCCTGGAAGAAACGTGGCTCAGATGTTGTGGTCCATCCTGCTGCCGCAGCAACAGCAGCAGCAGCTAGTGACACACATGTTACTTCAGCCAGTCAAAGTTCCAGAACCTCTGCCGAAGGGAGCTGTTTGTCTTTGACATCATTTCCCGGTCAATATGCTCCTTCTCCTCTCTACGCATGGCGCCAGTAGTCGTTGCACGAGGCGATTAAAAAGAGACAACTGTATGCATCAAGCCATCCTAAGGTGCAGAAGCTGACCATGCTCTTGTCGAAGTTGTTTTTACTGCAGTCCCTCCCTTCCCAAGTCGTGGACAGTCGTGGCAGTACCAGCCCTTCACAAATATGTAGAACAGAAGGTGGGCCAGTCCTAGAACTTATCAGTTTCTTCCAAGGTGCATAGCAGTGCGGATGTGTGGAGCTGTAACTACGGTCAGGGCCAGTACAGTCCTTTACGGCCCACTGGGTGAATGTGCGGCCCGCCCAGCCACACCAAAAATTTGAACAGGACACAGCGCTTTCTCCTCCACGTTGTCAAACTGCTTCTCTTGCGCCAATGTTTGACTCCTTCTCCACCACCACCTCCACAAGTCCATGTGCTGCTCCATCATACCACATGTGCAGGGCTCAACGGTGTGACGCAGTTCTATACCTGGTTTGCCTGGGCGTACAAAGTCACACAGGGAGGAACTGCTCCATGTCATGAAAGAAGAAATAAATGTGTGGCTTTCTCCATGACAACCGAAAATCGGAACGATGGTGACAAACAATGGGAGGAACATGGTGTCCGCCCTGCACTGAGGAGGGATGGTCCATGCGCATTGCATGGCGCACATGTTCAATCTGGTTATCAAAAGGTTCCTGAAATCTTCCACCCATCTGCAAGACATTCTAAAAATGGCCAGGAAACTGTTCATGCACTTCATCCATTCTTACAAAGCCAAGCACACCCTCCTCGAGTTTCAGCAGCAGAACGACCTCCCCCAACATAGGCTGATATTCAATGTTTCCACCGTTGGAATTCCAGCCTCTATATGTTAGTGCTCTACTTTCAGTACCTGTCCAGCAACCGCGCAACCACAACCCGACTTGGTGCTAGCTGTCAGACTAGGTAAGTGGTGGGGAACTCACCCTGCGACGTCCCTGTGTGCTAAGGCCCTTCCTAAAGCAGATAAACCACCCTGGTAAGGGTGAACTCACT
The DNA here is from genome assembly GCF_040894005.1 of Engystomops pustulosus. Taxonomy (NCBI): domain Eukaryota; kingdom Metazoa; phylum Chordata; class Amphibia; order Anura; family Leptodactylidae; genus Engystomops; species Engystomops pustulosus. The sequence goes on from NC_092412.1 coordinate 74,643,595, forward strand.
ATCAGGAACCTAACTGACACGGAAAACTTACTATTTCTGGCAGCTGCTGGATGGTGGAGCGGACAGGTAACTGGAATACAGGTATAGACTAGTGTTCACACTGGTAAACAGAAACTGACACAACACTGAGACAGGAAGGTGGAGTCACACTAGGAGATAAATGATACTGAGGGACAAACAACACATACAGACAAACAAGCGGAGTCAAACAAACCGGGTCAAAACCAAGATGGCGGCAAAAGTACAGAATCGTATAGCAAATAAAAGAATCATTAGGCAAAGCAAAAGTCAATACCCCGAAAAGCAAGAAACTCAATGGCAAGAGCACTAGATACACAGGTTAGACTGTATAACCAGCAGCCAATGAAGGGCTGGGCAGAATATAAGCAGTAATGGACACTACCTCCAGCACTGACTGGCTCAGCCGTTCATCACTCAAACCGCAGCTGCAGACAAAATGTCTTTATATCACAGTCCCACAAGACACTCTTACCACGTCCATGGTAGGTTGGAAATTGAAGAGTTCCTCAGTAATTCCTCCTGTTCCTCTGCAAACCTCGTCCAACTCAAAGTGCCCGAAGTTCAATGGAAATCCTATACTGGAAGTTTGTGTACAGATTACCGAAGAATAAAAAAATTTCTTTCTTATATAGGGACAAACAAAATGAAAATCAGATGTAAAACTTCTTGAACGGGTGTTTGACGCTTTCAAGAAGTTTTACATTTTATACGCCTGATTTTCATTTTGTTTGTCAGTATATGAGAAAGAAATTTTTTTTTTCTTCGATAATCTGCACTATATGTTTTTTTTTTTAATAGCGAAATACTGTGCAGACAGTTGGCCACTGCCTATGTGCGCCATTGTCCATCCTCTGTCAGTTCTGACCAGGGGATTCCTGGCAGTCATCACTCACGTACTACCTCCACGACTGCTGTGGGGAGATGGGGGGGGGGAGGTAGCACCTCCATCAGCACCTCCATCAGCAGCAGCTTAAGTCTGGAGTCCTTAATGAGCAGCTTGGAGGGTAGCCGCCACCAGCAGCATAGCAGAAATGAGAAATATGTCTGGATTATAACAACCTGCCTCAGCCACTATTCTGATGCTGCCACCCACCTGATGCCACACATCTGCTGCGAGTTGCTCCATCTGCCTCCCATCATTTTTACCGGGGACTGGAATTGTCTCCACACCTCCATACTCTGTCATTGTGCCACAGTGTGGCCTACCATGTTGCTGCCACCACCAGAATTTGTCATTGTGCCACTCTCTGGCCTCATACTGCTTCTACTGCTGCCGCCCACCTACACACACTGTGATTGTGCCACTCTTTGACCTACTGCTGCTGCTGACACCTCTACACTCTGTCATTGTGACACTTTCTGACCTCCTGCTGCTGCTGCAGCCGACACCTCCACACTCTGTCATTGTGCCACACTGAGGCCTACCCTGTTGCTACCACCACCAGAATTTGTCATTGTGCCACTCTCTGGCCTCATGCTGCTTCTACTGCTGCCGCCCACCTACACACACTGTGATTGTGCCACTTTTTGACCTACTGCTGCTGCTGACACCTCTACACTCTGTCATTGTGCCACTTTCAGACCTCCTGATGCTGCTGCAGCTGGCCCCTCCACACTCTGTAATTGTGCAACACTGTGGCTTACCATGTTGCTGCTACCACCAGAATCCGTCATTGTGCCACTCTCTGGCCTCATGCTGCTGCTAATGCTGCCACCCACCTACACACACTGTGATTGTGCCGCTCTTTGACCTACTGCTGCTGCTGACACCTCTACACTCTGTCATTGTGCCACTTTCTGACCTTCTGCTGCTGCTGCTGCCACCTCCACACTCTGTCATTGTGCCACTCTGTGGCCTACCCTGTTGCTGCCATCTCCATAATTTGTCATTGTGCCACTCTGCGCCTACTCATGCTGCTGCCAACTGACCACTGTCTCCCTGGAACACCCTGTGATTTCCATAATGCTGTTTTCACCCTCCATCATTATATGACGTTGCCACTATGTTTGGATTTCCCCTTCATTTCATCTCCAGAAGGAATTAATAGCTTGATAGCTAAAAGCAGGAGTGGATACAGAACACACAGGTCATGCAAATATCCCATTTACTGGTCATCTGTTTTGGATCAACTCCTGTTTGTTTTTGGCTTTAGCAATACTGATGTATTATTGACCAATTGAAAGCGGACACTGACAAGTGAAAAGAAGGCCAAAATGATCAGTGACGTCAATGCACAATTACTGCCGACCACAGGTTCTGTAGTAATCTATGGAATCATCTGATGTCAGTGTAAAAAGAGTGCACTCTTTGATGTTATAGTGGGATCTTGGCCCTCAGCTCTGTCCTTGTGCGCTGGCACAGACATTACCTTGTCAGGCTGCATTCCAGCTTTACTTATTTGGTCAAGCTGGCCCCTGTAAGTGCCCATGGAATTGACAAGTGAAGGGATTCTAAGAGCGGCGGCTGTCATGTGTGTGTCATACTAAAACATAGCTTTGTTTGAAGACCAAACTACGCTCCCTATGCATATTTAAGCATGGCACAACATTCTACAACACCCTACAGGCTATCTGCAGACAGGAAATGCCTGTTTTTAACGTGATTCACCATGATTCGATTTGGGTAGAATCAAATCTTTTGGGAAAATTATGCAAATCTGGTCAAATCGAATTTTGAAAAATTTGCCCATCTCTAACTATAAGCATTGAGCCTTTGCATATTAAATGGTCATTTAATAAGTGTCTCCTTGTTTCTCTATACATCCCTTTGGAGAGGTGAATTCCTAAGCCTTGTTACTCTGTGAGTGTTTGTGTGCTAGCAGTTGGCTATAATGAGTGTGTGTCCAGGAAAACTGTACAATACCTAAAGGAGCGTGTATCTGAGTGTATGTGTATAGTTCAAGGGTAGGCAATCAATAGACCATAATCAGTGGGTGGTGGCAGCAAAAACTATTGTATTGAATAAGCATGTGACTGTATTATTGGGCAGAGTGTAGTCTTTGTAGTCACATGACTGTAGACACGTAAGCAGTAGGGGTGCAGTGTGTGTTTGTGCACCCCCTGGACTGTGCATGCGTAGCTTGGAATACTGATGAGTGGGTTTCCCTGACAGAGCTGACCATAAAAATCAATTTTGATAAACCAGGTACACTTACTCAGAGAAAGAGGCACTATGTCTGCGGTTATCTTCTTATAGTTGTTATCTAACATATCCTTCCTTTTAAAATCAACTTCTAAAATTATGCTAATGATCCAAAAGTCCCTCTGTGCTGCAGCTTACACTTCCCCCTCCCACTTTGTTCTGAAACTTCTACTGCTGCAGTGAGATTACATCAGGCAAAGGCAGTATAACATCCTGTAAAGCTGTAGCATGGAGGGGCTCTGGTAGATTTTAGATGGAAGGAGGTCATGGATAACAAATATAAGAAGATTAATACAGTCTTGGTGTCTGTATCCATTAACATCTGCAGTTCATACATGACTTTTTAGTAAAATGGTTGAAAATGAGTTGCAACCAGTTTCAAAGTTTTGTGTACACTGGTAAGCAGGAGTAGATTTGCACCTAAGTGACTTTTTTTTAAATCGGAGTGAAAAGATTGTTATACATCCCCAGAATGTTTTGTGTGTTCAAACCTTGTCAAGTTTAAAATACATTCTAGATGTTGTAAAACCGGGCAGCCTATATTAAATTATCATCAAAAATTAATCTAAAATACAGTACAGCAATTCAGTCAAGGATTCATGTCAATTTATTAACTCCGTAAAGGCCTGCAGTTTTTTTTTTGAACAGGTATTCTGCAGCAATTGAGATAATTATAAACCTGTGAAATCACTGGCAGCTGTAATCCTACAATATACATGAGGGAAAATACAGTGGCGTAACTTGAAGCTGATGGGCCACAGTGCAAAGTCTGTGACAGTGCAAACATATAATGTATGTTTTATACTAGTACTAGTCTTCTCATATGGGAAAGTGACACCTTATGGGCCCCTAAGCCTCCAGGGCCCGGTTGCGATTGCACCCTTTCTACCCCCTCAAGTTAAACCCCTGGGAAAATATCTATTGGCATCCTATTTGATATGTATCTTGAATGCAATGCCTTGTGCCAGTGATAGCCAACCTTTTTATTTTTTCAAAGCCAGTTTGTGTGTCAAAATTTGTTAATAAAATGAGCATATCATGGGTAGTGTAAGAAAAGGATGTATCTTCCCCCCAGTATTGAGCACCTACTTAGTTTGGACAAAATGTACCATGCAATGAAAGTAATTTTAAATGTATAATATTTATTTTATACATGTAATTCCCATTAAAAATAAAATGGAATAACAGACAACATAGGATCAACTAACAGACAAACATACAATGCACAATGCCAGAGTGTAAACAACGTTCTGACACGGTTATCCCTATATAGTAAAGTGCTGAGTACAATGGGGACTATAATAGGTCCAAAAACTTTTTACAAACTACAGCAAACTCACATCAGGGTATAGTACCTAAATATCCTGCACCCATATAATCAACAGAGGTAGCAGTGATTTAGTATCCATACACCAGTACCCATACATAAAAAGGGAGAGCCAAGGTAACAAATACAGACCACGGGTAGTGTATACGGATCCCGACACGTTTTTCACAGCAATAGCTCCATCTGAGGAAGTCAATATTTGTAAGTAAAATGAGCTTATCTTGGGTAGTGTAAGACTTCTAGAAAAATGCATAATTTTGGGATATTTGTAGCTCTAAAAACAAAAATGTGTCTTCCCCACAGTATTGTTGTGCAGTAACTGTGGTGTTTTCACTGGCAATACAGTGAGATTTTGTTATCTGCTTTATTATATAATAGCTGGGGTGGTAAGGAGCTGACTCTCTTATCCCCCTGTAGTTACAGGAATGGACCTTGATCCAGCTGTCTGCCACTGACAGGGCAACTTTAGGACAAAGTTCTAGTGTTTTCCGCTATCTGGGTGCATGTCCACAATCAATACCTTCTGTCATACAAGCAGGCGGTCTTCACCTACAAATCCACACTTCCATCTGTCAAACAGGATTACTCAATAAATTTTATATCTTCTTTATCTCACAACCCCAGCCAACTATTTTCTACCTTTAATTCCCTTCTACATCCTCCGAGCCCCCTCTCCAACTTATCTCATTTCAGCTGAAGAATTTGTCTCACACCTTAAAAACAAAATAGACAGCATCAGGGAAAGTTTCCACCTTCATTGCCTGCAACCCACCCAGGATATCCACTCCCTGTCCTTCTCTTCTCTTATTGATGAAAAAATTTCCTGCATGCTGTCAAGCTCAAATCTCACTACTTGTGCACTTGACCCAATTCCATCACATCTTATTCACAACCTTACCACTGTGCTCATCCCAGCACCGTTCTGTATCCACTTGTATTCTTCCATGATGCTTTAAACATGCAACTGTCACAGCCATCCTAAAGAATGCCCTATTTCACTACTTCCATTTGCTTCAAAACTCCTCAAAACGTCCACCCAGAACTATCTTCCTTCCTCTTGTCCAACTTTCTCCTTGACAAACTACAATCTGCCTTTCGACCCAATTAATCCACTGAGACTGCCCTGGCCAAAGTTTCTGATGACTTTCTGTCAGCCAAGGCAAAGGATCACCACTCTGTTCTCCTCCTCCTTCATCTGTCCTTGTAGACCATTCCTCCCTCTTGCATGCGCTATGTTCTCTTGGTATCACTAACCGGGCTCTCTCCGGGAATTACTGTTACCTTTCCTAGTGGACGTTCAGTGTCTATCACTCACACACCACCTCTTCAGCTCGCCCCCTCTTTGTTGGCATCCCTCAAGGTTCTGTTCTGAGAACCCTGCTCCTCACCCTTTACACCTCTTGCCTAATTAATTCCCATGGCTTACAATACCATTCCTATGCAGATGACACACATATCTCTATTTCTGGTGCAGATATCTCCTCCCTTCTATCTAGACTTCCAGAGTGTCTGTCAGCCATATCCTCCTTTTGCTCTTCCCATTTTATAAAACTTATCATGGACAAAACAGAACTCATAATTTTTCCCTCCACCTAACACATCCCTTCCACCAGACCTAACCATCACAATTCATGGTTCCGCACTCTCCCAGGTGCCCAAAGTCTGTTGCCTTGGAGTCATCTTTGACTCTGCCTTGTCCTTTAAGCCTCCCATACAGGCCCTTACTACAACCTGCTACTTCCATCTCAAGGACATATCTCACATCCGACCCTTACTCTATCCAGAGTCTACAAAATTACTAGCCCATGCCCTTATCATCTCTCCCTTGGACTACTGCAACATTCTTTTCTGTGGTCTCCCAGCTAACTCTCTAACTCCTCTCCATTCCATCCTAAACTCTGCTGCCCGGATAATCTATCTGTCTCCTCGATTCTCCTCTGTCTCTCCTCTGTGCCCATTTCTCCACTGGTTACCCATTGGACAACAAATGAAATTTAAAATACTAACCATAACATACAAAGCCATCCACAACCTGTCCCTTCCATATATCTCTGAACTCATTAGCCAATAACACTCCAATACCGCCCCATTTTACTGTTCCTAAAATGCCATTAAAACTTTCATTTACGACAATGGGGCTTATTTACTAGTGACTAATTCGGACTGACCGTGGGATTTAACTTTCAAATGTGTCAGAGATAAAGCACTTATATACAGTGGGAAGAAGAAGGTGAACTCTGTCGGACCTGAGATGGGAAGCGACACAAGATATTGGGTGCACGATCGTAGTGAATCGCGGCAGAGTGCTTTACGGTCAGACAATGCACTTTCGGGGAACATGTCAGCACGGGTAAGTAAATTTGTCCCAATGTGGCTTAGAGCACTGTAGGCTTCAACCATATAAGAGTTTACTGTGCCTCAAAAAACAATCAAACTTATTATTTGCCTGCACTTGTTGTGCCATACAGAAATAAGCATAAATGTATCTGTATGTATAGTACAAATTTCAGCAGAAAAAGTTATAACATATACATACATAGTAAACATTTAACATATTCTTTATCTAGGATTTTAAAGGGGTTTGACATGTTCCATTCTAAAAGAAAAGCTTCTTTATGAGATGGAATTCTATGGCATTTTTGAGCCAAATGAACCTCAAACTGCACATTAGTTTTCTCAATGCATCATTATGCAACACACATTCCAGTTATCTTTAAATGTATCAATCTAACTGCGCTTGGTGTGTGCACTGTGATAAAATAATGGCCCAGAATTCAGCTGATAATGCAAATGAAAATCTACCCTTATTCCGCCAGGATGCAATGTGCTTGTGACTTCTCATTGTTTGCTTTCTTTCATTGACTTCATGGTGACTTGTAGTGAAATTGGTCTCCCTGGGTGCAATGTTTTGTGTACAATGAGGCAGGGAGAGTTTTATGTGTCTTGTAATAAAGTTATGAAAATGTGTTTTCTAGGATGGGAAACAGACAATATTACATCTTGCCAATGATATGATGCAGGATACTGGGCAAATTATTGTACATATTCCAAAAGGAATAGACTCCCAACTGTGGACAACAGTATTTCAATGTGATGGCCTCTCTGTAGCACAGTGTAGGGAGCTTGTTTGGCCAAGTGAAAGGATAGGGACTGGGTCAGGGGCGTAAGAAGACCGAGATGGTGTATAATGTCTTTTTGTAGAATAGGGGAGAGTGTTTTCCCCTCGCCACCACAACAAAGTTGACGTAAAAGGTTTAAACAAAGACAAAGTCAAAGTTGCCAACTTGTCAACTAGTAACAGAGTCAAACCGGATTCTGCTTCTGATTATAAAGCTGAAATAATCTGCAGCCTTGGGCTTATAATATAATTATAATTATGGCAAACATAATAGAGTTGGAAATTACAAAAGAGGAATTGGCATTTGGTGATTGTGTGTACTCTGGTACCAATGATGGGACTTGTGATTTGGGTGTGGGACTTTATGTTATTAGTAGTGGTTTATATATTTTTAGGAATTAGTAAAATTTTGTATGATGTTATGTGTTGTGTAAAATTCATCCAGCATTCATCCAGCTTGAAATGTATTTTTCTAACACTATGAGACGTTGCATTAGACTTGATATGTGTTTTTGTGATGGATTATGCCTTATTAATTAATGGGATTTTAAGATATGTGAGTATGTTATTAGAAGAAAGGATGTCTCAAATTTACATTTGATATTGATACAACATTTGCTTGTAATATTTAGGGATGAGTAGAGCCGAACTGCAAACTTTGGGTTTCTACTGAACTTTGCCAGTTCAAATGTCACGATCAATGTCATCAACAGTTTAAATGCCGTTGGCAAAGATGCTGCACACCTCAATTTTCGGGAGAATTGTAACCCCCAATGATGTCACATTAATATTGGCAAGATTCGGCCAGACCCGAACTTAAACATCCTGTTTCCATCTGGACCAGCGCCATGCCTCCAGGACCACACCTCAAGTAATACCCATGATCAGGATTGGCACTAATTTCGGATGTAAACTTTAAATGCCGCAGGCGTGCATGTCAATACTAATGTAAAGTCATCGGGGAGTGTCGATTCTCCCAAAAATGTTTGCGTGCAGCAACTTTGCCAGCAGCATTTAAACAGTTAATGCCCCTGAACGGTGGCAGCACCAATTGTGGGCATGACCAGCAGGGGTCTGGAGAAACCAAACTTCAGTGGGTCTGCTCATCCCTAGTAGTGTTAGAAAAGAGCATGCTAACAGAATGTATAATTTATTTAGAGTAATAAATTAAGAATGTAAGGAACAATTTTGGGTGGTGGTTGTTTATGGCATGTTTCTGTAAGATATGAATAAAAATAAAGAGCTGCCTGATGAAATAGAAAAAAAAAACTTGTGGCAGGCACCAGGAGTAGTGGACCCACTGGACCACCGCGGATGATGACGAAAGCAAACATCAGTGAGCAGAGTCTAAGTGGCACAAGATTTTCAGCTCGCCGCAAAGTGGGTTGGACTTGCCATGTCGTGGTACCACCAGGTCGCTCCACAGGTGCAACCTTGTCCTTGGTGGCGGCCATGGCATAATGCAAAGTCATGAGGCAGAAGCGTGGTCGGGGACAGGCAGCACAGAATCAGAGTCAGGGACAAAGCTGCAGGTCAGGACAAGCAGTTCACTAGTGAAGTTAGGAACGGAATCGAGGTTACAATGGAAAACAATGGAATAATCGCATAAAGACCTGGCAGGGGACACAGGAAGGAGCTATAATTTAAACAGAATGGGAAGACGGCCAGGACAATTACCAGAGCGCTGGCCCTTTAAATCTTCAGAAGCTGGTGTGCGCATACACCCTAGGTGGTGGAGAATTGAGCTCTGGACCGCTGGAGCCAGTGCTGGATTGAGACGAGCTGAGTTAGACAGCAGGTGGTCACAAGGACATGGGTCGCAGGAGCACCCATGACAACTTGCACTGGCCCACAGATGAATATGCAAATTCACTGGTGATCTGCTGGTCCTGCATAAGTGGTGCATACAGTGTGCTTTATACAAATATTGTGGCTTGGCTCTCATAATGATATCAGTCCAAGGAAAACTGCACATTTTTGAGCCCTAAGAATAACATTTTTAAGTGAGCTTTAAGCATCCCAGTCTGACACAGTATAAATGTACAAGGTTCTTTTATCAGTTGGGTTGAAACCTACATTTTTTTAAAAGTACACTATTGATCATATTTTCTAGAGCTGTTTTTTGGAATACAATGAAAAAGTTGAAATAGTTGTAATGACGCACAGACAGAAAATGAAACCATTTTTTTCTGCATGGGGATGGGTGGAGAGTGGCTCAAAGACCCCTTTGCCTGACACATTGAGGCAGATTTACTTACCTGGTCCCGTCGCAGTCCCAAAGTGTGTTGTCCGACGAGGATTTGGTTCCTGTAGGTGTCACTTCAGCGCCGAGGTCCGCCGTACTTCTCCTTCTTCTTCCCGATGCATGTGTGCCTGATCTTGAGACACATTTCCTTTTTCAAATCCTACGGTTTGTCCGAATCCGTTGGGTTGTGCAATGGCCATGCCCCCCGATTTCTGTTGCATGCAATCCGGCAATGATGTGCCAAAAGCCTGGGGCAATTCGGCGCAAAATGTAAATAATTGCGAAACCCGACAAAAATGCGGTGTTTGGACCCTTAGTAAATGTGCTCCATTAACTAAAGGATGGAGCAGGATATAAAGCAATTCTACTCAAGGCAAATTCCTGCACTTGATATACCAAAAAAGCTAGAACCTCTTAGAGGGAACCTGTCACCAGGAGACCCATTTTTAGCAGTCCCCCAGTCCCCACAGAGCATAGTACATACACTGCCAAAGTGTTTTTGTATTAAAAATAGGTTTTACAGAAAAAAAGATATGTTATATTGTACCTTTAATTAGCATCTGCTGTGTGACTAGGCAGTTGCCTTTTGGGAGGGGCTGGAAAGGAGCAGTTCCCCCCCACCCTTGGGGAACAGCTTCTCCATGTGACCTTTTCAAATATATGAAAACACCCATCACTGGGCTTAGCGACGCCCCCTGCTCCTCTACAGCCAATCCCGAGTGAGGGGAGTTATTCATATATTTGAAAAGGTCACATGTTTCCCAAGGGTGGGGGGGAACTGCTTCTTTCCAGCCCCTCCCAATTGGCAACTGCCTAGTCACACAGCAGATGCTAATGAAAGGTACAATATAACATATCTTTTTTTCTGTAAAACCAATTTTTTTATACAAAAACACTTTGGCAGTGTATGTACTATGCTCTGTGGGGACTGGGGGAATGCTAAAAATGGGTGTCCTGGTGACAGGTTCCCTTTAAGATATTGGGGCACATTTTCGTACCCGGTCCAGTCGCGATCCCGCGGCGCGTTGTCTGATGCTGATTCGGGTCTGCCGGGATTCATTAATGTCCGTGCGCCCGATATCCACCAGGTGTCGCTGCTGTGCCGAGGTCCACCTGAGTTCACCTTCTTCTTCCTGGTGTATGTAAGTGCTGATCTTGCGACATAAATTCTGAGTTTTTTGGGGTTTTTCCGATGGCCAACCCCCCCCTAATTTCTGTCGCGTCAATGCCGGCGCCGAAAATCCTGATCGTGTGCGCCCAAATCCCGGGGCAATTCGCGCAAATCGTAAATCGATGAAATTGTGCAATTCGGACCCTTAGTAAATGAGCCCCATTGGGTTCATCGTGGGGGGATTATCACCATAATGCACCAAGTCTTGAATAATTTCCTCTATCCTTATTTGTGGCAAAAAAAGATTTGGGGAAGATGTGCTGAGATTTTGAAAATGAGGGAAGTGGTTGGAGTGTAGGGTAGGATGAGTGATTGGTGTTAGTTAATAATTAATCTATGATCATTATAAGATGTCTGTGTGTGCATCAATCTGTGGATATAATCTTATATGATAAGTGTATTGGTTTTATTTGAACCTGGAAAATAAAAAAAGCACTTTGTGATAAAATGTGATCCTACAGAAGTTATAGTAAAATGACCAGTCAAAGTAGAACTTTACTTTCTGGACATCCACTTTTGGAGATTTGTCTATCAATGTAAACAGATTTATTGTCCAACTACCCACACGACCTCCGTCATCCCTGTTTATGGCGACCCTACATTTCATCCACCTTATACAATGTTCATTTGTTGGCTCCGTATTTTATTTTGAATCTTTTTACCAGTAATAAACTAAAGTTCATTGTTCACGTTAATGATGCCCTTTTCCTTACAGAAGCCTCATAAATACGGATTCATTTACACTTAGCAGTGATTTGTGTAATACAGCTGTTTTCCTTACAGTACAAATTTCCTCACAACATAAAATACTGCTCTCAGCCAGTACACATTTCTCAAGCTCAATAACCTTCCCTTTTACTGTCTATGACAGCTGCAGTGCAGGCTCTTATTATAGGTTCAGCATTGAGGAGAGACGTTATTTTAATTGCGGATGGTATAAAAAAACCGTCTGAGTTCACTCATCCATTTAAAGATTTTATTTTCCTTGAGGAAAGTTTTATGTTTTCTGACTTTCATTTATTTTTCATTTGTTTTTATTTTTGTAACCAATACAATTACCACATTCTTTTTTAATTTTTAACACTGGAATAAGATGTAGCACATATAATTACGTTGATTATTTTGTATACCTTAATTTTGCTGCATTTGCTTCCGTCTTGTTGCAGGCTATTTCTCCACACCATAAAGTTTGCTGATTGCAGTAAACTGTTAAGATTTTCTGGATGCATAAAACAGTCAATTATCTTTTGAGCATTGCAATCACATGTTCATTTGCCATTTTCATGGCAACTTGTCCATTTCATGTTGTATTATTCATTTATTACAGCCATTACAATCCTTTCAGAGGCTATCAGACTCTCTTGAGGAATATTTATAGCCATTATATGGCTCTTATGTGCTGACCCAATGATAGTTATAGCGGAAATCCACCAAAATGCTACCTTTAAGTAGAAATGTATAGGCAATAAAATGAAGCTATGAAAAAAAAAACTTAAAATAAAATACATAATCCAGAAAACATATGTTTGTATCCCTAACTAATAAGACCTTAAATTCATTAGCATAAAAATAGTTTATTAGTTTATTTTAGTTTATCTACACATTGCATATATATATATATATATATATATATATATATATATATATATATATATTTATACATATATATATATATATATTTATATATATATATATATATATATATATATATATATATAGTGCTGGAATGGTTGTGAATAGTTTTAAGCAGACCATAAACGCGAAGTTCAGGTTCATATCCCCTGGACCTGATCCCGCACCCATTAACATCATCGGGACGGGAAGAATCTCCCCAAAATGGCAGCGCCATTTGCTTGTAGCATGTTAGTGCCAAAGCCATTTAAAACCTGCTGGTAACTTTGCCATTAGTATTTAAACACCAAACACCCAGACACTCAGACAGGGTTTTTACATTTTCCATAGTTGTGAAAAATTTAGCAATTTACTGTTCACGGTAATTGCTGATTAGCCTACACATTGGGGAGATGTATTAATAAGAGTATATGAGAGATGAAGAGAATAATACAGAAGTCTATTCTTTCACACTCTGAGGCCCGCACGTGATGGGACATCATTGGGGAGACCAACAGTGGATAAAACCAAAATAATATTATCCAAAACACAAATAAATATATTATTAGCCAACATTGGCATTTTTTAAAGGAAGACAAGATCATAGGAGTATTGCTCCTCATTAGGCTTTTATAGTGTACTCCCTCTGTACCCTCTATTAACAAGAAAAAGATAGATTTGCCACACCTATGGTTGGATCTAAAAGATTTTTATAGGTGAGGGTTATGTACAGGCCGTCAAATCACAATTTTTTCTTGTAAAACAGATAATATATCTTCTTCTGTTAACGATTTTACATTTACCATGAAAGAACTACTTAGCTGTAACTCATTTGGAGTGATATATATATGTATGGTGGCAAACATCACTAATTGTTTTGCAAACAAATCTTTCTTCCCATTTTAAGAAATTTCACAATAAAAATCCTCAAAGTCTCCATTTTGCTGCAATGCAATAAGTAAAAAGAGAATGATGAGGAGGTGACTATATTTCAAAAAGAGTCCAGACTCATTTTTGAGTTTTGTAACTTTGTCCCCAAGGGAGATGTTTGGGTTTCTACAATAGGACTACATGTGAGAGTACTCTGTTCCTGTCAGGCTGTATACCCTGTACCTGTATACATAATACCCTGTAGATTTATGCTCCCCAAACCACAGTTCACACAGAGCCTAGTTTTTAGTTACAATATACAGGCGGTCCCCTACTTAAGAACACTCGACTTACATACGACCCCTAGTTACAAACGGACCACTGGATATTTGTAATTTACTGTACATTAGCCTTAGGCTACAATGATCAGCTATAACAGGTATCACAGGTGTATGTAATGAAGATTTATTGTTTATCCTGGTTCTTATGACAACCCAACATTTTTAAAATCCAATTGTCACAGAGAACAAAAAAGTTCTGGCTGGGATAACAATGATAAAGTATACAGTTCCGACTTACATACAAATTCAACTTAAGAACAAACCTACAGACCCTATCTTGTATGTAACCCGGGGACTGCCTGTATACTACTGAAGATACAAATCTCCCCTTCCCTAAATATGTAAGGTAGAACAGAGTTTCTATATCAGTCACATAGGGTAATTAGGATTGCATCTCATTTGTGTCAGTACCCTATATGAGAGCTAGAAAAGGGCATCTGTGTATGTGGTATATGTAAAGTATAGATTATTTGTACAGATTTTGCTAGGTTACTCCAGGCTGGATTGTATTGCTAAAGAGTTTAAATACCAGGAAAAGGGATAATGATAGCTATTGAAGCAGGGCAAGATGCCCACAAAACACATCTACAAAGGATCCTCATTCATTGTACTATTGGTAGAAACTCACAATATCTCAATTATCCTAAGCATCCAGTAATATGTGTAATATGGCATATGTATATTGTTGGAGATTGTAAGTATATTTCTTTAGATCAATTACCATACACCAGCTACTCCACAAGGATCTACATCAGGCTGAATTACTTGACAGAAGCATGGACTGTAGACTAGTGATGACAACTGCCACAGTCTAGCATTGAGATCTTTTAGTGAAGATGGGTGCACACACAGTCCTCAACATGCAGGAGGACAAGCTGAACACTTACTATTAGCATCCACCAACTCAACTTGTGAATTAACTGCAGCCTGTTATGAAAAGGTGAAGGTAACAATAATAAACTTATTTGGAGACCTATTAGAGGAGAACTATGGATATTGGAGAAATTTCCGGCAGTTTGTTTGTATCTTTAGATGTTTTATTTATAACATTTATAGGTTTTATCAGATATATGGTGTAATATTTGAGATTAGATACATTTGTAGTGTATTTATATATGTTTTTGCAGTTACATACTATATACACTATTCCGAGCATCAGATACTAATATTAATACTAGTAATAGTATATTTTATGGTTGGATTCTAATACAATAAATATATATTTTAGATAAGATAGAATGTGGTAGTGAGTTAAACCTTATGATAGCTCATACTTCCAGAATTTGTTTGGCTGTTTGACTCACCGTCTGGTTATTGTACAACAACCATTTGGGAGTCTTTCCAACAAGTCATAGTGCCGTCTGGGTATTGTTTTTACACTACACCAGAAAATGGGAGTACTTGAAATGCCATGCACCACATTTATTGAAGAGTTTTGGGACGTTTTTTTCTCCAAAAAATGGGCGTGATCAGAAAATTCAGTCTGTGCGCCATAAAATGTAATATGTGGTACAGCAAACTAGACTAACTAATAGTAGTTGCATCGTACAACTCACCGGTCTAATACTGCCCCAGATTAATCATCCAGCAAACATAGTGATAAATCTGGTGCACCTTAGAACTGTCTAGTACTACTCTGAACTGGTCTAAAGACTGCCACATTAATACATCTCTCCCATAGACTGTGTCATGCACAGTTTTTGCTTAATATTCAAGGCATTGGCCTAGATATATAAAAAATGAAATTCTATGACCTCCTAATGAGGAGTTAGTACTAAGTCCGGCCCAGATAGGAGGTGTTCTATAAATTTAAGCTGTGTTGTTCTTTTATCTTGATCCACAAATCCCTACATCCATGTCTGTGTTATATATATGCTTCCTGAGTTGGCTTCTGGCCTGATAAAATCCTGTTACGAACCGAGTGTATATCATACGCTGGTGGCAGTCTACTGAACTAACATGGATCTGTTTCAATGGGGCTAATGAAAGGGAACTTTCATCTTTTCAGGATTGTGGGTGCTTGTTGTGTCATACCAGAGGTTGTGTGGACAACTTTATCTCACTTCCACTGGCTTACAGAATCGTAATCCAAAATGACAATTATTCAAACAGTGGCAACGTTTCGGTGTAAACCCCCTTCATCAAGCTGGTAGTTCACACCGAAACGCTGCCACTGTTTCAATAAACTACACCCTTTGGAATTTTGGATTTTTGGAGTCCTGTCTACACTTTTTTTAACTACTGTAGGATCTTGTCAGGATCCATGGAGGCTCTGCACCCCCTCTATTGAAGTTTTTCTCCACTGTGCGGACTTGGTTTTCTTTTTTGTACACACACATATATATATGTATACCCCAAAAGAAACTGAAAGCAGCACAGCCGATGTTTTAAAGCAGAAAAATTATAAGTAGTGCAATGCCGCAAATGGGTCCAGGCAATAAGTATGGGTCCTCCAAGTAATAAAGATGAAAAGGCAGCACAAAATAAAGTTGAAAAAAAATCCATAACAAGCGATGACAAGACTTGAGAAAGGCTCGTGTCTATTAGAAAGTGTCGCTAACATCGTTTGAAAGTGTCAGAACTCGCAAACTGTTCTGATGGGATCAGGCTTCAGGCTTCTGTGCTGGAAAACCAGACCCAGTGCTGCTTGTGATTGACAGCTCCATTTCTGATCCTGGGAAAGCTGGGTGTGTCTTTGTACTCATTTTGTTTGAGGCTGCGGTTTGAGTGATGGACGGCTGAGCCAGTCAGTGCTGGAGGTAGTGTCCATTACTGCATTATATTCTGCCCAGGCCCTTCATTTGGTGCTGATTATTGCAGTCTATCTGTGTATCCAGTGCTCTTGCCATTGCGTTTCTTGCTATTCTGTGTATTGACTTCTTACTGAGCATTCTATTTGCTATATAAATCAGTACCTTTGCCGCCATCTTGGTTTTAACCCGGTTTGTTTGACTCCGCTTGTCTGTCTGTATCTGTTGTTTGTCCCTGAGTATCGTTTATTTCCTAGTGTAACCCCACTTTCCTGCCTTAGTCTTGTGTTGGTTTCTGTGTACCAGTGTGAACACTGGTCTATATCTGTATTCCTGTTACCTGTCCGCTCCACCATCCAGCAGCTGCCAGACGAAGTAAGTTTTCCCTGTCATCTTGTAGGGTAACTCAGGGAAACTTAGGTTCCAGAAAGTGGGTTCATCCTTACCAGGGCGGTTTATCAGCTTTAGCCGGTACCTTAACCTGCAGGGACATCACAGGGTGAGTTCGCCACCACCTACCTAGTCTGACAGCTAGCCCCAAGCCTGGTTGTGGTTGTGCAGTTGCTGGACAGGTACTGACAGAAGGATATTTTAAAATCCTAAAAGAAATATTAGATCATTTTGTAAATGACACTTTATATACACTTTGTACATAATAGGATATGTTTAAACTGGGTATAAATATGCTAAGGAAAATGCTCACAATGCCAGAGCAGACAATATCTATCCTATGCCAATATAAATGTATTCATAATTTAGGTCTCATTGGTATCTTAAAGTCATGAGAAGACTCAATGCCTGGAAGTTGAATTATAGCAATAAGTCCTCTAATAGTCTTTATAACTTGTGATACATATCCTGCTATATAAACATGATTACTAAACAGAGGTTCTAGCAAAAATACACCATAATTTTAGCTCTCAGCAGAGGTTTGTGGTTTCAAAGTGAAATCATGCCTGGTTCCCTGTGGCTTTATTTTAATGGATTACCATAACTTTCTACTGGAATCCCCATTATAGTTATGATAAAAAAGGAAGGTCCCAAGATAAGGTTTGAATAATTTACACATTTAAGTATTGGATCCTAACTGTTTAAGTAGGGGAATCAAATTATTTTGGTCTTTTTGGTTTTATACTGCACTGTGGTTTCCTGGGGGCAAACAAAGTTTAAATTAGGTCCTATGAGTGCATAAAACTTCCATTCACATTACATGAATATATTTATAATTGTTGTGAAAAAGCTGAAAACATTGTGATAGTGGAAAGACACAAAATCCAAATACATGTTTGAGTCATCATGGGAACTTGTTTTACTGTCTAATATGTAAAAAGTTAACAGTGTGATAAGAATGATTGAGCTTGCTGTGTTGTTTTGTAAAATGAAAGGTTGTTATATTAAGCCTTTTATATTTATTTGTCATTATTCAGTCTGTAATGGGAAAAAAAATATATTCAAGTTAATTAAAATCCTAGTCTATCTTTAATTACATAATAATTTAGTTCCCAAGGTAACATTTACAAAGCAAATTCTGTTTATAAATGCAATAATAATATTTTTTTGCTCAGTGTGAGTAAAACCCATGGCAAAAAATTCTTCTGTTGGCCTTGATGCTCCTTTTTATTTTGTAACTATCATCACTAGTTTTCAGCAAGGAAGATATAGCACATGCCGATATTTATCAGGGATCATCCGCACACTAGGATATAATGAATAAATAAAGGTCAGAATCTTAAATGAATAACCTGTAAAAAAAACTCATGGGTTGGTTCCTTCTTTAATTTTCCAAAGCAGAAATAAATCAGGGTAGTCCAAGAAAAACATGAAAAAGTGATAAAATAAATAAATAAGAAATGTGAATGAGGGTGTAACATCTGTGTGTGCATGCTCTGCCCATAGAATGCGGCTGAGGAGACGCTGATTTTATTTAGGAATGTTATTTTACTGTTGTGTGTGAACACTGATATGACTTCCTGCTGTTTGGATTGATATCATTGCAGCTCTGCACTTGTCCACCAATAGTTAACCTGCGGTGACTGATGGAGCCTTGCTCCAATCACCTGGGGCAAAGGCTGTCTGGATTTGCAAAAATATTTTACTCATGTTTAGATCAGTGCTAGTTACATTATTGGTTAGCTCTATCATTCTGATTTTGGCTGTGTTCAGACTACTCTACTGCATATATGTTTTCGGTACTCCTTTGCTACCTTTGTTGTGACTCGGCTTTGTTGACTATCCTTTTGCTTGTGTTGTGTATGTCCTGCAACATATTTGCACTTTGGTAGAGGGAGGGACCGACACCTAATTACTGGCCACCATCTAAGTAAGCAGGTAGAGCTTGTTTGGGAGGGTTCAGTGTAAGGGCTCAATGTTTTGTTTGTATTCACTAAACCTAGTACCCTCATTATAGTTATTACAGAGTATTTTGGTATTATACCACATAATTTTTATATCTGTTTTTTTTTATCTGGTTAAACATACACATAAATAGAACAAAAGAAAGCCCAATTAGATATGTTCTTCAATTGTAATTGAACAAATCCCATTTAGCTATGCAGATAGTTTTGTATGACTAGCCGTCTGCCAGAATCAAGAGTTTTTGGTATAGTGCTGTTAAGAAACCCCTAAAGGTGGTATCAGCACAACAGAGCCATACAAAACCATGGAATTAGGGTGGTTCCTCTCTGCAACTTTGGAATTTATTGGTTTTTAGAATTACAATTAAAGTTGAAGAAGTACAGCTGCAAAGATTTAGTTCTGATAACAGAATGATAACCATCAGTGTTTCAAAATAGTAGCACTAAGTCATCTTAATCATCACTTGAAATCCTGATTCAAATCAATCAGATTTTGCAATGTGGTTTAAAACATAGCCTACATTTATGAGGGGACAGGGACTACCACTGCCTACTTTGGTGTATATTGGAAGGTTCAGAGAAGAGGAGGAAATAGTTTTTGGCGCCATAGTGAGACTGGAATAAAGACTTTTGAAATGGACCAACTATACGAAAGGCTCTAAGGGTTTTCAGCATGAATTAATTATGGCAACCAGAAGCTTTTGTAAATCTTATCTTACCAATATGCAGAAACACAGGTGAGTCTTGGTCAATGGGGATGATCGGATCAAACCTGCACTGTTTGAGTCTGTGCCAAATATGAAACACAGAGCCTCTTCAAACATCCTATCCACAACACATGTCTTTAAGGTCTTAATAAAGAAAATTGTATATTTAAAAAAAAATCCTTGTAAGACTAGCTTTATTCTTTGTAGGTTTTGTACGAATGTGCAGTTATACAACAATTGACAGTTATACAACAGTCGGAGGAGAAAAAAGCAAGCATCAGATGTAGAACCAACTGTTCCTCCCTAGTTGGCTTCTTTCCAAATTTTGTAGTTCCCACAATCACGTCCAGATTACAGAATTGGTCGAGTGGTTCTGCCTGTGTCCACTTCTCTGTTTCATGATTTAATTTTTTTATATTTCAGAAATCAACACTACAATAGGTGTTAGTAAACTATACAAGAAAAAATCTTCTCTGTCCTTTATTTCCCTTCCCTTCTTCCATCCAGTGAGCTAGTCCATATACAAAAGACCAATGAGAATAGAAAGTTTAAGCTTTACACCTTATAAACCTAGATAGTATTTTACCATCAGACCTTTTTTTCACCTTAATGACCAGGCTATGTCTTTTTGTTTTTCCTGAGTTCCACAACTGCTTTTTTAATTTTTCTGTTACTAAAGATGTATGGGGTCTTATTTTTAAGGCATTTGGGTTTCAAATGTCTTAATGTGGAACTTTTAATGAATCTTTCTGTACAGTATTTTTTAAAAAAAACGCAAATCTAATATTGTTTTTTCTAATAAAAATTTGCTGCATTTATCGTGGAACCTAAGTTTTCTTCATTAAAAAAAAAAAAACTGGTGCAGACACATTGGAGATCATTTACTTACTCGGTCCTGTCGCGATCCAGCGGTGCGTTCTCCGACAAGGATTCGGGTCTTTCGGCAATTCACTAAGGTCGTGCGCCCGATGTCCACCAGGTGTCACTGCTGCGTCGAGGTCCACCGAGGTCCGCCGGAGTTCACCAACCTATTCTTGGTGCATGTGAGTGATTGATTTTGCGACACAATTCGGTTTTTAAATTCTGCGTTTTTTAGAATCCATTGGGAAGTGCGGCTGCGGAGCCCTTAGTAAATGAGCCCCATTATAAATACATGTGTAAGAAGTTTGCATTTTATTTTCAATGCAAAGACAGAAAACTGATGCAAGCACTTTAATAAATGCGGGTTAATGTGATGTATGATTAAAAAATGTTGGGCATGGTTTTTAAAGTTTTTTTTATCATACAGGATAAATTTTATTATAGTTTTCATAGAGGAGTGGAAGTCCAAAATGTGTATGATTTTTAATTTTGTTTAAAGGTTTTTTTTGTGCTCTTACACTTTTTTTTTGAAGGGCGGGGTTGTTTATATCGAACATTATGTGCATTATGTACTTACTTTATCCCACAAGAGGACACTGGCATGAGATCATTTGAGCTCTTGTATAATAAACAGTACTAGCAATAACCATATCATAGCCAATATGTGGCAGCAGCAAGACACCATCTCCTACTATGTTCTAATGCAGTGCTGTAGTAAGATAAAGAATAAATACCCTTAACATCAGTTGTAAAAACCTGATAATGGTCATTAAGGTGGTAAGGATAAAAGTTTATCATGTGACTTAAAGTAGTTAATTCCTGAGAAACTGTGACAGCCTTTACTTATCTTTTTACAGTCTTTGTGTCAGAACTCTCAAATGGGAACATATTTTAGGCTTCTGTGCTTGTAAACCACACCAAGGGCTGTCTTGATTGACATCTACCTTTTAGGATCTTTCCATAGGGAAAGCTGGACGTGAGTTTGAGCTCATTTTGTCTGGAGCTGAGGCTTGAGTGATGTATGACTGAAACAGTCAGTGCTGGGGACAGTGTCCATTCCTCCCATTATACTCTGCCCAGTCCCTCCAGAGGGAGCTGTTTTTTTCAGTCTTCTCTCTGTTATATCCAGTGCTATTGCCTTGTTTGCTTCTGTGTATCTGACTCGAATTGTCACTCTGAAAATTTTGTCTGGAAGTTCCAATTATAAAATATACAGTTTTGACTTACATACAAACCTATCTTGTATGTAACCCGGGGACTGCCTCTACATGGAAATATTATCTGTACATTTTTTGCTCGTGTTCATGCATTGCATTTGCATTGCATTTTAAAACACATTGCAAATACATCAGGCAAAATTATTAATGGTGGTAAAAACATTGATGTATTGAGTTGCTTTTTTCCCCATTGTGTTTGCAATGTATTTTAATAAGCAACGCAAACATATAAGGGCTCATTTACTAAGGGTCCGCAGAGCGAATTTTCGTCGGGTCCCTCGACGATTACCGATTAGCGATGCATTTGACAGGGGTTTTGGGTGCACGCAATCGGATTTTGGCGCATCAGCGCCGGCTTTCACACGACACAAATCAGGGGATCAGGGCCGGGCTGTCGGACAACCTGACTGATTCTGACATCGTAAATTATGTCGCAAGACACTCACTTACAAGCACCGGGAAGAAGAAGGTGAACTCCGGCGGACCTCAGTGGGGGAAGCGACAGATGCAGGATCTCGGGCGCACAATGTTGGTGAATCGCACTGGACTTCATCTTCTTCAGACTGTGCGGGGATCGCGACAGGACCGGGTAAGTAAATGTGCCCAATAGTGTGAACGCAGCAGTCTGGTAAAAAGCAACATGTGCTGCTTTAAAAAACACAATTTACCAAATGCAAGCATTTAGATCTAGACACATAAGGGAGGAGACTCCCTAGATCTTTTTCAAATGCATTTCAAAACTCATGCAAGTACATATTGTGGCCCCTCTGTTCGCCCCTCATATTGTGGTCCCATATCACCTGTTTTACTGATACACTGGTGGGCCAGTCCGACCATGTCTGGTGCCAATTATAAAATTTGCATATTGATAAGTATTGTACAGTTGTTTTTACATACACTTGATTAAAAGAGTGAAGTTACTTTATTACAAAGAAACAGTATTTCCATCTGTACATATTTTTGAGATCATAGCAAACTTTGAAGTAACAGTATTACACAGAAAAAAAGTCATATGAGATGTTATTATATTATTCTTCCCGGTCACCACCATGGGACCCAATATTTGGGTCACTTGAAATGGTTTTAGGGTATTTTTCTTCCTTTTGTCATAGTTGTTGATGCAAGTTATATTTTCAGTTTTTCTTTACCTATAATTCCCAGATTGTAAGAGATATCACATGAACATTATAATATATAAACTATTTTAGCTGCAATATATGTAATGTGTTCTTTAATATGGTAAGTTGTTCCATTGTTATCCTGGAATGTATGTTTAGCTAGTATTTGGCATACTTATAACATTTCACCTGGTTCCTGACAAATGCAATCCTGAGTGTTAGGATTACATCATCAGCATCATGACAGACAAATACATTGTTGTACGACTAAAACAAAAAAATGCACAGCAAAAAAAATTTAAAAAATTAAGTTACCAAAATTTAAGAAGTTCTTCTCTCAAATAAACATTGTAATTAAAATAGAAAACTTACATCCTGGAGTTCTCAGACATGTCTGTTCCATTGATACAATGGTAGATTCCTATTGAAAATATCCTTTAAAGATTTCTCAAGACTAGGAATGCTTGATGTTAAGTGTGCATAATAGAACGAAAATTATCTATAAAATATCTCCCCATTGAACCACAATCAAATGTTTCTACATATAATAACTGCTTTTGTCAAAACGGAATAGCACAGAGTGAGATGCAATTTAAAACATTTTGAAAGAAATAAAATTCTACTAACCAAAAATCTGTATTCAAATTGTCCCCGGAAACTGGTGCACAAAAGTACTTAGATTGTTTCTATGGAAACATGTACACATAGCAGAAAATAAGATCCAAAAATACTGTGCTAGGTATTAATAGTCTTCTGTATTAGTGATTCCAAGATCATGATAACTGAACAGATCCTTTTTATGAATATTTGTTTACATCCAAAAATGTGTAGTAGATTGCGACTTTACAGAAATAATAAAGCCAATGGAACCAAAACACCAGAATCAGCATAGTTTTTTCAACAAAAGCTGTATTGTCCACTTGTGAACTGAAGTTGTGCAATATTATACATGTAATAGCATCTCTCATACCCGAGTGCTGTCTAATAAACTTTCTGGGTTCCCCAGTGCTCTCCATATTGCCATTTGGATTATCATTAACAGTAATAAGCTATATACATTCCTCTAAACTTGAATATCCTCAATTGGGTTTAAATTAGCATGATCTAGAATCTTTTCATTCAGACCATCTTACTAGAATAATGATGCTGAGCTTTTCAAGAACTAAGACCCACTGTAGAAAATATTTTTTATGTTTCTAAACAACAAAACATTTTCCATTGTAGAATATTTTTTTCAGCAACTAAAGTAGCTTCTTTATCCCACCCTATTTAACTACTGCTTGTCCCTCACCATTTAAAGACTTTAAGTGTTTTATTTGTTATTTAAATCAAATCTAACTGTGCTATGTAAGAAGTAGAAGTGTTTATATACAGTAGATTTAGAGTAATGGGTCAGTGCATTAGTTAAATCTAGGTTATTGACCCAACAATGTTTTTTATGAAGGGACAAAACCATAATGTAGAATATTGAAACATATTAAAACCTATATAAATTTGTTATCTCTGTGACCTGTACAATGAATAAAATATAAAATGGTTCTGCTAGAAAGTAAAATTTGTTCTGCAGATAACAAACCATACTATGGGCATATTTACCATACGTCAGTGCTCCGTGCATTTTTACAGCGGCATACATCAAGTGGCTTCCGCCTCTTGATGTATCGGGGCAGGAGTCTGCACAGCGTTTATTGTACACCAGGGCATAGAAAAACGCAGCCGGCGACTTTTCACATATGCAGGTGGCTTGAAGGTGGCGGAGAGGGCAAAATAAGCTTAAGTGCTAGCATTTGCGATTATTTCAGGGTCTCTACGACACTGACGTGGCGCAGAGGCCCTGATAAACATGCCGCTATGTCTGTCTAAGCAAAAAAGTAAAAAAAAGTATGGCTTGTGGAAAGAGCAGTAAATGGAAAAAAATGTTTTTCTTTGCCCTCAATGTCTCTGATACTTTTCTTTAGATAGTATGGAGTTATCAAAGAGTAGGGATTTGATGAGTGAATATTTGTATATCATCTATGTTACTCTGTTTAGGTTTGAACCGAACCGGCATCGGGATACTCAGGGTGCCCCCTGTAACTAATATCCGACACCCCAGTGTAACACCCGTGGTAAGAGTTGGCTCAGATTGTGGGTGTTTAACCCCTTTAAATGCCATGGTTAGCACTGCCGCGACATTTAACTTGCCTTTGGGGGGGTATTTCCCGTATGATCGACCCCCCCTCCTTCTCGCGCCATCTTCTGGGGGGCACTGATCATTGGTATGGCAGCCCTGGGGTCCAATCAGGACCCCAGAGCAGCCTGTAGGCACTGCCTGAAAGATGGCATCAATGATGTCATCTTAAAGGCACAGTGTCAGCCTATGCATGTGCATAGCAGGATATTATCATGAACAAGCAATCAGATGATTGCTTGTTCATGTTCCATAGTGGAAACAGTAAAAAATTAGCAAAAAATATCTTATTCAATAAAAAATAAAGCAATAAATCAATATGCCCATAAGCCCCATAACATATAAAGAGACATATAACACAAAATAAAGTCTAAATCATAACACAAACCACAAATGTGTAGTATCACCGCATCCATAACAAGCAGTAGAATAAAAGTAAATCATTATTGAGCCCACATGATGAACGCCGTAAAAAAAAAACTGCAAAAAACAGCCAAAAATTATGATTTTTACCTAATGAATCTCACAAAAAATGCAATAAAAAGTGATAAAAAAACATATGTACTCCAGAATGATACAGTTGCAAAGGACAACATGTACCGCAAAAAAAAAGCCATCAACCAGCTCCATAGCCAAAAATGTTATGCTACTTGGAAGACGGCAATGCAAAAATGACAGATTTTTCAGCACACTATTTGGCAAATTTCGTAAAACATAATAATAGATATTCAAGTATGGTATCCCCATTATTGTATCAAGCCATAGAATAAAGATAACATGATTACTAGGCTATACGTGAACACGAGAAAAAAAAAGTAAAAAATCCAGTACAGAATTGATGCTTTTCTACTCTTGCCCTTAACAAAAAGTTTCTAAATTTTCAACAATAGGGGATGCCAACCCCAAAATGGTAACATTGGAAAAAGCATCTCATCTCGCAAAAAATGGCATCACATGGTCCCAATAATGAAAAAGCTTAAATTTTATAGCCTACAAAAGAGGCCAATGAGGAAACTAATAGCCTGGAAGCTGCAGGGCGCTCCTTCCCTTCTGTGTCTTTATTTTGTGCCCATAAAACAAGTAAACGTATAAACGACAAAATTGAGCCATTCAAAATTTCACCTCCATTTTGATTTGATTACTTTGAAGATCTGAAGGGGTTAACAATCTTCCTAAAAGCTGTTTAGGAGGCTGATAGTTTGAGGGGTGTAGATTTGATTATATCAGGGATTTTACTGATAAATATGAAAAATTTCATTTAAAACAGTATTTATCCCCAAAATAGTCAGTTCTGAAAATACGGAAAATCGATATATTCGATTTGGGAGCCGTGTGACAACAAAATAAATTATCCACACATTTCAAAAATTCTGAAAATGTAATGTAGACATATGGGAAATGTTATTCAGCAACTTATTTGGGTGGTAAATCTATCTGCCTGAAGACGCAATGATTTAGAATTTCAAAAACGGCAAATTTTTCAAAAAATTCACAATTTTTTCTTTTTTTTTTGTAAACAAACGCAAAACTTATCGGCCGTAATTTACCACTAAGATGAAGTAAAACATGTGAGGAAAAAACAGTCTCAGAATCGCTTTGATAATTAACAGAGTTCAAAAGTTAAAGCCATATAAAGCGACGCAAGTCTGAACACAAAAAATGGGACTGAGCCTTAAGCTATAAAATGGCTGCGTACTCAAGGGGTTAAATAAATACCTGCTAAATTCTGCAGTGGTTTTGTAGTAAAATATATTGATATTATAATATGTTTAATCTTTATAATGCCGGAAAGACATTTTACAGTGTAAAAGTGTGATAATATATCTAATTGCTGTGGATTTGAGAAAAAAATTAAAACTCCAGTATGACAATACATATGTGTAATGAAGCTTTTGATGATTAATTTTAATCAGAATCTGAAATTCTTTTCAACATATTTAACTCCTTTAATTATCTGCTCCATAGGTGCACTAAAGAATCCTTAATCTATTTTATTGGTTATGAATTTTAAATATACAGTTTTACATTTATTGCAATTAACACTGAGAATGAAGGTTTTGAAATGTTTATTTAGAACTGTGCCCTTACATAGTGACCACTATCAAAGGGGTTATCTGGGTTTTAAAAACTACTTATGGCAGTGCTTGGGAGGGCTGTAAACCTGTACTTACCTCCTCCGGCGCTGCCGACGTCCCGCACCATGGTCCCTTCGATCCGTGCCCCTGTTTGTTTACAGGGACACGGAAGCCGCGCACAGGGAGCTTCCGGTCCGCGATGTGGCCGGCTCCTCCCATCCGTCCCTATCTCTCAGCGTTGTAAGTGGTGAACTAAGAATTTTATTTAAAAAAAATGCAGGCTTTTTTCCATGATCTAAGGAGATGATTTCAGGACTTATAAACAACATATTTCATCATGAACCCTGCAAATCTTAGCGTTATGGAGATGCACTTTTTTAGGTGCTCTGAAATGTCTTCAAAGCTTCTTGATTGGAGACCAATTTTATTCTCTTTGCATCAAACAGGTTAGAGACTCTAGTATTCTTGTACACAGGAATATTCTTACTACGGTGCACCTGACTCAATGGCCCAGATATATGAAAACTGGTGCAATCTGCCTTTGTGTAGTTCTTCTCCCTAATGTGCTCTATAACCTAATTATTAATGGTGCCATACACTCTGGTCAGTTTTCAGGATGTGACACAGCTGCACCTTTTTTTTCCTTGGTGAACTACATGCTTTTGCGATAGAATTGTGTTGAATCGCAGTAATTAAAATGGCACAAACTAGGAACACACACCAAAATGCCTCTTTAACTGGACAGTTTTCCAAAGAGTTGGACAAATTGTAACTACGACACAAAAGTGGAGCAAGGACTTAATAAATAATTGTACATGCTCTGAAAATACTTTTTCATGAAAATTTAGACAAAAAACACAATAATACATCTGGCCCAGAGTAAAAAAAAACTTCAACAATGATGAGGCTATTAAGTTTTACATTTACCTTTTTTGTTATATGTTTTTTTTATCTTTCTTTTATCTCTTTTTATCATTTTGTCCTTACATTCAACCTAAATAACAAATAGGCAGCAAGTTCTCAATACATTATAATTACTTTCGCCTGAGTCCTATCTAACAAGCTCACTGGTATACTGTCCAACGTCTGTTTCTACGTAATAGAGCATTAACTTGTTTTCCATGCCTCCTGCTTCTAAAATATTTTCCCTGTCATTTTTTAAAAACAAGAAGAAGAAGAGGAAAACAGAGTGAAAAATTGTGTACACACTGGCCCACATTTATTAAAACATTTGCAGTTTTCTGTCTGACTTAGCACTGAAAGAAGGTGCAAACTGCTTGCACATGCTTGCACATGCTTGCACATGTTTATAAAAAAAGTTGGTGCACACTTCCCAAGCAGTGCAGATTGAACCATATTAATGCGACACTGCACCACTTTTGATTTATCTGGCGCACTCTGCACACTTCACAGGCAAAATGCACCTAGTGCAGTTTGCACTGCTTTTAATAAATGTGGACCAATGGGGATCATTTACTAAGGGCCCGATTCACGTTTTCCCGACGTGTTACCCGAATATTTCCGATTTGCGCTGATTTTCCCTGTATTGCCCCGGGTTTTAGGCACACGCGATCGGATTGTGGCGCATCGGCGCCGGCATTCACGCAACAGAAATCAGGGGGCGTGGCCGTAAAAAAAACGATGGATTCGGAAAAACTGCCGCATTTTAAAAAAAAATGTGTCGCTGGACTCGCGCTTACCTTCACTCGGTCCGGCTTGGTGAAGATCAGTGCATTCCGGGGAACTTCAACGTCGGAGGAACTGCCTTAGTGAATCCCGGCCGGACCCAAATCCACCGCAGAGAACACGCCGCTGGATCGCGAATGGACCGGGTAAGTAAATCTGCCCCAGTGTGTTTCATTGAGAAAGATGTGTTTTTTAAACTGAATACTTGCGAGGCCCTTTTCATTGTTTGAGCTTCCATTTTACACATCCTGCACTCAAAGAGCATTTTTGTGTATTGTACATTTATTTGTGTATTGGCCACAAAGGACTAGAGCTGTAAGGACGCTTTAGATGTGAATAGCAGATTGGCAGAGCCATGGAAACCACTACTGCAAGTCTCACAGGACATGCCACTAGCTGGGTGTTTGGGTGTTCCTGAGACTAAAGTCCAGCTAACTAAATACTTCTATTTGTTTAAAATGGGAACTGGTCTAGTTAACATGGCCATTGTCTCACCAGTAAGGGAGCCATGGAGATCGACTTGTGAGATGATCTGTGGGTCGATCTCCCATGCCATCTCTAAAAAGAGGAGGTGTGATAAATTATGGTTATGAGGTCCCTTCTTATGATAGGTGCTAAGGGGAAGTTACCTTTGCCCTATAAGATAACATAATTAGCACCTGCCCCAAACACCCCCCTCTGTGATACCCCTGTCCCTTAGAAATTGTAATTGGTTTGCTCTGTCCCTTCAATAGAAATGTTAATTGTTTTCCTGTGTCCCATGAATTGATACAGACTTGGTGTCTATAAAAGCCCTCATGGTTGTCATGAGTCTTAAAATGGCTACTTAAAAACATGACAAAATTATACTTCAAAGAAAACTTAGTCATAAAGGAAATATTTCAATTTCTGGTCATGGATCAGTATACCCTTATAGTCCTGGGGTGCCAAACACCAAGGAGGGAGCCAAGAAAATGGCTATTAGACCATTGGGCCAACATTTTATATTGGTGTTTGGTATTGTTATATTTGTTAATTCATGCTGGAGAATGTGGTGGGTATATCTTCTTCTCAGGAGACCCATGTGAGAATATATTACATAATTTGGAAATATGTCCCCAATTTACCCCTCTCAAATGAACAAAGGGGCTGATAAAGTTGGTTAGTTAAAGGAAACCTACCACTTGTAGTGGCAGGTTTCCGATGGCAATACCGGGCACCAGCTCAGGGTGAGCTGGTGCCGGAGCTTATTTTAGTTAGTGTTTTAAACCGCGGTATCACGGTTTAAAACACTTTTTAAACGCTATAGCCGGCGCAGGCAGGTACGCGCCCGGCGCTTACCGTGCGCGCGGCTACATAGGAAGTGAATGAGAGCCACGCGCACGGTAAGCGCCGGGCGCGTACCTGCCTGCGCCGGCTATAGCGTTTAAAAAGTGTTTTAAACCGCGATACCGCGGTTTAAAGCACTAACTAAAATAAGCTCCGGCACCAGCTCACCCTGAGCTGGTGCCCGGTATTGCCATCGGCAACCTGCAACTACAAGTGGTAGGTTTCCTTTAAAAGTAACATGCCACCATTGGATTCTGGTAAGTTTGGTAGATGCAATAATTTTGTGGAACTGTCCAGGGTTTTTTCATCGGTTTCTCCCCTGAGGATGTCTATGCCAATCCATTTAGTAAGAGGCCTGTTTCTTCTTTATTTTGTACCTTTTTATTTTACTGTTTGCTTTTATGTATGTCTGTTATTTCACCATTTTTGTAACTATTAAATATTGTGCCTATTTTGCAAATTAAATAGTCCTTTAATAAGTTCTTTCTTTGTGCTCTATACATTCCGATAACTCTGGAGAGGTGAATTACTACTAAGCCTTGTTACCTTGTGTGCTTTTGTATGCTAACAGTAGCTATAGGCAGTGAGTGTCTGTATGCTAGAAGTAGCTATAGTGTGGGTCCAGATCATCTGTATGGCACTTTGAAAAATGTGTATCTGGATGTATGTGTTTGGTCCTGGTGTGTGAGCCTCGTGAGCTGTAATTACAAGTGGTGGCAACCACAAGTTGTATGGAATAAATGGATAACTGTATCAGGGTGCAGAGTGGCTCTGTGGAGTAGCATTCTATAGGCACGTAATTGGTAGCGGGGTACATAGTGTGAGTGTACACCCCTGGGCTGTGCATGCTTGGGGTGTAAGAAAGCAAAAAGTCCAAAGATCAGCTCATCTCCATGCCACTTAACCCCCACGCTCGGATTGGAAAAGCCACACAGACTCCAGGCACGAACACAAACACATCCGAATACCAGACACTACACCCTAAGCATAAACTGTTAGAAAAACCAACGGCGCTTCAGGAGAGTACAATACAGCAAAATTCCTTCTTTATTGTATTCCAGTAAAAGTATATATTTCCATCATGACATAGTGCATAGGTATACAAGACATGGCATCCCAGGCGATCGACCTATGCATTTTGCTTATGAAAGCTTAGTCATGGTTAAGCTTTCATAAGCGAAACGCATAGGTCAATCTCCTGGGATGCCGGGCCTTGTATACCTATGCACTATGTCATAATGGAAATATATGCTTTTACTGGAATACAATAAAGAAGGAAATTTGCTGCACCATACTCTCCTGAAGCGCCGTTGGTTTTTCTAACAGTTTATGCTTGGGGTGTAGTATCTGGTATTCGGATGTGTTTGGTTTCCCTGACATGAAAGTGGAGTTGACTGGGTGTGCTGTGTGCTAGGGTATAACAGCGCTGTCTGCCAGAGAATCTAAAAAGAAAAAAAATACATGAATCCCCATGTCAATGTCCCACCATATCGCTTAAGCCTATACCACTGCAGTTCTGGGAGTAGGAATATCCTATTCATCTACAATCATTGGCTGTAAAAAGGACACAAATCACAACTTTTTAATGTTTTTTTTTAGTTGCTTTTGTTTGATAGATTGAAAACAAACTATAAGATACATTCCTTAAAGGGCAATGAAATTATCAATAGATATACAACAAGAAATACAGTCATATAATTACTGTATATAGCTATAGCTATTCTATTGCTGTGCACATTAGTCCCTAACCAGGGTTTTGCATGGAGCATTCATATATATTTGACAATAACCCTTGTACATTGGGGTTCTTTCCAGTACTAGTGCGTGTACGCAGTGTGGTATATTTTACAGTTTATTGTTCACATTCTTCATTCTTCTTCTACTTTATTACCTTTGTGTTAAATGTTGTTAAAAATTCATATTTTAAAAAAGCACTGATAAATAATGCATGAGAAACACAGGAAGCATGTAGAGAAATATTTTAAGAGATATTTTGCAAATGCCAAGTGGAGAAACACAATATAAACTTTATCCATGAGGATCTGCCTTCTGACAGTATATGCATAATGTGTATGGGCTTAACTGCTGTAAGTGAACATTCATGTACAGCATCAATCCAGTTGTGTATTATGAAGCATATGCATCAAGTTGACTGTAATATTATAAACCTGGGTCCCTTAGCAGATGCCTCAAATATCAGTGCATTACACTGACTTTATTGACATGTTGTTGGATCTCTGAACATCTGTCTTTAGCATGAAGTTTATTACATATAAGTGTATTATATATTTTGCACCGTTGCTAAGATTTATAACATTAACACACAATAGCCAGTCTTAAAAATTATGATCCATGGATATAAAATTAACACACAGTAATTTCATTTTTGAGTATTTTGTGATGTTATTGCAGTTTACATAAATTAGAATTGCTTTAAATCTGACGACATGTATACAAAATGGAATAAGTAGTGATAAATACATTGTATTATATATTAAAATAATATTGCATTTTTAGCTTTGTATAAAGTTAGTGGTAAATCAGCGACATAGAAAAAAAACTGCCAAAACGTCGCTACTGTCACCTTTGATGGAATAAAAGGACCACACTTGGTTTACACCACTAACGG
The DNA here is from genome assembly GCF_040894005.1 of Engystomops pustulosus. Classification (NCBI taxonomy): domain Eukaryota; kingdom Metazoa; phylum Chordata; class Amphibia; order Anura; family Leptodactylidae; genus Engystomops; species Engystomops pustulosus. The sequence goes on from NC_092412.1 coordinate 74,676,316, forward strand.
AGTGCTGTTCATTCTCTTGTATTTATAGAAAAAAAGTGGATATATTAGTGCAGTATTTTTTTACTTTAGCCTACAGCATTAGCCATCTTGCTGAAGAAAGCTTTTTTTGCATGCTGCCATAAATCCAAAATATTTGTTAACAGTTCCTTAAAGCTTTGCAAGAGGTGAATTCAATTAATTTGAATACACAAAAAATAACAATAACTTAAAATTCCAGAGAAAAGAGTTAAAAAGGACGAATGGAAACTCACCCAAAAGTGTCTTTTTATTGCTTATTTTATTTGAAAACATATGCAACATCATTGTATATGGGAAGGAAGCGTAAACGCGCACATAACTAAAAATTATAGTGGAAATTCAAAGGTGTTTCCAAATTTCTTCCAGTTATGATCTTTGTATGTCCAGTAATAAAATATTAGCAATGCAACTTAATATTAGCTTGATCCATATGCCCCATAATACAAAACTGGATTAATGCTATACAGGTTTGTTCAATTTATAGCAGTTAAGCCCGTACACATTATGCATTTACTAACTGTACCACAATTCTTACACAACTGTCCAAGTAACAAAGAGCACAGATGACCGGCACCAACCTTCTCGTGTAACAGTTCTCCAATAGCCGCTAATGGCTCCACGATCTCATCAATATACTAAACTGCTCCTTCCCGGGGTGCACACTGGATGCCCAAGCACATAAACGATGTAAATAGTAGAAAAGCTAGGCCGTGGCGTGCATCCCACCTGTCCTGGATTCATTGTCGCAATAAAGTGTTCTGCTTTTATACCGGTGAGTGCTGCTTTGCTTTTCTACTATTTACATCTTGCACAACTGTATTGCAGTATGTTGCAAGAGTCTATTGCTGCTTGTCCTATGGCAGCTATGGAAGACCCTTTAAAGGTTAACCCTGACAGTCAGCCACCATGTATAGAATTTGCTCAACCGGTGAGCCCCCCGTGTAAACCCTATTCATCTGTATAGTAAGCTGACACCCGCCTACAACACTTGCGATTGGAGATTCCACTGATCGTGGGTGTTAACTTCCGATGTGGATTGGACCTCTCCCCCCTTTGCAACTTAGCAGGGAGGGTCCGATCCTCTGATGACAGTCCCTGGATCTGACAAGTGCCCCGGCGTTGTGCAATGTCTCTGAGTAACAGGACCTGGCTATAACGTACTGAGCATGCACAGCATGCTTAGTTAATTACATAACACAATGCAAAACATTGTAAAAATTAATGATCAAATAAAATGAAAGTCCCCTGAACACCACCATTTCCCAAACGCATCTAATAAGGTACAGAAAGCACAAAATAACAACTCCCAACACATAAAGACATAATCTGTATCCTCACATCTAGGTGTAATGACTATGTGTCACAAAAGTAGAAAAATGTGAAATTCGAAAATTGAGAATTTTTGCAAAATTTGCAAGAAACTTATCATCCACATTTTTCAACTAACATGAAGGGCAATGTGTCACAAGAGATTTTAAAAAATGGACCATGTCAGAAAGGTGCAAAATGGCCAGTATGGGGTGAAAGTTAACCTGCCGTTTAAATTAACCTACCCAAAATAAATACTTAATTAAAACTATTAAAACATTGCCATTGTCCCTAAATGGTGCAGTGTTAGAGTGTGTTCACACGTGGCATTAATGTATGCATTTTCAAGTGGAGATTTGCCGTATTGCATTGCTCTCAACATATTTACAAAACACATGCTTTAATGCGATGTTAACACATGTGTTTTTATAGCATGTGTTTTGTAAATGCAATGTCTTTTTTTTATTTTTTTTATTTAATTTTCAAAAAAAATAGGTATACAAACATTAATAATTCTATCCAAGATATTCATAAATAGTGCTTACAAATATATTATAAAAGCGTACAATTTCTTGAACAATCGACAGATTCTCAATAGTACATGACCAAGTGGCCAAACATGTGGAAAGATGTCTATCTAAGCGTGACCCACATCATGTATGGCAGGAAAAAAGAGAAATGATATATAAATATCTTGGCCTATCAACCATATAATCCCCCCCAACCCCACCTCCCCACCCACCCCAGCTCAATCGACAGAGCAGAAGAGAAAAGGAGAGGCTTTACAAAACTGAAGCAGGAAATTTTCTTTCTTTTCCTTTTCCTTTCCCTTCCTTTTCCTTTTGAATCACGTATTGATAACTGTCAAAAACCCATCCCACCCCAACCACCCCTCTGCCGGGAAAGAAAGAAAAAAAAACAAACAGACACAAAAAAAAGAAAAGGGTTTCTCCCTTTCTTTTTTCTAATTGTTATTTTTTAAAGGGAAAGAGAGGGGGACACTTTTCCTTACATTAACTTATTTTTACCCCCCATATCTTCTCCCAGATATCCATTTTATTCTGCTTGCCATAGTAGAGTTTTTCATAGCTCTCGATTTTCATCCGTAGTGCTTCCCAATGTGCAAGGGTCGGGGCATGGGGTTTCATCCAATACCTTGCGATTAGTACTTTAACTATAAGTGTCCTTCTGCAAATGGTGGCCCTTTGGGTCTTCGATAGCCCCCTCTTATAACCCGCCTGTAAATCCCTTAATAGAAGGGTATCCATAGAGAAAGCTATTCTGAAACCCAAAAGGGACACAATTTTTTTATGCACCTCTTTCCATGCAATGTTGACAGCAATGTAATCATGTGAATCTCCTATTCTTAGCTGCTGTGATGTGTTTAAAAATACATGCGTTAAATTCACCCTTAAACAAAATTTTTATGTGATATGAAAAAGGAAATTCTCCACTTTAAAGTTACAACAGAACTGTGTTTCTAGGTGCCACAGTTCATATTTACTAATCAGAAATGGCTTCAAAATCATACTATGGCTTATTTTCAGGGCAGGTCTTAATCTGAGAAATAGGGCAGATATTTTGAGCAGAAATTTGATAATGTAAAATGGACTAGAAGCCAGCATACTTAATTTTATTCTATACTATCTACAGGAGTTCGGTACAGGAGGGACTTTTTTAAACCTCAACTGAGACTTAAAGGACATCTACCACCAGTATGAAAGACTGTAGGCAAATGAGCCTGAGGGGCGCCAGGCTCCATTAACACCTATGGAGCCTGAAGCCCCTCAGGCTCATTTGCATACAGTTCTATATCCTGGTGGTAGATGCCCTTTAACTGAAAAAAGAGATCTCAAAAAGTAGTAGAAGAAACCCGACAACCTAGAGATACATCCCCCAGTGTGAAGAATTCTGTGTATGGAACAAAACTGTAAACTTAGAAAGTCTAGAAGGTGACAACTTTCATTTATTTCAACAGTTTTCTATATGTTAAATCATTGGAAAATTTCTACAAAAAATACATTTTCAACACGTCTTCCTTGGAGTGAATTGTTAATGTGAACAAAGGCAAATGAAATCAATTTTCCGCAACTTTATTTACAAATAAAAATATACAAGTATAACAACTATCTCAATCATGGACTATAAAGATTGAAAGTCAGCTGTCCAGTCTTCATCGAAAAGTCTCTTTTTCAATCACACAACATCTTTTTGTTTTTAAACTAGCAGAACATATATTCCTGAGAGAGGTTGAGTTGAGCCCCGAGCAATACGTCAGACCTGTAATTGTAACAGTCATGTAGTGTTACCTCAGAATTCTTTCACCAGTAGAGAGCATGACCTTATGTCATTTAATGCTATTTTAACACTCTTCAACTATTTTGTCATTTACTCTATATATTAATATTTTATGAAAACTATAAATTATACAAGTAACAACAATAAGCGATTAACTGCTTTCTGCATTCTGTTTTCGTTACATTGTATCACTTCAGTAATGATTGTGAAAAAAACCAATTAAACTTTTTAATCAGAATGATTTCTCACTGTAAAATTATAATTATGAACTCTAGGGTATGTTACTCACTATTAAATGAAAACAAATGGGAAATTATATGGCGTATATTGTGCAAATCTTTAATTATTCTGCGTTTCATATAATCTTCTTGAATATCAACAATTGTTCTATGTTATATGACATGTTGTTGTGATCATGCAGATACCAAAGAAGGAACCAGCCAGATGGAAGAATTTCAATGATTGCACCCAAATTCCTAAAAATTAGAAAACTATTCATTTACTGGATAAAGTAGGAAGCTCTAATAATTGTAGAGTTTGAGATATGGTTACATGGGTTATGATGAAAGTTAAATATACTTGCAGTATCCTCTTCAGTGGACAGACAAACCCCCCCCACCCAAGATACACCACAGGGAAAACTACGTAGCTGAAATAATCTTGTTTTTTCGCTTCTTCCTTAAAAACATGAGATCCATGGACTACTTGACAGGATGCAAGGATGAGCACTATAGTCATTCTGGTCTGAGAAGTTGGAGCATGTATTTTATGTCAACCTCTTTGTTACCATAACCCTTGTTCCTGTACTCATGCATCAGCTGCAAATATTTTCCAAAATGACTTACCGCTATGCCTAGCACAGACATAAAGACAGCTAAAGCTAAAGGTAACTTCTTAACTTTGCGCTGGGGTGCTAGGGGTACTAGTATGACACCAGTGCACCCAGTGCCTTGCGTGTAACCATGTCACATGACATGGTGATATCACCATAGGTAACGGAGAAGGGAGAACCCCCTACTGATGTCATCTGGCCAATCGGTTCCGTCCGCCAATCACTGCGATTGGCAGTCAAGTCTGACTGGCCAATTGCAGCAGTTTGGGGCTGAAAAACAAGGTTTTATCTCCTTTTTATGCGGTGCACATAGGTTTTTTTTTCCTTAGGGTGCCTGTAGGTGTACTTAGGTGCTCTAACCTTATTTATCTGTGTACCAGCTGTGCAGTTTGACCATGTAGTTTGGTACATATTATTAAATTTTTTCTGTATGTAGGCTCTGCGGTTTTCACATTTAATTTTTACGTTATCTCATTATCTCACTGAGATTGCAGACAAGGTGTTTGGCGTCTCTTGATTTTAAGGAATTGATATGCGTGCTTTTTAAATGCTTTTTGTGAGTATATACAATAAAATGTTTGTAGCCTTTATCCTGGCGTTCTACACTATTTTTTCCGCAATCTCCGATACAGGGACGATAGTGAACCTCGGGCACGAGAGTGAGACGGGGTGCACGCTTCGGTCCAGTAAGTGGAGACCGGGAAAAGGAAGCTGAACCCAGGAGACCTCTATTCCTAACCTGAAGAAAAGGGGTGGTGAGATTCCTCATGACCGAATGTGAATAGGAGCCTATTGTGGAGTAGAGCACTGACACTTTTTTGCTTATTATGAAAACTGTAAACCTTTTAACATCCATAAAAAAGGAAATGTAAAACAAATTATGGAAATGTAAAAAAGAACAATGGTAAAAAGTTTCTCCCAAAAAAATTTGTGGTATGACGTTTTGTCTAAAAAGGAGAACATTTGAAACTTCGAAAATTGAATTTTTTTTTTACATTTTCTAAATTATTGAATTTTTACCCCCCAAAAAGTAACTGATCAGAGAAATTATACTACTAACATAAACTACAATCTCAAAATCACAGGGATATGCTAAAGTGTTGAAAAGTTATTATCACAGGAAGAGACACTGGTCAAATTAAAAAAAAAAACTTAGCCTTAATGTACGGGCTATGTCCTGAAGGGGTTAAATATGGCTAAATATTGTTGTTTACAAACTCCAGTAAAAACTACATTATATGTATAGTCAGCTTAGAGAGATAGGAATACAAAGTATATTAAAGTAGCCTAGTAGTTGGTAACAAAGATCGTTATGTGACGCCAAGAGTTAAAAGTAAACAATGACCGTGAAGTGGAAAGTAAGTTCATGGGGATCATGAGGGTACTATGGATCAAGAGTATTATGCGATAGTTGTGCTGTAGTCAAGCATTCAGTCATAATGGTAATGAAAACACAAACAAGTTCAAGTTACAAATAAAGATCAAGATAAACTAAAATAACAATAGCTGGTTCTGCAATCACTGAAAAGCATGGCACTTTTACTTATAATACTTTAGTGTCATATAAATATTGTTGTGGTAGTGTGGTGAAAGAGAAACAAATGAATGTGTACAGTTACCATGCTCAATGGCTTCCCAGTGTGGACAACAAGGATTGGGGAAATTAAAAAAGATTCATAGCATGAAAAGATATCTTATTATCAAAATGAACGCAATAAATTCACATAAAAAGGAAAAACAGTCTACAGCAATGACAATCATACAGGGCAGATAAGTATGTAGTGCCCCAGGCGAATGGTAATGATACAGCAATTAAATCATAAACTTATGTATAAGAAATTATAACCCCGATAAGAGAATAGATGTACAGTATATACCACACTAAATGAATATACATATGTATGGTATAAACGAATATTACATAAAACATATAAGAAATCCCCTTGAACAATATAAAAGCCAATGGCAACAGTACTCAGAGAATAGTAGTAATAGTAGTAGTAATAGTAAGTGGAATCCATTATTCTAAACTGTTAGGTAGGTTATAAACTTAACCTCAAAAAAACCCCCACACAATTGGCTTTTATTGATGAAAACGGGGAAACACAACTTTATCAGGCAGGTCGGACAGAGGTACCACATGGCCAATCAGCTTTCGATGGATTCTTTATTGCTGTACAAAGTAATAAAATATTAAATCTATATAAAGAATTGATCTAAAAGTGTTACCCATAGAAAATAATCTAAAAGTTTAGTTGCAATGGACTACTCCGACGACTACAGATTTTCTATTCAATACGAGGCCCAGTACCTGTTCTAACACAGTGTAATTAACTAACATTAAAAAAAAAATCAATTGACGTTGAAGTATACGCTGTACTTATATTTCTTTTCATAGCTTTTTATAATCCAAAATAAAATTGTTTTTTCCTTTTGCTCTTTGTTACCTATATAACTATCAAGGAAATGTCTACAGGGATAACATGTTCCCACTGAAAACTGAAAAGGCCATGACTCAGCAGGGACACTGCTTTTTATCTTCTGGTCATAAAGCCGTCTGTGAAGGATATTATTTTAGAGTGATTTAGATTTTTAATTTGTTTTGAACAATAGTTCCTTAGCTGCTGGCAATTAACTATTATTATTTCATAATGAACCAAAGTTTGTTTTTAAGTGCTTTAGTCTTCCAGGTCCTTCAGTAATAACAGTAAATGTATAAAAGATTAAACACCACAATAACTAATTATTGCAATGTATTATTAATGTTTACATGCTTTAAACTGATTAAATCAAATTTCAAAATGTACAATAGTTATCAAATGAATCCTCAATATATGAAAGGACAAGTTAACCCAATAACTGAGCGGAACTTGTTATTATAACTTAAAATAAAAAAAGCCTTACATTGCCTATTATTAGATTCTTTTACATTTAGTGTTAATAAAACATGGTAACTGAATCAATTTATAAAATTACACCTGGTGCTTTCATTGCTATACATAAAGTCTTATGGGAAAATGTTTACTAGGACAGCAATAATTAGTTTCACAAGGTGAGTCAAGGGTTTAGTACATTCTGTGGACATGGAGAAAAGGATGCTTACGATTATTCACTGCCTCCAAAATGAGTCTAGGCTCACTGCTCTTTGAGTCAATACAAGACAGACTAACATGTCTCTCTAATGGAAATAAGATATTGATCAGATTCTAATGCTCACAAGTCATGTCTTCCAACTGTCCATACACTTACAGCACCTGAGGTGATACTGCTAAACATCTAAGTAAATATAGAGGAATTTGACAAATTTAGAGAATCAATTTAAGCAATCTCAATGGCTCTCAATCCAAAAACAAACATCCAGTGTATTCTTGAGTCACAAGACCATGTAATAGAAATATAGTGTCCTCTTTATCTTGGTAATACTAAAGCTATGCATATCTGAAAATGCCGTATTCTTTTTGAGAGGGCACTGGATAAAGACAGATTTGAAAGGGTTGTTCCACCAGGGCATCTTTTAACTTTTTAACCCGAGCAAATAGGGTTTACATATTGTATAGTAGAAGCTTTCTTAGCAGTCCCTTTCCAAAATGATACAATACTTTATTGAACTCCTGGGGGAAATTCTTTTGTACATTGTGTTTTGGCAATTGTTACACACAGTTAGAGGTAGGCTTGTCATTGCAGTTACATAAATACACTTAGAGAGGCCAATTCTTACATGTTGCTAGTTCCTTGGTTGCAGGGCCAGATTAAGGGTGGTGGGAACCCCTGGGCGCAAATTGGTGGGGGCCCTTCCAACAATGTTTTTGGAAGTATATAGCCTGCCAGCCCTCTGTAGTATATAGCCTGCCAGACCCTGTAGTATATAGCCTGCAGCCCCTAGTAGAATACAGCCACCAGTGCCCTGTAGAAAATGGCCACAAAATAATAAACTTCATACTTACCTCACCTTCCGTTCCAGTGATCCCACGATGCTGCAGGCTTTTCCATGCTCTTCAGATAGCCGCCGGCCACTGAAGATACAGCTGACATCGCGTAGGGAGATCGCGATGCACTGTTTTGGCGGCAGCATGTAGTGATCGGACGCCGACAGCGTGACGTCATCACTCGCAACCGGCCTCCCATCACAACCTGTTGCCGCCAAATCAGTGATTCAGCAATCTTCCCCAGCGCAGCAAAAACCTCAGTGTACTGGAATGATTTGTTATATGCCATATTTGCCATATTTGTTTTCTACTACTCGCCATAATTGCCATATTTGTTTTCTACTACTGGACACATCTGATGCGCTGTGTATAACTATTTTTGAAGACTTCTTTCTTGTTGGTCCCCCAGTGATGGCAGCTGTGATCCTAGACACCTATGTGCGATGCAGGTATCCATTGGCTGAGCTGAGTCGCTGACTGTCGGAAACTGGTGGGGGCCCCTTAAAAAGTGAAAGTGGTTGGGGCCCTGGGGCTCGGGCCCCTCCTTTAACTAGACACAGGTATGCACAGGAGTTACTACAGTAGTGTTGGTGCAGCACTGATTGTGGCGTGCTGCTGTTGATATTGCAGAAGAGCTCCACTTTTGTCTAGTACTGGTGCTTATGCTGCCTGGTGCTGGCTACCCTTGGAGCTTTGGTACATTGTCCCTCCTGAATTCCGGTAAGGCACTAGTTGTGACCCCTTACATTTCAGGTGCTCCAATGAAGCAGTTACTGGGCTTCCAAGCTCTGGTTCCAGTGCTCTGTTGCACCCAGTTGTGCAACATGGAGCTCTTGCTGCTGATGATCTGCTTGATGGTGAAGGGGACGGGTTGATAGGGTAAGAGTTCCAAGTTGGCGCTGCATGGCAAGGGGCAAGCAGGAGGGGGGGGGTAGGAGTCAAAGGGTAGAGCAAAACGCACAGGCAGCAACTCCAGAAAAAAAACAGCAGGGAAACAGTTCCAATAAACATGAAAGATGCAGAAAAATAAAATACTGCTAGAGATGCTAAACATATCTGAGGATGAGAAAAATGACTAATGGTGAGCTCAAGTGAAAGTGATGACAATAAAGATGATGATAATGATAAATTGAAAGGTCATATTCTAAAATGCAACATTCTTGTATAGTTCAATTTGTGCACTTAAATTTGTGAGTACTACAGTATTCTACGTTCTGCTCCGTCACTTAAACTCACACTGGGCATCTCTTTACCCATTTTCTTTATTTGTAAAAGATATATAACCTTTATATCAATAATTGAAAATTGATAGTTGATGAATAGGACAACAACCAAAAGTTTGTATCAGCTGTTTGGTTAAGTGTTTGAATTTTGGTAATTCGTACTTTTACCTACTGCTTCTGGTCTAGCCATGCACTGTTTGTGTACCGTCACTGTCACTGGAAGGCATTGAGTTTTTGCCTTAGCTTTCTAACATGAGGCAAGACCTTTTTCCATGCAAAACAGATTGTTTCACAATTTGGTGACAAGTTTATTATTTTTATCATAAAATTAGGTGGCTTAACCACCGGGTGCTCAAAAGGGAATGTGCTTAAAAACACAGTGTGTGACACTGCCACCGAACCAGAGTCTCATCTCTATAGCTGTTGCACCACCATAGCAGCCCCGCACTGGGGACCACGGTGGCAGCCCCTAATAGGGCAAACATGGCAAGAGACCTTCTATAGCAATAACATTGTTGCGCGCATAATAATCTGTGTGACTGGTTACCCCCAGTGAGGGTCACGGTGCGTGATCTATATGTAAAAACTATATACGTTTACTGACACCTCTAGTCCCTACATACTATGACCCCTTGATACACTTGTCCCCTGGCTATCTATTTTCAATCACCCTGAGCAATAATTACTGTGACTATCTTGGTTCGGTGGCAGTCACACACTGTGTTTTTAAGCACCTTCCCTTTTGAGCATCCAGTGGTTAAGCCAAACTTCAAGTGAAGTTATATTATATCATTTTGTCCGGATATGGGTAGTTTTTGTCTGCCTCAGGCAGTTTTGTAAATAAATTAAAGGATTAAGAAATCCCTGCTGGGACAATTGGCCCACTCTTTGTGCTAAAAGTTTATTATTTCACTCTGTTTTTGTATGTCTTGAATGAGAACGTTCAAGGCAATTGTCTTTGAAGTTAAATTTATCCTTTGCAGTTGAAGGTGTGTTTTTATCCTTCTCTTTCTACCTCACTCTCATTATGATTAAGTTTCAGAAACTCAGTAAAAGAGTTCCAATTTCTTACCATTATTTTCCCCAGTATTTTTTTCTGTTAATTAAGCTTATCGATTTGAGAATTGACAATTAAGAATGCATCTGTTAATCAGAATAAGTAGACAGTGAAGTTCCATGAGCTCGATATTGATTGAATGACAATGAGCAATCCTTTCATTTGCTACATTGTCAAATGAATGCTTCGTCTTGTACTTTATGGTTCAGAGTATGACATTTTGCCAGGTACAGAAATGTAATTTCCATGGACTTTTTAGGTTAGCACCTTCATTTTTATAATAATAAATGATAGATCATGTACCTATCTTCTTCACTTAATACATGAACATGACATACAAAGGATTCTATTCTATTCAGTCTTGGAGTTTATTTTAACAAACCAGGAATCTTTAAATCCAAAATATCATCTGAATGAAAGAAACTCCAAGGAAGGAAGCAGCACTCCAACATAAATAGTGAATGTTTATTCCACCAGTGGTAAGAGCTATGTTTCGGCTGACTCTATGCAGCCATTCTCAAGCATAGTGAAACAGTGATACAGGGCAGGTTTAAATCCTGACATCATGATTACAAAAACAAGTGGTGTGATAATGAGTTGTTGAATCATGCTCAGAAAACATATAAAAGGTATATATAGCATATCATTGTGCAATATTATTACATCATATGATCATAACACAGTATCAAGTGTACAAAAAAGTGTAGCCAATCGATTTTCCCCCGCATGCCATCTAGCCACAGTGTGTAAACATCATGTTAACGATTTGTGTAAACATCATGTTAACACATGTCCTTAACCCGTTGCTAAGCAACATGACACTGCACAGTGAATGAAAAAAAGTAAATAAAGAGAAGCGCGCTCAGTGCTGGAGTACGACTTACTGCGCTGACAGCTAAGTCATATATTCGGGATAGCGCAGATTTTCTCATTAGAATACAGGATATAGAGGTTCCCCCACAGGCCATCTTAGCTTCTCTTGATGTTTGCAGTTTGTATACCAGCATTAATCATGAACGGGGTATGTACTGTGTGAAAAATATTTTGTCCACTTCCACTCATTCAAAGGAATGTCAGGGTTTTGTTCTATATCTTTTGGACATTATTTTATCATGCAACTATTTTCTGTTTGGTGACAGTTACTTCTTGCAATTACACGGGACGGCGATGGGGGCCAATATGGCCCCCACTTATGCCAATATTTTCATGGCAGACTTGGAGGAGGCATTGATATACACGTCACCACTCTTTACACACGTTTTGGGGTGGTGGCGGTATATCGACGATGTCTTCATGATTTGGACAGGTGACACTGAGACTTTTTCAATCTTTTTTGACTTTGTGAATTCGGTGGATCCAGATATTAAATCCACCAAATCTGTTTCTCAATCACAAATTAAATTTTTGGACACCAATGTATACATTAAGGAGAACAAGCTGAAGACTGATCTTTTTGTCAAAGAGACTGACCGGAATAATTTACTGAGATATGACAGTGCACATCCCAGACGCACAGTGGATTCTCTCCCACTCAGCCAGCTTATGAGGGTTCGGAGAATCGTGGATGACCCTAACCGGGTGAACACTAGACTTAATGAAATGTCAAAAAAATTTCTAGCTAGAGGTTACCCTACTCAACTGATTAATAGACACAAGGAAAGGGTAAAGAGACTTGTTAAAACTGACCTGTTGACACCAAACACAAGGGACACTAAGGCCACCAAATAGGATACCTTTTGCATCCACTTTTGGCCCTCAAAGCCAGCTTGCATCAAATTTGATTCGCAAACATTGGACAACCCTTTCCTGTTACCATAGTGACATTAAAGAATTCCAGGTACCTCCACTTTTCTCTTCTAGAAGACCCAGAAATCTAAGGGACAATCTTGTTAAAACTATTGCAAAAAAGAGAGATCGAATGGATTCACAAGCTTAATTCTTTACAACCTCGCGGTTTGAATGTCGACTTTAATGTAAACATTCTGGATTAGATTTACCAGTTTATACCTCATTTAACGATCACACAATGAATGTTGTAAGGAAGTACAAAAAATCCTTTTCTATTGACATATGTTTTTTTGCATTAAATAATATTTCTTTTCTTCTGTTTTTGATCTATTCACATGATGCCTGTTGATAATCAACCCAGAGCGCCGACCGTCAGCCACTACCTTTATTTATTTTTTTCTCTTCTCCTCTCATGGGATCTCCCGGGTCCGCCTGACAGTACGCGGTTAAGGAGTCCCACATTGTGTATTCAACATTAACCTCATACATATGTCCTGCATCTGACCTGACAGCTTCCTCCAGGGTGCCGCCTGACCACATGATGTTGGGCTGAATTCGCCTGGAATCACAACTTTTGTTCATGAAACCCTTGGGAATACACCTTAAGTTATTACTTACCTGTCGCAGCGCAGTCATACCATAGTTTTTGTGACAGCTTTATTGCTCATTAGCTAAATGTGCGCTTGCCCACTTCAAAGATGTCTGCCATCCCACCTGGTAGTTCTCGCAATAGCGGGTCCGATCCCTGAGAGTTTGACAAAGCTATGTGACATGGTGGATCGCAGCTGAGCTGATCACAGCCCTGCGTAGCGATCACACTGCCTTGGCCTGTCACCTCAGGATCTCCTCTACCTTGGTAAGGATAAGCCTCCGTTTGTTGTTGGCGCAGTAAGTCGTACTCCGGCACTGAGCGCGCTTCTCTTTATTTACTTTTTTTGATTTGCTGTGCAGTGTTAAGGACATGTGTTAACATGATGTTTAAACAAATCGTTAACATGATGTCTACACACTGTGGCTAGACGGCGTGCCGCGGAATATCGATTGGCTACACTGTTTTTTGTACACTTGATACTGTGTTATGATCATATGATGTAATAAAATTGCACATTGATATGCTATATATACCTTTTATATGTTTTCTGAGCATGATTCAACAACAACCACCTGTTTTTTTAATCATGATGTCACATCCTGCGGGGGATTTAAACCCGCCCTGTATCACTGTTTCACTATGCTTGAGAATGGCTGCATAGAGTCAGCCGAAACGTAGCTCTTACCACTGGTGGAATAAACATTCACATTTATCTTGGAGTGTTGCTTCCTTCCTTGGAGTTTGTATGCATATGGAATCCTGAGTCGGTTCCTTGAAGCCTGCACCCACATTGGATTTAATCCGGTTATCCACAGTGCTGCTCCTTCTACCTATTTATTTGATCTGAATGAAAGATTTACTATGAGACATGAAAAAGAGGTGCAATTGAGATTTTAAACGGATCCCCTCTCGTTCCCTTCCCAGTACATAGTAAAAATTGCATAGTGTAATAGTTGCATAGTTTATACGGTTGAAAAAAGACACTTGTCCATCAAGTTCAACCAAGGAAGGGTAGGGATTGGATGAGGAAGGGATTTAGGGGAAACAATCCTATATAGCATAACAATTGATGTTATTTAGGTGTAAAAAGGCATCTAGACCCTTCTTGAAGCTCTCCGCTGTCCCTGCAGTGACCAGCGCCTGAGGCAGGCTATTCCACAGATTGACAGTTCTCATAGTAAAAAAGCCCTGTCGCCTCCGGTGATTAAACCTTGGTTTCTCCAAACGGAGACGGTGCCCCCTCGTCTTTTGATTTGATTTAATCTGGAACAACTTCCCACCATATTTTTTGTATGGACCATTCATATATTTATATAAATTAATCATGTCCCCTCGTAGTCGTCTCTTTTCCAGACTAAATAAATCTAGTTGTTTTAATCTTTCCTCATAACTAAGACCCTCCATACTCCTTATCAGTTTTGTGGCTCTACGTTGAACCCTCTCCAGCTCCAGGGCATCCTTTTTATGGACCGGTGCCCAGAACTGGACAGCATATTCCAGGTGTGGCCGAACCAATGCCTTGTAAAGTGGTAATATTACATCCCTATCACGAGAGTCCATTCCACTTTTGATACATGACATGATCCTACTAGCTTTAGAGGCAGCTGATTGACATTGACATGCTGTTATTCAATTTATGATCTACTAGTACCCCCAGGTCTTTCTCAACAAGGGACTCTCCCAGATTTACTTTTTTTAAATTCATTATATTTTCCTTTTTTTTCTTTAGCTCTACATGTCACAGCATATGGCTGTGTTGGTCCTTGAAAAATTGCAATGCCAAACTGTTTTTCAGGTACTGACCACAGTTGTGTGCCATAGTGTCAAAACTTACATCCGTGTAGTGACAGCACAGCTCAGTAGCTTTTCAGGTCTATATATCCCAGGACCTAAAATGATTTAACTTAGTCACCAGTAGCTACCAACGCTTATTACAAACAGAAATCTATTCTATTACAATCCACCACTACATAAAGAAGCAATATTATATATTAATTTATGAAATTAGGTCACTCTGTACATAAACTTAAAACTATATGATTATTACCCAGACACTCCAATGGCATTGGATTAAATTTGTTGACACCATACACAGAACATCAAGTTCTTTATGGTAAGAACATAAGTCAACAAAAGTAGTTGTGGATAAAAATCTGTCCATAGTCATGTGATGTCGCACAGGAGCACTAGCCATTATTTTAACAGAGAGTAATTAGATCTGTGTGATAATTACAGCTCATGCACCTGCCTGTCCATCACATGACCATGGTCAGATTTCTATCCACTGGAAGTAAACACAGAAGCTTCCTATAGCAGGAAAGCAAGCAGAGATCTAGAAAACCACGCTAAATTAATATAGAAAGTATATTGTAAAATTGTATAACTTTTCCTCACACAAACCATATCAATTATTAGCTGAAAGAGGAAAACCCCTTTGACTATTTTTTCCAGATACTCTTCAATCAAGATTTTAGACTGACTGAATAATTATTATCACAATTGGTCCTTAAAAATATTGTCAATGGTAGCATGGTCTGTGACAGTAGTGTATCAGCATTTACAGTAGTGTTTGTATTACCTCTCACATTGTTCTCAAAAGAAACAGTGTTACCCCTCACCTGATCAAGATTAAACTGCCCATACCAGCACTAAAAGTAGAAATGATGGAAATGTTAGATTGTCAGTCAATTTTTTTTAACCTCTGATCATTTGTTTTTTGTTCGAAAAATAATTCTTTTTCGAACATAATCTTTATAGTCTTTCATTCTTGTGTGACTTTAGATATTTTCAATTTTTTTTTTTTGCAAAAGAATATGCCTAATAGAGTTATGTTAAGCGTTTTAAAAATAACTTGAAATAAGTTTTCAAAAATATGGGATATGGTGATTCATGTGGAAAAAAACTGCCTAATTGAATAACTTTTGACTGTTGGAGTGAGATAATGAAGGTAGAAAAGATCATACAAATTGGTTAATGCAAAGAAAAGCTGTTGTGACCTTAATGAAACCTTTATTTTAATTATGTATCTTTTGTTATTATTGAACATGTAAAACTAATTACTTTCATTTATTACCATTTTCTATGAAGCTAGAGTAAAGGTGTCAGAACAACAACTTCTTGATCAACTATAGTTCAACAACATATCACCATGGTTTCCGCTGTAGAAACTGTGTCAGATGTCATTGTTTGGGAATGTACAGGGGGCTAGGTGTTTTTCCTGCAATGGTTGATGTAAGAAAAATCTATTATTATATTCTTGTTATTCAAAGAGCTTTCAAAAGAAAAAAAAACCTCACAAAGACACTTTTTATCAAGCAGATTAATCTTGTCTGTAAAATTCATTTAAGGACAGTGTTGTATCTGTGCCTGCACCATACTCCATATGTCTGTAGGGACACTGATAAGTGTCATTCTGTTTCTTTCTGTCTTTGCTAGTCTGAAAACTGGTGTATTCCTTTTCAACCTGTCTCCTCCAAACTCTTCTCTGTTTCGCTTAAGATTGACAAAATCCATTATGGATCCACTATGATTAACACAATTTCTTCCCACTCTCTTTGTTTCCCTTCTGATGTCAGAGAACTGGTCCAATCATCTTTTGGACTGGGGCCCTGGCATAGAATATAATGTTTTGTTGTAATATAGTGTTTTGTGGACTATTGCTCTTTTCAGCCATAGTATTGTGCTGTGTTTATTCTGCCTTCTGGTATCTTTCTCCAGTTGCCTGGTGACTTGTTGACTATCCTTCTGCCTAGTGATCATATACTGCATTGTCCTCCTAGTTCTGACCTATATTTGTTAACTAGCTCACTTTGTATTGTTTTCTTTTTGTCTCCATATGTGCATTTTGGCCCAGAAAGAGAACATCAACCAGTTATCTCCTACTGCTTAGGCTAGATAGGGCAATCGAGCCGGGACGACTGAGAAGGGGGTTTAGTCTCAAAGTGCACTGTCCTTGTCTATCCTTTCAGTCCACCCCTTCTGTTACCTTAACCTGCATTATAGAGAGTTTATGCATTTCAGATTATTTTAGTAAATATATACTCTATAAGGTTTTAGAGCATAATACATTTTAAATGGGGTTCAACAGAGATAAGTAAATTTATTTGTCAATTAGGTAAAAATTTGGCAGAATTCTTCAGCCAAGTAATTAAATTCATTATAATTCACTTTGTACAAATCTTTCAAAATGGCATCTGTTTCATTAATCCAATAACTGAGGGAGGGGGATCGGTGAGGGATAAAAATGTGTTTTAGAGGAATATAGGGGTAATGCACTCTTTTTTCAGTACTATTACAGCAGTTTTGTTTCACACCTGTTCAATTCAGACCTTAATAGAATAATCTGAAATTTTTTTCACGGCTTTACTGAAGTGAATTCTGACAGATTTGATCATCCTTGGTGGTATTTGGAGACAAATAAACACTCAGATAGAAAGAATGAATTAGTTACTCACCGGTAATTCCATTTCCATTAGTCCACCATGACGGCCCACCTGGAGGATGCCCCTTGACCTCTGTAGGGACAGGAAGAAGAGAGGTTAAATTCCCCTCCCCGCATCCTCCCACCAGTGACTTCAAAATAACCACACTGAGGAAGATGCAACAATGATTTATTTATATGTTTTCATCACATACAGTTTCATCATTGTGAATACCACATAACTTATAACAAGCAAGGGAGGGAAACTATAGGCCGTCATGGTGGACTAATGGAAATGGAATTACCGGTGAGTAACTAATTCATTCTTTCCACTTCGTCCCCCATGACGGCCCACCTGGAGACTTACAATATGAGTAGTCTTTTAGGGAGGGATCACTGCTTGAAGCACTTTTCTCCCGAAGGACAGATCCTTCGAGGAGGGCAAGTCAAGTCTATAGTGTTTAGAGAAGGTAGAAGAGGAAGTCCAAGTTGCTGCTTTGCAGATCTGTTCTAAGGAGGCCCCTCTTTTCTCTGCCCAGGAGGTGGATACAAGATCTGCCCTCTTGTGGAATGTGCCCTTATTCCTGATGGTACTGGAATCTCTTGGGTGTCGTAACAAGAAGATATCGCCATCCTTAGCCATCTAGCGATGGTTGCCTTGGACGCCTTCCTCCCCTTATTTTTCCCCTGGAATTGGAGAAATAGGTTAGAATCAACTCGCCAGGATTCAGTTATTTCCAAGTATTTAACGACAGAACGTCTTACATCTAGAGTGTGCCATTCGCGTTCTCTCTCTGAGGACGAATACTTGCAGAAGGAAGGTAATATGATCTCTTGACCTCTATGGAACTCCGAGACCACCTTTGGGATGAAATTTGGGTCCAGTGTGAGAATAATTCTATCATCAAGAACCCTCATATAGGGTTCCTTAATAGAAATTGCCTGGAGTTCACCTAGTCTCCTTGCTGAGGTGATTGCTACCAGGAAAACTGTCTTTAGTGTCAGGTTTTTTACACTAGCAGAAGAAATTGGTTCAAAAGGCTCCTTAATTAAAGCATTTAAGACCAGAGAAAGATCCCATGAAGAGGTCCTTTTAAGGACCCGAGGTTTTAATCTAGAGGCTGCTAGAATGAATCTTTTCACCCACCTGTGCTCGATGAGGGGTTGATCGAAGAAAGCACTTAGGGCTGATACCTGGACCTTTAGAGTACTTGTGGAAAGTCCCAACTCCAAACCCTTTTGAAGGAAGTCAAGAACCTGCAAGATATTGGGGTTAGATTGACATGGTGGATTATCTGCACAGAAAGAACAAAATTTTTTCCAAATCTTGTGATAAATGGCAAAAGTGACAGGTTTTCTACTTGCCTTCAGGGTGTTTATAACAGCAGAGGATAGTCCTTGGGACTTCATATAGTCCGATTCAGGATCCATGCTGATAACTGGAGTCTTCCTGGATCTGGATGGGATATTGGACCCTGTACCAGGAGATCTTCTGACACTGGTAGTATGACTGGATCCTGAGTGGACATCCGCTTCAGAATCGGGTACCAGCTCTTTTTGGGCCAATTTGGGCACACAAATATGGTCTGCGTCTTCTCTAGATAAATTTTCTCTAACACTCTGGCGATCAGGGGAATAGGGGGGAAGGCGTAGGCGAGAGTGGTGTTCCAAGAGTGGGAGAATGCATCCAGACGATTTCTTGTCTCCCCTTTTTCCAAGGAAAAAAAGTGTCGACACTTGGAGTTTCTTTTTGTCGCAAACAAATCTATTTGAGGTTCTCCCCAAAGGGAGGATAGATACTGGAATATCTCCTCTTTTATGCACCACTCGTTGGGAAGTATTTTCCTTCGGCTGAGGAAATCCGCCGTGGTGTTCTCTGTTCCCTTTAGATGGGTAGCCGAGATTGATAGGACATGGTCCTCTGCCCACAAAAATATTTGCCGTGTTAAGGACATCAGTAATGGGGATCTGGTCCCCCCTTGCCTCTTCAGGTATGATACTGTCGTGGTGTTGTCGGACAGTATCAACAGGTGATGTCCTGCTAATTGAGCAGTGTTTGAGCTGAGTACTTCCCAAACCGCCCTTAGTTCTCGATAGTTGGACGACCTTCTGGAGATCTCCTCTGTCCAGGAGCCCTGCGTCAACTTTTGAGGAAGCACTGCTCCCCAACCACTCTTGCTGGCATCTGTCTGTATGGTGATATACGGACTGTTCCTCCAGAAGATTCCCCTGTCTAGATTTGTGTCCATCAGCCACCACTTGAGATCTTCCTTGACTGACGCGGGGATTGATACCTTTTTGTCCAGTCCCTCCGAACTCCTGTTCCAGGACCTTAGGACCCATTTCTGGAGAACTCGAGTATGGGCTTGGCACCAGGCCACTGAGGAGATGCATGCTGTTAATAGTCCTAGGACCTTCATAGCGCCCCTGATGGAGATAAGAGACCTTCTCCGGAATCTTCTTAACTCCTCCTTGATATGAGCCCTCTTTTCCTGTGGAAGGAATGACATTTGCAAGCATGAGTTTAAATTCACTCCCAGGAATTTCTTTACTGTGGCTGGTGATAAATCTGATTTGGGGTAATTTATGATCCAGCCTAGTCTTTCTAAAGTTCCTATTGTGATGTCCCTTGAGGAAATTAGGTTCTGTTTGTTTTGTCCAATAACCAGTAGGTCGTCTAGATATGGAATAATCAGTATGTCCTGCTGTCTTAGGAACGCCACCACCTCTATCATCACCTTGGTGAAGGTTCTGGGGGCTGAGGATATACCGAAAGGGAGTGCACGAAATTGAAAATGTAACGTGGAACCCCCCGGAGAAAAAACAGAGAACCTTAGGAACTTTTGTGAAGACGGGTGAATGGGGACGTGATAATATGCGTCCTTTAGGTCTATAGTGCACATTACAGCATTTTTGTGGATAATGTGGGTGGCAGACCTTACCGACTCCATCCTGAACTTGTTGTAGACGATGAAGTCGTTGAGTCGTTTCAGGTTGATTATCAGCCTGTTCGATCCGTTCCGCTTCTTTACAAGAAAAAGAGAAGAATAAAATCCTTGCTTTTCTTGTTCCTGAGGAACCTGGGTAATAACTCCAGAAGACAATAAGGATGATATTTCTTGCCAGATTAGATAGTGGGACATTTCTGATGTATGGGGAGAGGGTGGTAGGTAACTTGTAGGAGGAAGCTTCTTGAAGTCTATCTTGTATCCTTGAAGAAGGATGTCTAGAACCCAAGGATTTGAGGTGATTTTTAACCATTCCTCTCTGAACTTCAATAATCTTCCTCCTACTCTGGCGTCACTGTTTCTTGTTTCTGTTGGGATCGGATGATGTTGAAAAGAGAAACCCTTTACCTTTTCCTCCTTTCGGGTAGCTCCAGCGACCCCTTTTCCCCTTATCTTTGTATTCCTCTCTTTGGCCTTTAAAGTCCCGAAAGGGCTGCTTCCTGGGTATTGGCTTATTCTCCGGGAAACCCTTTCTCTTATCTGATGCCCTTTCCAAGATGGTATCAAGTTCAGGGCCAAAGACAAATTCGCCTGAAAAGGGAAGACCACATAGCTTTGTTTTTGAGCGGATATCCCCATTCCACTGCTTCAGCCACAGCGCCCTTCTTGAAGCATTTGTCAGGGCTCCTTCTTTTGAAGAGAACCGTACACCTTCAGCTGCCGCGTCTGCTAAGAAGGACGTTGCTGATTTTAATAGAGGGAAATTCTCTAAAATTGTAGTTCTGGGAGTTCCTTCTTTAATATGAGATTCGAGCTCGTTCAGCCAATACAGGAGATTCCTCGCGACTAGGTGGCCGTTAAATTTGATTTCAGACCCCACATGGATGTTTCCCAAGCTTTTTTCAGCAGAGAGTCAGATTTCCTGTCCATGGGGTCTCTAAGCTGCGCTGCGTCCTCAAACGGCAGGTCTGTCTTCCTTACTATTTTAGTAACCTGCACGTCCACTTTGGGACAGGAATCCCATAGTTTAGAGTCTTCAGGCTCAAAAACCAATCTCTTCCTAAAGTTTTTTGATATAAGGATCCTCTTCTCTGGTTCCTTCCATTCTTCATACACTAACTCTTTGAGGGTGTCATTTAAGGGAAACACCCTCTGGTGCTTTGCTTTTAACCCACCAAACAGCTCGTCTTCTTTAGATTGGGGTACAACCACATCCTCAATTTCTAATGTCTGTCTGATGGCCTTCAGTAAATCATCCAATTCATCTATTGGGAAAAGATGTCTGGATTCAGCAGATTTTATAAAATCCTGGGGGTTTAAGGAGTCTTCCGTCTCTATTATAGAACAAGAAGGAGTCTCTGAATCACTTCCTGCCTCAGATGGTGACGACCCCAGTTCCAATCTGGGCTTTTTACACGGGGGAGCCCTAGATGTAGCAGCGGCAATAGATGAGAAAACCTTCTCTTCTATGAACCCTTTGAGCTCGTCTAGGAAGGATGATTTCTCCTCTCGCATGAAGTTATCAATACATACTTTACAGATTGGTTTCTTATATGAATCTGGCATAGAGTGGTTACACATGTTACATTTCCTGGTCCTGGTTTTATCCGATTTCTCGGGTCTTTCAGGCCTGCTAGCCTTATCCCCCTTCTCCTCCTTGCCTTTCCCCTTAGACCCCAGGTCTTTTTCCTAAAAGGCAAATATAGGAGACTAATAACCCACAAACATTGCATACACAGTGGCAATATCCCCTGCATTCGCCCCACTTACAGATACTGGAGGGTGCAGGAAGATAGGGTTAACTTCGTCAGTCATAGTAGACAGCGGAAGATTTAGATGCAGATACTGGAGCCGTAGTCACCTGAACAACTAGACCTCAGATCATAGTGATCTACCTGCTTTAAATACCTTAATGGGGAGCCCATCCCCCTTAGAAGCGGCTGTGGTCCGCGTCCCACGGCTCCCAGTGATGCTGCGCGGTTTTCCCCGTCACTTCCGGTCGCGGCCGGAAGTCGTCACCAGACTACGGGCTGCTGGGAAATGTAGTTTTCTTCGGCCGCGCGCGCGTGTAATCAGAATTGCGGCGCGGCGGCCAGTCAACGGACCCCTGGACGGCTACAAGGAGGACCCTGGATCGACCGAGAGCCGGGGCCGCCGGGATTTCGCCGTGGACGGCATCACCCGTGAGTAATTCTTCGTCCCCCCCCCCCACACACCTGGAGGAGAGAGGGCACCTCTCTATGACCTGCCTCGGTAGGGACAGGAAGAACACTGGTGGGAGGATGCGGGGAGGGGAATTTAACCTCTCTTCTTCCTGTCCCTACAGAGGTCAAGGGGCATCCTTCAGGTGGGCCGTCATGGGGGACGAAGTGGAAAAGAGAGATTTCTACAAATCTTTGCAAACAGTTATGTCTCACTCAGATATGTTAAAGAATCATATTTTTAAAAAAGTTTTTAAAAGTGGTTTCCATGTGGTCCATGAAAAGGCTGAAATAGAACTTGTACGTTCTAGCAGTGTTATAAAGGAAAAACTTGGACTGATATTGACTAGACCTATATTAACATGTATTAAAAAATCCAGGTTCTATTTGAGATCTAAAAAGGGTTGTGTCTGAGTTTGGAGCTCTCAGAGTGAGTGGGCTTAGTTTTTGTGATAACTAATTGGTGTTGGGATGATCGGGGGAGGTATCACACATGAAGGTCAGTCACCTCTAGTAGTGATATGAAGGACACTATAAGTAAATTCTGCAGGACATCCAACATCCACTTGTGTTGCTTCTCATGGCAGAGTTTCAAAATGTGTTTTTTCAGCAGGAAAATGCCTGCTGATATACACCAAAGGTTTCTCAGGAATATGATTGTCAGACTACAATACTTTCATGCCTTACCTGCTTGAAGGTTTATTTCCATGTTTATGATAAAGAATATATAGGTCAAAGTGGCATACCAATCTCGCCAACTGTTAAGAATCTTGGAAGCTCAGTTGCAACATCTGACGGCAAGTATAATACAGAATATCGTACAGTACCTATATGCCTCTTTGCTCGTAGCTACTGTAGGTAAGAAGCCTCTAAACAGAACTTCCATTAAAGTCGGCTGCACTGGGTTACCAGAGATCAGGAGAAAGGAGACCTACAAGTCTTTTTTCATAAATGGAGTGATGTGGTGTATTACCACCACTTATGAACTGAGTGCTGTAGGGAATAGAGTAATGGTGAAGTAGATTCCCATCCACTATAGTTGTGTAAGGGCACAGCTGCTCCCATTAAAGGGTATTCAAGGATTTGTATTCTGTAAACATGCAAGGGCTCCTGCATTCAGACCTCCAGTAGTCACACAATTCATTTATCAGTAATCCTCTAGATGTTCTCATTTTTTTTTATATTGTAAAACCATTTTCAACTACGTAAATAATGATGAAGGGAATGCTTGAAAACATTATTGTGAAAGCAGTCACTTTGGGCACATTTTCCTGTTTTAATACATTTTTATTGTCAATTATTATATGGATTGAGAAAAAGTAAAATATTTGGATGGGAAAATGCTGTATATTCTTCTCTTCTTCAAAGCATATGGTCTACTATACATGCTACTTCACCTATTTAGTTCCTATTTGGCATTAAAACACCATCAGATAATAGCATTGTTCAGTGAAGCACATTAAAGTTTTTGCAAATTACTTGCTTCCAACTGGGTTCATTTTCTCCTTCAAGGATTGTTTCACAGGCTAAATGTTAGTAATGAATACATAAAAATACTGAATTCCAAGTACAATAAATCATTGTATGTCGTGCTGTGTGGCATATACCATGCCTAATCCTTTATGTCCAGCTTGTCCTATGTCAAGTAAACTTTATGCTTGCACAATTATTGTAATTATAACATTTGTTCTGCATTAAAAGAGTTGTCATGTTTTATTTGTACTTCATACAATGTATTATATGTAGAGATGAGCGAACACTAAAATGCTCGGGTACTCGTTATTCGAGACGAACTTTTTCCGATGCTCGAGTGCTCGTCTCGAATAACGAACCCCATTGAAGTCAATGGGAGACTCGAGCATTTTTCAAGGGGACCAAGGCTCTGCACAGGGAAGCTTGGCCAAACACCTGGGAACCTCAGAAAAGGATGGAAACACCACGGAAATGGACAGGAAACAGCAGGGGCAGCATGCATGGATGCCTCTGAGGCTGCTTAATCGCACCATTATGCCGAAATTATGGGCAACAGCATGGCCATGACAGAGTGACAGAATGAAGCTAGATAGCATGTAAAACATCCAATAATTGACCCTGACACTATAGGGGACGGCATGCAGAGGCAGAGGCAGCGGCAGCAGGCTAGAGAGTGGCATGGCGACATACCCTAATTGGACTCAGGCTTCAAACCAATGGGTGTCAGAGAGGAACCAAAGGAGGTGAGCAAGAAGCGCTCAAATAATATCGGTACATGATAAAAGTTTGCCAGTATATTTTGTGGATTACACAGCAGGGTGGCGACAAAGTTAACATGGAAGCCATGAAAACAACCCAAAATTCTGCCTGACACAGCTCGTTTGATAAGGGGACCATGTATGCTTACAGTTCATGCCAGTCGCTGCACTGGCTGCCAGTCTCCTTTCGAATACAGTTTAAAATAATAATAACCCTCATCCATAAAGCTCTGTATAATGCTGCACCCCCCTACCTCTCCTCTCTTATCTCAGTCTATCGCCCAACCCGTGCTCTTAGATCCGCCAGTGATCTTAGATTAACCTCTACCCTAGTGCGGACCTCCCACTCGCGTCTCCAAGACTTCTCTAGAGCTGCACCAATTCTATGGAATGCTCTGCCCTGGACTATCAGACTAATACCTAACCTCCAAAGTTTCAAACGTGCTCTTAAAACCCATTTCTTTAGGCAAGCCTATAACACTCATTAACTGCATGAAGTTTTAACTCTTCTACTAACCCGTCCTGTGTCGTCCTCCCATCTGTTATCCAGCAACCAACAGGCACCAGACTTCTCTGCAGTCCCATTCACCCTGGACCTGGTATATAAGATGACGGCTGAGTGGTTCAAGCGACAGCAATTCCATTTATTATATTTTTTTCTATTCCCTAAGAAGAATGGCTTGACCATTAAATATTCTTTTACCTCGTGTTACCCCATCATCTTCATAAACCGTAAGCTCTGGCGAGCAGGGACCTCACTCCTGTTGTTCCATACAAATGTTGTGCTCTGTTACATTACATTTGTATTTGTTTCCTATGATTTGTAAAGCGCTACAGAATATGATGACGCTATATAAATAAAGATTATTATTATTATTATTATGGAGGCAGTGAACTAGTAGTAGATTAAAGGTGCTGCAACTATGTTAGTTGGATCTTGGGATGGAGCTGGCGCTCTGCAGCCAGGCGAGCTTTTGCCAATCCAAGCCCCTGTCTCTAGGCTACTCCCCAAACAGCACTTCTAAGAACCTTTTGTATAAGATCAAGTGTAGTAGCGTTCTTATAAGTTTAGGATATGGCGGGTGAGGGGAATGTAAACAGATGCGCAAGAAGCGCTGAAATAATATCCCTAAATGGTAAAAGTTTGCAAGTATATTTTGTGGATTACACAGCAGGGTGGCGACAAAGTTAACAACTTTGATGTGGAATGCCCTGTAATAGCTCTTGGGCGGTGTGCCTTTTATCGCCTAGGCTCAGCAGTTTCAGCACCGCCTGCTGTCGCTTAGCGATGGCACTGCTGCTGTGCCTAGAGCTACCGACTGATGGCGCCATGCCCACGGATGGTAATTCGGAGGAGGAGGAGGTGGAGGAGGGGTGGGAGGAGGTATAGTAGGCCTTTGAGACCTGGACCGAGGTAGGCCCCGCAATTCTCTGCGTCGGCAGTATATGACCAGCCCCAGGGTCAGACTCGGTCCCAGCCTGCACCAAGTTAAGTGTAGTAGCGTTCTTATAAGTTTGGGATATGGCGGGTGAGGGGAATGTAAACAGATGCGCAAGAAGCGCATGATGCGCATGGAGCTGGCGCTCCGCTGCCAGGCGAGCTTTCGCCAATTCAAGCCCCTGTCTCTAGGCTACTCCCCAAACAGCACTTCTAAGAACCTTTTGTATAAGATCAAGTGTAGTAGCGTTCTTATAAGTTTAGGATATGCCGGGTGAGGGGAATGTAAACAGATGCGCAAGAAGCGCATGATGAGCATGGAGCTGGCGCTCCGCTGCCAGGCGAGCTTTCGCCAATTCAAGCCCCTGTCTCTAGGCTACTCCCCAAACAGCACTTCTAAGAACCTTTTGTATAAGATCAAGTGTAGTAGCGTTCTTATAAGTTTAGGATATGCCGGGTGAGGGGAATGTAAACAGATGCGCAAGAAGCGCTGAAATAATATCCCTAAATGGTAAAAGTTTGCCAGTATATTTTGTGGATAACACAGCAGGGTGGCGACAAAGTTAACAACTTTGATGTGGAATCCATGAAAACAACCCAAATTTCTGCCTGACACACCTCGTTTGATAAAGGGACGATGTATGGAGGCAGCTATATGGACGACTTTTGGAGGTAGCAATGGAGACAACGTGTGGAGGCTGCTATGGAGACAATTTAATTTGGATAGTGCCTGTATGTGGCAGTCCCAAACATTTTTCAAACCAGAGGAGCAGGTAGGTGGCCCTCCAGTAAAATGGAATAGATTGAGTGCCTGTATGTGGCAGTCCCAAAAATGTTTCAAACCAGAGGAGCAGGTAGGTGGCCCTGCAGTAAAATGGAATAGATTGAGTGCCTGTATGTGGCAGTCCCAAAAATTTTTCAAACCAGAGGAGCAGGTAGGTGGCCCTCCAGTAAAATGGAATAGATTGAGTGCCTGTATGTGGCAGTCCCAAAAATGTTTCAAACCAGAGGAGCAGGTAGGTGGCCCTGCAGTAAAATGGAATAGATTGAGTGCCTGTATGTGGCAGTCCCAAAAATGTTTCAAACCAGAGGAGCAGGTAGGTGGCCCTGCAGTAAAATGGAATAGATTGAGTGCCTGTATGTGGCAGTCCCAAAAATTTTTCAAACCAGAGGAGCAGGTAGGTGGCCCTCCAGTAAAATGGAATAGATTGAGTGCCTGTATGTGGCAGTCCCAAAAATGTTTCAAACCAGAGGAGCAGGTAGGTGGCCCTGCAGTAAAATGGAATAGATTGAGTGCCTGTATGTGGCACTCACAAAAATTGTTTCAAACAGAGGACCGGGTAGGTGGCCCTCCAGAAAAATTAAATGCATGAAGTACTATAGCAAGAGCCAGTGGGCCCTGTCAAAAAATAGCCATTTTCCTCTGCTTTACTGTACAAAGAGGAGGAGAAGGAGGAAAATGAGGAGGAGGAGGAGTGGATCAATTATTCAGGTTGAGCTTCCTTCACCTGGTGGAGATTGGAAATTCTGAGAAATCCAGCCTTTATTCATTTTAATAAGCGTCAGCCTGTCAGCGCTGTCAGTCGACAGGCGTGTACGCTTATCGGTGATGATGCCACCAGCTGCACTGAAAACCCGCTCGGACAAGACGCTAGCGGCAGGGCAGGCAAGAACCTCCAAGGCGTACAGCGCCAGTTCGTGCCACATGTCCAGCTTTGAAACCCAGTAGTTGTAGGGAGCTGTGTGATCATTTAGGACGATGGTATGGTCAGCTACGTACTCCCTCACCATCTTTCTGTAAAGATCAGCCCTACTCTGCCGAGACTGGGGACAGGTGACAGTGTCTTGCTGGGGTGACATAAAGCTGGCAAAAGCCTTGTAAAGCGTACCCTTGCCAGTGCTGGACAAGCTGCCTGCTCGCCTACTCTCCCTCGCTACTTGTCCCGCAGAACTACGCACTCTGCCGCTAGCGCTGTCAGAAGGGAAATACTGTTTCAGCTTGTGCACCAGGGCCTGCTGGTATTCATGCATTCTCACACTCCTTTCCTCTCCAGGGATGAGAGTGGAAAGATTTTGCTTGTACCGTGGGTCCAGGAGAGTGAACACCCAGTAATCGGTGCTGAAATAAATTCTTTGAACGCGAGGGTCACGGGATAGGCAGCCTAGCATGAAATCTGCCATATGCGCCAGAGTACCAACGCGTAAGAATTCACTCCCCTCACTGGCCTGACTGTCCATTTCCTCCTCCTCCAACTCCTCCAACTCCTCTTCTTCTGCCCATACACGCTGAACAGTAAAGGAATCAACAATGGTCCCCTCTTGTGTCTCACCAACATTCTCCTCCTCTTCCTCCTCATCCTCCTCCACCTCCACCTCCTCCGATATGCGCTGAGAAACAGACCTGAGGGTGCTTTGGCTATCAACAAGGGAATATTCTTCCCCTGTCTCTTGTGACGAGCGCAAAGCTTCCGACTTCATGCTGACCAGAGAGTTTTTCAACAGGCCAAGCAGCGGGATGGTGAGGCTGATGATGGCGGCATCGCCACTGACCATCTGTGTTGACTCCTCAAAGTTACTCAGCACCTGACAGATATCAGACATCCACGTCCACTCCTCATTGTAGACTTGAGGAAGCTGACTGACCTGACTACCAGTTCTGGTGGAAGTTGACATCTGGCAGTCTACAATCGCTCTGCGCTGCTGGTAAACTCTGGATAACATGGTCAGTGTTGAATTCCACCTCGTGGGCACGTCGCACAACAGTCGGTGAGCGGGCAGTTGGAGGCGGCGCTGCGCTGCCCTGAGAGTGGCAGCATCTGGGCTGGACTTCCTGAAATGCGCACAGATGCGGCGCACCTTCGTGAGCAAATCAGACAGATTGGGGTATGTCTTGAGGAAACGCTGAACTATCAGATTTAACACATGGGCCAGGCATGGCACATGTGTCAGTCTGCCGAGTTGCAGAGCCGCCACCAGGTTACGGCCGTTGTCACACACAACCATTCCCGGCTTGAGGTTCAGCGGTGCCAGCCACAGATCAGTCTGCGCCGTGATGCCCTGTAATAGCTCTTGGGCGGTGTGCCTTTTGTCGCCTAGGCTCAGCAGTTTGAGCACCGCCTGCTGTCGCTTAGCGACGGCACTGCTGCTGTGCCTAGAGCTACCGACTGATGGCGCCGTGCCCACGGATGGTAGTTCGGAGGAGGAGGTGGAGGAGGGGTGGGAGGAGGAGGAGGCATAGTAGGCCTGAAACACCTGGACCGAGGTAGGCCCCGCAATCCTCGGCGTCGGCAGTATATGAGCAGCCCCAGTGTCAGACTCGGTCCCAGCCTCCACCAAGTTAACCCAATGTGCCGTCAGCGATATATAGTGGCCCTGCCCGGCAGCACTCGTCCACGTGTCCGTGGTCAGGTGGACCTTGTCAGAAACGGCGTTGGTCAGGGCACGGATGATGTTGTCTGACACGTGCTGGTGCAGGGCTGGGACGGCACATCGGGAAAAGTAGTGGCGGCTGGGGACCGAATACCGAGGGGCGGCCGCCGCCATGAGGTTGCGAAAGGCCTCGGTCTCTACTAGCCTATAGGGCAGCATCTCCAGGCTAAGCAATCTGGAGATGTGCACATTAAGGGCTTGGGCGTGCGGGTGGGTTGCACTATATTTGCGTTTCCGCTCCAGCGTCTGGGGTATGGAGAGCTGAACGCTGGTGGATGCTGTGGAGGATCGTGGAGGCGACGATGGGGTTTTTGTGGCAGGGTCCTGGGCAGGGGGCTGACTAGCAGCTGACACAGGGGAAGGAGCAGTGGTGTGCACGGCCGGAGGTGAACGGGCTTGTTGCCACTGAGTGGGGTGTTCATATGCCTGCGCATACTGGTGGTAGTTAAGCTAGTAGTGGTGGAACCCCTGCTGAGCCTGGTTTGGCAAATGTTGCACACCACAGTCCGTCGGTCATCCGGTGTTTCCTTAAAGAACCTCCAGACTTCTGAAGATCTAGCCCTCGCCGCAGGAGCCCTCGCCACGGGAGCTTCACTAGTTGACACATTTGGCGCTGATGCACCAGCTCTGGCCCTGCCTCTCCGTCTGGCCCCACCACTGCCTCTTCCAACCTGTTCTGGTCGAGGACTCTCCTCCGTCTCAGAAGCACTGTGTTCACC
Source organism: Engystomops pustulosus (assembly GCF_040894005.1). Classification (NCBI taxonomy): domain Eukaryota; kingdom Metazoa; phylum Chordata; class Amphibia; order Anura; family Leptodactylidae; genus Engystomops; species Engystomops pustulosus. The sequence goes on from NC_092412.1 coordinate 74,706,744, forward strand.
CGGCCTCTCAACCCAGCTTGGGTCTGTCACCTCATCATCCTCCGATCCCTCAGTCTGCTCCCCCCTCGGACTTCCTGCCCTGACAACAACTTCCCCACTGTCTGACAACCGTGTCTCCTCATCGTCGGACACCTCTTTACACACTTCCACTACGTCAAGAAGGTCATCATCACCCACAGACTGTGACTGTTGGAAAACCTGGGCATCGGAAAATTGCTCAGCAGCAACCGGACAAGTGGTTTGTGACTGTGGGAAGGGTCCAGAAAACAGTTCCTCAGAGTATGCCGGTTCAAATGCCAAATTTTCCTGGGAGGGGGCAGACTGGGGGGGAGGAGGCTGAGGTGCAGGAGCTGGAGGAGTGGCGATTTCGGTGACATGGGTGGACTGCGTGGAAGACTGACTGGTGGTGGACAAATTGCTCGAAGCATTGTCAGCAATCCACGACATCACCTGTTCGCACTGTTCTGGCCTCAACAGTGCTCTACCACGAGTCCCAGTAACTTCAGACATGAACCTAGGGAGTGTAACTCTGCGGCGTTCCCCTGCTCCCTCATCAGCAGGTGGTGTCTCACCCCGCCCAGGACCACGGCCTCTGACCCCTGCAGTAGTTGGACGCCCACGTCCCCGCCCTCGTCCTCTACCCCTAGCCCTCGGGTTAAACATTTTTAAAATGAGAGTTATAACTTTATTTTTTTTTTTACTTTTTTTTGTTTATTTTTGTGTTTTTTTTTTTTTTTTGTGTTTTTTTTTTTTTTTTTGAGTTTTTAAAACCAAACAATGCTATCCTATTGCTATGGCTATTTTCTAGCCAAGTATCAAAGCACACTACTATGCCAGATGAGATGACACTGAGTTAGTGCCTAATTGAAATCCAACCCCTACTAAATTTTCCCACTTCGGTCTTTGCTATGGATATGTGCGTCACTAAGCGCAGAACACAGCGGTCGCAAGTCTCACTACAAATTGCTCAGAATTGGCTAGTACATGCACTGCAGAAAGTACAGCCACCAGCAGATCAACCAGAAATCAAATATATAGAACGCTACTGTATGCGTAAGTAAGCTCTTTGTATTCTCCTATGGCTATTTTCTAGCCAAGTATCAAAGCACACTACTATGCCAGATGAGATGACACTGAGTTAGTGCCTAATTGAAATCCAACCCCTACTAAATTTTCCCACTTCGGTCTTTGCTATGGATATGTGCGTCACTAAGCGCAGAACACAGCGGTCGCAAGTCTCACTACAAATTGCTCAGAATTGGCTAGTACATGCACTGCAGAAAGTACAGCCACCAGCAGATCAACCAGAAATCAAATATATAGAACGCTACTGTATGCGTAAGTAAGCTCTTTGTATTCTCCTATGGCTATTTTCTAGCCAAGTATCAAAGCACACTACTATGCCAGATGAGATGACACTGAGTTAGTGCCTAATTGAAATCCAACCCCTACTAAATTTTCCCACTTCGGTCTTTGCTATGGATATGTGTGTCACTAAGCGCAGAACACAGCGGTCGCAAGTCTCACTACAAATTGCTCAGAATTGTCTAGTACATGCACTGCAGAAAGTACAGCCACCAGCAGATCAACCAGAAATCAAATATATAGAACGCTACTGTATGCGTAAGTAAGCTCTTTGTATTCTCCTATGGCTATTTTCTAGCCAAGTATCAAAGCACACTACTATGCCAGATGAGATGACACTGAGTTAGTGCCTAATTGAAATCCAACCCCTACTAAATTTTCCCACTTCGGTCTTTGCTATGGATATGTGCGTCACTAAGCGCAGAACACAGCGGTCGCAAGTCTCACTACAAATTGCTCAGAATTGGCTAGTACATGCACTGCAGAAAGTACAGCCACCAGCAGATCAACCAGAAATCAAATATATAGAACGCTACTGTATGCGTAAGTAAGCTCTTTGTATTCTCCTATGGCTATTTTCTAGCCAAGTATCAAAGCACACTACTATGCCAGATGAGATGACACTGAGTTAGTGCCTAATTGAAATCCAACCCCTACTAAATTTTCCCACTTCGGTCTTTGCTATGGATATGTGCGTCACTAAGCGCAGAACACAGCGGTCGCAAGTCTCACTACAAATTGCTCAGAATTGGCTAGTACATGCACTGCAGAAAGTACAGCCACCAGCAGATCAACCAGAAATCAAATATATAGAACGCTACTGTATGCGTAAGTAAGCTCTTTGTATTCTCCTATGGCTATTTTCTAGCCAAGTATCAAAGCACACTACTATGCCAGATGAGATGACACTGAGTTAGTGCCTAATTGAAATCCAACCCCTACTAAATTTTCCCACTTCGGTCTTTGCTATGGATATGTGTGCCACTAAGAGCTAAACACAACGGTAGCAAGTCCCCCTGCTAATTCCTCACAAAATGGTACTAGATGCAAATTAAAATAAAAAAAGTAGAACGTTATTGTAGCCCTAAGAAGGGCTGTTGGGTTCTTTGAGAATCACTCCTGCCTAACAGTAAGCTAATAGAACACCCTAACGCTTTCCCTGACCAGCAGCAGCTCTCTCCCTAGCGGCATCCAGACACAGAATGATCCGAGCAGCGCGGGCAGCGGCTAGTCTATCCCAGGGTCACCTGATCTGGCCAGCCAACCACTGCTATCGACGTGTAAGGGTACCACGTCATGCTGGGTGGAGTGCAGAGTCTCCTGGCTTGTGATTGGCTCTGTTTCTGGCCGCCAAAAAGCAAAACGGCGGGAGCTGCCATTTTCTCGAGCGGGCGAAGTATTCGTCCGAGCAACGAGCAGTTTCGAGTACCCTAATGCTCGACCGAGCATCAAGCTCGGACGAGCATGTTCGCTCATCTCTAATTATATGTCTTATGTATTTTTGTGATAAAATTAATACCTTTTAGATTTTGAATAATCTTCTGCATTTAAGGCGTATCATTATATTTATCTGTCAGAAAAATAACAAAAGCAAGAGTGTGCATGTAAAATAGAGTAGATAAATAAAAACCATTCTTGTGATGGTTGGGAAAATCTGGTCGAATCAATCAATTGTAGATGGACTGGAAATCTGGGTGTAGTAAAAGGACAATCACACCACTATTAGGTGTCTCAGTGGGTTATATTGAAAAATCCAGGTACACACCCAATTCCATGATGATTTTAATCCAAGGGACTATCAATGTAACACCCATATAAGGAAAACTATAATACATGTCTTTCCTACTGAATTCCTGTCATTCCTGGCTTTCAAGAACCATAACAGGAGAGGATTACACCGAATGTAATTAAAAGATTTGCACATTTTATTTTGCATTTGTTTCCACTCCTGTTTTTTGCACACAATAACTATGTAAATAAAGTCAACTGACATTCACTGCCCATTATTTTTGCACAACTTATTTTAAGTTTGGATCATCTGTAATGGTGGACCAAAACCATGAGTCGGGGAATACACAACTAGTGAAATTCTCCTGATGACATCTTATAAAATAACTGAGATATGAAATAGCTTTTATTCATATATGCTTAGCACGTGAATTAGGAAAGCTCTGAACTTACATGTTAGTGAGCTAGTTGCTCACAAGTAAGTTCAAAGTAGTGGACTGGTCGCCTGTCATCCATACAAACCAAATTAGCAGGGGAGGAACATGAAAGGAAGCATCTATCCATCACAGATAGCTTAACCATCTGTAACCCAAAACAAAGTCAACTATAGACAGAGGGGTGTGGTAGAGATCAATTAAGAGAGAAAGGAGTGTAGTAAGACTGTTCAGACTAGTAAAGGACAGAATTGAAACTAAGTACAAATCACTGTCAGCAGTACACCATCTACTATACTTTACAGGCAGAGGATGGCATTTACAATTGTGCAGGTTTTACACATTTCTTGTTTTGTTCCGCTGTCAGTTGGTAAAAATATTCTTGTTTTCATAATAAGAACTCTAAAGGGCACATTTACTTACCCATCCATGGCACATGGATGTGCATTGTCCAACCGGAATGCATTGTGCTGTGATTCACCAACATCTTGCGCCCAATATCCTGCATGTGTCGCATCACCATTCAGGTCCACCGGAGTTCGCCATCTTCTTCCTGGTGCGAGTAAGTGCTTGGCCTGCGACACAATTTAAGTGTTAAATCCTGTGCTTAGTCCGAATCACCAATTTCTGTCGCATGAAAGCCGTTGGTGCTGCACCAAAATCCGATCGCATGCGACACAATCTCCTTATAAATACCTGTCCCAGCGCCCCAAATGTTGAGAAGTCCCACAGAAATGTGATTCCCTGACCCTTAGTAAATAAGCCCCAACTTCTCCTAATAGATTAGATTTGGATATTTGGATTGGATCTCTGATCAGCTAGGTTCATGGGTCGGCAAACATTTTTCAATAGGATGAAGAAACATTACAGTAACAATAGTTGCTGTGTTGATAAATATTTGCTGACATCCATCTGCATCGGAAATAAATTACGTCGTAACAAACCCTTGTCTTGTTCAAAGGAAAAAATATAGTCTTTAAATGCTACATTGGGATCATTAAACTTTACGTGATCAGAAATAAACACAAAATATAGCATACTGATACAAAGTAACTCTAGCATGAAAATAAAGAGCATGTTTACAAAATCATCTTAAAATCCCTTCACCGAGCATTAAAATACTATTACATTTTTAAGGAGATTTAGTAGCAGATGCGTGTAGAAATTTCTTATAAACTAGGTCATTATAGTAAACAAACGATTGATTACAAAACCATATTTTGTGCTCAATTTTATATTTAAGAAAGACTAAGGACATGGTTGCTACGCTAAGCATTTCTTTTTCATGTAAAAGTCTAAGATTTTATTTTGTCTTTTGAAATGTAAACTTATTTAATTACTTATTTGAATATGAATAAACCGCAGTTGCAGACAAAACAGGTACAAAGACACACCCAGCTTTCTCAAGATCAGAAATGGAGCTGTCAATCACAAGCAGCTCTGGGTGTGGTTTTCCGGCACGAAACCAGAAACCAGATCCCATCAGAACAATTTGCGAGTTCTGATAATAGTTGTTAACATTAATGGTTTGTGATGGATCCTCCAAGAGCCACTGACCCATAGCAGCCTTCCTAAGTCACCAATAAAGTAATACCCCATTGCTCCTTACAATAGTGCTAATAATGTTTCCTAGTTTGCCACTCTCAGTAATCTGTGTTCCAAATTTTTTATTTCAATGTAAATATATTGTTCATATTGGGGCTCATCCACGGACCGCACTATCGTCGGAATATCCGACAATTTCCGATGTCCGCTGCATTTAGGAGGGCTTTTTGTCGCATGCGATTGGATTTTGGCGCATCAGCGCTGGATTTCACGCAACACAAATCGGGGGCGGACCATAGGACGATCCAACAGATTCGGACAGCGTGCAGGATTTAACATTCAAAATTGTGTCACAAGCCGTGCACTTACATGCACCGGGAAGAAGAAGGTAAGCTCCGGCAGACCTCAGCGGGGAAGTGACACATAAAGGAAATTGGACGCACGATCTTAGTGAATCGCGGCAGCTCTGAATCCTCGTCAGACAACACACCTCGGGGATCACAATGGGACAGGTAAGTAAATGTGCTCCATTATGTTCTTTCCATCTTTTTTCCAACATGATATTCTATGGGGCTAACATTGGGAAAAATACACTTTTTCAGACAATAGTCATATATTATAGTAAACTTGTGATAATACTGTATACACCCTTTATTGCTAAAAGTCATAAAGTCATTCCTAAAATATATATATATATATATATATATACACTCACCGGCCACTTTATTAGGTACACCTGTACAACTGCTCGTTAACCCTTAATTTCTAATCAGCCAATCACATGGCGGCAACTCAGTGCATTTAGGCATGTAGACATGGTCAAGACAATCTCCTGCAGTTCAAACCGAGCATCAGTATGGGGAAGAAAGGTGATTTGAGTGCCTTTGAACGTGGCATGGTTGTTGGTGCCAGAAGGGCTGGTCTGAGTATTTCAGAAACTGCTGATCTACTGGGATTTTCACGCACAACCATCTCTAGGGTTTACAGAGAATGGTCCGAAAAAGAAAAAACATCCAGTGAGCGGCAGTTCTGTGGGTGGAAATGCCTTGTTGATGCCAGAGGTCAGAGGAGAATGGGCAGACTGGTTCGAGCTGATAGAAAGGCAACAGTGACTAAAATCGCCACCCGTTACAACCAAGGTAGGCAGAAGAGCATCTCTGAATGCACAGTACGCGAACTTTGAGGCAGATGGGCTACAGCAGAAGAAGACCACACCGGGTGCCACTCCTTTCAGCTAAGAACAGGAAACTGAGGCTACAATTTGCACAAGCTCATCGAATTTGGACAGTAGAAGATTGGAAAAACGTTGCCTGGTCTGATGAGTCTCGATTTCTGCTGCGACATTCAGATGGTAGGGTCAGAATTTGGCATCAACAACATGAAAGCATGGATCCATCCTGCCTTGTATCAACGGTTCAGGCTGGTAATGGTGGTGTCATGGTGTGGGGAATATTTTCTTGGCACTCTTTGGGGCCCTTGGTACCAATTGAGCATCTTTGCAACGCCACAGCCTACCTGAGTATTGTTGCTGACCATGTCCATCCCTTTATGACCACAATGTACCCAACATCTGATGGCTACTTTCAGCAGGATAATGCGCCATGTCATAAAGCTGGAATCATCTCAGACTGGTTTCTTGAACATGACAATGAGTTCACTGTACTCAAATGGCCTCCACAGTCACCATATCTCAATCCAATAGAGCATCTTTGGGATGTGGTGGAACGGGAGATTCGCATCATGGATGTGCAGCCGACAAATCTGCGGCAACTGTGTGATGCCATCATGTCAATATGGACCAAAATCTCTGAGGAATGCTTCCAGCACCTTGTTGAATCTATGCCACAAGAATTGAGGCAGTTCTGAAGACAAAAGTGGGTCCAACCCGTTACTAGCATGGTGTACCTAATAAAGTGGCCGGTGAGTGTATATAGTACTAATGCACATCTATAAAATGTTCTGCAATGCTCTACATTAAATTTGTAGTATGAAGCATCCTGTCTTTTACCTCATCAGTCAGACATTCCTTTCCATTATATGGCCGCAGATGGAGGATCATGTGATCTCTCACTGTCCATGAACAATCACTCTGCCAGGATCTGAATAGTATTCATGAATATTATGACCTTATGATCAATTACCTAATATCCTGTTCCCCATACTTGCACACACATTACAAATGTGTAAAGAGGCCACCGACTTTAAGTTTAAACCTATAGGGCAGTACAGTATATTATTCACTGAAAGTAAACAATGAAGGTTCTACTGCATTATGGCAAGCAGAGAACTTCTTTACTCTTCAATACTTCAATCCCCTCAATCTTACCCCTACAAATGATGGTGGGTAAAGAAATAATGGGCTCATTAAAATACAATAGATTCACAATTTCTACTTAGAGGTGATATGTTGGTATTATCAGTGACATTTTTCCCACAAGATATGTACGTAAATGCCAATTTTTCCCTCAAACTACAGTTTATAATTTTTAGCACTAGTCACTTCATATGGGTAAAAGACATTATATGGACCACCTGGGCCTGGATGCAGACCTCCAGTTATGATCCTGCTCACCCCTTCATGTTTACTTCCACATAAGAGAGGAGGGTGTTAGAAGGAATAGCTTTTACAACCAGACGGCTGTATATCAGCACTTGCTCTTAGCCCCAGAAGTAATCAATGAAGATTCCCAGTAACTGATATTAAGAAGTCAAATTTATATAACACAGCACAATACAGAAAATGCATTGAAAAATTTTCATGTCATTCGTGAACAAGCTTTATTTTCTGATACTATAAAATACACAGACACCAGATACACACAGCTAAACATACAAACAGCTAATCGTTCACATACATATGTGAAGTTTCCGATCGTAAATTTTATAAAACCATCACCTTTCCCTTAAGCGCAGTACTTTGTCTTCACTCAAGCAGCCAAATGCTATAGTTGCAAGGATACAGATGTTTTAAGACTTCCTTAGTTTTTCTTAATTAGTTACTAATGCGATTAAAACTGCTGACTAGAGAAAGGAACAATGGCTGCGTCTCCGTTTTATTATGCTTTTGTATTTTTAATGCATCATAAATAGCTGCTAATGCAACTGTAATTGATGTGTTATGTATTTTGTAGTGTGATACTGTAAGCATTACTGTCGGACAGAAGTAGACCATGGGGCAAAAGAAAGAAGTTGGAAAAAATATGATATATGAACACTAAAACCCTACTGTATATCAATCAATAAAATACTGTATACAGCATAAAAGCAAAATACAGATATGAAAAAGTGAGCTGGTCAGTGTTAAAGGTCTGAGTTTATCATTTGTCATAGATTATTGTAAAATCTGGGATTTTATGCCACATTTCTTGGAAACTCATAGTCAATGGGTTATCATGCTTCACAAAGGACTCCGGTGAATGACAAAATACATCTGTGGTCACCCTGACTATAAAAAATTATGAGATTTGATGAGATGTGAGGTATTTGGGATTTTTTATAACATTTTATATGCTATAGAAGGCAAACAAAGATATTCAAAATACGATAAATGAACATTTAGATTTACTGATATTATTACAATTGACAAGGAATAAAACAGAGTAAAAAAAGGAACATTTTTGATAGCAAAACTATCATTTGATATCGTAATAAATCCTCAATCCCTCAGCATTTACTGTAAAAATGACAAAATCAGGGAAGTTAATTGGTGTGTGGCTCTAAATTTACTTTGATCTTCTTTTAGTCTTTGCTTTGATACTTCATTTCATAAGATACAGCTCAGGGTAACTAAATGACTTATTATACCGTAAGGGCCATACATAATAAGAGAACAGTTAAAAGATTAAGGGGAGCCCATACATAATTCAGTCTGGGTGACTGCAACTGTTAGCCAAGCCGCGCCTATTCTATGACCTCACTGTGCATTGTGAAAATTCTACAAACACCACAAACAAACAACCACCATTTCTAGTCCACAAAATTCATTTACCTTAACCCTAGAACGCACGACGTTAAAAATATACATATTAACGTAATGGGGGCCTATATGTTTTGCACATAATGTAGAAAAACACACTTAAATAACGTTCACAAGTTTGTTTCAAAATAGCTCGATAAAATATGAATAGTGGACAACATTTTATTTATAATTTTTCACTGAAAACACCAAAAAATCTTTTTTTTCCCAAATTTCAAGCAAAGACATGAAAACACACAAAAATGCATAGAAATCTATAGGAAACTAGCTGCAGCTACATTTTTATTCTACCTTTCTTTTCTATTATATTAGTCTTCCAAACAATTCTGACAAGTTATTTTTTCAGAAGAGTGTTCTTTGCAAACAGTTTCCTTACAAGTAGAACAATATCGCTCAGTTTTCCTCTCTATGTTTCTTGGACACATGAAACAACGCTTTTTTTTTCTTTCTCCTGGCTCTGGAATAATCTGAAACTGTACGCCACACCGTTTCATTGCTTCTTTAGTTTGCTTTGGTTTACAGTACCAACAAGTGTAATAACTTTTGCAAGCAGAAAATTGCCTAGTTCAACATTGCTGAAATAATTGTCCCTGGTGATGTTTCTACCTGAATTGAATTTTGGAACAGCAAGAGTTTGGACTATTTCAGACCCCAGATCCTTCTGTGTATACTGTGTATTCAGTGTATACTGTCAGTGTACTTCAGTATACTGTCAGTGTATACTGTATATTCAGTGTATATAGAGATGAGCGAGTATACTCGTCCGAGCTTGATGCTCGTTCGAGTATTAAGGTACGTTGCTCGGACGAGTATTTCCCCTGCTCGAGATCGAGCATTTAATTAAAAAAACACAGTGAAGAACAATGAAGAATAGAATAAAAACAGTGAACACAGGATCATTTAAGTTAAAAACACAGTGAAGAACACAGTGAAGAATAGATTACAGATGTTCAGCACATCTGCTTACCTGTCGGAAGATATGCGCAGAACGGCAGCAGGGAGACATCAAGCAGCAGGGAGACAGACATCGGGCAGCACCACGGGGGAGACAGACATCGGGCAGCACCACGGGGGAGACAGACATCGGGCAGCACCACGGGGGAGACAGACATCGGGCAGCACCACGGGGGAGACAGACATCGGGCAGCACCACGGGGGACACAGACATCGGGCAGCACCACGGGGGACACAGACATCGGGCAGCACCACGGGGGACACAGACATCGGGCAGCACCACGGGGGACACAGACATCGGGCAGCACCACGGGGGACACAGACATCGGGCAGCACCACGGGGGACACAGACATCGGGCAGCCCGGGGGACACAGACATCGGGCAGCCCGGGGGACACAGACATCGGGCAGCCCGGGGGACACAGACATCGGGCAGCCCGGGGGAGACTTCAGTGGAAGAAGAGGAGCGGATCCCGGGACAGCGTATCACCCCGACAAGTAAGCAGATGTGCAGAACATCTGTAATCTATTCTTCACTGCGTTTTTCACTTAAATCATCCTGTGTTCACTGTTTTTATTCTATTCTTCACTGTTCTTCACATCTGTTAACTTGTCGGGAGATAATATACGCACGGAACAGTGAAGAATAGATTGCAGATGTTTGCATACATCTGCTAACTTATCAGAAGACATTCTTTTTCAGTTAATTAACACATTTTATTCCCGAACCATGGTCCCTTTGAAAAATGCTCGGGTCTCCCATTGACTTCAATGGGGCTCGTTATTCGAGACGAGCACTCGAGCATCTGGAAAAGTTCATCTCGAATAACGAGCACCCGAGCATTTTAGTGCTCGCTCATCTCTAAGTGTATACTGTGTATTCAGTGTATACGGTCCTCAGTACTCTATACACAGCTCATTGCTGTGTTCAGAGGACCTGAGGAGATGTCATGGCCTTATCACTCCCCCCAAAAATTACATGACATCCTCACATGTTATTATCCACACCCTGGCCCCTCCACCAGCATTACTGAATACAAATAAAGTAAATTGAGACACAAACACTTCTGAGAGCATGATAAAAACAGCGGAGGCCTAAAAGGCCCCCAATTCGTACAGATGTAGTTTTCACCAAACAAGCATTGTTACACCATAATGCCTATGACAAAAATTATATGAACAACTGGATATTATCAACAATGACATACTTGAGGAATACCTGGAGTTACAAAATTCTAACTAAAGTAATTTTGCAGATGATAGCAAAAATGTAAGCATGCATATGCATTCTAGGGTTAAGAGGATACAAGAGAAATCAAAAGCAGAAGCAAGTGTTCTGGAAAAAGGAAAGGCTTAGCTAGTTGTGAATCTAATACAGTGGTAATGATAGCTCAAATTGAATGAAGATCCCACAAAACATTTTCAATTGTATAGTTTTTAAGTCAATTTCTGGAAAAGAGGTTCTTTCTAAATGTTTGGCTGTAGATGAGTCTGATTAAGCCTAAGTGCTAACTACTCTATTCCAATGATAAAAAGGCTTAGATTTTACACAGGAACGTCCTATTGTAGGTGGGGTAGGTAAAGTTCTGAAACCACTCTCCCAATTCATACATTGGCCACTGCAGACCTATGACCTTAATATTTGAAGGTGAGAAGGACTTTCAAAGGTTTTGAGTAGAATAAATTCATGTCAAGAGCATTTATACCAGAATTCCTCATTCAGTGGAAGCAGTTAAAATAGTATTAAAGAATGATAACCAAAGCATTGGATATGTTAATTTTGCAAGGCCTTATTTATCATTTTGTTACTCATTGATGCAGACAAAAAGATAGTACTTCAATGGAGACACGTGTCTGATTTTCTTACGCAGACATATTGCTGGATATATTGAAGGATATCTACAACTTTGCAGACAGGAACAACTATCCACAATGTATTCAGATATACAGATATCATATGGCTATTGTCATATATATTGTCTGGTCACAAGTTAAATGGTTAAGAAGTTAAACATTAAAACAGTGAAAATACGAAAACTATAGATGAAGAAAGACATTTATGAATTTATTAGTGAAACTGGAAAATGATTCAGTTTATACGTCTGGTGTTTGCATCCCCGCTGCTACCAATTCATTGTTGCATTCCAATAGTCAGCAAGCTGAATATGTTACAAAAATGACATCCTGTGGTAGATTTATAGGATAAAAAGTTAAAATAATTTTGGCTGAGGAAGGGATACTACATGGAATTAATAAAAAAAAAGGCAAACAAAGAGGCTAAAAAGCTGTGCCAAGCCAGACAGTACACAGAATAAACCATTACCAAAATGTTGCCAGGCAGTTAACACCTTAAAGATCATTGTTCTTTCATGCCATATGTCCCAAACCAACTTTGAATTAAATTGGTCAGCACTGAAGTTAAGCTCTTCATATCTCAACCCCCCCCCCACCCTCTGCTGTGAATAATATTATTCACTCAGACTTCTGGAGAGCTGTTCATGATGTCTATAATGGAGAAGCTATAATTAGAGTGAAAGTAGTATTCTGAGGGAGGGAGAGCTTGACATCATTGCTGAACTCTCCATCTTTGTGACTTTCTACATACATATGCAACACCCCTGCCAACGTATAGGCAAGGGGGTAGTTGCAAATAGAGCACTCTAACTGTCAGGATCCATCTGGTGAGCCTGCGCAGCTCACCTAAGGGATAACGAAGGGAGAACACAGGTAATCAGCAGCTGTAGCCTCTGGAAAGGCAATAGTTAAATGGGCATAAGATGTAATCCAATTATGTGGCAGTATTGTAAACTGGAGTGTGATTGAAGAGGTGCTACCATCTGACCAGGGGGAGTATAAAACCCCTGTACAGGCAGAGCACATGGTCTTAGCTGGTCCATTCTAGTCTTTGAGCACATGGACAGAGTACTGCCACAGAAACCAATCCCAGGAACTGAGTCAGGAGACTGAGACCAGGGCTGCAGATTCCACAGTTTTGACACAGCTCCATCCCAGCCTTCATCCCAGGCTAGTGCATTATTTCTTCGGACCACTCTCCATGACTACTCCAGTACCAGAATCTGAATCTGCTGTTTGACTGTTCTGGCCTGTTGCCTGCTACCTGTTGTTCAATAAAGAACCATGAGTTGATTTGCACAAAGATGCCTCCCTCTGATCACTGGATACAGCTGCTACCACCACGGGCTCCCCATCCATTACCCAGGGACTTTTCTTACAGACACTCAGGGGTTGTCCTAGGGAGAAACCCATACTTCAGCCTCTCCCTCCATATATCTTGCACACACCACCTGCTTGAGACCTGTCAGGCTGTAGGACAGCCCTCCGGTCCCCATACCAAGCACTGTGACCACAGCGTGCCCTAGGCTGCAATAGCCAGCCACTCTGGTATCCTGGGTCCTGGCTGTCTCCAGGCCAAAAGAAAAAGCTATGCCCCAGCAGGGGATGTTGCACATACAATTAACATCACACTGAGCCATGATGGAAACGTGATCTGCAAGGTGTTTATCTGCCTGACAATATACTGGTTGTGTGTTATTAGGTCAATTTCTGCTGACAGGTTCTCTTTAAGAACAAAGAAGAGAGGTTTGTCATCTATTTGTATTACAAATATATAGCTTTTATTATTAAATCTAGCTGAAAAGTGGGCAGATACAACTTCAGACGAGGACCGACAATAAAACCTGAATTAGTATCTGAAAATAATATATACTGTGTGCCAGATGAAAAATCTTTCTTTTACTGATACAATCTGACATATATCAAATAACCTTTAACCCCTTCCCGACATTTGACGTAATAGTACTGCATGGCGGGAGGTGCGTTCCCGCAAAATGCAGTACTATTACGTCAAGCTTCTGGCCCCGGCTCCTGAACTGAGCCGGGGCCAGAAGCTGCGGGTGTCGGCTATATATTATAGCTGACACCCGCCTCTAACACCCGCGATCAGGGGCGTTTCGCAAGAATCAACCCCCCCGCGGCGCTTACCGGGGGGGGGGGGTCCGTGGTTCCGATCGCAGCCCCGGGACTGCCGGTGCCCGGGGCTGCGCGATCCTCCTTCCGTGAGCCGGGTCCTGCCTTCTGGCAGGACCCGGCTGTAACACACTGAGCATGCGCAGCATGCTCAGTGTGTTACATTACACAGTGTAATACATCTGTATTACACTGTGTAAGGTGAAGAATAGCTTGAACAAGTGATCAGTGGATCACTTGTTCAAGCTAACCTGTAAAAGTGAAAAAACACAGTTAAAAACATTTAATAAAAGCATTTTTTAATAAAAAGAATAAAGTTAAAGTCCCCTAAACACAAACATTCCCTATATTCATGCAATAAAGTGAAAAAAACACAAAAAACCCACATATTTGGTATTGTCGCGTCCTTAACAATCCGTACAATAACTCAGAAACATTATTGGGCCCGCTCGGTGAACTCCGTAAAAAAAAACCCGAAAAACTCACCAAAAATGTAAAATTTTCATAAAATCTCTTCACAAAAATGTTCACAAAAAAAGTGATCAAAAAAAGTTATGTGTGCCAAAATGGTATCAATTGAAAGGATAACTCAGCACGTAAAAAATAAGCCCTAAACCAGCTCTGTCAACAAAAAAATATTAAAGTTATGTCCCCAAAAAGATGGCGATGCAAAAACAAATGAGATTTCCTCGATATTCCTTTTTTCCAGTAAAATTGTAAAAATAAATGAAAAACTATATAAATGAGGTATCACCGTAATCGTAGTGACCTATAGAATAAAGATAATATAGTATTTTTAGTGTACGGTGTACGACCCCCAAAAAAAACAAAAAGAAAGGAAACCAAAATTGACAATTTTCTTTTCACCCATACATTCAAGAGTTAATAAAATCTCATCAATAAGCTAATGACCCACTAAAATGAAGTATTTGTAAAGTGCATCTCATGTCGCAAAAAATCAGCCCTTATATGTCCAAATTGCCAAAAAAATAAAGATTGTATAGCCAATAAAAAGTGACAATGCTTAATCTGCTCTGAATGGCGCAGCTTCCCTTTGATGCCCTGGCGTGCGCCATACAGCTGGTTACCACCACATATGGGGTATTGTTATACGCGGGAGGGATTTGTATCAAATTTTGTGGAGCGTTTTGGTATTTTATCCACTGAGAATTTGTACATTGTTTGAAAAACACATTAATTTAGCCAAAAAAAATGTACTTTCAAAATTGTATCCGATTTTGTTTTAACCCCTGTAAAACAATTAAAGGGTTAATAAACTTCATAAAAGTTGTTTTATGTACTTTGAGGGGTGTAGTTTCTATAATGGGGTAATTTAAGGGGTTTTACTTTTATTTAGGCCTCTCAAAGTGATTTGAAACCTGAGCAGGTCCCTCAATAGCAGGATTTTGCGGTTTTTATGAAAATGTGAAAAATCGCACCTAACGTTCAAAGGCCCATAATATCCTACAAAAATAAGAGTATGCATAAAAAACCATGTCCACATAAAGTAGACATTCGGTTAATGTTAGTTATTACATTTTTTTGCTGTTATGACTATGTGTGGAAAAAGTAGAACATTTTGAAGTTTGAAAATCGAGAATTTTTCCAAATTTTCACCAAATATCTGATTTTCTCATAAATAAATGCAAAACATACCACCAAAATTTTTCAACTTACATGAAGTACAAAGTGTCACGAGAAAACAATTTTAAAATCACTTGGCTACGTTAAAGCGTTTCAAAGTTATAACCATTTATAGTCACACAGGGCAGATTTGAAAAAATGGGCCGTGTCAGGAAGGTGAAAAGTGGCTTCAGCGTTAAGGGGTTAAAGGAAACCTACTATCAGGAATCTACCATCAGAAGTAGATCTGCTGGTCTACTGCCCTAATCTATAATTTAACAATCCTGGAACCTAATCTAACTTGTTAAAAACTTTACTTTAGTAATATGTAAATTAACTGCAGAGGCTACTGGGATGTGTAGTAGCCTTAGCTTCCAGTGCCTGACAAGGCTTGTACACGCCCCAGTAGCCTCTGTAGTTAATTTACATATTAATAAGATCTATTTTTTAACAAGTTAGGTTAGATTCCAGAATTATTAAATTACAGATTAGGGCAGAGGCAGACAGATATACCATCCTCATAGTAGGTTTCCTTTAATATTTAATTTTAAAAGAAAAATGTAATATGCAGTTTAGTATAAAAATACATTCAGGATAAATGTCAGTATCTATAGCAAATAGCGTGTGTAAAGCAAAAAGGTGACTGACAGATGTCTACATGATCCGTACCCTGCTGCTTGTAAAGAGGAGCACAGAATAATCTGTGACAATTTCCCCTTGGCGTGTAGTGTAATGTATTTAACTCGGCAGTACACATTGTAGTGTGCAGACTGGAAGCATGCACTAACTGAGAGATGTCAAGGAGTATTCAGCCCTAGCAGAGCGCACAGAAGCTGCAGCATTAGAGTATTCTGCTCTCCTGCACGTGTTTGATGTTTGCAGAGATGAATCTATTCAACTGTATTAGATTATTGCTAATGATGTTCAAGTACGCTCTTGCATGAAAATGACAAGATTACTTTTGGACAAAAGAAGGAAAGGAAAATTTCAAAAAGAATAGGGAGAAAGACTGGAATTAAACTTCATTTTATTTGGTATGACAGCATACTGATTTCTAGTTAAAAATGGCTTTTTCTATTTCTGCTAGCATTGGAAATAGTCTGTGGTATTTAACATATGGATGTAGAGATGTGTTTGCAGTATTATAAATACAGATATTATATTACTGATACTGATTCCTGGAGGAATAACTTTTTAGTTACATTTGAATATGCAGTATGAGGGCAGAATAATACCGGGACCTGCCCAACTACTATTCACTAGGAAATTAGAGAAAATACTGTTGCATTTGGTTAATAGGAGTGCTTAATGAGTATTTTTTCCATGTGTGCAATGGACGACTCAAATCTGACACAAAATTAAAATCTGTACATGTACAGTAAAAAACATACACTAAAATGAATAAAAGGTGCAGGCTTACCTTAATATCAAACAAGTTCACCATGTCATGGGCTGCTCGGAACATCCGTCTGATTACTGGATAGACAACTTCAGAGTAATCAAGGAACTCCTGTATCCTTAAAGGGGTATTGCCATCTGGGCATTTACATTTAATTAAATTCATTTGCCATATGTAAACATTTCTTCAATTAGATGTTAATAAAAAAAAATGTTCCTGTGTGAAGATAATTTCTTATAAATGTAGTCATGTTGTCCCTTAGAAACGAGATAGCTTCCTCGGATACGACCACGTCACACTCTGGCAGCGGTGGCCAGACTTGCGCTATAGAGTCCTGCTGGACCACCAGGATTCAGCAATCATTACCACAGGATGGATGTGGGTCATGTAGTAACTCCAGGACATTTTATATACAATATACTTTTGTTTCTTTGTGCAATCCCTCCAGCAGAGGTGGCCGTATCCGAGGAAGCTATCTCATTTCTAAGGGACAGTATGACTACATTTATGGGAAATTATCTTCACACAGCTACATTTTTTTAATAACATCTAATTGAAGGAATGTTTATATATGACAGATTAAGGAAACTGAATGTGAATCCCCAGACGAGAATACCCCTTTAAATCTTCCACATTCTTTATTGAAAAATCCATAAAATGATTCAGGGGTACAACACATGTGGGGAAGGCTAGCATTTAGGAAGAGGAAATGCCACCCTCCAACATGTTTCAAACTAACAATAAGTTCTTTGTCAAGCGACTTATTGTTATGCTTGACAAAGAATTTAGTGTTAGTCCGAAATCCATCATTTTATGGATTTTTTTATGGATTTTCAATAAAGAATATGTAACTTGTTAAGGATCATTTTTCTTACATATATGGGAAAAATCACAGCACCACATTCAGCCACTTTGTATCCGAGATTTACACATTAGTGGCTGAGCAAAAAAAACCCACACCTTTCTTAGAGATGTATTGCTAGGTGAAGCAAAAACCTGTTAACATTTGAAAGTTAACAATTGACACATGCAACATAGATTTTTACACAGGGAGAATTGAAGGCCCATATTAAGTATGATGAAAGGATAGCACTGCTACACCACTCACATGCTAAAAAGTGGTGTTTTCTTTACAAAGAGAATTCACAATTTATGTGTCCATTACAATTCCCATTCATATAAGGGTTGGATGAATTCTTTCTTTACAATTAGTACAAACATCAGGGGTTATTTATCATACACCGTAACTTGTGTGATAGCACATGATAGTCACACCGCTGCTCTGGTGCAGCCAGAAACATCAAGAGGCTCTGGCCTCGTGTTGCATCCGGTAGGGGCCTGCCCAACATTTATTTTTATGCCAGGCCCTACCTGGCATAGAAATAAATACAGGTGGTGAATTTTCACATATGAAAATTCACCGAATTCAGTGAATGCATAGGCACGGGGACTGGAACGCCCTGCGCCGGTCCACTCGCCGCCATCTGAGCCCACCCCTCATATGGCCGAGAACCCCCTTCATGTCCCTCCACACCCCCCTGTCATGGAGGTGGCGGAAAGGGGGAAATATTTACAAGTGCTAGGCTAGAAATAAGCTAGCATTTGCAATTAATTCAGGGCTTCTACAGCAATAGCATAGCACAAAAGGCCTGATAAATACTTGCTAAAAGTTGGCAAGAATGATGTAACATACATGCCAGCATCATCTTCTGTCTGTGTTTTGTTTGTGTGTAAACTGGGCCTAAGGTTGCTGCTGTACTGGGATGGATTTAGCCAGACCCATCCTCTTGCAGCGCAGCCCTGTCCAGCAAGGTTTTAACAGTGACGGACAGTCAATCCAGTCCGCTGCTGTGGGCCACATTCAGGAACTCTTTTATATACTTGCCCAGTCCAATTACACCGTGCTAGTTCTACTTGTCTTATCATACCTGTTTCCCTTGATTTTGTGTTATTACTTTCTATTCAATGTATCCAACTTCTGCTATGTTTACTAGACCCCTCTTTAGTTATATGCCTTCGTGCCTTCTCCGCCATCTTAGTTTTATTTTTGTTTGTCTGTATCTGTTGTCTCCATGTGTCCAATTCTGAATGCTAGTCTATCTCTAACTTCTTTTTACCTTTCTGTGCCACCATCCAGCTACTGCCAGAAAAAGTAAGTTTTCCCTGTTACTTTGTAGGGTCTCTCAGGCTCTGTTTGTTAGGTTCTTGATAGAAGGTTCACCCTTATCAGGCGACTTATCTGCTTTAGGCAGTTGGAAGTCTGCATGAGTTCACCACTGTATACCCAGTCTGATAGCTTGCACCAAGACCGGTTGTGGCTGCGCTATTTGGGATACTCGTGCATTGTCTTGTACACTTCACTGGGCTATTTTAGTAAATTAAGGTACCTGGCGTAAAACACACTAGTACAAGTTTATGCAAACCATTTTAAATTCCTATGTGTTTGCTTACTGAATAAAGGCCAATTTTAAGCTTAGGCTATCGGGGTTTGTTGTCTGAGTGTCATCTGAGTTGAGCCAGATTTTTACAAATGATTTTCACAGTTCTGAACTACCTTTTCTTTTATCAGCATTTCTATCGACACAAATGATGGCAGCTGAGTGCAGTCAAATTGCTTTGTTAGGGAAGGATTTCATCTTATCTCTTTTTAGATTTCTGTATTAGAGTTGCATATTCTGAATGAGAAATTAACTTTAAGAAAGGGAACCATTGATGAAAAATGTATATTCAATGTGTGTCTTGCTTAATAGAAAGAATTATATCTATATCATACATACTTTAATTCCACTTTTACTTGTAAATGAGAACTTACAGCATCATTTCAGCTGCGTTATGCCTAAAGAAATAATATTGCAAAATGGCAAGTGCATTGACCTCTCCATTAATGTTTTATTATAAATTTCTACAATAAAGATCCACAACTTCATAATTGCTTTACATCGAACATCCACTTAATATGTTATAGCAGTTTAAGGCTCGTCTCTTCTCATAAAAAAACAGACACATTTGACTTTCTGCCAATATAAATGTATTCTTTGTTCTTTCTACTTTATTTGAACCTTTACTATTATGCTGTTTTGTGAATAATCTTTTTACAAGGAGGTTTAATACCTTCTTTTCAATAATTCCTATAACATTTTATCCAATAAGTTTGAAGCTGCATCTCTTTTTAAACCCTGTAGGCTAAAATATTTTGATTTATTTTTCGACTATTAATATAATAGTTGATTAGTTTTTCAATATCCCTTTCCCTTTCTACTCTCCCCCATACCCGGACAGTACCCCTTTTCCTCAACACTTCGCTTGAGATAATAAACTTCAGAAAATGAACATAATTTGCTGTTTTGACATTTTTATGTTAACACTTGAAGATCAATTAACAGATATGCCAGAGTAAGGGCTCACAACAGAAGACAAATGGCCAGAGACAGACAGACAGATAAATAGACAGGAACACATGTAGTTAAGATTTCTGAGTATAAATCTTGGATGGAAGCGTAGTACAGAATCATGAATCATAATTGAAGCAAATGGTCAAAATACAGAAATAGCACAAAAGATGAGTATAACCAGCAAATGGAAAGGGGTAGGAGCAAGTATATGAGGAGTTCCTTAACTCGTCACCAGTAGCTGACTGGCTCACCGATCGATTACTCAACCCACACCTGAAACTCACACTAGCTACAAGATGACTCCACCTAGATTTCCACGGAACACACACAGCTCAGCCAAGAGAAGCAGCTCTCCAAGGCAGCTGTCAATCACAGTCTCATTGAACAGCCCTGGGGGTGTTTCATAAGCTCTAAACTCTGCAGCTATAACCCATTCAGAGAGTTCTGACAGTGTTACACACAATTCCAATACATTTGATATTTTATATTGATTCTATGATGGATTATTTCTTACCTTTTGAGGGTACATTCAAGGTAATCACATTTATTAACGGTTTAAGGAAAGAATTAAATAAAATAGTGCATATCATAAGCACCTTTTGTTTTTATTTTTATTCCTGTTTGCTGTGTATTATAAATACTTAAAGCATTTTTTTATTTTTTGTCTAAGGCTGCCAGATGCTGAGGTACAAGAAAAGTCTTTTCACCTATTAAACTTCTTGCCCTGATTGATATTGACTGTGTGATCTAGGGGTTAAATGGGTGAGATTTGAGGTTATGAAAGTCCCTAACATTGGTAGCCTAGCTGTCAATCACTATTAGAAGGCTGCATTTAGAACATAATAGCGCAAAGCTATAACAAATATTTCCCTCCCACCTGATTTCTCTATTATTGTTACTGTGGCACAACTGAATGTTCTATATCATTCAATATTAATAAACAGATGAAACAGGAGAAATGCAGTTTTTAAATGATCACATCATCGTAAACCTAATGTCACAATTTGAAATTAATATGAACCTCTATCAATTACACTAAAGGATGTTACTCATTAGGTACTAAGGGTCAATACACTTAGTGGATACTAAGGCTAGAGCCACCAACCAAGTATAGTGAATAAAAATAGTAGAGGTATACAAGCTAAATCCTAACTTTTAATATAACAGTATAACATAACGTGAATACAGCTCAAAGTCAGTGGCTGATCTGTGATGCAGTGGCACTTCAGGCTTAGGCATCAGCGCTCTAGGTTTAGCATCAGACCTTTTAAATAAGGCAGGGTATAGAAGCCACGCACACCTAGCCCTATACGGCGTGGATTACATACGTGGCTCCCAAATAAAAATCCAAAGTCCACATCAGACTTTAAATTAGCCAGACAGAAATTAAAATTTTGTTACTTTTAAGTATTGTTGAGCAGGTCTTAACTGCAAAGTTTAGGGTCAGTACCAAACTTTGGATCGTCAGTAGAGATGAGCGAGCACTAAAATGCTCGGGTACTCGTTATTTGAGACAAACTTTTCCCGATGCTCGAGTGCTCGTCTCGAATAACGAGCCCCATTGAAGTCAATGGGAGACTCGAGCATTTTTCAAGGGGACCAAGGCTCTGCACAGGGAAGCTTGGCCAAACACCTGGGAACCTCAGAAAAGGATGGAAACACCATGGAAATGGACAGGAAACAGCAGGGGCTGCATGCATGGATGCCTCTGAGGCTGCTTATTCGCACCATTATGCCAAAATTATGGGCAACAGCATGGCCATGAAAGAGTGACCGAATGAGGCTAGATAGCATCTAAAACATGCAATAATTGCCCTGACACTATAGGGGATGGCATGCAGAGGCAGCGGCAGGCTAGAGAGTGTCATGGCGACATACCCTAAATGGACTCAGGCTTCACCAAAGGAGGTGAGCAAGAAGCGCTGAAATGATTTCCTATGTGAACAAACGGTTGACGGTATATTTAGTCGATAACAAAGCATGGTGGCGACATAGTGACCAAGTTCCATAACGTATCTGGTGAAACACCCAAAAAATGAGCCTGACACAGCTCTTTTGATAAGGGGACGACATGTGGAGGCAGCCATGGAGACGACTTCCATGATTAAGAGCGACAGTGTGGGGCATTCATATTGCGCTGCTATGATTGCAACTTCAGGTCTCCAGCATGGCGGCGACAGATGGGCCGAGTTCCACTATGTATCTGGTGAAACACCTGAAAATTCTGCCTGACACAGCTGGTTTGATAAGGGGATGATGTGCTGCATATTCTCTCGTGCTCCAGCGTCTGGGGTATAGAGAGTTGAAATGAGACATTGGTGGACGCTGTGGAGGATCATGGAGGCAAAATGGACAGGAAACAGCAGGGGCAGCATGCATGGATGCCTCTGAGGCTGCCTAATCTTGGGATGGAGCTGGCGGTCCACTGCCAGGCGAGCTTTCGCCTGTCCAAGCCCCTGTCTCTCGGCTCCTCCCCACCCAAAATGGGCCTGGGGGCCAAAAGCGTTTACTTTGAAAAAATTATAATTTTCAAAGCAGGCCGGGTCGTTTGAATATTTCACCTAGGAATAATGGAATAGCATAGTGGTTCTATTTTTAATTGTTTTTACGGAAATAGTTCCATGATTAAGAGCGACAGAATGGGGCATCCATATTGCGCTGCTATGATTGCAACTTCAGGTCTCCAGCATGGCGGTGACAGATGGGCCGATTTCCACTATGTATCTGGTGAAACACCTGAAAATTCTGCCCGACAAGGCTCATTTGATAAGGGGATGATGTATGGAGGCAGTGAACTAGTAGTAGATTAAAGGTGCTGCAGTTAAAACTATGTTAGTTGGATCTTGAGATGGAGCTGGCGCTCCGCTGCCAGGCGAGCTTTCGCCAATCCAAGCCCCTGTCTCTAGGCTACTCCCCAAACAGCACTTCTAAGAACCTTTTGTATAAGATCAAGTGTAGTAGCGTTCTTATAAGTTTAGGATATGGCGGGTGAGGGGAATGTAAACAGATGCGCAAGAAGCGCTGAAATAATATTGGTAAATGACAAAAGTTTGCCAGTATATTTTGTGGATTACACAGCAGGGTGTAATGTGGAAGTTTGATGTGGAATCCATGAAAAAAACCCAAAAATCTGCCTGACACAGTTCGTTTGATAAGGAGACCATGTATGGAGGCAGCTATATGGACGACTTTTGGAGGCAGCTAAAAAGATTACATGTGGAGGCTGCTATGGAGACAATTTAATTTGGATAGTGCCTATATGTGGCAGTCCAAAAAAGTTTTCAAACCAGAGGAGCAGGTAGGTGGTCCTCCAGAAAAATTAAATAAATTGAGTGCCTGTATGTGGCAGTCCAAAAAAGTTTTCAAACCAGGGGAGCAGGTAGGTGGTCCTCCAGAAAAATTAAATAGATTGAGTGCCTGTATGTGGCACTCCCAAAAATTGCTTAAAACAGAGGACCGGGTAGGTGGCCTTCCAGAAAAATTAAATACATAGAGTACTATAGCTAGAGCCAGTTGGCCCTGGCAAAAAATAGCCAGTTTCCTATGCTTTAGTGTACAAAGAGGAGGAGAAGGAGGAAAATGAGGAGGAGGAGTGCATACATTATTCAGGTTGAGCTTCTTTCACCTGGTGGAGAATGAAAATCCGGAGAAATCCAGGCTTTATTCATCTTGATAAGCGTCAGCCTGTCAGCACTCTCAGTCAACAGGCGTGTACGCTTATCGGTGATGATGCCACCAGCTGCACTGAAAACCCGCTCGGACAACACGCTAGCGGCAGGGCAGGCAAGAACCTCCAAGGCGTACAGCGCCAATTCGTGCCACATGTCCAGCTTTGAAACCCAGTAGTTGTAGGGAGCTGTGTGATCATTTAGGACGATGGTATGGTCAGCTACGTACTCCCTCACCATCTTTCTGTAAAGATCAGCCCTACTCTGCCGAGACTTGGGACAGGTGACAGTGTCTTGCTGGGGTGACATAAAACTGGCAAAGGCCTTGTAAAGCGTATCCCTGCCAGTGCTGGAAAAGCTGCCTGCTCGCCTACTCTCCCTCGCTACTTGTCCCGCAGAAGTACGCCCTCTGCCGCTAGTGCTGTCAGAAGGGAAATACTGTTTCATCTTGTGCACCAGAGCCTGCTGGTATTCATGCATTCTCACACTCCTTTCCTCTCCAGGGATGAGAGTGGAAAGATTTTGCTTGTACCGTGGGTCCAGGAGAGTGAATACCCAGTAATCGGTGCTGGAATAAATTCTTTGAACGCGAGGGTCACGGGATAGGCAGCCTAGCATGAAATCTGCCATATGTGCCAGAGTCCCAATGCGCAAGAATTCACTCCCCTCACTGGCCTGATTGCCCATTTCCTCCTCCTCCAACTCCTTTAACTCCTCTTCTTCTGCCCATACACGCTGAACAGTGAAGGACTGAACAATGGTCCCCTCTTCTGTCTCACCAACATTCTCCTCCTCTTCCTCCTCATCCTCCTCCACCTCCTCCGATATGCGCTGAGAAACAGACCTTTGGGTGCTTTGGCTATCAACAAGGGAATCTTCTTCCCCCGTCTCTTGTGACGAGCGCAAAGCTTCCGACTTCATGCTGACCAGAGAGTTTTTCAACAGGCCAAGCAGCGGGATGGTGAGGCTGATGATGGCGGCATCGCCACTGACCATCTGTGTTGACTCCTCAAAGTTACTCAGCACCTGACAGATATCAGACATCCACGTCCACTCCTCATTGTAGACTTGAGGAAGCTGACTGACCTGACTACCAGTTCTGGTGGAAGTTGACATCTGGCAGTCTCTGCGCTGCTGGTAAACTCTGGATAACATGGTTAATGTTGAATTCCACCTCGTGGGCACGTCGCACAACAGTCGGTGAGCAGGCAGCTGGAGGTGGCGCTGCGCTGCCCTGAGAGTGGCAGCATCTGTGCTGGACTTCCTGAAATGCGCACAGATGCGGCGCACCTTAGTGAGCAAATCAATCAGATTGGGGTATGTCTTGAGGAAACGCTGAACTATGAGATTTAACACATGGGCCAGGCATGGCACATGTGTCAGTCTGCCGAGATGCAGAGCCGCCACCAGGTTGCGGCCGTTGTCACACACAACCATGCCTGGCTTCAGGTTCAGCGGTGCCAGCCACAGATCAGTCTGCGCCGTGATGCCCTGTAATAGCTCTTGGGCGGTGTGCCTTTTATCGCCTAGAGCTACCGACTGATGGCGCCATGCCTACGGATGGTAATTCGGAGGAGGAGGAGGTGGAGGAGGGGTTGGAGGAGGCATAGTAGGCCTTTGAGACCTGGACCTGGACCGGCAGTATATGAGCAGCCCCAGGGTCAGACTTGGTCCCAGCCTCCACCAAGTTAACCCAATGTGCCGTCAGCGATATATAGTGGCCCTGCCCGGCAGCACTCGTCCACGTGTCCGTGGTCAGGTGGACCTTGTCAGAAACGGCGTTGGTCAGGGCACGGATGATGTTCTCTGACACGTGCTTGTGCAGGGCTGGGACGGCACATCGGGAAAAGTAGTGGCGGCTGGGGACCGAATACCGAGGGGCGGCCGCCGCCATAAGGTTTCGAAAGGCCTCGGTCTCTACCAGCCTATAGGGCAGCATCTCCAGGCTAAGCAACTTGGAGATGTAGACGTTGAGGGCTTGGGCGTGTGGGTGGGTTTCGCTATACTTCCTTTTGCGCTCCAGCTTCTGCGGTATGGAGAGCTGAACGCTGGTGGATGCTGTGGAGGATCGTGGAGGCGAAGATGGGGTTTTCGCACGGGAGGTGTTTGGGCCGTGGTCCTGGGCAGGGGGCTGACTAGCAGATGACACAGGGGAAGGAGCAGTGGTGTGCCCGGCCGGAGGTGAGCGGGCTTGGTGCCATTGAGTGGGGTGTTTAGCATTCATATGCCTGCGCATACTGGTGGTAGTTAAGCTAGTAGTGGTGGAACCCCTTGTGTTTTTTTGTGTCTTTTTTTTAAACAAAACGATGCTATCCTATTGCTATGGCTAGTTTCTAACCTACACTGACAGCACACAACTGGATTTTGTGCTGTGCCAGATGACTTTGAGTTATAAGAGAAATAAACGTAAAAAATAAATAAATCAGCAGACTCGGCGTAATTCAAATCAAACCCCTAATAAATTGTCCCACTTCGGTGTTTGAGGTGGATATGAGTGTCAATAAGAGCTAAACACAACGGTCGCAAGTCTCCCTGCAAATTCCTCACAAAATGGTACTAGCTGCACTACTAATGCCAGCAAGCCCAGCCACAAGCAAACTAAAAAAAAGGAAAATATAACGATATTGTAGGCCTAAATAAGCCGTTGGGGTTCTCCTATGGCTATTTTCTAGCCCACACTCAAAGCACACTGCTTTGGCAGATTAATGTGAGTTCTAAAAAGAAATATTTGTAAAAAAAAAAAAAATCTGCAGACTCGGCGTAATTCAAATCAAACCCCTAATAAATTGTCCCACTTCGGTGTTTGAGGTGGATATGTGTGTCACTAAGAGCTAAACACAAGTCTCCCTGCAAATTCCTCACAATATGGTACTAGCTGCACTACTAATGCCAGCAAGCCCAGCCACAAGCAAACCAAAAAAAAAAGGAAAATATAACGCTATTGTATTGTATTGAGGTGGATATGTGTGTCACTAAGAGCTAAACAAAAGTCTCCCTGCAAATTACTCACAATATGGTACTAGCTGCACTACTAATAGCAGCAAGCCCAGCCACAAGCAAACCAAAAAAAAGTAAAATAAAACGTTATTGTAGCCTGGGCTGTTGGGTTCTTGTAGAATCAGTCCTGCCTAACACTATTCTAATAGAACACCCTAACGCTTTCCCTGACCAGCAGCAGCTCTCTCCCTAGCAGCATCCAGACAGAGAATGACGCGAGCAGCGCGGGCAGGGGCTAGTCTATTCCAGGGTCACCTGATCTGGCCAGCCAACCACTGCTATCGACGTGTAAGGGTACCACGTCATGCTGGGGGGAGTGCAGAGTCTCCTGGCTTGTGATTGGCTCTGTTTCTGGCCGCCAAAAAGCAAAACGGCGGGAGATGCCATTTTCTCGAGCGGGTAAAGTATTCGTCGGAGCAACGAGCAGTTTCGAGTACGCTAATGCTCGAACGAGCATCAAGCTCGGACGAGTATGTTCGCTCATCTCTACTTGTGACATTATATTCTACATTTAGCCCATTCGGATGTAATGTATTTAGATGGTGAATCCACTGTAACTCCCGTTTTCTCAATGCCACTGACAGAAATACCTTATTAAGATATGATAGTTCACACCCTCGCCATATGATGATATCACTGCCATTGAGCCAGTTTCTCCGAATCAAGAGAATTTCAAGTGATACACAGACGTACAACCACAATAAGATTAAAATGTTCAAAAAATTCGCAGAGAGAGGTTACCCTAAAAAATCCTAGATAAAAATACTGTATATCATTAGCTGACATCATAAAAAAACATTGGAACATACTCAGCAGAGAACCGACTGGAATCCCTGAATTTCGCAAGGCCCCCCTTTTTTCCTATAAAAGAGCTTCAAACTTTGGAGACCGCATTGTAAAATCTGATGTAGGACCTTTAGGGACCCTCATACAGAGGGGCCTAACAGGTACCACCCTTACCGGCAGTTTCCCCTGCAGATCCTGCATAAATTGCACATCAATGTACAAGGGCGATACATTCATGCATGAGGGTAAAACATATAAAATTCGGCACTACCTTACGTGTAATAGTGACTTTGTGATTTATATGCTTTCTTGCCCATGTGGACTCAAGTACATTGGGGAGACAACTAGAGATGAGCGAACACTAAAATGCTCGGGTACTCGTTATTCGAGACGAACTTTTCCCGATGCTCGAGTGCTCGTCTCGAATAACGAACCCCATTGAAGTCAATGGGAGACTCGAGCATTTTTCAAGGGGACCAAGGCTCTGCACAGGGAAGCTTGGCCAAACACCTGGGAACCTCAGAAAAGGATGGAAACACCACGGAAATGGACAGGAAACAGCAGGGGCAGCATGCATGGATGCCTCTGAGGCTGCATAATCGCACCATTATGCCAAAATTATGGGCAACAGCATGGCCATGACAGAGTGACAGAATGAAGCTAGATAGCATCTAAAACATCCAATAATTGACCCTGACACTATAGGGGACGGCATGCAGAGGCAGCGGCAGCAGGCTAGAGAGTGTCATGGCGACATACCCTAAATGGACTCAGGCTTCAAACCAATGGGTGGCAGAGAGGAACCAAAGGAGGTGAGCAAGAAGCGCTCAAATAATATCGGTACATGATAAAAGTTTGCCAGTATATTTTGTGGATTACACAGCAGGGTGGCGACAAAGTTAACATGGAAGCCATGAAAACAACCCAAAATTCTGCCTGACACAGCTCGTTTGATAAGGGGACCATGTATGGAGGCAGTGAACTAGTAGTAGATTAAAGGTGCTGCAGTTAAAACTATGTTAGTTGGATCTTGGCATGGAGCTGGCGCTCCGCTGCCAGGCGAGCTTTCGCCAATCCAAGCCCCTGTCTATAGGTTACTCCCCAAACAGCACTTCTAAGAACCTTTTGTATAAGATCAAGTGTAGTAGCGTTCTTATAAGTTTAGGATATGGCGGGTGAGGGGAATGTAAACAGATGCGCAAGAAGCGCTGAAATAATATCCCTAAATGGTAAAAGTTTGCAAGTATATTTTGGGGATTACACAGCAGGGTGGCGACAAAGTTAACAACTTTGATGTGGAATGCCCTGTAATAGCTCTTGGGCGGTGTGCCTTTTATCGCCTAGGCTCAGCAGTTTCAGCACCGCCTGCTGTCGCTTAGCGACGGCACTGCTGCTGTGCCTAGAGCTACCGACTGATGGCGCCATGCCCACGGATGGTAATTCGGAGGAGGAGGAGGTGGAGGAGGGGTGGGAGGAGGTATAGTAGGCCTTTGAGACCTGGACCGAGGTAGGCCCCGCAATTCTCTGCGTCGGCAGTATATGACCAGCCCCAGGGTCAGACTCGGTCCCAGCCTGCACCAAGTTAAGTGTAGTAGCGTTCTTATAAGTTTGGGATATGGCGGGTGAGGGGAATGTAAACAGATGCGCAAGAAGCGCATGATGCGCATGGAGCTGGCGTTCCGCTGCCAGGCGAGCTTTCGCCAATCCAAGCCCCTGTCTCTAGGCTACTCCCCAAACAGCACTTCTAAGAACCTTTTGTATAAGATCAAGTGTAGTAGCGTTCTTATAAGTTTAGGATATGCCGGGTGAGGGGAATGTAAACAGATGCGCAAGAAGCGCTGAAATAATATCCCTAAATGGTAAAAGTTTGCCAGTATATTTTGTGGATAACACAGCAGGGTGGCGACAAAGTTAACAACTTTGATGTGGAATCCATGAAAACAACCCAAATTTCTGCCTGACACACCTCGTTTGATAAAGGGACGATGTATGGAGGCAGCTATATGGACGACTTATGGAGGTAGCAATGGAGACAACGTGTGGAGGCTGCTATGGAGACAATTTAATTTGGATAGTGCCTGTATGTGGCAGTCCCAAACATTTTTCAAACCAGAGGAGCAGGTAGGTGGCCCTCCAGTAAAATGGGATAGATTGAGTGCCTGTATGTGGCAGTCCCAAAAATGTTTCAAACCAGAGGAGCAGGTAGGTGGCCCTCCAGTAAAATGGAATAGATTGAGTGCCTGTATGTGGCAGTCCCAAAAATTGTTCAAACCAGAGGAGCAGGTAGGTGGCCCTGCAGTAAAATGGAATAGATTGAGTGCCTGTATGTGGCAGTCCCAAAAATTGTTCAAACCAGAGGAGCAGGTAGGTGGCCCTGCAGTAAAATGGAATAGATTGAGTGCCTGTATGTGGCAGTCCCAAAAATGTTTCAAACCAGAGGAGCAGGTAGGTGGCCCTCCAGTAAAATGGAATAGATTGAGTGCCTGTATGTGGCAGTCCCAAAAATTGTTCAAACCAGAGGAGCAGGTAGGTGGCCCTGCAGTAAAATGGAATAGATTGAGTGCCTGTATGTGGCAGTCCCAAAAATTTTTTAAAACAGAGGACCGGGTAGGTGGCCCTCCAGAAAAATGGAATAGATTGAGTGCCTGTATGTGGCACTCACAAAAATTGTTTCAAACAGAGGACCGGGTAGGTGGCCCTCCAGAAAAATTAAATGCATGAAGTACTATAGCAAGAGCCAGTGGGCCCTGTCAAAAAATAGCCATTTTCCTCTGCTTTACTGTACAAAGAGGAGGAGAAGGAGGAAAATGAGGAGGAGGAGGAGGAGTGGATCAATTATTCAGGTTGAGATCCTTCACCTGGTGGAGATTGGAAATTCTGAGAAATCCAGCCTTTATTCATTTTAATAAGCGTCAGCCTGTCAGCGCTGTCAGTCGACAGGCGTGTACGCTTATCGGTGATGATGCCACCAGCTGCACTGAAAACCCGCTCGGACAAGACGCTAGCGGCAGGGCAGGCAAGAACCTCCAAGGCGTACAGCGCCAGTTCGTGCCACATGTCCAGCTTTGAAACCCAGTAGTTGTAGGGAGCTGTGTGATCATTTAGGACGATGGTATGGTCAGCTACGTACTCCCTCACCATCTTTCTGTAAAGATCAGCCCTACTCTGCCGAGACTGGGGACAGGTGACAGTGTCTTGCTGGGGTGACATAAAGCTGGCAAAAGCCTTGTAAAGCGTACCCTTGCCAGTGCTGGACAAGCTGCCTGCTCGCCTACTCTCCCTCGCTACTTGTCCCGCAGAACTACGCACTCTGCCGCTAGCGCTGTCAGAAGGGAAATACTGTTTCAGCTTGTGCACCAGGGCCTGCTGGTATTCATGCATTCTCACACTCCTTTCCTCTCCAGGGATGAGAGTGGGAAGATTTTGCTTGTACCGTGGGTCCAGGAGAGTGAACACCCAGTAATCGGTGCTGGAATAAATTCTTTGAACGCGAGGGTCACGGGATAGGCAGCCTAGCATGAAATCTGCCATATGCGCCAGAGTACCAACGCGTAAGAATTCATTCCCCTCACTGGCCTGACTGTCCATTTCCTCCTCCTCCAACTCCTCCAACTCCTCTTCTTCTGCCCATACACGCTGAACAGTGAAGGACTCAACAATGGTCCCCTCTTGTGTCTCGCCAACATTCTCCTCCTCTTCCTCCTCATCCTCCTCCACCTCCACCTCCTCCGATATGCGCTGAGAAACAGACCTCAGGGTGCTTTGGCTATCAACAAGGGAATATTCTTCCCCCGTCTCTTGTGACGAGCGCAAAGCTTCCGACTTCATGCTGACCAGAGAGTTTTTCAACAGGCCAAGCAGCGGGATGGTGAGGCTGATGATGGCGGCATCGCCACTGACCATCTGTGTTGACTCCTCAAAGTTACTCAGCACCTGACAGATATCAGACATCCACGTCCACTCCTCATTGTAGACTTGAGGAAGCTGACTGACCTGACTACCAGTTCTGGTGGAAGTTGACATCTGGCAGTCTACAATCGCTCTGCGCTGCTGGTAAACTCTGGATAACATGGTCAGTGTTGAATTCCACCTCGTGGGCACGTCGCACAACAGTCGGTGAGCGGGCAGTTGGAGGTGGCGCTGCGCTGCCCTGAGAGTGGCAGCATCTGGGCTGGACTTCCTGAAATGCACACAGATGCGGCGCACCTTCGTGAGCAAATCAGACAGATTGGGGTATGTCTTGAGGAAACGCTGCACTATCAGATTTAACACATGGGCCAGGCATGGCACATGTGTCAGTCTGCCGAGTTGCAGAGCCGCCACCAGGTTACGGCCGTTGTCACACACAACCATTCCCGGCTTGAGGTTCAGCGGTGCCAGCCACAGATCAGTCTGCGCCGTGATGCCCTGTAATAGCTCTTGGGCGGTGTGCCTTTTGTCGCCTAGGCTCAGCAGTTTGAGCACCGCCTGCTGTCGCTTAGCGACGGCACTGCTGCTGTGCCTAGAGCTACCGACTGATGGCGCCATGCCCACGGATGGTAGTTCGGAGGAGGAGGTGGAGGAGGGGTGGGAGGAGGAGGAGGCATAGTAGGCCTGAAACACCTGGACCGAGGTAGGCCCCGCAATCCTCGGCGTCGGCAGTATATGAGCAGCCCCAGGGTCAGACTCGGTCCCAGCCTCCACCAAGTTAACCCAATGTGCCGTCAGCGATATATAGTGGCCCTGCCCGGCAGCACTCGTCCACGTGTCCGTGGTCAGGTGGACCTTGTCAGAAACGGCGTTGGTCAGGGCACGGATGATGTTGTCTGACACGTGCTGGTGCAGGGCTGGGACGGCACATCGGGAAAAGTAGTGGCGGCTGGGGACCGAATACCGAGGGGCGGCCGCCGCCATGAGGTTGCGAAAGGCCTCGGTCTCTACTAGCCTATAGGGCAGCATCTCCAGGCTAAGCAATCTGGAGATGTGCACATTAAGGGCTTGGGCGTGCGGGTGGGTTGCACTATATTTGCGTTTCCGCTCCAGCGTCTGGGGTATGGAGAGCTGAACGCTGGTGGATGCTGTGGAGGATCGTGGAGGCGACGATGGGGTTTTTGTGCCAGGGTCCTGGGCAGGGGGCTGACTAGCAGCTGACACAGGGGAAGGAGCAGTGGTGTGCACGGCCGGAGGTGAACGGGCTTGTTGCCACTGAGTGGGGTGCTTAGCATTCATATGCCTGCGCATACTGGTGGTAGTTAAGCTAGTAGTGGTGTAACCCCTGCTGAGCCTGGTTTGGCAAATGTTGCACACCACAGTCCGTCGGTCATCCGGTGTTTCCTTAAAGAACCTCCACACTTCTGAAGATCTAGCCCTCGCCGCAAGAGCCCTCACCACGGGAGCTTCACTAGTTGACAGTGGCGCTGATGCACCAGCTCTGGCCCTGCCTCTCCGTCTGGCCCCACCACTGCCTCTTCCAACCTGTTCAGGTCGAGGACTCTCCTCCGTCTCAGAAGCACTGTGTTCACCCGGCCTCTCAACCCAGCTTGGGTCTGTCACCTCATCATCCTCCGATCCCTCAGTCTGCTCCCCCCTCGGACTTCCTGCCCTGACAACAACTTCCCCACTGTCTGACAACCGTGTCTCCTCATCGTCGGACACCTCTTTACACACTTCCACTACGTCAAGAAGGTCATCATCACCCACAGACTGTGACTGGTGGAAAACCTGGGCATCGGAAAATTGCTCATCAGCAACCGGACAAGTGGTTTGTGACTGTGGGAAGGGTCCAGAAAACAGTTCCTCAGAGTATGCCGGTTCAAATGGCAAATTTTGCTGGGAGGGGGCAGACTGGGGGGGAGGAGGCTGAGGTGCAGGAGCTGGAGGAGTGCCGATTTCGGTGACATGGGTGGACTGCGTGGAAGACTGACTGGTGGACAAATTGCTCGAAGCATTGTCGGCAATCCACGACATCACCTGTTCGCACTGTTCTGGCCTCAACAGTGCTCTACCACGAGTCCCAGTAACTTCAGACATGAACCTAGGGAGTGTAGCTCTGCGGCGTTCCCCTGCTCCCTCATCAGCAGGTGGTGTCTCACCCCGCCCAGGACCACGGCCTCTGACCCCTGCAGTAGTTGGACGCCCACGTCCCCGCCCTCGTCCTCTACCCCTAGCCCTCGGGTTAAACATTTTTAAAATGAGAGTTATAACTTTTTTTTTTTTTTTACTTCTTTTTGTTTTTTTTTGTGTTTTTTTGTGTTTTTTTTTTTTTGTGTTTTTTGTTTTTTTTTGAGTTTTTAAAACCAAACAATCCTATCCTATTGCTATGGCTATTTTCTAGCCAAGTATCAAAGGAAGCACACTACTATGCCAGATGAGATGACACTGAGTTATTGCCTAATAGAAATCCAACCCCTACTGAATTTTGCCACTTCGGCCTTTGCTATGGATATGTGCGCCACTAAGCGCAGAACACAGCGGTCGCAAGTCTCACTACAAATTGCTCAGAATTGGCAAGTACATGCACTGCAGAAACTACAGCCACCAGCAGATCAACCAGAAATCAAATATATAGAACGCTACTGTAGGCTTCAAGAAGCTGTTTGTATTCTCCTCTGGCTATTTTCTAGCCAAGTATCAAAGGAAGCACACTACTATGCCAGATGAGATGACACTGAGTTATTGCCTAATAGAAATCCAACCCCTACTGAATTTTGCCACTTCGGCCTTTGCTATGGATATGTGCGCCAATTAGTGCAGAACACAGCGGTCGCAAGTCTCACTACAAATTGCTCAGAATTGGCAAGTACATGCACTGCAGAAACTACAGCCACCAGCAGATCAACCAGAAATCAAATATATAGAACGCTACTGTAGGCTTCAAGAAGCTGTTTGTATTCTCCTATGGCTATTTTCTAGCCAAGTATCAAAGGAAGCACAGTACTATGCCAGATGAGATGACACTGAGTTATTGCCTAATAGAAATCCAACCCCTACTGAATTTTGCCACTTCGGCCTTTGCTATGGATATGTGCGCCACTAAGCGCAGAACACAGCGGTCGCAAGTCTCACTACAAATTGCTCAGAATTGGCAAGTACATGCACTGCAGAAACTACAGCCACCAGCAGATCAACCAGAAATCAAATATATAGAACGCTACTGTAGGCTTCAAGAAGCTGTTTGTATTCTCCTATGGCTATTTTCTAGCCAAGTATCAAAGGAAGCACACTACTATGCCAGATGAGATGACACTGAGTTATTGCCTAATAGAAATCCAACCCCTACTGAATTTTGCCACTTCGGCCTTTGCTATGGATATGTGCGCCACTAAGCGCAGAACACAGCGGTCGCAAGTCTCACTACAAATTGCTCAGAATTGGCAAGTACATGCACTGCAGAAACTACAGCCACCAGCAGATCAACCAGAAATCAAATATATAGAACGCTACTGTAGGCTTCAAGAAGCTGTTTGTATTCTCCTATGGCTATTTTCTAGCCAAGTATCAAAGGAAGCACACTACTATGCCAGATGAGATGACACTGAGTTATTGCCTAATAGAAATCCAACCCCTACTGAATTTTCCCACTTCGGTCTTTGCTATGGATATGTGTGCCACTAAGAGCTAAACACAACGGTAGCAAGTCCCCCTGCTAATTCCTCACAAAATGGTAAAAGATGCAAATTAAAATTAAAAAAGTAGAACGTTATTGTAGCCCTAAGAAGGGCTGTTGGGTTCTTTGAGAATCACTCCTGCCTAACAGTAAGCTAATAGAACACCCTAACGCTTTCCCTGACCAGCAGCAGCTCTCTCCCTAGCGGCATCCAGAGACAGAATGATCCGAGCAGCGCGGCCAGCGGCTAGTCTATCCCAGGGTCACCTGATCTGGCCAGCCAACCACTGCTATCGACGTGTAAGGGTACCACGTCATGCTGGGTGGAGTGCAGAGTCTCCTGGCTTGTGATTGGCTCTGTTTCTGGCCGCCAAAAAGCAAAACGGCGGGAGCTGCCATTTTCTCGAGCGGGCGAAGTATTCGTCCGAGTAACGAGCAGTTTCGAGTACCCTAATGCTCGACCGAGCATCAAGCTCGGACGAGCATGTTCGCTCATCTCTAGAGACAACCAATGAATTTAAGATGAGAATTACACACCACAAATATACAATACACAAAAAGAGACGTGACTTCCCTCTCAGCCGACATTGTTTTGACAAGGGACACAATGAATCCCAGATAAGTTTTGTTCTTATTGATCACATCCCTCCCCTGAGAAGAGGGGGTGACAGGGCATCGCTATTGAGAAAACGGGAGTTACAGTGGAGTCACCGTCTAAATACATTACACCCGCATGGGTTAAATGTAGAATATAATGTCACAAGTATTATCTAATACAGTAACCCTAATTATGTTTACCATTCAGTCCACAATATAGCGTTATTCTTGTGGACCAATTTAATGACTTTATGCTTCTAATAAATATTCATTTTTCTCTGTAAATGAACTGTATATCCCTGACATCTATGTATAACCACCTGTTTCTTTATCGTATGTAGTTATTTTAGGAGAAACCCTGTTATATCCAATTAATTCTGTTTTTTTCTATCTTTACAGATCATAATATGCTCTTCAATGACCCCCATCGGATGGACCATCCACTTCACACATCTCTTTTTTTGTCAGCAATTTTTGTAAACATGTTTGTAAACAAAAAAAATGTTTGTAAACAAATTTTCATTGATCAGTTCCCTGTAAAGTCCCCGGTCTTGTATATGGAACTTTGGCGATTACGTGTTTCTTGGTGGTAGGTACAATATACCCTGGGAGCTGCATGCCTGTCATTTGACGGACGTTGCACCGAGCAGGTAGTACCAGGCATATTGTGATTCCTGTTCTGTACGGGTTCCACACAGTTGCCTACCTATATAGCACACGCCAGTGACAATAGTATTATGATACTTACCTCTCAGCTCCGATCGCTTGTACCGTGGGAACAGGGCAGCCCGACCTTAAGATGGCCACCGCTCATGAGATACATCTAACACGCCTGCACAGTCAAGGCCGCCTCGCTCTGTGAGGTCACTTTCAGTTCTGCGGAATGAAAACCAGCTGTTTCCAGCTCAACATGTAAGGACAACGTACGCCTCTAGATGGCCTCGGGTAAACAAACTAAATTCATGAATGAATGTTAGGAGATGTGGATTGGGTCCTGAAGCCGATGGGTGGATCCTGTCTTACAAAGAAAGCACTATGTCACTTTATATTGGTGTCACTGCAAATTTCATTGCACAATGTACCTAGACAATTTATGATCTTCACAAGAATGATATCACGAAGTATTGCAATGTATTTTTATCATGTTCTATCATGTATTTGTTCACTTTATCACTAACCAATCAGTGAATGGTTTGGTCTTTAAATAATTGGATACCTGACAAACATGTTATGCTTGAGAAAGGTGTAAACTCACACCGAAACGTTGCGGTTCATGGAATAAAGGTTCACCCCCCGCCTCTTCACTTTGCTATAAATATCATATATATATATATATATATATATATATATATATATATATATATATATAGGATGTTTTTAATATGGAGGACAGTGTGGTCAGTTGTGGTGTGAGGTGTAAATATGTAGGAGCAATTTGTGATACTAGAATGTAAATGATTGTGGTGTTTTAACAGATGTAGAGTGGAGATGTGCTGCTTGGAGATATTTGGCAGAGAATTCAACAGTGATAAGTCATGGTTTTAGAAATCATAATGAAGTTCTCTGGAAAATCATCATCTGTAAGGTATTAGATGCCACTAATGTCTATGCCACTTCTTATGAGTTATACAGCTTTCAGCATGGGAAGTGTTAGTCACAGAGTGCTAACAAGCCTGCCTTCTGCTTGAGTATATAACATGTATTAAAGATACCCCACAGTTGTGCTGTTCAGTTTCGTGGTGCTCCGTGGAGCAGTTCTCTGAACAAAATTTAGATTTGTATGCCAAAAGCACAGCACTAACATAGATGTTGTTTCTTCAAACTGTGATGTTATATTACTTTTTCTCACTTTCTTCACAAATCATGCAAATAAAGTGTGCCAAAATCAACTTCAGTATATAATACGATAAGATATGTCATGCAGATAACTACACAATGTTTCAGCTTAATCTCACCTTATTCAAGTGAGGATCTGTATGATCATGTAGATATGATGGGTGTCCAGATCAACTTGCAACTTGCAATGTTGTGCAGATTATTACCTCTAGGACGTCCAGAATTCTTTGCCAGTCTTGATGCTGACCCCCACCAATCTGATAAGTAGAATTTATCCTAGAGGATAAAAATTGGTTCTTTAGGTTTGTTCTTAAAGGAAACCTACCACTTTGGATAGGGCTTATAAGCAGCACATGCCGTGCATCAGCTCAGGTTGAGCTGGTGCCGGCACTTATCTCCGTTATGTTTTTAAACTGTTTTAAAGTGCTTTAACAGTTTATTAATGTTTATATCCTTACTAGCTTACCCGCACCGAGGTCTGCGCTCGGCGCACCATGCGCGTGACCGTGCGTGCATCTGAATAGGAAGTGGCAGCGCACATGGTGCGCCGAGCACGGACCTCAGAGCGGGGAAGCTAGTAAGGATATAAACATTAATAAACTGTTAAAACACTTTAAAGCAGTTTAAGAACATAACGGAGATAAGCGGCATGTGCTGCTTATAAGCCCTATCCGAAGTGGTAGGTTTACTTTAAGGTTAATTTGTAAGTAAGAAAATATATAGAAAGTTGGAAGTCAGTCACCTTGAGGCACAGCAATATATGACCAGGAGTCCAAGCACGGATTCTCTTTGTTCCAAGTCCAAAAAATATATAAAATACAAATAATCCTGCTCCACGGACACCCCGGTTGTAGATAAAAACATGATATTTTCTTTATTGAAGTACAAAAAGGAGATATAGAGCCAAGCAGAGGGAAACATACACAGCAGCCCCGGCTATGGTCTACGCGTTTCGGAAAACTCCTTAATCATGAATTTTATATAGGAAAATATATATTTTATAATTATAATGCCAGACAGTGTCCCAGTGACAATTGGTTTTTCAAAGTTTTATGCTGTCATTGGACCGAGGATTATCAATAACATTTCATTACAGACTCCTTACAGCTGATCATTCCAGCCCGGGACTAAACTAAAGCATCCAGAGGGGTTCATCAGAGGTCACAGGGGGCAGAAAGGTCTCTCTGCAAACAGGGGTATTCTGTAAATTGTGTGTCCATAAAACAGGGACCACCTGGCATCAGTAGTTTAATCTCCGAGACAAAAAAGCCTTAAAAGAGTTGTTCAATTAATATAAAATTGAAATAAAAATAATAATAATTATTTTACATAACATTAAAACATTTTGTTGATTCCACATATGTATTATTCCAATTATTTTAATATAATTTGAAAACCTTTACCACCATGGTTAGCTGAACATTTGTAAGGTGTAGTAAACATGTCAGCATGTGAACATGAACTCATTGTTTATGCCAGAAAAAATCATTGTCTGTTGGCAGCAAAAATCTTGTTTTAACAGGGAATGTGCTGCCAGCTAAAATACAAATTGTAAGAGCACAAGTATGTCCATCAATATAATGCAATGATTGATCCAATTTAATGTACTGAAAAAGGGTTGAATGACTTTCTATATTTTTAAAGGAAATCAACCTGATGGATTTGGTGGTTTTAAGTCAAGCATACTTATGTGTCCCCAGAAACCGGATGCATCCTTCACTTAGATGTTAATGGCTTATTTTTTACATATAAAAATATGAAAATGATCTTCAGGGGCACCTCTTTACTTCACTCTGTTCACACCAAGAGGTATATGAAGCTGTATGCAAAATGTTCCTTATTTGAAGTTCTGACCTATCTTTATCAATTTTACCAACATTTCATTCAAGTAGAGGACAAAGAAAAACACAACAGTTGCGCTTTGTAGGCCTAATACAACAGGCTGTAGGACATTAGCAGATGAGCACCGCTCACCCTGCCAATATCCATTGAAAGTGACCAGCTGGACCACAAATACAGACAGATATGAGAAATGGTCTATCATTTTCACTGTGACCCCTTGGTGCGGTTATGGTGTGGTGACACACTAGTGCACGTGTATCACAAGCTTGGCTTTGTTCCTGTTTTTTAGGACTTTTCTTGGTTTTTTATGGTGGTCAGATGTCTCACCGAATTATGAGCATGCACAATATAAGTCAATGGAAGCCACAAATTACCTGACGTTTGAAGTGCTAAAATATGGCTGTTAAACATGCTCTAAAAAAATATAGTTATATTTTGCACTTCACATTATATGGATTAGTTGGTTGCTGCCATAGGACTAGATATATAGTCCTAATTAGATGGCCATTGACGTATCAAGATGATCTATCTCATCCTGATGATTGGGCTGATGGTGTGCAAGTGACATTCAGTCTAACCTGTATCAGGGGACCATCTGTAATATACAGCCTAGTCTCTGCTGTGTCTGCCAAAGATCTCTTCATGTCGGCCAGTTTAACCTTTAAGCTGCCACAAACAAGTTTTATTGTGGAAACTAAGGGCAGAGATAGAGATAGCAGGGTTGCCAGGATCCTGCAACGCAATCATGGGGTGCCAAGAAGCTGCCATGGCAGCCATAGATGTGAAATAGTCCTCTGTGAGTGCTGTGTTCAGAGGCCTATTAGGACCAGTCCAAAATTGTATGACAGATACAATCCATTGAAAGTACAGAAGTACAGCAATGCATTATATAAAGGATTAAGGTATCCCTTGCAATAGTCCCCTATTGGAACAATAAAAAAGCTTAACATTTTTAAAATTGAAAAATAAATGCATGATAGGGTTACAAAGGGTTACAAAATAGAATCCACATTATGTTTTTCCGCTCCAACTGTGACAGGCATAAAAACTTTATCTAAAAACCTATCTCAAGATTGGAATTTTAATTCTTCTAACCTACCAAAAAGTGTAATAAAAGGGATCAAAAAGTTGGATGTACAAATAGTACCAAACTACCTTGCCCTGCAATAGAGAAACCCTAGTAATGCACTTTAAAAAATAGATAGTTTTTAGAATCAAAAGAATTTTTCTTAAGTAGGTATTTTTTGCTAAAGTAGTAAAATATTAGGAAACCTGTACATGTTTGGTATCTTACTAATCTGGAGAATAATTTTATTATGTTTTTTATACAGTTCGGTATACTGTTTAAATGGTTTAACTCAATTCTAACCCCTTCCCGACATTTGACATAATAGTACTGCACCGCGGGAGGTGCTTTTCCGCAAAATGCAGTACTATTATGTCAAACTTCTGTCCCCGGCTCCTGAACGGAGCCGGGGCCAGAAGCTGCGGGTGTCAGCTATTTATTATAGCCGACACCTGCCTTTAACACCCGCGATCAGACCCTGGTGTGTTAGGGGCATTACTGGGGGGGTTCGCTGCTCCGATCGCAGCCCCGGGACTGCCACCGCCCAGGGCTGCGCAATCCTCTTCCCGGGTATATGCGCAGCAGTGTTACATTACACAGTGTAATACATTTGTATTACACTGTGTAATGTGAAGAAGAGCTTGAACAAGCGATCAGCGGATCGCTTGTTCAAGCTAACCTGTAAAAGTAAATTTAAAAAGTTAAAAACATTAAATTAAAACATTTTTAATAAAAAGAAT
Organism: Engystomops pustulosus; assembly: GCF_040894005.1. Lineage (NCBI taxonomy): Eukaryota > Metazoa > Chordata > Amphibia > Anura > Leptodactylidae > Engystomops > Engystomops pustulosus. The sequence goes on from NC_092412.1 coordinate 74,748,264, forward strand.
TAAATAAAGTTAAAGTCCCCTAAAAACAAATATTCCCTATACACATGCAATAAAGTGAAAAAACCCACAAAATCGCCAAAAACTTCAACATATTTGGTATCACAGCGTCCATAACAATCCGTACAATAGCTCAGAAACATTATTGGACCCGCTTGTTGAACGTCGTAAAAACTAAACCCGAAAATCACACCAAAAATGTACATTTTTCATAAGATCTCTACACAAAAATGTTCTAAAAAGTGATCAAAAAAAGTTATGTGCGCCAAAATGATACCACTGAAAAGAACAGTCAACAAATAAAAATTAAGCTAGCTCTGTCAACCAAAAAATATTGAAGTTACGTCTCCGAAAAGATGGCGATGCAAAAACAAATGAGACTTCCTCTATATTAGTTTTTATCCAGTAAAATTGTAAAAATAAATGAAAAACTATATAAATGAAGTATCACCGTAATCTTAGTGATCTGTAGAATAAAGATAATATAGTATTTTCAGTGTATGTTGTACGACCCCCAAAAAATACAAAAAGAAAGTAAATCAAAATTGACTATTTTCTTTTCACCCATACATTCAAGAGTTAATAAAATCTCATCAATAAGCTAATGACCCACTAAAATGAAGTATTTGTAAAGTGCATCTCATGTCGCAAAAAATAAGCCTTTATATATCCAAATTGCCAAAAAAATAAAGATTGTATAGCCAATAAAAAGTGACAGTGCTTAATCTGCTCTGAATGGCGCAGCTTCCATTCGATGCCCTGGCATGTGCCCACACAGCAGGTCACCACCACATATGGGGTATTGTTGTACACGGGAGGAATTGGGTATAAAATTTTGTGGAGTGTTTTGGTATTTTATCCACTGAAAATGTGAACATTTTTTGAAGAACACATTCATTTAGCCAAAAAAATGTTACTTTCAAAATTGCATCCGATTTTGTTTTAACCCCTGTAAAGCAATTAAAGGGTTAACAAACTTCATAAAAGTTGTTTTACGTACGTTGAGGGGTGTAGTTTCTATAATGGGGTAATTTATGGGGTTTTACTTTCATTTAGGTCTCTCAAAGTGATTTGAAACCTGAGCAGGTCCCTCAATAGCAGAATTTTGCGTTTTTTTATGAAAAATCGCACCTAATGTTCAAATTTTTCCAAATTTTCACCAAATATCTGATTTTCTCATAAATAAATGCAAAACATACCACCAAAATTTTTCAACTAACATGGAGTACAAAGTGTCATGAGAAAAAATTTTTAATATCACTTGGATATGTTAAAGCGTTCCAAAGTTATAACCATTTATAGTGACAAAGAGCAGATTTGAAAAAAATGGGCCATGTCAGGAAGGTGAAAAGTGGCTTTGGCGTTAAGGGGGGTTAAGACATTTTTCCACACGTTAATTTTACCTTAAAAATGTACCTTTTTTAAACCAACTTAAAATGCATAAAAGTAGCTCTGATATGTCAGTAAAAAATAAAAAGTTATGTTTTCTAAATAAGGAAAAACTAAAAAGTGCTCTGTCCCGAAGGTCATTAGGTCTTGTCCGTTAGGTGTTCATCTTTGCCAGAAAACTGTGCAAAAATCTGGCTGTCCCAGCCAGCGCTCAATTTCAATAAGATGCTACCATTGAAAATGACCTCTCCCCATTGCAATTAAAATACAGTCATACATATATATGTTTAGACAAAGACAACTTTTAATAAAAAAAACATACAAAATAAATTAATTAGTTATCTGTTGGTTGAAACATGATCATCTACTTATCAGAGTAGACTTTAGTTATACGACAAATATAACAAGCTAGGTAAATTAGTCATATAAATTGCCCAATGTTTGGTCATTATTGTCTTTATCTAAAGTAACCTGTATAGGATATTTTGAACCTCTGGCACAGCTTTGGGTCAAGGCAAACAATTAGATATGTTCTCACGCCAAGTACACACATTATATTATCATGGAGAAGCTTTATATATCATTATCCACTAGAATTAAAGCTAAGCTAGAGCAATTAGAGCCATATGTTACAAATATAATTGCAATGTTTCACTCAAAAATATCCCATGAGACATATGGTGAATATGTGACGGTCTTAATTTCCAGACCTTTATTCTGTTATAGTTTTCTCTAATTGATTAATCAAATTATGTTAAAAAATAACTTAGTTTACACTTAGTAAACACCATGCGATCTGAATATCCACCTACAACCGTATATTGTACTTTTCATGGTCAATACAGAGTAGACTTTTTACACAGTACTGTGTTAATTTCTCTTATTGGGACAACTTTGGAGTCAGATACTAGGGGATGCTTGGCTGCATAATTAGAGATATTACTAGTAGATAGAGGTAAATTGTGATACCACTGTATACATTCCTTTTAAAAGCACCTCTGAAATTGGTTCAGCTCTGTTTTAACAGAAAATAACCCATGATATAAATAACTGCATTCGCAGGTGGTCCCCCGACTTAAGGGCACCAAACTTAGAGACAACCACTAGTCACAGACAGACTAATGATTAGCTGTAAGGTGACCATAATTAAGTTTTATTAATAATCCTTAATAAGTTTTATTAATAATCCCATGATAGCCAAAAAATGTTTAGTCCCAATTGTCATTGGGACAAAAGAAAATTGTGTTTGAAGCTACAATCATAAAATATAGCTGTAATCATATAAATATAATCTGCAATACAGAAGTATCAAACATTGGCATTAGAGATTTAATGCTACCCTATGTGAGTATAATGTGGCAGTAATATACACTATATTATAGTCTACTGTTTGCCTGACAAGAATATCAGAACAACATGCCACATAATTTTAATATACTATTTGAGTGGTATGTTATGCAAAAAATATTCATGTCATAGCCAAGTCGAATAGTGAGCATTATGCCATTGTAAGGTTGCTTCAAATAGCTCAATATTTAATGGTCAATCCATTACAACTGTAAATCTATTAGGCTTTTTACACTACTTTATACTATACAAAGAAGTCACTTACTACCGTAATAAGCTTATATACTCTAGAATAAGCCGAGTTTTTCGCAGACCTGGCGCCGGCATGAAAAAAGAAAAGGCACTGCCCACGGAGCTGTCGCGGACCTGCCGTGCACATGAAGGGAGCTGGCTATATAATTCAATGGGCTGGTAGGCTATATACTTTAATGGGCTGACAGGCTATATACTTGAAGGGGCTGGCAGGCTATATACTTCAGGCGGCTGGCAGGCTATATTTTTCAAGGGGCTGGCAAACTATATACTAAAGGCGGGGGGCTAGCTATATACTACAAGGGGCTGGCAGGATATATTCAAGAGGGGGCTGGCAAGCTATATACTAGAGGGGTTGGCAGGCTATATACTAGAGGCGCTGGCTGCTATATACTACAGGGGGCTGTCATGCTATATACTACAGGGGCAGGCAAATTATATACTGGGGACACTGTGACCAATGCGTTTCCTACCTCTGCTTATACTTGAATCAATAGGTTTTTCCAATTTTGGTGGTAAAATTAGGTACCTCAGCTTATACTCGAGTTGGCTCATACTCAAGTACACATACGGAAGGTCTACATTAAAAATATATCAACAATTGCTGATTGAATGATTTGACTTCTGCATAATCTTCATAGATGGGCGCCTTATATACACAAGACCACATCAATTTCGCAATATTCAATAAAAGTGTAAAGATTTGTCAGAATGGGTTGCAAATCCTTTTACATTTTATTAGAAAAGATTTAGATGGGTTTTTTAAGCAGTTTTTTATCAAAAGACCTGGCATTTAGCAAGAAAAGGTGTAATGACCATTTTTTACTATACCGGAGATTGTAATTACTTTCTGCGCCTTGTTGAGCAAAATGTTGTTATCAGTGGGTGAGATGCTTATTAGTTTTAATGAGTGCTATGCTTACAATAGAAGAGCTGGGAAGTGGTGGTTCATTCACCTCTGGACTTGATGTGTTGGGAGCACTGCATGTGTTTGTACAATGTAGCTTGATCTGCAAAATAAAACTGAAATTTTTGTAGTGTTGGCAAGACTGGAGCCTGATCATGCCTTTAAATTTTTATTTAAAAGCACTGCACATGTGGAGAATGTAAAGACATTGGATTATTTATAAAGGGAAACAATGGGATCAGTTCTTAAAAAATGTGATGAGTTTTTATTATGTAAATAATTACACTGATAAAAGTGCTAAAAGTTTATTCATTTGAATAGATCTGTCCACTGGATTCATCAAACCCCATAACAACTTCTCTTGGAAATGTCCAGTTGGAGTCATGTCCAGGCTTCAGATGTGGAGAAGGCATGTTCCAGTCTCAAACTCACATCTCTCTTCTTAACCTTGGAAGTGGTGAACTCTACTCATTGACCTTTGCACCCTTCATGAGATTCTGCAAAAAGGGTTGAGCAACCATTTTTCATAACCTTTGTGACTTTGTACTACTGTATAGGTCCAGTTGAAGAAGTAGAAGAAGCTGGGTGGAGTAGAGTATATATGATAAGCACATATTGTACGAGTGTACAAATGGCGTGTAATTACCTGGGCAGACTAAAAGATAAATCATTGGTAACAGGGCCTTATTACGGTTGCTGGGGGCCCCTGGGCGCAAAATATGGTGGAGGACCCCATTGAATGTAGTCCAGACAGGGAACAGCAATCACCACTCCCCAGCAATAACCATATACAGCCTCCCCAGTAATCACTGTATACAGCTCCCCCAGCAATCACTATATACAGCTGCCCCCGCAATCACTGTATACAGCTCCCCCAGCAATCACAGTATACAGCTCCCCAGCAATCACAATATACAGCTCCCTCAGCAATCACTATATACAGCTCCCCCAGCAATCACCATATACAGCTCCCCCAGCAATCACTATATACGGCCCCCAAACAACCACTATATACAGCTCCCAGCAATCACTGTATACAGGTCCCAGAAATGACTGTATACAGCTCCCCCAGCAATCACTATATACAGATCCCCCAGCAATCCCTATATACAGCTCCCCCATCAATCACTATATATAGATCCCCCAGCAACCACTATATAAAGCTCCCCCAGCAATCACTGTATAAAGCTCCCCCAACAATTACTGTATACAGCTCCCCCAGCAATCAATATATACAGCTCCCTTAGCAATCACTATATACAGCTCCGCCAGCAATCACAATATACAGCGCCCCCAGCAATCACAATATACAGCTCCCCCAGCAACCACTATATACAGCTCCCAATAATCACTATATAAAGTCCCCCTTTAATAACTATATACAGTGCCCCTATAATAACTATATACAGTCCCCCTATAATAACTACATAGTCCCCCTATAATGACTACAAACAGCCCCCCTATAATAACTACATAAAGTCCCCCTACAATAACTATATACAGTCCCCCTATAATAACTATACACACCCCCTATAATAACTATATACAGTCCCCCTATAATAACCACATACAGTCCCCCTATAATAACTATATACAGCCCCCCTATAATAACCACATACTACACATAATACAACTATTTACAGTCGTCCCATAACAACTACATACCGTCCCCCTATAACAACTATATACAGCCCCCCTATAATAACCACATACAGTCCCCCTATAATAACTACACACCATCTATAATAACTATATACAGTCCCCCTATAACAACTATGTACAGTCCCCCTATAAAAACTATACACAGTCCCCCTATAACAACTATATACAGTCCCCCTATAATAACTATATACATTCCCCCTATAACAACTACATACAGTCCCCCTATAGCAACTATATACAGTCCCCGTATAACAACTACATACAGTCCCCCTATAAAACCTATACATAGTCCCCTTATAACAACTATATACAGTCCCTTTATAACAACTACATAAAGTCCCCCTATAACAACTATATAGTCCCCCTATAACAACTACATACAGTGCCCCTATAACTATATACTGTCCCCCTATAACAACTATATACACACCCCCTATAATAACGATATACATTCCCACTATAATGACTACACACAGTCCTCCTACAATAACTATATACAGTCCCCATATAATAACTATACACACCCCCTATTATAACTACATACAGCCCCCTTATAACAACAATATACAGTACCCCATAACAACTATATACAGTCCCCCTATAACAGCTATGTGCAGTCCCCCTATAACAACTACATACAGTCCCCCTATAACTCTATACTGTCCCCCTATAAAAACTATGTACACCCCCTATAATAACTATATACAGTTCCCCTATAACAACTATATTCACTACCCCAATAATAACTATATACAGTTCCCCTATAATAACTATATACATGCCCCTATAATAACTATATACACCCCCTAACAACAACTATATACACCCCCTATAATAACTATATGCAGATTCCTATTATTGCTATATACACCCGCCCAAAATAAATATATACAATCCCCCAATAATAACTAGACTACATAAAATACTAAAATTGTACTCACCCTCCATTGTTCCCCTGATGTGCGCCATCCTCATCCTCCCTCGTGGTGTCAGGGTGGATGTAAACAAAGATGGTGGCACCCTTCTACAGGCGTGCCATGAGTCTCGGCGTGGTGACGTCACACTCTGCAATGTCACCCAACGGCAGGGCGCCACCATCTTCATTTACATTTGATAGTCTATGGCAGAGCAGGGAACTTATTGTTCCCTCACTCTGCCATAGACTAAAGGCAGACACATTGGCGGGATTCATGCGACAGCCAGAATTGCCCCGATTTGGTGGGGACCCCTTTAAAGGCAAAGTGGTGGGGGCCCTGGGACTCGCACCATGGGAGCCCCCCCTATGATCACGCCCTGATTAGTAACTCTCAGTATGCATATGCATCGTGTCGGGAATGTGAAAGAGTGAAAGGGACAGAGGAGAGATCAATGTTTGTGGTGATCAGTGGTGTGCACCTGTATTACCCCCCCCCCCCCCATGGCCAACTCCTGATACTGATACGTATGATGGTGAGGTGCAGATGGAGCAAACAACAGGGACACAAGGAGGAAGGTACTTGTACAGTCCAGTTACTAATAGGTATTAACACTGCAGCCTTGAATGAGTTACTGTGCTTGTGGGTGGAGAGATAGATGGTTTTCTGAAACCCCAGTATATCACTAGGTGTGAAAGGATCATGAGCCCCGTAACAACATAACCCTGACTTTCCCAATGGTGCTTGAGTCTTTTCCCTGCTTGTAAGTTATGGAGTAGAGGTAACTTATGATTCTGTGAAAACCTGGTATATTTTCTCTCCCACTTTCAGCTCTCCCCAATGATCTCCATTTCTCCTTGTCAGCAGCAGACAGACATGCCTGACAAAGGTTAGTTTCAACTGACCTGCCTACTGAATAACCACTCATCCACCTCCTGTTACAGGTAGAGTTTATGGTTGAAGCCCACTTAAGTATGTCCAGTCTACCTTCTAGCAGGTTCTAGGAAAATTTGAAAAGTACTAACTGTGCTCAGGTACTCAATGCAAAATCTTGCTGTGGTTCAGTAAAAGTAAGAGTAAATTTAAGGTACGTTTTACCATGCTATCATATGTACCTATGAGGTACTTGTCACAGCTTACTCAGGAAGGGTACGTCTCCTGTGCTGTAGGTATAAAGTGTGCTTCCAGATAAAGCAGTGTGCCAAATGACAAGGATGCACACACAAAGGGGATAGATTAGAAGAGGACATATAGGTAGAGAACACAGTAGGACAGGGGGCACATTAGTTTATTGTGTGTATTCCTTAAATGCTCACCATGGTCAGTGTAGCCAATGTGTGATGGATGGAGGGCGGGTGGCTGCATATAAGTACACAAAGCAGATAAAGCCTAATTGCGACCCTTTTACATTGGTTTTCAAAAGGGACCGGAGAGAGCTAAAAATCGGGGTGGCAGCCAGTTAGGGCTGCAGTCCTGAGTTGAGGCTTGTAGGTTATTATATGTCCTCCATGTTATGGATGGGGTGATCTCTACTTAGGCTCTATCTCCTATGCTTCTGCCTATCACTGTTCATTTTTGTCTTGTCTTTGAGCACACTGCTTTGTCTGGATTTACACTGAATAGCTAAAGCACAGCAGATGTAACTTGCCTGAGTAAGCTGTGACAGGTACCTCAGATGGTGAGAATAACTTTAAATGTTCTCTTACTTTCACTTGCCCATAGCAATATTTTATGCTATGGTTTATTTTTGAGTCTGGCCAGGCCATTTTACAACATTTCTACAATAGCATGATTTGTGCTTATCTGCTTAATAACAATTTTTATAGATTGCATGTTTTTATCTGTATAGATGAGTAGAGACCCAAAGGGTAACCAACGCGCTTCACTCATTAGAGCTTAGTCATGGTCTGAACTCTCCTTGTATTGGGAGAACAATTTTAAAGCTCACGCTCTAGGTTGGCTTGTGACGTCACAAGCACATGACATCCATCACATGACCGGACTATACCACACCCCCCTAGAAAGCGCGATATGCTACTATGTTTAAAATATTCAATGCAAAATAAAAAACAATACATTTCATAGGTAAGATGGATAAAATGTAGAAATAATAACTTTGTTTCCAAATGATCGTTAAGTTTGTAATGACAAAAAGATATGATACAAAAAATCCAGTTTGCAGATATCTTGACCAGCGGAATGAAATATACAAAAGTCTAACGATCAGTCTAACGTTCTCAATTTCAGATGTTTGGAAAATGAGTCTATGGCTGTTAATGATCTGATCTCTAAACCATTCATGACAAGTAATTCTAATTTTTATCCTGTTAATTCTAGGCATGAATGCATGGATACATTCAAAGAATTGGTAGAAAGGGAACTTACTACATTAAAGACGCAACATAATCTTTTTCATACCAAATCTAACATCAAGTGTCTTGAAAGATTAGCCATAAAAAATCTCAAGATGAATTCTGATTTAGTGATTAGGAATGCTGATAAGGGGGGCTCTATTGTTCTGATGAATGCCTCCTTATATAAAAAATTAAACAAAGATCTCCTTAACAATCCCCTTACCTTGCAGATGCGACTACTAGCTGTTAAACTAGTTTGATGAGACTTTCAGAGGAGGGTTTAGCATTAGGAGTTTTGCACATCAAACTGAAGGAATTTCTTTACAATAAACTTCCAGTCACACCTGTCTTCCACTCTCTCCCCAAGGTGCACAAAGGGGTTTTCCCTCCCCCCTGTTGACCTATAGTCACAGGTATTGGTAGCTTTGGGAAGCAACTGTGAGACTGGCTTGACCACTTCTTACAGCCTCTTACTATGGTCACAGCTTCTTATTTAAGAGACACCAAACATTTATTACAGGTTATGAATTGGAAGAGTTAGCAGGATACATTTAGCTGGACCTCTTGCAATGTAGTCGCTCTTTATTCTTCAATTTCCCATGAGTTGGCTTTGTTATATTTGTCTAAACATTTAAATGAGTTCAGTACTTACTCTTTAGAACTCAAGGAATTTATTGTTATGATAACTGATTTTTTGTTGAGAAACAATTTCTTCATGTTTGATTCTCTATATTATTTGCAAATGGAGGGGGCCCCGATGGGAGCAAAATTCTCACCCCCCCCCTCTTGCAAATATTTTCATGATACAATGGGAAAAGAGATATACAGGTCGGCTGTGGAATGGTTTGGTTGTTTCATAGATGACCTGTTGTGGGTATGGAAGGGCACACATGTGGAGTTTGATAGTTTTGTTATTTACTTAAATTTCCAATGACATGAATTTGAGGTTCACTCGATATCGGTGGCGATAACATTATTTATTTTTATTTAGATGTTTCTTTGAGAGGTTCTAATGGAAGTGTCCATATATTTCCTTTTCAAAAGCCGATAACAGGCAATACTATTTTATTGTTCACATTGTGCCACTCTAGGCACGTTGTGGACAATATACCTTGTGGTGAACTAGATCGACTTTGTCAAAAGAGTTTCTCCAACATTGTTTTTGACAAACAACTTTTGGACTGGGAAAATAGGTTTAGGGAAAGGAAATCTAAATAGAGGGTCTTACTGTCAGCAAAAAAAAAGGGTTGTGGAGCCAGCTAGTAAACCTATCACTTTTGTTACGACTTATAGCAACCAATTCCTTCTGGTTAAGAAAATTATAAATAAATATTTAACCATTTTAGAACAAGACAAGAATCTGAAAGTCTGCCTCTCAGAAGGAGGACGGACAACTTTGTGCTGCAACTTCCTGTGCTGCAGTGAGATTTCATCAGGCAATGTAGGGAGAAGTTCTGAGAGAGCAAGAGGTAATGGTGAGACTGAGAATACAAAGAATGGAAGGACTCCAGAACTTTTCAGAGTCATTAGCATAATGTTAAAAGTTTAATTTAGAATAAAGGAGGCCATGGATAACAAACATAAGACGATTACTACAGTCACAGTGCCTGGATCTTTGAGTAAGTGTCCCAGGTTTATCATGAGGAATTTTGATGGTAGATTGAGTACTTTAGTTCTAATGCAGCTTATTTAATTAAGCTTATTTATTTACATTCATGTGCTCAAATTTAGAATACATACTCTATAATTCACACATTTACTTTTACACATTTCCTTTCTATGTTGCAATGAAGTTGTAATGTCACTTTGAGTAACGTGACCACTTGTCAATGTAGCTAGCCACAGACTCAAGCCAAGACATCTGCTAATTGCTTTGGATATAAATTAAAGTCCTGCTAACATATAATCAGCATAATATATTGTTCCTACATAAAAGCAAGATATTAATACATATCTGATCAAAAAACCTAACAAATTTAGTAATATAAATAAAAGGCCTCAAGTTATTACTTTCCTGTAAGCTTTTTTCAATATGTTGGACTCCTACTGCACAAGCCATAAGATTCTATGAAATCGACTAATTCCCCAAAATAACATGTCTAGGTGGATTTGATTACATGTGTTAAAACGGCATGGGATTATATCAATTATAAAATACTGGGGCAGATTTATCAAGCTGTCTGAAAGTCAGAATATTTCTAGTTGCCCATGGCAACCAATCACAGCTCAGCTTTCAGTTTACCAATGCTCATAAATATTTTAAAGGGGAGCTCTGATTGGTTGCCATGGACAACTTGAAATATTCTGACTTTCAGACAGCTTGATAAATCTGCCCCATTGTGTCCTATTATGGAAAATCCACATTTTTTTTTGTGCTTTGATGTGTTGGTTTAAAAAGTATTAACATTTCCAATATGTTGAAGAGATGGGGTGTAGTAGGATGTGGAGTCTAGTCTAGTTACAAAGACCTTCAAGTCTTTGTAACAATACAGGTCTAGAAAGGCTAAACTCTATAAATGAAAGCTGTGCTGCCATTATTTTGCTTCTCAGCAGAATCAAATTAAAAGAACTGATCTGCACAGAGAATCTATATTGATGTACTAGAATCCAGATCACTATCTGTCTGACAAAACAAAGGGGTGGTTTTATCAGATGCCCCCGGTGTTACATTTAATACAGCATAAAAAAAACCTTATATGTACTTAACAGTCAATGGAATGCATGAAATTGTTCCAGTATTCATGATTCCCACTCAAATAAGTGACTGAAAGGTTTTCTAATATTCTAGAAAAGCCACTAATCCACAGCAGCTGATAGACTGTGCACATACAGAGTTATAGCCAGATAACATAGTCAGAGGTACCAAGGAAGACATTTCCCTTGTCTATAGAACTGGTTAGTCAGTGTGACTTGTTTATGGAGCCTATATATGTCATCCAGCATGGTTCTTCTGCTGGTGGTACTCATGTGTAAGAAGAAAAATATTCAAATGTTACTGATTTTCCTGATTTAGAAAGGTTTAGACTGACCCATTGGTTTTTAGGTGCATATTCTGGGAAGGCCCTTTTTCCAAGTGTTAAGTTGGGATTAAACTTAAATTATAAATTTTATGTGAGATACATGGAAAGTGTTGACTTGTGTCATCTGAAATATGCATGGTGGGTCATATGATTCACCACATCTTTAGTTCGTTACATAATATTCATTTTTTTATGGACTAAATTGTTATTTCCTTTTTTTAAATATTGCTCTGATAGTTTAAAATATGCATGAATTATGAATGCCTGATTTAAAAATCATTGCTTAAATTAATGAAATTAAAAATGTGACAAAAACTGCACAACTGAAAAGTAGCTCTAGCGCCATTTTGGTCACCTCTACCCTAGACACCAGATGAATTGGGCATGAAGGAACATGGGAGAGGGTAATTTATCTTTACATTACATTTGTGTCTGTCATTTAAAGCAACAAAGAGGGCCACAAGGTGGATAATCATACTAGTAGGTGGAGCATTGTGTAATTTCAGTGTATAGGAAGCACTGAAGTGTTCACCACATGGTGTCTCTAAACTGTAACCCAAATGTCATTGGATCCCAAACAAAATTTAGTTCCACTCCGTTGCAGTCCAGGTTTCTTGTTCCTGAACTCACAGCAAACAAAAGTGACATATGCCCAAAATAAAAATATAGCAACATGCCCAAATACTACTATAGTTACTATATGCAGACTGATGGTAAATTACGCATATATAGCTGTAGAGCTAAAAAACTATACCTGTAATTGGAACGTTCCAAATCAAGGCACGATGTCAAACTTTTAAAGTTGTGGAGTGCTAGATCATATCCTTGTGAAGTGTTGCTTCAATCCAACAAAAGATCCACATGTAGGTATGTAATCCAACTTGAAACTGCTGTAAACACAAAAGATCGTAAGTTGGTATGATGGTTGATCTTGAGTCAGATTGGTACACAGGTTATATAATGATCTGTCTTGAGCATTCATCTGCTACTCTATTTGTTAGAAGGGTGGGGGGGACTTTAATGCAATTCATTCTTCTCTAAAATTTATAATATCACAATTAAAATGTGTGTATGGGCATATAAATGCGGTCAAATACTAAACTGCTTATAGAAATATATATGCATTAAATATGTATTGAATAAAAAATATATAAAAATAAAAGAATATGATCCAAAGAGTTCAATCTCTTTATTCAGTCCTGACGGAGCTAAAGTAGGACTGAATAAAGTGATTGAACTCTCTGGATTCATGTAGGGAAATATCTTAACCACTACATGCATCCTTTATTTTATTTGAGTTTATTTTTATATATTTATTTTTTTATATTCCACCAGAAACATTAATAATATTTTTGTCTATTATTAAAAAAAAACCAAGGATCATAAAGAATAATAAAGAATAAAAAAATTAAAAATGACTTTTTTTATTTAATACATATTTAATGCATATATATTTCTATAAGCAGTTTAGTATTTGGCCGCATTTATATGCCCATACACACATTTTAATTGTGATATTAAACATTAAATATTAATAATTACATTTTAGAGAAGAATGAATTGCATTAACGAATAGAGTAGCAGATGAACGCTCAAGACAGATCAGTATATAACCTGTGTACCAATCTGACTCAAGATCAACCATCATACCAACTTATGATCTACATGCTTACTTGATCCAAGACTATAAAGCACATCACTTGCACAGCAATTGGATTCCCTGACGAAGGAGACAGTAAGCGTCTCTGAAATGAGTTGGAAGTTTGTTCCATCAGACCTACCGTAGTTTGGTGACGTCACCACCTGGAACTACTCAGGACTGTGCACGGAGGCAGCAGCCACCGGCCGGGGCTCTACCTCTTTTGTACTTACAGCAGTTTCAAGTTGGATTACATACCTACATGTGGATCTTTTGTTGAATTGAAGCCACACTTCACGAGGATATGATCTAGCACTCCACAACTTTAAAAGTTTGACATTGTGCCTTGATTCGGAACGTTCCAATTACAGGTATAGTTTTTTAGCTCTACAGCTATATATGCGTAATTTACCATCAGTCTGCATATAGTAACTATAGTAGTATTTGTTGTTGCTATATTTTTATTTTGGGCATAACTATTATCTTTAACCCTTAAATATTCTCCAACATTGGTGCAGGTATTGCATTTGTGTTATTTATAGTAATTGGATCCCTTTGTAAGTGACCCAATAAGTAGGGCGGCCGCAGGTCACCACCCCTTGATACCAGCGACACAACCAACTACCACTCATATTAGACAATATTGCGCCAATCTGAACAACCTAATAACATTAGCAAAGGTGACATATGATTTCTTTAATTCTGTCTGGGTGCAATTTTTTTTATTGGCAGTGATTGAATTTATTTTCTTAATAAAAAGAACTAAGCATACAAATCCATTTAGTTCCATGGAGTTCTAACGTTGACATGATTAGTAACTTTTTTACTACCCATGCAGTATTTTATTTTGAAGTGTTCTCTTCAAACCCTTAAAAATCCATTAACATAGCTGAAAAGTAGAACATTAAGTGAATCTTTTCTTCTTTCTCTAACAGATTTTTTAATTCCTTTTTTACTTTTCCTCGGTCTTCACATTTGTCAATATCTTCAAGTGCAATATTGGCTGGAACACCTTGCTTTAACCTTTTTCACCACTTGCTCTAAAAGGCTATAGCACAATGTGTGACTGTGTAATGTACCACCTCAAGGCAAAGTAATTTTCACAGAGGACTGAATTTGTTAAAAGAAAATTACTGATAGAAAATGTTCTCTTTAGAGGCTGACAATCTGTCACATTAGGCCTTGAAACTGATCACAGAAATTATGTTGTATTAATTGTCTACATCAAGTTTCCTTATCCTTTGTTATATTATTATGCTTACAAACATGGAGTAACCCCCTGGAACAAAATGTCTTCAAACACTGAGTTAAGCGATATATATATATATATATATATATATATATATATATATATATACACAAAGAGATAAAGAACTTGTCTACTCTGGAAAATTTTAGATGCTTCTGCGGCAGAAGACAGATCATGGTTGCTTTCCGAAGGTTTACGTCTACAGACGGTAAACAGAAAACCCAACCACCAGGGTTCATAATCAAGTAATGGAAAACAAGAGCTGGTACCCTGAAGTTACATTCAAAGCCAAACATGGATCCGCATGTAGGACATGTAGAGCTGTGGAGATACAGCAGCTTGTTAGACAATGGTGCAACATTCCATGGAGACTACTGTTGGCCAATTATCTAAAATAGAACACACTCAATGTGCAAGATTTCAAAAAGATTTAGAAACTACACCCCTTAATGTAAGTACAGTCATGGCTATAAGTTTGAGAATGACACAAATATTATATTTTCACATGATCTGTTGCCCTCTGGTTTTTATGTGTGTTTGTCAGATGTTTTTATCACATACAGAAAAAGCTTTTTATTGAATGAGTTAATATCAATATTTGCAGTGTTGACCCTTCTTCTTCAGGACCTCTGCAATTCTCCCTGGCAGCTCTCAATCTACTTCTGGACCAAATCCTGACTGATAGCAGTCCATTCTTGCACAGTCAATGCTTGCATTTTGTCGAAATTTGTTGTTTTATGTTTTCTGCTCGTCTCTTGATGATTGACCACAAGTTCTCAATGGGATTAAGATCTGGGGAGTTTCCAGGCCATGGACCCAAAATCTCTATGTTTTGTTCCCTGAGCCATTTAGTTATCACCTTTGCTTTATGGCAAGGTGCTCCATCATGCTGGAAAAGGCATTGTTGATCATCTAACTGCTTTTGCACGGTTGGGAGAAGTTGCTCTTGGAGGACAGTATGGTATCATTCTTTATTCATGCATGTGTTTTTAGGTAAGACTGTGAGAGAGCCGATTCCCTTGGCTGAGAAGCAACCCCACACATGAATGGTTGCAGGATGCTTTACAGTTTGGCCTGAGACAAGACTGGTGGATCGCGTGACAGGATGATGTGAATGCACGTCGCTCTGCCTCCTGACATCCGTGTAGGAACGCTGGTCTGATGTGAGCGTCTCGGCACTGGAAACCGTCTAGAAACCACAAGGCGTTTACAACTATTCACTGCTGGTAGAATGATAAGAAGATTTAGCGAAACAGAGAGTAAGGAAGGAGCGACCCGGTTTATGTTGTACAGGCTGTGCGATTCACCCACAGGAGGAACCTCCAAGCGTTGGTGCCTTGCAGTGGCCGGGCATCGGCTCGGGGAACGGACCTACGAGGAGTGTGCATCGGCACAAGATCTTTAAAAGCCTAGGAACACTTCTTCGAGGATCTGACTAGCTCTCTTGTGCCCAGCAGCTCATTTGTTACGGTAACACTTTATATTTCAGCGTATCAAGTTGTAAATACGGCCAGCTGTGACTTTTTCTTTGCTTCTTGACTACAGAAAGCCTTCTTGCTTTACTTCGATGCTGAAGTTTCGGCACTAATGCTGTGGAACT
Organism: Engystomops pustulosus; assembly: GCF_040894005.1. Taxonomy (NCBI): domain Eukaryota; kingdom Metazoa; phylum Chordata; class Amphibia; order Anura; family Leptodactylidae; genus Engystomops; species Engystomops pustulosus. The sequence continues at coordinate 74,764,594 of NC_092412.1, forward strand.
AATAAATAATGCATTATAGTATTCTCCATTCTTACAAGACTGGACTGTTGTGGACCGAAATGCACGTCTGTTAACTTTCTGCTTTCAGGCTATTTCATGGTGGCATACTAACCCATCTCTTGGCTTCACGCTTGAACACTACTAACAGTTGCTGAGAGAATTTTTAAATTTTTTTCTTCACTCTACAGCATCGAATTTCATTTTAGGACTAATGCTTTACTAACTCTTGAAATGGTGTCATCTTAATTCGGTTAACTAATCTAAAACGTGGAAACTGTTGCATATTCCTGTTCTCTGTTTATGTGACTCAGATAATGTTATTAGTTATTGGTTGATGATTGGGTGTGTTTGGTAATTACTAGAAACCCACAGCAGGCTTGGTCCAATGATCATTAGGGTCTGTGGCCTTGGACTGATCCTGGTATAGTGCTGGTAGAGGGCAACTACCGGTCTTAATCCCGGACCTCCCTCCCTGACCATTGCCTATTGTATCAGCGCCCTACTTAAACCAGTAATTGATATTAAAGGTGTATTTTGGATTAAGTGTACATTGATCTACCATGGCCCCAAAAAAGCCAATAAGGAAGTCTGGGGGGTTTGATAAAATGTGGAAGGCCTCCCCAACAAAAACAAGTCAGCAAGGAGGATTTCCATGCCTTGTCATCCAATGGCGCAAGTAGTACTGCACCGGGAAATGAGAACCCTAACTCCGTGAGTGAGGATATCCTGGCTCAGATTCTTGCCACAGTCCAAGAAACCAAATCATCAGTAGTTGAGCTAAAAAAAGAGGTTGTAAGTATCAGTTCAGATATTTCAATAATACAGGAGGATTTGATCTCACTAAGGGATAAATTTAAGGGAGTGGAGAAGAGTGTCAGGAAAACTGAGGAAGACATCAAAGCAATTCAAAAGGTATGAAGGATTTGAGGGAGGAAAATGTATCCCTGAAAGCGAAACTATTGGACCTTGAGAATCGGTCCAGGAGGGCTAATATAAGAATAATCGGGTATCTGGAGGAGTCTACTGAAGGGAACATGGTAACTAACATTCAGAAGTGGTTGTTGGAAGTATTTGGCAAGGAGGGTCTCTCTCCTAACTTTGCAGTGGAGAGAGCACATAGAATTCCATTTCATAAACCAATACCAGGGGCTGCCTCTTGAACTATTCTGGTTAAATGTCTGAATTCACAAGATATTGACTATATCATCAGAAACTCTACAAAGAAAGAACAGGAGATGTTGATGGATGGTTAAAAGGTGGTCATCTTCCCAGATTATGCAAGGGAGACCCAGAAGCTTAGAGTAAGCTACAAGATGGTGAAAAACAGGCTTCATGAAGCAAATACACAATTCTCTCTGTTATTCCCAGCTAAACTGAGGGTTTTATCCACAAAAATAAAACATGGTTCTTTGCTTCCCCGGAGGAGGCCTCCGAATGGCTGGAAAGACAGGGGATATAAGTTTCGCGACAGGGAAGTTAAAAAAAGAGCAGGAAGAAATGTAATAAAAATGTTTTAAGGATGTATTAATAAACGCTATATATATATATATATATATATATATATGTATGTGGCTAGATTAAACGGATGTCGGGAGGGTGACGGGAGGTATAGGGATCTTCTGTATGACAGTACAGATGGATCAAGAAGGGGCTTGTTAGGGATGGGTTGGTATACTGGCAAGAGAGATGGGTTTCCCTTCTTTGTTTTTTTTTTGTTTTTTTTTTAATGGAAAAGGTAATAAGGGTTCTATGTTGGAACATTAGAGGGCTGAGCGATAGGAAATAAAGATGTGCAATATTTGATGTTATTAACAAACATTTACCTGCAGTGGTAGTATTACTGAAGTATTACTGCATGGGAATTTCATTCTTATGGGGACACCTATTCTAAAGGGGTTTCTGTACTGATACATTCTAGTATAGAGTTTAAATTAATTGAAAACAGATCTGATAGAGAGGGAAGATTTATATTTCTGCACTGTTTCCTGAATAAAGTTGAGTATGTCCTTGCTTTCTTGTATATCCTTCCCCCATTCTCATTAGGGGTTTTGAAGGAGTTTATTAGTTTTATCAAAGATAAAAACTGTAGCAGAACTCTGATTATGGGAGACCTAAATATGGTCTTCTAACCCGAATGCTGATTGCCTCAATCTTCAGGGGGAGAAAAAAATAAATACAAATGAAGGGTTAAAATTGAGGAACTTCTTTCAGGATATGGGGCTACATGATATTTGGATAGTAAAATATGGGGGAAAAAGAGCTTCCCTGTGCTATAGTAAATATTGTAAAACATTGTCAAGAATAGACCTCGGTTTGGCCAATCCACTAATGGTAAGGAGCATTTCTAGGATGATGTACGAACCCATTGTAATCTCTGATCACGATCCAGTACTAGTCACGTTGGGGGGGCCCCTAATTAGTAGGAGGAAGTTTAAATTTAATTCCCACTGGTTAACCATTCTGGAACCCAGCTTGGATTTAAAATCAGCAATCTGTGAGTTTTGGGAGAGAAATATTAATACTGCAGGCACACAGTATTAGCAAACTCTTTCCCATGCTTTTAACGTAGCAAAAAAAGAGTATGGTAGGAAAGAAGAGGAATTAAAAAACCTGGAGGAAACTGCTTAGAACTTAGTTAATCCAGGAGAGAGCAGATACTCACGAGCTTTTTAAGAAGCCAGGGAAAAATACCATGATTTCCTAATAGAAAAAGCCCAACACAAAGAGTTCTTTGCAGGGCAACAAAATTTCACGGAAAAAGGAAAATCAAGTAAATTGTTAGCTAACATGATTGTAAACAACATGCATGTGAACAGAGATATTTCAGTTATAAGGGGGTATGGAGGACAAATATGCAAAGACCAACAAGAAATACACAAGGAATTTAGACATTTTTACCAGCAATTGTATGAATCTTCTGGAGATACAGACCCAGCCGAGATTAAAAGATACTTGCAGGATATTAATTTTCTGTCTGTCTAGGAGTCAGGTAGAAATTCTGGACTCCCCAATAACTTTGAGTGAACTGGAGGAAACTATTGACTCCTGTAGTACAGACTCTGCCCCAGGTCCAGATGGCCCCCTCTATAGTTTGTATAGGAGATATAAGGAAGCACTGACACCCATGCTGTTGGACACAATGCAAGAAATTTTCAAAAAAGGGAAGGTTTTGGACTCAATGTCCGAGGCTAATATTATTCTTATCCCCAAAAAGGATAAGGATTTGTTAGATTTAGGATCATTTAGACCCATATCGCTCATTAACACTCACGCTAAAATCATAGCAAAGGTGCTGGCTAGACGACTTAAGAGTGTTATTACCACTATTATCCATGGGGATCAGAGAGGGTTTATCCCGGGTAGGAATGTGAGCGACTGCCTGAATAGATTATTTGTTTCCATAGAGAAGGGTGAAGGAGATCTCCGCTTGATCCTGTCTATGGACCCGGTTAAACCTTTGACAGGGTCGAGTGGGGATTCCTATGGGAAGTAATGGCTAAATTCGGATTTTGAGTTAAGTTCAATGATAGCGAATCCGAAAGCTTTCCCCTCTGCAGGGGTACAAGGCAGTGTTTCCCCCTCTACCCCCTCCTCTTTGCAATTTTTGTTGAACCCCTTGCCATCAAAATTAGGGCCCATGAGGGAATAAGAGGGGGAGGGAGTGGTGGACCTGAGGATAAGTTGAGTCTCTATGCGGACGATATCCTGCTGTGCAGTACAGTGGGGGCGATATCCCCAATGTAGTTAGAACAGTTATAGAATATGGTCAGTTCTCCGGATTGGAGATCAATTGGAGCAAATCAGGTCTGATACCCCTGGATGGGAATAAGATGGAAGCTCTCAAAATGGAAAATATTAAGTCCTGTCCAGATTCCTTGAAATATCTAGGCACTATGATCTTAGCAAAAGTTCAAGATTAAAACTTACTGAATTTGAAACCCCTAATTAAAACAGTCAGAAGTAGGGTCCATACCTGGGATAAACTACCTCTATCCTTTGCGGACAGAATAGCCTTAATAAAGATGGCTCTGTTACCACAGATTTTGTTCTTCTTGGTATCATGTCCGATCTGGATAGATAGCTCCTTCTTTAAAGCAATGGAAGCTCTTTTTAACAAACTAATTTGGGGGAGGAAGAGAGCTAGAATTAAGATTAGTTACTTATATAGACCCTCGGGGGAGGGAGGTCTGAGGATACCCTTTCTGCTGGGTTACTTTCTTGCAGCCCAGATGTCCATATAGTAGGGTGGAAGGACAAAGATGAGCCGATGAAAACACTGGTAGTGGAGGATGAGAAAGCCCTTACAGTCTATGAAGCACTCGAGAGAGGGATAGAGCAGAATAACAGAGGAATAAATATAGTTAAAGTGGCCATATACAAAAGTTGGAGCACTATGAGGAAAATTAATCACATTGAGGACACCCCACTGTGGCACAACCCTGATTTCCCAGAATTATATAATCTCTAGAGATGAGCAAACGCTAAAATGCTTGAGTGCTCGTTACTCGAGTCAAACTTTTTCCGATGCTCGTGTCTTCGTTTCGAATAACGAACCCCATTGAAGTCAATGGGAGACTCGAGCATTTTTCAAGGGGACCGAGGCTCTGCACAGGGAAGCTTGGCCAAACACCTGGAAACCTCAGAAAATGATGGAAACACAATGGAAATGGACAGGAAACAGCAGGAGCAGCATGCATGGATGCCTCTGAGGCTGCCTAATCGGCAACAGCATGGTAATGATAGAGTGACCGAGTGAGGCGAGATAGCATCTAAAACACCCAATAATTGACCCTGACACTATAGGGGACGGCATGCGGAGGCAGCGTCAGGCTAGAGAGTGGCATGGCGACATTCCCTAAATAGACTCAAACCAATTAAAAAAATTCCTTTTGGCGAGGATAACGTGTAGCACTGTACGTATCAGTATTTGGTCTGGTTATTGCGGGAGAGAGGAACAAAAGGAGGTGAGCAAGAAGTGCAGAAATGATTCCCTATGTGAAAAAAAGGTTGACGGTATATTTAGTCGATAACACAGCATGGCGGCAACAGAGTGACCAAGTTCCATAACGTATCTGGTGAAGCACCCCAAAATGAGTCTGACAAGGACCGTTTGCTAAGGATACGACATGTGGAGGCAGCTATGGAGACGACGTCTGTAGGCTGCTATGGAGACAACATGTGGAGACGGCGTGTGGAGGCAGCTGTAGAGACGGCATATGGAGGCTGCTATGGAGACGACGTGTGGAGGCAATGGGGACGGTTATGGCACCCTAGGTGGATGTAAGGAAGTGAGAAAAGAGGAGTGAAAAGATAGATTTTAGAGGTAAAAGGTTATAGGTTGTGGGTTGAAGGTTGCTGCAGTTAAAACTATGCTAGTTGGATCTTGGGATGGAGCTGGCTGTCCGCTGCCAGGCGAGCTTTCTCCTGTCCAAGCCCATGCCTCTTGGCTCCTCCCCACCCAAAATGGGCCTGGGGGCCAGAAGCTTTTACTTTGAAAAAATTATAATTTTCAAAGCAGGCGGGGTTGTTTGAATATTTCATCTAGGAATAATGGAAAATCATAGCGGTTCTATTTTTTATTTTTTTTCGGACATGGTTCCATGATTAAGAGCGACAGTATGGGGCATCCATATTGCGCTGCTATGATTGAAACTTCAGGTCTCAAGCATGGTGGCGACAGATGGGCCAAGTTCCATTATGTATCTGGTGAAACACTCGAAAATTCTGCCTGACACAGCTCGTTGCTAAGGTGACGATGTGCTGTATTTCCTCTTGCGCTCAAGCGTCTGGGGTATAGACAGTTGAACGCTGCGCATGGAGACATTGGTGGATGCTGTGGAGGATTGTGGAGGCGAAATAGACAGGAAACAGCAGGGGCAGCATGCATGGATGCCTCTGAGTCTGTCTAATCTTGGGATGGAGCTGGCGGTCCGCTGCCAGGCGATCTTTCGCCTGTCCAACCCCCTGCCTCTGGGGTCCTCCCCACCCAAAATGGGCCTGGGGGCCGGAAGCGTTTACTATGAAAAAATTATAATTTTCAAAGCAGGCGGGGGCTACAAACAGCACTTCTAAGAACCTTTTGTATAAGATCAAGTGTAGTACTGTTCTTATAAGTAATTGGCCTGGTTAATGCGGGGGAGGGGAACGAAAACAGATCTGCAAGAAGTGCTGAAATAATATCGGTCAATGATAAAAGATTAGTGGTATATTTTGTGGATAACACAGCAGGGTGGCGACAAAGTTAACAATTTTGATGTGGAAGCCATGAAAACAACCCAAAATTCTGCCTGACACAGCTCGTTTGCTAAGGGGACGATGTATGGAGGCAGCTTTATGGACGACGTGTGGAGGCTGCTATGGTGACAATTAAATTTGGATAGTGCCTGTATATTAAATAGTTTGAGTGCCGGTATGTGACAGTCCAAAAAAGTTTTCAAACCAGAGGACCCGATAGGTGGCCCTCCAGAAAAATTTAATACATAGATTACTATAACTAGAGCAAGTTGTCCCTGGCAAAACATAGCCAGTTTCCTCTGCTTTAGTGTACAAAGTGGAGGAGAAGAAGGAGGAAAATACGGAGGAGGAGTGCATACATTATTCAGGCTGAGCTTCTTTCACCTGGCGGAGAATGGAAATCCTGAGAAATCCAGGCTTTATTCATCTTGATAAGCATCAGCTTGTCAGCGCTGTCAGTCGATAGGCGTGTACGCTTATCGATGATGATGCCACCAGCTACACTGAAAACCCACTCAGACAACATGCTAGCGGCAGGGCAGGCAAGAACCTTCAAGGCGTACAGCGCCAGTTCGTGCCACATGTCCAGCTTTGAAACCCAGTAGTTGTAGGGAGCTGTGTGATCATTTAGGATGATGGTATGGTCAGCTACGTACTCCCTCACCATCTTTCTGTAAAGATCAGCCCTACTCTTCCGAGACTGGGGACAGGTGACAGTGTCTTGCTGGGGTGACATAAAACCGGCAGAGGCCTTGTAAAGCATACCCATGCCGCTAGCGCTGTCAGAAGGGAAATACTGTTTCAGCTTGTGCACCAGGGCCTGCTGGTATTCATGCATTCTCACACTCCTTTCCTCTCCAGGGATGAGAGTGGAAAGATTTTGCTTGTACCATGGGTCCAGGAGAGTAAATACCCTGTATTCGGTGCTGGAATAAATTCTTTGAAAGCGTGGGTCACGGGATAGGCAGCCTAGCATGAATCCCAACGCGCAAGAATTCACTCCCCTCACTGGCCTGACTGTCCATTTCCTCATCCTCCAACTCCTCATACTCCTCTTCTTCTGCCCATACACACTGAACAGTGAAGGACTGAGCAATGCTCCCCTCTTCTGTCTCGCCAACATTCTCCTCCTCTTCCTCCTCATCCTCCTCCACCTCCTCCGATATGCACTGAGAAACAGACCTGAGGGTGCTTTGGCTATCAACAAGGGAATCTTCTTCCCCCGCCTCTTGTGACGAGTGCAAAGCTTCCGACTTCATGCTGACCAGAGAGTTTTTCGACAGGCCAAGCAGCGTATTTCCTCTTGAGCTCCAGCATCTAAGTATAGACAGCTGAATGCTGCACATGGAGACATTGGTGGATGCTGTGGAGGATCGTGGAGGCGAAGGTGTGGTTTTCGCACGGGAGGTGTTTGGGCTGGGGTCCTGGGCAGGGGGCTGACTAGGAGAGGCAGCAGATGACACAGGGGACGGAGCAGTGGTGTGCCCGGCCGGAGGAGAATGGCCTTGGTTCCATTGAGTGAGGTGTTTAGCATTCATATGTCTGCGTATACTGGTGGTGGTTAAGCTGGTAGTGGTGGAACCAGTGCTGATCCCGGTGTGGCACAGGTTGCACACCACAGTCCGTCGGTCATCCGGTGTTTCTTTAAAGAACCTCCAGACTTCCGAAAATCTATCCCTTGACACGGGAGCTTCACTACATGATACATTTGGCGCTGATGCACCAGCTCTGGCCCTGCCTCTCCGTCTGGCCCCACCACTGCCTCTTCCAACCTGTTCTCGTCGAGGACTCCCCTCCGTCTCAGAAGCACTGTGTTAACCCTGCCTATCAACCCAGCTTGGGTCTGTCACCTCATCATCCTCCGATCCCTCAGTCTGCTCCCCCCTCGGACTTCCTGCCCTGACAACAACTTCACCACTGTTTGACAACCGTGTCTCCTCATTGTCCGACACCTCTTTACACACTTTTTCCACTACATCAACAATGTCATCATCACCCACAGACTGCGACTGGTGGAAAACCTGGGCATCGGGAAAGAGCTCAACAGCAACTGGACAAGTGGTTTGTGACTCTGGGAAGGGTCCAGAAAACAGTTCCTCAGAGTATGCCGGTTCAAATGCCAAATTTTACTGGGAGGGAGGAGACTGGGGGGAAGGAGGCTGAGGTGGTGGAGCTGGAGGAGTGCTGATTTCGTAGACATGGGTGGACTGCGTGGAAGACTGACTGGTGGACAAATGGCTAGAAGCATTGTCCGCAATCCACAACATCACCTGTTCGCACTGTTCTGGCCTCAACATTGCCCTACCACGAGTCCCAGTAACTTGAGACATGAACCTAGGGAGTGTAGCTCTGCGGCGTTCCCCTGCTCCCTCGTTCCCCAGCAGGTGGTGTCTCACCCCGCCCATGACCACGGCCTCTGACCCCTGCAGTAGTTGGATGCCCACACCCTCATCCTCTACCCCTACCCCTAGCCCTCGGGTTCAACATTTTCCAAATTAAAGTGTAAACTATAAGCTTTTTTTGTGTGTTTTTTTGTGTTTTTTTTTTTTAACAAAACGATCAGAAGAAATCATACAGCAACCACAAAAAATGATGATGATTGCTATGGCTGGTTTCTAACCTACACTGACAGCACACAACAGAATTTTGTGCTGTGCCTGTGATGACTTTCAGTTTTGAAAACAAAAAAAAAAAAATCGGCAGACTTTGCCTAATTCAATCAAACCCCTAATAAATTGTCCCACTTATGTGTTTGAGATTGATATGTGTGTCACTAAGAGCTAAATAGAACGTTTGCAAGTCTCCCTGCAAATTTGTCACAATATGGTACTTGCTGCACTACTAGTGCCAGCAAGGCCAGCCACAAGCATATAAAAAAAAAAAAATATATATATATATATAACGCTATTGTAGCCCTAAGAAGGCCTGTTGGGTTCTTGTATGGCTAGTTTCTAACCTACACTGACAGCACACAACTGGATTTTGTGCTGTGCCTGTGACTTTAAGTTTTGAAAAAAAAAAAAAATCGGCAGACTTTGCCTAATTCAATCAAACCGCTAATAAATTGTCCCACTTATGTGTTTGAGATGGATATGTGTGTCACTAAGAGCTAAATAGAACGTTTGCAAGTCTCCCTGCAAATTCGTCAAAATATGGTACTAGCTGCACTACTAGTGCCAGCAAGCCCAGCCACAAGCAGCTATCCCTGCTGCAGCAGCAGCTCTCTCCCTAACGGCATCCAGACAGAGAATGATGCGAGCAGCGCGGGCAGGGGCTAGTCTATTCCAGGGTCACCTGATCAGGCCAGCCAATCACTGTTATCGACGTGTAAGTGTACCACGTCATGCTAGGTGGAGTACAGAGTCTCCTGGCTTGTGATTGGCTCTGTTTCTGGCTGCCAAAAATCAAAACGGCAGGAGATGCCATTTTCTCGAGCTGGCAAAATATTCGTCTGAGCAACGAGCAGTTTCGAGTACGCTAATGCTCGAACGAGCATCAAGCTCGGACGAGTGTGTTCGCTCATCTCTAGTAATCTCCCAGATCCTTTTTTCTGGGAAAGCAAGGGGGTGCGCCTATTCTCACAGATATTGGTAAATGAGAAAGTGATATTTTTTTCGGCACTTAAATTAAAAGTATGTTTGAATAATGGGTATTTTTTTGAGATATTCACAGTTAGCACACGCAATCAGAACAATAAGAGCCAGTCAAAGCATACAAATAGAAACACACCAATGTATGGAATTTATTTAAAACACTGGGAAGAAAAGGGTTTGGTTGCAGGGATATATAGAATATAGATTAAAGGGATTTCTGTAGGTATTAAGCACAAATCACAAAAACGTTGGAAAAATTTGTTAGGATAGACTTTTGAGCATGGATGAGAGGGGATTTATAGGAATGTGAAGGTAGGATCAATTAGTGAAAATCACAGAATTATTCAGGTGAAAATCTTATATATGCTATATTACTCTCTGGTTATGCTACATAAGATGAAAGTAAGGGCTTCTTCCAAATGCTTTAAATGTGAAATAGAGGAAGCTGATTTCCTTCACACAATTTGGTCGTGTCCTAGGATAAAAAGCTTTTGGGATAAAGTATATCAGTGGATAAACAAAGCCCTAGAGATATACCTGACTCCCTCGATTTGTGTAGCAGTCTTGGGAATATTCGAGACGAGTGACAATATTGGATCAAAAGAGCATGTATTGGTAACAAAGCTTTTGGCAATAGCCAAAGTTCTCATAATTCGGGAATGGGGGAGCATTATAATTCCCAATGTAAAGCACTGGTATGGTCCTTCTCAGAAGATTGAAAATACAAACAAATTTACACCGATAAAAGAGGAACAAGGGAGAAATGGGCTGAGATTTGGAGTAAATGGAACTAGAAAAATGTGATAATGAACTGTGCCAACTGGATGGAACTTGTACCCAGAAGATAGGGAAAATGAGGGGTTTTGTTTTGTTTTGTTGTTTTTTTTTCTCTCTCTTGCCAGTAGGATGGGTGGGAAAGGGATGGGGGGGGGTTGACTGGGATTTACAAATAAGTGTATAACTAACTGAAGAAATTATGTTCATAGGTTTGTTTTTTTTTCTTTTGGATGTTAAAATTCTGTTTGATTTTTGTATAATATAAAAAAAGAAAAAGACGAGACTGTTGGTATTGCTTACCTTGTCTTCTCCGAACAAGCTGTTTTCCAGATGTTCCAAACAATCGGAAAGGGGATTCATCTGAGAAAGTGACTTTACCCCAGTCCTCAGCAGTCCACTCCCTGCACCTTTTGCAGAATATTGTCTGTCCCTTATGTTTTTCTGAAAAGTAGTGGCGTCTTTGCTGCCCTCCTTGACACCAGGCCTTGCTCCAAGAGTCTCTGCCTCGCAGTGCGTGCAGATGCACTCACACTGCCTGCTGCCATCCCTGCCTGCTGCCATCCCGAAGCTGAAACACTTTTAAGATACGGTCCTGGTTCTTGCTGGTCCTTCTTCGGGCCCTGGAGCCTTTTTGGCAACAATGGAACCTCTCTGTAACGTCCGTGCCTATGTCGTACTATCAGCAGTTTGCGGAATAGATGGTGTTTATTTGTGTGTGAACTGCGGCTTTCTGCTTGTGTTTGGATTAACTGAGCCACACCCTACTCCTTGCATTTCAGTCCTGCCCAGCAAGGGTTACTAGCCTGATGGACAGTTCTCCAGGGCTGGGGGCGTGTCCGAGATTGGCCTTATATATCTGCCTATTCCCATCATACCTTGCTGATTATTTTGTCTTCCCTGTGTTTCTAGTTCAGCTTTACCTGTCTCCGTTTGTCTGCCTGTATCTTGATCTCACCACAACCCATTTGATCTTAACTCGCAGGGACGTCGCAGGGTGAGTTCGCCACCACTTACCTAGTCTGACAGCTAGCGCCAAGCCTGGTTGTGGTTGCATGTTTGCTTGACTGTTGACTGAGGTTCAATCTTTCTAACTGCGATACTCTTCACTGCTAGGCCAGTTTTGTGCAGTGCAATGATGACTGCATGTGTTTCTTTAGAGATAACCATGGTTAAAAGAAGAGTAACAGTGATGCCAAGTACCAGCCTCCTTTTAAAGTGTCCAGTGGTGTGATTCTTACTTAATCATGACAGATTGATCTCCAGCCCTGTTCTCATCAACACCCACACCTGTGTTACTGGAGAAATCACTGAAACTATGTTAGCTGCTCCTTTTAAGGCAGGCCTGCAATGAAGTTGAAATGCGTTTTGGGGGAAAAAGTTCATTTTCTAGGCAAATTTTGACTGTTGTTAAGCTGATCACTCTTTATAACATTCTGAAGTATATGCAAATTGCGATTATAAAACCTGATGCAGTAGACTTTGTAAAAATTAACATTTGTATCATTCTCAAAACTTATGGCCATGACTGTAAAATAACTTTCATGAAGTTTGTGTGCAATCATGTGAAAATTTTAAAAATTTTTTGGCTAAATGAATGTGTTTTTCAAAAAATGTACAAATTTTTAGTTAGCTCCACAAACTTTGATACCCAATTTCTCCTGATTACGTCAATACCTGATATATGTTGGTAACCTGTCGTATGGACATATGGCAGGGCATTGAAGGGAAACTGCGCCATTCAGAGCAGATTATGCATTGTCCCTTTATAACGGCTATACAATCTTTATTTTTTTTGCCAATTTGGACAAATAAGGGATTATTTTCAGTGACATTAGATGCACTTTCCAAATACTTCATTTTAGTTGGTTATTGGCTTATTGATGAGATTTTATTAACTCTTAAATGTATGCCGAGAAAGAAAATCGTAAATTCTGGTTTCCCTTCTTCTTGTATTCTTAGGGGGGTAGTACACCGTTCCATAAAAATAACATATTATCTTTATTCTATGGATCACTATCGTTATGGTGATAGCTCATTTATATAGATATTTTATATATTTTTACAAATTTACTGATGAAAATCTTTTATAGAGAAAATATCATTTATTTATTTTCGTATAGCCATGTTTTCGGAGACATAACTTTTATAATATTTGGTTGGCAGAGCTGGTTCGGGGCTTATTTTTTACATATTGAGTTGTCCTTTTCAGTGGTAACATTTTGGCACACACAACTTTGTTTGATTATTTTTGGACACATTTTAGTGAATGGATTTTATGAAAAATTTACATTTTTGGCAAGTTTTTCCGGTTTTGTTTTTACAGCGTTCACCAAGCGGGTCCAATAATGTTACTGATTTATGGTACAGATTGTTATGGACAAGGCAATACCAAATATGTAGGGTTTTTTATGATTTTGTGTTTTTTGTACTTTATTAGGTATGTATAGGGAATATTGGTGTTTAGGGGACTTTCACTTAATTTAATTAATTCTCTTTATTAAAAAATGTTTTTAAAAAGTGTTTTTAACTTTTTTTTACTTTTACAGGTTGGCTTGAACAAGCGATGCTCTGATCGCTTGTTCAAGTTCTTCTTCACTTAATACAGTGTAATCCAGATGTATTACCCTGTGTTATGTAACATACTGAGCATGTTGCAGTGTGTTACAGGCTCCTGGACAGCATTGCACAGAATGCCATCAGAACCATGGACCCCCATCGGTAAGTGCCGCCGGGGGGGGGGGGGGTGTCCGATCTAGTACCGGAAACACTTGCATGCCGCATTCAGTGTGACCGTGGCGTGTAAGGGGTTAACGCCGGTGATCGGAGAAAACTCTCCGATCACCGGTATTAGTGGCAGGTATTGGCTATAATATACGCCGTTCTGCAGCCATGGTCAGAAGCTAGACATAGTACTACGTCAAGATGTGGCAAGTCCTTGCCGCCTGTTATGTAGTACTATGTCCAATGTCGGTAAGGGGTTAAAGCCCTGTATGTAGCAAGATTAAATATTTCAAATTCATTTACAGGGATTTTAACACAAAGACAACATTTTTAAATATGCTCAGAATGCATTCTGTAAACATGCACTGCCTGCTCCTCTAAATGTCCTTGTGGCCAACCAGCACTAATCATTACTGATATAATAAAAGGTATCCAGCAGCCGCAGCATCAGCTCCAGTGGCCAAGCAGCACCAAGAGCCTTTGGAAAATAAAGAATTCCCCACATTTGTCAACTCCTCAACCTCTCTTCCTGTGACCACCTCTGTCTCTGGTAAGATTTCCCAGTATCATGCCCTGACTCTGCTTTGTGCACATCTGGATTCCCCAGGGGGTGACTAATTATGATTTATATAATACAGTCCTGGATGAACGACTGGATCTGTTAATCCATTAATGTAAATACCTCCAAGAAAGTAGCCCAAAAAGTTAATTGACCTAGACAACTTATATGATTAACCCTTGATGTAGCCAAGTTAATTTGCTGTAAGTTTGGTGAGGTTTCAGGTGTAGTTAGATCAAAATGTTAAAGGGGGTTGTCCACTTTCAGCAAATAATTGATATGGTTTGTGTAAGGAAAAGTTATACAATTCTCTACTACACCTTCTGCCTCAATTCCCCACAGTTTTCTAGATCTCTGCTTGCTGTCATTTTATAGAAGGCTCCTATGTTTACTTACAGTGGATAGAAATCTGTCCCTGGTCATTTGATGGACACGCAGGTGCACAAGATATTATTATCATATACGGTAATCAGAGCAGAGTGGCATAACCAGGCATGCACCCATGTGATATCACATGACCATAGACAGATTTCTATTTGCTGGAATATGGATGGAACATAGAAGCTTTAAATAGCAGCATTAAGAGCAGAAATCTGGAAAACCTTGAGGAATTGATACAGAAACTATACATAAAAATTGCATAACTTTTCATTACACAAACCATATTAATTGCTTGCTGAAAGTGTACAACCCCTTTTAAGGCTAAAACATTTTAGTGTAGTTGTCTTTAATAGGTTGTATGTGTACTAAGGATTTTTGTAAATTAAAGGTTAATATTCACATGTATAATGAAACAGGGGTTAATATGCTGAACAGCTCTGTATTTATTTATAGTGCACCGCCAGGAGCAGAAACATGCAGCTTCTAAACATCCATCAAAGTATTGCTTGGTATAAAAAAGTTAAATTGCAAATTTTACTAATGGCTTTTAATAGTTTATATGGGAATTATGAGCTGAATGTTACAATGGGGAGCTGCAGACAGAAGCAAAAAAAAAAACTTGGCAAGTACCACCAGGTTGAAGGACTATAAGCAAATGAGCCTGAGAGGCTCCAGGCTCCATTCACACCTATGGAACCTGGAACCTCTCAGGCTCATTTGCATGCAGTCTTTCATCATGGTGGTGGATGTCCTTGAAGTAAAATTGCTAAATATCCCTTTCTGGCAGGGAGGTCTATGGTCTATGTGGAATATTGTCTATGTACGAAAGTATGCATTTGCACGTCATAGTTTTTACTGAAATCTGTTTATTACATTATTATCACTGCCGTTCTACAGAACTATAGGGAACTTAAATAAATGTTTAAATACTGCAGCTGATAGGTGAGGAGGTTTTCAACTTTAACCCTAGAATGCATGACCATAAAAATCTATACCTTTACATACCTGGGGACTTTTAGGCCCGTGTGCAAATAACATGGAATAACTCAAATAAAAATACTTTTTAAAGTTTATTTGAAAAATGCAAAGTAAGGATACATTCCTACTACCGCTGGTGTCTGCCGGGAGGGGATCTGTAATGGATCTGACCTCCTGGTGTCCCCAGCTAAGGCTGGTAGAATCCCGGCATTCCGGCAACCTTAACTGGAGTTACCAAGAGATCATATCCATTACGGATCACCTCCTGGCAGACACCAGCACTAGTGAGAATGCATCCTAAGATGTGAATAATTCAAAACATTTTGTGCAAAAAAAAACCCAAAGTAACTGAATGGGCTTAAAACGCCCAATATACTCATTCGATATAACTCTTTATAATAACGTTTTTTTGTCTAAAAGTTTTTTTTTTATATAAAAGTTGCAGTAAACATGCTGCAGGAATATCCCTTTTCAAAGTTTCCTTTTTGAATTTACTAATGACCGCAACATCTTTCACATGTTATCTGTAATTCAACATCTGGAAGATGAAATTGTAGTATTTTACACAGGACTGTCTATCAAAAATGATTGCTCTGATTTCTTGGTCAGTCAAACCCTTTGATGTAGACTGTACTGACTTTTAAGGTTACAATGGCAAACTATAATGAAAAAAAAAATTATTACGATAAGGGTAGTAGACTCTTTGTTAGTGTCTGTGCAGCCCCTCCTCTCACCTTCAGCAGGCCACCACTTTCTTTTAGGTGAAGTGGAAATCTTAGGATTTTTGCAGCTCAGAGTTTATTTTTCAAGAAACAAGAAAGCTGACTCCTTCCTCCTTCCTGTTCAGGAACTATGATGATGTCAGAGACACATGACATCATGAGGTAGCCTCCTTCCCAAGATCACATGACCATGTAGTCAGGCACAATCCACACTCTGCGCAGCAACAGCAGAGTCATAAAGACTAAGGCTACATTCACACGACCGTATGGGGGACGTATATACGGCCGATATACGTCCCCCATAGACGGCAATGGGCGCACGGCGCCCTACGGGAGCGGTACAGTGCAGCACACATGTGGCACCGTACCGCTACGTACCTGGGAAAAAGATAGGACATGTCCTATCTTTTCCCGTAATACGCCGCCGTGCGCCATGTATCCCTATGGAGAGGGGCGGGGGTGAGCTGCGCTCACCTCCTCCTCTTCTCCCCGCGCGCTGCCGTTGCCCGCTACGGTATGGCGCGCAACAGCAGTGTGAATGCAGCCTAAGTCACAGTTTTCCCCAGCAAAAGAAAAGACAAAAAGACTTAGGATTACATGTAAACCTAGTATGGGCCTAAAAGGCCCCAGGTTTGTAAATATGGGGTATTCACAAAAAAGAGTTATTATACCGAAATGCCTGTAACATAAAAATATATGAACAACTGGAAATGACTAACAACTATATAACTGAGGAATACCTAGAGTTTCAGAATTCTAACTAAAGTAATCTTGCAGTAAAAAGAAAAAAACTAACAGAGCGGGCCTGCGAGGCCCCAGGTATGCATTCTAGGGTTAAGATACTGAGTTTCCTATTGGCTGTACGTACAAAAAAATACCTGTCCAAAAAGACAAGTGATTTAATAGATACATAGGAAATTCACAGCACTCCATATTTCAGGCAGTCCCCGGGTTACATACAAGATAGGTTCTGCAGGTTTGTTCTTAAGTTGAGTTTATATGTAAGTCGGAACTGTATACTTTATTATTGTAACCCCAGTCAAAAATTTTTTGGTCTCTGTGACAATTGGATTTTAAAAATGTTGCATTGCCATAAGAACCAGGATTAACAATAAAGCTTAATTGCAGACACCTCTGATAACAGTTACAGCCGTTTATTGTAGTTTGGGACTAAAGTACAGTAAATTACCAACATCCAGAGGTCTGTTTGTAACTAGGGGTCGTATGTAAGTCAGGTGTTCTTAAGTAGGGGACCGCCTGTATTGTGGAAACTAGTACAATAATAGTGTCCCAACCCTGGTTTGCACTGGTGAACAAGATTTGCCACTTAGCATATATTAGCATTTTAATGCTTTAACTCTTAGTTCAAACAATCCAAAAATAATTATATATTTTCGATCCTAAGTCGACCTTCATTAGATACTACAAATCAATAAAAAAGGCCCAATTTAGAAAAATATTGTTAAATCTTAAATAGCATAATTTTAAAGTAGTGTATAGTAAATAGTATATATGTATGTTTAATTTTAGCTAATAAATAAAGTTATCGTGATTTCATCACATGAGCAAAACTGAATGGCTATATATTGATGAGACAGCATCCAAAGTACAATAGGCATAGCAATATATAGATAATATGATATGTGCAAGATAAAAACAGAAAATACACCAAACACACTTAACCCCTATGCGCACTAGGAAATTGTAGTACGTCCCTGCGGGAAGATACTTCTCCCATGAGGACGTTCTATAATAACCCGCTTCTGGCAGCTGTTCACGAAGGGAGCCGGTACCAGAAGCAGCGGCTGTCAGCTGTACATTACAGCTGATGCTATGCTCTAACACATGCGATCAGAGCCGACTCCTATTGCGAGTTGTAACCCCTTACACACCGCGGTCAAGCATGAAGGGTCCTCCGCCTTACCAGGGGATCTGATCCACTTCTGGGCAGCCCTGAGGTCTGCCAGGTGCCCTGGAGCTGCCCGGTCTCTTCTGCAGTCCGACCCCTTCCAGGTCTAACTGTAAACAGTCTGCGTATATGTGAGCATGTCAGACAATGTGCTGCTCTACAATGAATTAGTGTTGTAGAGCAGTGTATTGGACTTGAACGAGCAATCAGAGCATCGCTGGTTCAAGTTTGTATGAATAAAAAAAGTTATAAAAAGTATAGTTTAAACATAAGAATAAATAAAAGTTAAATAAATAAAAATATAAACCCCTAAAATGTCACTTTCCCATACAAACACCTAATAAAGTTTAAAAAACATATATACACAAAAACCCCCCACATATTTGGTAATTTCGCGTCCATGACAATCTATGTAATAAAAAATCATTGTAACTGGACCCGCACGGTAAACACTGGGAAAAATAAACTCAAAAAATGTTCAGAAAAAAGATAATTTTTAATTAATACCTTTAAAAAAATGCTCTAAAAAGTGATAACAAACAGTTACACACGCAAAAATAAGACCACTAAAAAGAACAACTTTTCACAAAAAATATGCCCTTGACCAGATTTGTCAGCCAAAAAATAAAAAAAGGTTATACGTATGAAAAGATAGTGATGCTAAAATGAACAAGATTTTCTCCAAATTACTTTATATTCAGAAAAATTAAATAAAATACACAAAACCCCCATATCTTTGGTATTGCTGGATCCATGACAATCTTCATAATAAAACAGAATCATTATTGGATGTGCCCAGTGAACCCTTTAAAAAACAACCTAAAAAAACTCTCAGAAAAAAGATAATTTTTAATTAATACCCTTTAAAAATGTTACTCACTTCAAAATAACACCAAAGAAGAACAAAGAACAATCCATCTCGCAAAAAATAAGTTCTTAACAAGATTTGCCAGCTGAAAAATAAAAAAGTTCATAGTATGGTAACCGGCCAGAAAAAAACCCCAAAAAATCTTTCTAAAAATTGATGATTTTCATTTCCTCCACCAACAAAGAGTTAATAAAATCACCAATTAGCTATAGATACCCGCCAAAAAATTATAGCCTATACAATTTAACAATGCAAATCTGCTTTGGATAGGGTTTCTTCTATTCTATGCCCAGCTGTGCGCCAATACAGCAGGTCATCAGTGAACTGATACCTTTTTTCATTTACGCCATTTTAAATGGTTAATTTTCCACCCAAAATAAATGTATTGTCAAAAAATATTCCAATTTGTTAACTAGTGAAAAGGGCCTATCACCTTAAATCAACATCCCACACACAAGACACAAGACAAGCAGCGTCAAGATTGAGACCAACATATAAATATATCCACATGCACTCACACTTACACAAGGGCCCATGAACAGGCACACACCAGACCAAATTGTTAAAACACATAGCAATATACAAAAGGAAATCAATGAATGATGTTTTCTAAAAGGTGATCATTCACATATATCAAAAGATATTATAACATCATATAAAGGTGACAAATCCTACATATCATACCCATTAAAAACAAAGTTTACAGTCACAGGGAATCTGTAATCCATTAATCAAAAAATAAATAAATAAATGAATGAACTGAAAAATCCATCTTACCTCTGCACACATTAAAGCAGGAACAACATCCCTACCTTGTATATTGGAAGTGGTGGCATTTAAGGTATTGTAAGAGAAGACAGGCAGAGAAACCCTTAAAGGAAACCTACCACTTGAAGTGGCAGGTTTCAGATGGAAATACCGAGCACCAGCTCAGGGTGAGCTGGTGCCGGTGCTTATTTTTGTTAGTGTTTTAAACGGCTGTATTGCGGTTTAAAACACTTTTTAAACTTTATAGCCGGCGTGGGGAGGTACACGCTCGGCGCTTACCATGCGCGCGACCGTGCGCGCGGCTACATAGGAAGTGAAGAAGAGCCGAGCGCATGGTAAGCGCCGAGCGCGTACCTCCCTGCGCCGGCTATAAAGTTTAAAAAGTGTTTTAAACTGCAATACAGCGGTTTAAAACACTAACAAAAATAAGCTCCGACACCAGCTCACCCTGAGCTGGTGCTCGGTATTTCCATCTGAAACCTGCCACTTCAAGTGGTAGGTTTCCTTTAAAGATGGAACACATAGAGGTAACATTTACTAAGATGGTGCAAACTGCACCATGTGTGCATGATACCCACTAATTTGTGTTGCATGATGCCTAGTGCATGTGCGACAAATTTGTGGCACAGACACTTCTTAAATCCCTGTGCAAACTTTGCACTAGAAAGAACGTGCAAAGTCCACCAGTAAACTGGTGCAAAGCCCTTAGTAAATGTGTCCCATAGTCTAGAGGTCTAGAGTGATGTATGGAGATTTGGAGTTCTTTAGTATGTATGTAAGTCTTTTACTGAAGACTTCTGATTCTCCATACATAGTGCGTTCCACTTTTAAAGGCATATTACAAAGCCTTTCTCTGCCTCTTTTATAATCGCTTACATGTGTTCCATATTTGAAATGCCAAGGACATGCCATGCCAATCCAGTCACATGACCAGAAAGGTCCTGGCAGCATTATATAACAATAGAACCCCATTCCACATACCACAAGGAAATATTGCCCCATCACACTCGATTATGTTAGAAGTGGACACTTCACAAAGGGTACCTCAACATAATGCTATACGCTAGGGGATAATATATGCTCAAATCCCATTGTGATACATATTTCTCATATACAATCCGGCGAGAACTTTTAATCTTTTTATTTTCTTTGCATTCACGTTTATGTACCTTTTCTTCTCATCTACTGGTTTCTTTTATATTTAGAATCTTATTATACTCCACTTATGTTTTTATTTTGCAGCACATATCCACATACTTAGTTTCTTATTAAATCCCACCACTTATGTTCTATTCCTATCTTGCATCATGTGTCTTATTATCTGTATATCAATTTACCTATTGTACTATTGATAAAGTCTCATCAAAATTATCAATATGAGATATATTTGAACACGTATGTATGTACAGGCGGTCCCCTACTTACATACGACCCCTAGTTACAAACGGACCTCTGGATATTGGTAATTTACTGTACTTTAGTCCTAGGCTACACTGATCAGCTGTGACAGTTATCACAGGTGTCTGTAATGAAGATTTATTGTTAATCCTGATTCTTATGACAACCCAACATTTTTAAAATTCAATTGTCACAGAGACCAAAAAAGTTCTGGCTGGGATTACAATGATAAAATATACAGTTCCTACTTACATACAAATTCAACTTAAGAACAAACCTACAGACCCTATCTTGTATGTAACCTGGGGACTGCATGTATACTACTTTAAAAAATAGCTATTTCCTCTATATTGAGATGTGTAAGAGTTATATAACATTGTATATATTTATTGTATAAATGCCATGGTAAGCATATATTCAACTCCCTTTGTGATATCCAAGTTGAATATAGGTGAGTAAATTGAGTCATTGCCATGGAACCCAAAGTTGCTACAAGTTTATGCAAATTAACTTCTTAGTGCACCATGAGCATTGCATTTAGTGCTTGGAAACCCCTTTACTTATTTCTATGCTACTCAGAAACACATCCTTAAAATGATTTGCATTCTCAATAGAAAACATTATAAAAAATGGGTACATCTGCAAGCAAAACTCCAAAAAACATAAATATAAATATTAGGTACTAACAGTATTACAACCCTGAACAACAGTGGTTTTGCCTATTGGTAGGATTTGGGAGCCAATAGCCAGTAGAAATAAATACCACTGGCCAGTGTGTGAAAGACTTATCTACAGTACAGAAAGTAGAACATTTCTTTCTATTTTGTATTTGAATTCTGTTTGCTATTTTTATTATTATCATCTTTTTCCAGTTTAAAAAGAAAACACAGATGGATACAAATACATGAATTATAATACCATCAATTGTATCCAAACTGAAGACACGTCTTACACTTTCCTAGTTGGTAACTACATATCATTATGTTCAACAATTTTACACATTACAATTTCATATTATTTTCAGGTGGAGCAAGTTACTCTATAGTTCGACCTGTGCTTGCGGTAAGTACCAGCTTATTACAGATTGTGCATCTATTGTCTCTTGTCTTATTTTCTGATAGTTGTACAATAATCAAGGAACACAGAGTTGTAATCTGAATAGAATTTAGAACAGATTTTGCTTTATAATCTTCCTTGGAATGCTTTCCCCTTTAATCCTTTTGCAATCTGTTCTTCTATCAGAGAAACATCATGTGATGTTTTGTAAACTGTTTCCATTAAACCTTCCGAGATGCATGGCAACTTAACCCCTTATTCTAAACCATGTGTCAACCAATATGCATCCCAGACATTACCTTTAATAGTTATTTGTCATCAGCAATGTATGGAAAGTGTTTGCTATGATAATACATGCTGGGAAACTGTTCTGTTCTACACCTCTAAATTACATGAACATGATAGATAAACAATTAAATAGAAGGTCAATTATGTTAATGAATTATGCAAACTATGCATCAGCCAGGAGACAGTCAGTGAAGGAAGTAATATGTAATCTAGCTGAAAGATTCACACCTACAATTCTACAATTAAAATGCTGTAGTCAGGATCTGTTTGTCATTAACTGGCCTCAATGAATGGTTGGTATTAAACAGGATTTTAAGAGCTTAAATACTTAAATGAGATACAATTAACTCCTTCAAAATCTTCTAGGAGAATTGCAATTTGCATGCAATCTGTTATTATTTTGTACATTGCTTCAAATAGATGTTTACATTTTTTTTCTTAACACCATAAAGCAAACCTGTCACCAGAAATGTGATTTTTTTAGCTGATGACAGGTTCCAATAGCCTTTGCTATGCTGATTTAAAAAATGTCTTTGTCAGCATTAAGAATCTTTTTATTATTTTATAATAGTTTGAATCACTTTAACTAGCTCCTAGCCAGCAGCTTGTTGTGAGCCCGAGGTAGGAGGATGGCGGTCTGCTGTCTGTGTCTCAGTCTCCTCATGCATTCTTCCTCTTGGCACAATATTTCACAACATAGAAGCAGTTTAATACCATAGATGTCATAGTCTCTATTGACTGTGGCATAAAAGATGACATATAGTAGGGAGATCCCTCTGTCAGATCATAAAAAACCATGCGATAGTGAAGAGTAGACATGAACCAAATTGTGGCTTTGAGTCCTCCAAACCTGAATTTGTCAGAAATTTGGGTTTTGATTAAGCTGACAGGGACTATGTGACTATGGTTGTATGTGGCCCTGATGAGGTATATAAGACAATGAAACACATCATGGCATTAACCCCTGACAAAATTGGTGTTTTCAATGAAGCACATGGAGTGCTGCTTCCCTCACGTACATGACTATCCCACATCCCGTTCACCATCGGGAATAATTGCTTTTATATTGTGATAGATTAGTACTTTTGGAACTTGACAATAACTGACATGTTTATGGTTTGTATATCAGTTCTAGGGAAAGGGAAGTGATTTGAATTTTTTATTTTTTTAAAACTTTTCTTACATTTTTTTAACTAATATTTTAGCTCCCCTGGCGTATTTTAACCTAGGGGGTCTGATCACTCATACACTAGATTGCAATACAACTGTATTTCAGTATATTGTAGATACACTGCTTCTATATTCCCAGACAGACTATAATATAGATATACTAATGACAGCTATGTTTGATCCAGAAATGACCCATTGTTTCTTTGAAGTTTTTTATTCAAAAATGTAAAAAATAGTATGGTGATGTTAATTTAGGCTTTTTTGCCATTATCTACTATATAGTCTATAGTGCGAAATAACATGCTGACCCTTTCTGTACACTACATACTTTTATTTTTGCTTTTTATCTCCTTATCATAAATTGAAAGTATTACAATGGAATATAAAACATCTTTGATAATAAGTAATTGTCACAGCTTACCTCCTCTTCAAAATAATTTTACACCCTTCACAGAGCATGCTTAGAAAACTAGATGTCAATACTTATTTCCAGTGTGGCCCATGTGGCTTCTCAGTCAAAAAATATTCCCTCATAATCATGTACATAAAATAGAAAATAAATACAAAAAAAAATCACATGTAAAATATATGTACAGGCAGTCCCCAGGTTACTTACAAGATAGGTTCCATAGGTTAGTTCTTAAGTTGACTTTGTATGCTAGTCGGAACTGTATGTTTTATAATTGTAGTTCCAGACAAAAATGTTTTTGCCCCAGTGACAATTGGATTTTCAAAATTTTTTTGCTGTAATTGGACCAAAGATTATCAATAAAGCTTCATTACAGACACCTTACAGCTGATCATTGCAACCTGGGACTATAGTAAAGCATCCAGAGATCTTCACCAGAGGTCCCAGTGGGTAGAGGGGTCTGTCTTTAACTAGGGGTCATTTGTAAATGGGGTGTCCTTAAGTAGGGGACCACCAGTACTTTATTTTTTTTAAAGGAAACCTACTATTTGATTTGATGCATTATGAAGCAAACATACCTTGAGAATGTTGTAGCTACACTGATGCAGGATCATATCTTGGTTAATCCCTGAGCTGAGTGGTTTTGCTGATAAAACAATTATACCATTCAGGACCTTGGGAAAGCTGCGACAGGCTGGTTTACATATTACACAAGCTTGAAATTACAAATTGAAGTTAGTCAAGCACTAATCAACCTGAGCTGGATGACTCATACACAGCAGCTGGGGGATGGTGCAGCAATTGATTATTCTGCCTCCAGACACAATCCAGATTACATTATCATCTCCTGCAGTCACATGCTGAAGAAGCGCTGAAGGAGCCATAGAATCAACATAGCTTCATTATCATAATGTTATATCTGTTTTATCAGCAAAACCACTCAGCACAGGGATTAACCAGGATATGATCCTGCATCAATGTAGCTACAGCATTCTCAAGGTATGTTTGCTTCATAATGCATCAAATCAAATGGTAGGTTTCCTTTAAAATACCGTAGAGTCTCTATAGTAAAGTATATGTGTATATGTTTGTGTTCTGTACGTTGTCTTTGAGCTGCTTGATGGAGACCTAGCAGCTATCACTCATCACTCAGAGATGAATAGAGCAGGTGAGAACAATAAACTTTTTAATATAAGAAAATCAGCTTCTATGTGCCATTTTTTCTGCTGTTAATTTCCTCTTTGTATCTGAAGGCCTTCTGAGACCCATACTCTTTGGACCAATAACTCTTTCCATATCAGAAGCATATGTCTTTTAATTATTCAGCTCTCTGATGAGACTAGACAAGTAGTGGATTATAACATAAACGGTTTGGGGGTAGCTTGGGGCCTAAGCCATCGAGTGGGTCCTAGGCCACCCAAATCAAACACCAGACTTTATACTCATCCATGAAATCCTTGTACATCTGTTCCTGCTCTCAAAACACATGTACACAAGAGCCATCTCAGGACCTTTGAAGGTCCTCCACAGCTCCTAAAAGTTCATATTGAAAGCAAACAGAAGGGACACATCCTCCATTCCTTAGAGGCTTGATTCCAGTACCTGTGTAGGAAGGGAATTCCAGGGGCTATAATATTCATACAGCCCAGGGCCCACACGGCTGAATTCACCCCTGCACTAAACTATCACAGGACTGTATGTAAGGAGATAAGTTATTAGGAACATTATCCGTCAGCAATTTATTTTATATAATAGAGTATATTTCAGAGTTTACTATTATCACCTGACCAGCTAAACAA
The DNA here is from genome assembly GCF_040894005.1 of Engystomops pustulosus. Lineage (NCBI taxonomy): Eukaryota > Metazoa > Chordata > Amphibia > Anura > Leptodactylidae > Engystomops > Engystomops pustulosus. The sequence goes on from NC_092412.1 coordinate 74,790,224, forward strand.
AATTTAGCATAGATTGTCAATTTTAACAGGAAGAAAAAGATCAAGAGAGAACCCCTGTAAACTATACAAATCTGGCATTTCTAACCATTTTTAAGCACTTTAAGATACTTTTAATTTTGGATTAGACTCACATAAAATTAAATATTATTGGGTTTTGTCAAGATTAACATGTATCCCTGATATATAATTGGTAATTTTGGGAAGCATGATAATGTAGGGATTTATACAGATAGATAGAGGTCATTTTGAACTTGAACATCTCCTAAACCTCTGCTGAAATCTAAGCTTGGCTATTAGAGATGAGCGAACATGCTCGTCCGAGCTTGATGCTCGGTCGAGCATTAGGGTACTCGAAACTGCTCGTTACTCGGACGAATACTTCGCCCGCTCGAGAAAATGGCAGCTCCCGCCGTTTTGCTTTTTGGCGGCCAGAAACAGAGCCAATCACAAGCCAGGAGACTCTGCACTCCACCCAGCATGACGTGGTACCCTTACACGTCGATAGCAGTGGTTGGCTGGCCAGATCAGGTGACCCTGGGATAGACTAGCCGCTGGCCGCGCTGCTCGGATCATTCTGTCTCTGGATGCCGCTAGGGAGAGAGCTGCTGCTGCTCAGGGAAAGCGTTAGGGTGTTCTATTAGCTTACTGTTAGGCAGGAGTGATTCTCAAAGAACCCAACAGCCCTTCTTAGGGCTACAATAACGTTCTACTTTTTTTATTTTAATTTGCATCTTTTACCATTTTGTGAGGAATTAGCAGGGGGACTTGCTACCGTTGTGTTTAGCTCTTAGTGGCACACATATCCATAGCAAAGACCGAAGTGGGAAAATTCAGTAGGGGTTGGATTTCTATTAGGCAATAACTCAGTGTCATCTCATCTGGCATAGTAGTGTGCTTCCTTTGATACTTGGCTAGAAAATAGCCATAGGAGAATACAAACAGCTTCTTGAAGCCTACAGTAGCGTTCTATATATTTGATTTCTGGTTGATCTGCTGGTGGCTGTAGTTTCTGCAGTGCATGTACTTGCCAATTCTGAGCAATTTGTAGTGAGACTTGCGACCGCTGTGTTCTGCGCTTAGTGGCGCACATATCCATAGCAAAGGCTGAAGTGGCAAAATTCAGTAGGGGTTGGATTTCTATTAGGCAATAACTCAGTGTCATCTCATCTGGCATAGTACTGTGCTTCCTTTGATACTTGGCTAGAAAATAGCCATAGGAGAATACAAACAGCTTCTTGAAGCCTACAGTAGCGTTCTATATATTTGATTTCTGGTTGATCTGCTGGTGGCTGTAGTTTCTGCAGTGCATGTACTTGCCAATTCTGAGCAATTTGTAGTGAGACTTGCGACCGCTGTGTTCTGCGCTTAGTGGCGCACATATCCATAGCAAAGGCTGAAGTGGCAAAATTAAGTAGGGGTTGGATTTCTATTAGGCAATAACTCAGTGTCATCTCATCTGGCATAGTACTGTGCTTCCTTTGATACTTGGCTAGAAAATAGCCATAGGAGAATACAAACAGCTTCTTGAAGCCTACAGTAGCGTTCTATATATTTGATTTCTGGTTGATCTGCTGGTGGCTGTAGTTTCTGCAGTGCATGTACTTGCCAATTCTGAGCAATTTGTAGTGAGACTTGCGACCGCTGTGTTCTGCGCTTAGTGGCGCACATATCCATAGCAAAGGCCGAAGTGGCAAAATTCAGTAGGGGTTGGATTTCTATTAGGCAATAACTCAGTGTCATCTCATCTGGCATAGTACTGTGCTTCCTTTGATACTTGGCTAGAAAATAGCCATAGGAGAATACAAACAGCTTCTTGAAGCCTACAGTAGCGTTCTATATATTTGATTTCTGGTTGATCTGCTGGTGGCTGTAGTTTCTGCAGTGCATGTACTTGCCAATTCTGAGCAATTTGTAGTGGGACTTGCGACCGCTGTGTTCTGCGCTTAGTGGCGCACATATCCATAGCAAAGGCTGAAGTGGCAAAATTCAGTAGGGGTTGGATTTCTATTAGGCAATAACTCAGTGTCATCTCATCTGGCATAGTACTGTGCTTCCTTTGATACTTGGCTAGAAAATAGCCATAGGAGAATACAAACAGCTTCTTGAAGCCTACAGTAGCGTTCTATATATTTGATTTCTGGTTGATCTGCTGGTGGCTGTAGTTTCTGCAGTGCATGTACTTGCCAATTCTGAGCAATTTGTAGTGAGACTTGCGACCGCTGTGTTCTGCGCTTAGTGGCGCACATATCCATAGCAAAGGCTGAAGTGGCAAAATTAAGTAGGGGTTGGATTTCTATTAGGCAATAACTCAGTGTCATCTCATCTGGCATAGTACTGTGCTTCCTTTGATACTTGGCTAGAAAATAGCCATAGGAGAATACAAACAGCTTCTTGAAGCCTACAGTAGCGTTCTATATATTTGATTTCTGGTTGATCTGCTGGTGGCTGTAGTTTCTGCAGTGCATGTACTTGCCAATTCTGAGCAATTTGTAGTGAGACTTGCGACCGCTGTGTTCTGCGCTTAGTGGCGCACATATCCATAGCAAAGGCCGAAGTGGCAAAATTCAGTAGGGGTTGGATTTCTATTAGGCAATAACTCAGTGTCATCTCATCTGGCATAGTACTGTGCTTCCTTTGATACTTGGCTAGAAAATAGCCATAGGAGAATACAAACAGCTTCTTGAAGCCTACAGTAGCGTTCTATATATTTGATTTCTGGTTGATCTGCTGGTGGCTGTAGTTTCTGCAGTGCATGTACTTGCCAATTCTGAGCAATTTGTAGTGGGACTTGCGACCGCTGTGTTCTGCGCTTAGTGGCGCACATATCCATAGCAAAGGCTGAAGTGGCAAAATTCAGTAGGGGTTGGATTTCTATTAGGCAATAACTCAGTGTCATCTCATCTGGCATAGTACTGTGCTTCCTTTGATACTTGGCTAGAAAATAGCCATAGGAGAATACAAACAGCTTCTTGAAGCCTACAGTAGCGTTCTATATATTTGATTTCTGGTTGATCTGCTGGTGGCTGTAGTTTCTGCAGTGCATGTACTTGCCAATTCTGAGCAATTTGTAGTGAGACTTGCGACCGCTGTGTTCTGCGCTTAGTGGCGCACATATCCATAGCAAAGGCTGAAGTGGCAAAATTCAGTAGGGGTTGGATTTCTATTAGGCAATAACTCAGTGTCATCTCATCTGGCATAGTACTGTGCTTCCTTTGATACTTGGCTAGAAAATAGCCATAGCAATAGGATAGCATTGTTTGTTTTTAAAAACTCAAAAAAAAACAAAAAACACAAAAAAAAAAAAAAAACACAAAAAAAAACAAAAAAAAGTAAAAAAAAAAATAAAGTTATAACTCTCATTTTAAAAATGTTTAACCCGAGGGCTAGGGGTAGAGGACGAGGGCGGGGACGTGGGCGTCCAACTACTGCAGGGGTCAGAGGCCGTGGTCCTGGGCGGGGTGAGACACCACCTGCTGATGAGGGAGCAGGGGAACGCCGCAGAGCTACACTCCCTAGGTTCATGTCTGAAGTTACTGGGACTCGTGGTAGAGCACTGTTGAGGCCAGAACAGTGCGAACAGGTGATGTCGTGGATTGCTGACAATGCTTCGAGCAATTTGTCCACCACCAGTCAGTCTTCCACGCAGTCCACCTATGTCACCGAAATCGCCACTCCTCCAGCTCCTGCACCTCAGCCTCCTCCCCCCCAGTCTGCCCCCTCCCAGGAAAATTTGGCATTTGAACCGGCATACTCTGAGGAACTGTTTTCTGGACCCTTCCCACAGTCACAAACCACTTGTCCGGTTGCTGCTGAGCAATTTTCCGATGCCCAGGTTTTCCACCAGTCACAGTCTGTGGGTGATGATGACCTTCTTGACGTAGTGGAAGTGTGTAAAGAGGTGTCCGACGATGAGGAGACACGGTTGTCAGACAGTGGGGAAGTTGTTGTCAGGGCAGGAAGTCCGAGGGGGGAGCAGACTGAGGGATCGGAGGATGATGAGGTGACAGACCCAAGCTGGGTTGAGAGGCCGGGTGAACACAGTGCTTCTGAGACGGAGGAGAGTCCTCGACCTGAACAGGTTGGAAGAGGCAGTGGTGGGGCCAGACGGAGAGGCAGGGCCAGAGCTGGTGCATCAGCGCCACTGTCAACTAGTGAAGCTCCCGTGGTGAGGGCTCTTGCGGCGAGGGCTAGATCTTCAGAAGTGTGGAGGTTCTTTAAGGAAACACCGGATGACCGACGGACTGTGGTGTGCAACATTTGCCAAACCAGGCTCAGCAGGGGTTCCACCACTACTAGCTTAACTACCACCAGTATGCGCAGGCATATGAATGCTAAGCACCCCACTCAGTGGCAACAAGCCCGTTCACCTCCGGCCGTGCACACCACTGCTCCTTCCCCTGTGTCAGCTGATAGTCAGCCCCCTGCCCAGGACCCTGCCACAAAAACCCCATCGTCGCCTCCACGATCCTCCACAGCATCCACCAGCGTTCAGCTCTCCATACCCCAGACGCTGGAGCGGAAACGCAAATATAGTGCAACCCACCCGCACGCCCAAGCCCTTAATGTGCACATCTCCAGATTGCTTAGCCTGGAGATGCTGCCCTATAGGCTAGTAGAGACCGAGGCCTTTCGCAACCTCATGGCGGCGGCCGCCCCTCGGTATTCGGTCCCCAGCCGCCACTACTTTTCCCGATGTGCCGTCCCAGCCCTGCACCAGCACGTGTCAGACAACATCATCCGTGCCCTGACCAACGCCGTTTCTGACAAGGTCCACCTGACCACGGACACGTGGACGAGTGCTGCCGGGCAGGGCCACTATATATCGCTGACGGCACATTGGGTTAACTTGGTGGAGGCTGCGACCGAGTCTGACCCTGGGGCTGCTCATATACTGCCGACGCCGAGGATTGCGGGGCCTACCTCGGTCCAGGTGTTTCAGGCCTACTATGCCTCCTCCTCCTCCCACCCCTCCTCCACCTCCTCCTCCGAACTACCATCCGTGGGCACGGCGCCATCAGTCGGTAGCTCTAGGCACAGCAGCAGTGCCGTCGCTAAGCGACAGCAGGCGGTGCTCAAACTGCTGAGCCTAGGCGACAAAAGGCACACCGCCCAAGAGCTATTACAGGGCATCACGGCGCAGACTGATCTGTGGCTGGCACCGCTGAACCTCAAGCCGGGAATGGTTGTGTGTGACAACGGCCGTAACCTGGTGGCGGCTCTGCAACTCGGCAGACTGACACATGTGCCATGCCTGGCCCATGTGTTAAATCTGATAGTGCAGCGTTTCCTCAAGACATACCCCAATCTGTCTGATTTGCTCACGAAGGTGCGCCGCATCTGTGTGCATTTCAGGAAGTCCAGCCCAGATGCTGCCACTCTCAGGGCAGCGCAGCGCCGCCTCCAACTGCCCGCTCACCGACTGTTGTGCGACGTGCCCACGAGGTGGAATTCAACACTGACCATGTTATCCAGAGTTTACCAGCAGCGCAGAGCGATTGTAGACTGCCAGATGTCAACTTCCACCAGAACTGGTAGTCAGGTCAGTCAGCTTCCTCAAGTCTACAATGAGGAGTGGACGTGGATGTCTGATATCTGTCAGGTGCTGAGTAACTTTGAGGAGTCAACACAGATGGTCAGTGGCGATGCCGCCATCATCAGCCTCACCATCCCGCTGCTTGGCCTGTTGAAAAACTCTCTGGTCAGCATGAAGTCGGAAGCTTTGCGCTCGTCACAAGAGACGGGGGAAGAATATTCCCTTGTTGATAGCCAAAGCACCCTGAGGTCTGTTTCTCAGCGCATATCGGAGGAGGTGGAGGTGGAGGAGGATGAGGAGGAAGAGGAGGAGAATGTTGGCGAGACACAAGAGGGGACCATTGTTGAGTCCTTCACTGTTCAGCGTGTATGGGCAGAAGAAGAGGAGTTGGAGGAGTTGGAGGAGGAGGAAATGGACAGTCAGGCCAGTGAGGGGAGTGAATTCTTACGCGTTGGTACTCTGGCGCATATGGCAGATTTCATGCTAGGCTGCCTATCCCGTGACCCTCGCGTTCAAAGAATTTATTCCAGCACCGATTACTGGGTGTTCACTCTCCTGGACCCACGGTACAAGCAAAATCTTCCCACTCTCATCCCTGGAGAGGAAAGGAGTGTGAGAATGCATGAATACCAGCAGGCCCTGGTGCACAAGCTGAAACAGTATTTCCCTTCTGACAGCGCTAGCGGCAGAGTGCGTAGTTCTGCGGGACAAGTAGCGAGGGAGAGTAGGCGAGCAGGCAGCTTGTCCAGCACTGGCAAGGGTACGCTTTACAAGGCTTTTGCCAGCTTTATGTCACCCCAGCAAGACACTGTCACCTGTCCCCAGTCTTGGCAGAGTAGGGCTGATCTTTACAGAAAGATGGTGAGGGAGTACGTAGCTGACCATACCATCGTCCTAAATGATCACACAGCTCCCTACAACTACTGGGTTTCAAAGCTGGACATGTGGCACGAACTGGCGCTCTACGCCTTGGAGGTTCTTGCCTGCCCTGCCGCTAGCGTCTTGTCCGAGCGGGTTTTCAGTGCAGCTGGTGGCATCATCACCGATAAGCGTACACGCCTGTCGACTGACAGCGCTGACAGGCTGACGCTTATCAAGATGAATAAAGCATGGATTTCTCCTAATTTCCAATCTCCAGCAGGTGAAGGAAGCTCAACCTGAATAATTTATCCACTCCTCCTCCTCCTCCTCATTTTCCTCCTTCTCCTGCTCTTTGTACAGTAAAGCAGAGGAAACTGGCTATTTTTTGACAGGGCCCACTGGCTCTACCTATAGTACTTTATGCATTTAATTTTTCTGGAGGGCCACCTACCCGGTCCTCTGTTTGAAACAATTTTTGTGAGTGCCACATACAGGCACTCAATCTATTCCATTTTTCTGGAGGGCCACCTACCCGGTCCTCTGTTTTAAAAAATTTTTGGGACTGCCACATACAGGCACTCAATCTATTCCATTTTACTGCAGGGCCACCTACCTGCTCCTCTGGTTTGAACAATTTTTGGGACTGCCACATACAGGCACTCAATCTATTCCATTTTACTGCAGGGCCACCTACCTGCTCCTCTGGTTTGAACAATTTTTGGGACTGCCACATACAGGCACTCAATCTATTCCATTTTACTGGAGGGCCACCTACCTGCTCCTCTGGTTTGAAACATTTTTGGGACTGCCACATACAGGCACTCAATCTATTCCATTTTACTGCAGGGCCACCTACCTGCTCCTCTGGTTTGAACAATTTTTGGGACTGCCACATACAGGCACTCAATCTATTCCATTTTACTGGAGGGCCACCTACCTGCTCCTCTGGTTTGAAACATTTTTGGGACTGCCACATACAGGCACTCAATCTATTCCATTTTACTGCAGGGCCACCTACCTGCTCCTCTGGTTTGAACAATTTTTGGGACTGCCACATACAGGCACTCAATCTATTCCATTTTACTGCAGGGCCACCTACCTGCTCCTCTGGTTTGAACAATTTTTGGGACTGCCACATACAGGCACTCAATCTATTCCATTTTACTGCAGGGCCACCTACCTGCTCCTCTGGTTTGAACAATTTTTGGGACTGCCACATACAGGCACTCAATCTATTCCATTTTACTGCAGGGCCACCTACCTGCTCCTCTGGTTTGAACAATTTTTGGGACTGCCACATACAGGCACTCAATCTATTCCATTTTACTGGAGGGCCACCTACCTGCTCCTCTGGTTTGAAACATTTTTGGGACTGCCACATACAGGCACTCAATCTATTCCATTTTACTGCAGGGCCACCTACCTGCTCCTCTGGTTTGAACAATTTTTGGGACTGCCACATACAGGCACTCAATCTATTCCATTTTACTGGAGGGCCACCTACCTGCTCCTCTGGTTTGAAACATTTTTGGGACTGCCACATACAGGCACTCAATCTATTCCATTTTACTGCAGGGCCACCTACCTGCTCCTCTGGTTTGAACAATTTTTGGGACTGCCACATACAGGCACTCAATCTATTCCATTTTACTGCAGGGCCACCTACCTGCTCCTCTGGTTTGAACAATTTTTGGGACTGCCACATACAGGCACTCAATCTATTCCATTTTACTGCAGGGCCACCTACCTGCTCCTCTGGTTTGAACAATTTTTGGGACTGCCACATACAGGCACTCAATCTATTCCATTTTACTGCAGGGCCACCTACCTGCTCCTCTGGTTTGAACAATTTTTGGGACTGCCACATACAGGCACTCAATCTATTCCATTTTACTGGAGGGCCACCTACCTGCTCCTCTGGTTTGAAACATTTTTGGGACTGCCACATACAGGCACTCAATCTATCCCATTTTACTGGAGGGCCACCTACCTGCTCCTCTGGTTTGAAAAATGTTTGGGACTGCCACATACAGGCACTATCCAAATTAAATTGTCTCCATAGCAGCCTCCACACGTTGTCTCCATTGCTACCTCCAAAAGTCGTCCATATAGCTGCCTCCATACATCGTCCCTTTATCAAACGAGGTGTGTCAGGCAGAAATTTGGGTTGTTTTCATGGATTCCACATCAAAGTTGTTAACTTTGTCGCCACCCTGCTGTGTAATCCCCAAAATATACTGGCAAACTTTTACCATTTAGGGATATTATTTCAGCGCTTCTTGCGCATCTGTTTACATTCCCCTCACCCGGCATATCCTAAACTTATAAGAACGCTACTACACTTGATCTTATACAAAAGGTTCTTAGAAGTGCTGTTTGGGGAGTAGCCTAGAGACAGGGGCTTGGATTGGCGAAAGCTCGCCTGGCAGCGGAACGCCAGCTCCATGCGCATCATGCGCTTCTTGCGCATCTGTTTACATTCCCCTCACCCGCCATATCCCAAACTTATAAGAACGCTACTACACTTAACTTGGTGCAGGCTGGGACCGAGTCTGACCCTGGGGCTGGTCATATACTGCCGACGCAGAGAATTGCGGGGCCTACCTCGGTCCAGGTCTCAAAGGCCTACTATACCTCCTCCCACCCCTCCTCCACCTCCTCCTCCTCCGAATTACCATCCGTGGGCATGGCGCCATCAGTCGGTAGCTCTAGGCACAGCAGCAGTGCCGTCGCTAAGCGACAGCAGGCGGTGCTGAAACTGCTGAGCCTAGGCGATAAAAGGCACACCGCCCAAGAGCTATTACAGGGCATTCCACATCAAAGTTGTTAACTTTGTCGCCACCCTGCTGTGTAATCCCCAAAATATACTTGCAAACTTTTACCATTTAGGGATATTATTTCAGCGCTTCTTGCGCATCTGTTTACATTCCCCTCACCCGGCATATCCTAAACTTATAAGAACGCTACTACACTTGATCTTATACAAAAGGTTCTTAGAAGTGCTGTTTGGGGAGTAGCCTAGAGACAGGGGCTTGGATTGGCGAAAGCTCGCCTGGCAGCGGAGCACCAGCTCCATGCCAAGATCCAACTAACATAGTTTTAACTGCAGCACCTTTAATCTACTACTAGTTCACTGCCTCCATACATCGTCCCCTTATCAAACGAGCTGTGTCAGGCAGAATTTTGGGTTGTTTTCATGGCTTCCATGTTAACTTTGTCGCCACCCTGCTGTGTAATCCACAAAATATACTGGCAAACTTTTATCATGTACCGATATTATTTGAGCGCTTCTTGCTCACCTCCTTTGGTTCCTCTCTGCCACCCATTGGTTTGAAGCCTGAGTCCATTTAGGGTATGTCGCCATGACACTCTCTAGCCTGCTGCCGCTGCCTCTGCATGCCGTCCCCTATAGTGTCAGGGTCAATTATTGGATGTTTTAGATGCTATCTAGCTTCATTCTGTCACTCTGTCATGGCCATGCTGTTGCCCATAATTTTGGCATAATGGTGCGATTATGCAGCCTCAGAGGCATCCATGCATGCTGCCCCTGCTGTTTCCTGTCCATTTCCGTGGTGTTTCCATCCTTTTCTGAGGTTCCCAGGTGTTTGGCCAAGCTTCCCTGTGCAGAGCCTTGGTCCCCTTGAAAAATGCTCGAGTCTCCCATTGACTTCAATGGGGTTCGTTATTCGAGACGAGCACTCGAGCATCGGGAAAAGTTCGTCTCGAATAACGAGTACCCGAGCATTTTAGTGTTCGCTCATCTCTATTGGCTATGCCAACTACTTTCTTCCACTATTATGTTGGCATGATAATTTTTTATAATAAAGTCAATACTTTGACCATGGACATATGTATGGTGCCTTTAATATGTACACACAGTTGTACAAAGGTTGCATATATAGGGGATAACAAGCTGATCAGTAAAGTTCCAACTGTTGGGAACCCAAACGAATCATAAGAACAGACTCCTAGCAATCTAAAGAACTGGGTTCTGTTCTCACTTACTGAAGGAGCAATAGGCCAGACATGTCTCCTGGAAGGACCTCCAGCACATTGATGGGACGAAACTCATTGCTTTTTTGCTGTGTCCATGATCGTGATGCCTGGATTTTTATGTGGATGAAATAAAGCTACTATTTTATACGGATTCCCATTGATGTGCTGGAGTTTCTTCCTTGTGTATGCTGTTGAGCCGGTGGACTTCGGATTACTTCTCTGTGCACTGGGAAACCAAGAGCTTTGTGGGTGAGCTGGATGCTATTTGTTTCTGTTGACATTTCTGTTGTTGCTGCATTTCTATGGTAATTACAGAAATTGCTGAGCACAACACTGGGCTAACTCCAGCGCTCCCTTCACTGTCTATGAGAGTGCCGGAGATAACCTAAGCTGTGTGCTTGCCTATTTCTGTAACTTCAATACAGTTGAATGGAGAAGCACCAAGCAGCTTGTTATTCCCTATTCTTCTGATAAGGTATAACTCAAAGTTAGAGCAACCCCTTTAAAGAGACTGACCCTGTGATGCCTAATATTAGATGTGATATTATAAAACAAACATAATATCTGTTTTAAGTTTTTTTAAAAAATAAAATGATTTTTTTTTTATCTTTGGAACTGAAAACTTTTTTATGTCTTTTTGATATTAACTGTCATTTCATTGTAGCTAGCAAGTCAGGTCTTGGACATTACTGGGCATGAGCGGTTTCAAACAGCTGTGACCTGTTTATATGTTACTGCTGCATTTCCAAGCACGTATGGCAGCAATAACTGAAGTAATTGTGACTTTGACTGTAAATGTGTTTCTCTTTGTGACATCTATGTCACTCTTAACATCATTGTACTTCATTCTGAAAGCAATTCACATGTCCTGAGAATTCAGCAGTTGGAACAGCACCAAAGTGTGTTTCTTGTTTTCCTCCCCAAGAGAAATATATCTTGTTCAAGTGCATTTGCAGCTAATTACATAGGGACAACGGCTATCATTACATTACTTATATATTTTAAGACAGTAAATTTAAATACATGTGAAAAAATAGATTTGGTTAGTAAATATTTGAAGAGCTAACATTCTGTAGGTGCTACAACACAAGGAGAAGAGCTGAAGAACAGCAAGAGATGAATGTTGACCATGAGGGACTTAGGAGCTGCAAGTTGTTCACAGCACTCATTTGGTATTCATTTATTAACCTGCATCTTCCATAGCAGGGACAATCTTGATGGTCTATAGCAGCAGCCCCCGGGGACAATCTTAATGGTTTATAGCAGCCCCTGGGGACAATCTTGATGGTCTAAAGTAGGAGTCACCTGGGAAATCTTGATGGTAAAAAGCAGTAACCTTCTGGGAACATGCATGCTCTGAAGCAGCAGCCACTACATGTGCATCATGCATGTTTTATAGCATTAGCCACCTGGGCGACCATCATATTCTATACCAATAACCATCCAAGCAACCTCCATGTTCTACAGCAGTATCAACCTATGAAGCATGTCCTAAAGCAGTAAAAACCTTGGCAATGAACATGTTGTAGGTGGCTACTACTATTAAACATGCTTGTTGCCTAGGTGGCTACTGCTAAAGAACATACTTGTTGCCTAGTTGAATAATGCTATAGAACATGCATGATGCTTAGGGCCACTGCTGGAATACATGAAGCAGCAGACAGTGTAATATGTGAGCGTAGAGAGGGCACACTGTGCATGTATAGATCATCTGCTCTGACACTACTGCTGATTGTACAGATTAGCATAATGCACATACATCCAGCTCTGATAGTGGAGAGATAACTCAGCAACCTTGGTGAATAGAAACGAAATTCAAAGTGTCCCTGAAATTGTTCTGCTCGTACAGAAGGATATGTTCATCCAACACATGTGTGAGACAGTGAAAGGTTCTCTTTGAGGAATGACTGAACCTTTTAAGACATTTTTATTATTGCTGAGAAATCTATTTGAAGCCATCTGAGTTTTAAGAGCATGTTTGAATCTTTAGAGGCCGTGTATTAGTCTGAAAGTCCGACATAGGGCATCCTAAAGAATTGGTGAAGCTCGGGAGAAGTCCTGAAAGAGAATATTATATGATCACTGGCAAATCAAAGAGCACAGGTTGGGCCAAAGACTGAAATGAGAGAGTAGAAGTAGGGAGGTGCAGCACAGTCAAGAGCTTTGTGGATGAGCGTGATTACTTTAAACTATATTTGGAATGAGACAGGTAACCAGTGCAGTGACTGACATAGACTGGACGCATCTATGTAATGTTTGTTTGCAAAGACGCAGCTGCGCTAAAAAAATAGAGGAGAAAGTTTAGAGAGAGAGTTATGGTTATACCACAGGCAGACATGGAGAGGTCAGGCCTGGATCAGTCAGCAGAAGTTAGAAGGACAAGAAGTTTAATCTTCAAAAATTACATCTCAAAAAGAGAGAGATGGAAGAGGTAGTAGAAAGACAATCACTGGTGTTTTGAAGTATAAAGGTGTTTTTATATAATCAGCTATCTGTGGTTTAAGGGAAGCTCATTTACAGAAACTGCAAAGGTAGGCGGAAATTAAGCAAATTGTTTTGGCTTGCAAAAAAATGATAGCAAATTCCTTCCATGACGCATGTGAAGGGGCACACCAGCGGTAAAATGGGCCAAAGTCGTTACAGATGCAATGTCCATTTTGTGCTTTTCTATTAATATTAATGGTTCTTTTACTTAATATATAATTACTAGAGATGAGCGAACACACTCGTCCGAGCTTGATGCTCGATCGAGCATTAGTGTACTCGTAACTGCTCGTTGCTCGGACGAGTATTTCGCCCGCTCGAGAAAATGGCAGCTCCCGCCGTTTTGCTTTTTGGCGGCCAGAAACAGAGCCAATCACAAGCCAGGAGACTCTGCACTCCACCCAGCATGACGTGGTACCCTTACACGTAGATAGCAGTGGTTGGCTGGCCAGATCAGGTGACCCTGGGATAGACTAGCCGCTGCCCGCGCTGCTCGGATCATTCTCTGTCTGGATGCCGCTAGGGAGAGAGCTGCTGCTGGTCAGGGAAAGCGTTAGGCTGTTCTATTAGCTTACTGTTAGGCAGGAGTGATTCTCCAACAAGAACCCAACAGCCCTTCTTAGGGCTACAATAACATTATACATTTTTTTATTTTTTATTTGCAGCTAGTACCATATTGTGAGGAATTAGCAGGGGGACTTGCGACCACTGTGTTTTGCGCTTAGTGACGCACATATCCATCGCAAAGACCGAAGTGGGAAAATTTATTAGGGCCCGGGGTTGTATTTCAATTAGGCACAGTCTGCCATTTCCTTTTTTATTTTACGTTTATTTTTTTCATTACTCAGCGTCATCTCATCTGGCATAGTAGTGTGCTTTAATACTTGGCTAGAAAATAGCCATAGGAGAATCCAAACGTCTTACTTACGCCTACAGTAGCGTTATATATATTTGATTTCTGGTTGATCTGCTGGTGGCTGTAGTTGCTGCAGTGCATCTACTAGCAAATTGTGAGCAATTTGTAGTGAGACTTGCGACCACTGTGTTTTGCGCTTAGTGACGCACATATCCATCGCAAAGACCGAAGTGGGAAAATTTATTAGGGCCCGGGGTTGTATTTCAATTAGGCACAGTCTGCCATTTCCTTTTTTATTTTACGTTTATTTTTTTCATTACTCAGCGTCATCTCATCTGGCATAGTAGTGTGCTTTAATACTTGGCTAGAAAATAGCCATAGGAGAATCCAAACGTCTTACTTACGCCTACAGTAGCGTTATATATATTTGATTTCTGGTTGATCTGCTGGTGGCTGTAGTTGCTGCAGTGCATCTACTAGCAAATTGTGAGCAATTTGTAGTGAGACTTGCGACCACTGTGTTTTGCGCTTAGTGACGCACATATCCATCGCAAAGACCGAAGTGGGAAAATTTATTAGGGCCCGGGGTTGTATTTCAATTAGGCACAGTCTGCCATTTCCTTTTTTATTTTACCTTTATTTTTTTCATTACTCAGCGTCATCTCATCTGGCATAGCAGTGTGCTTTCATACTTGGCTAGAAAATAGCCATAGCAATAGGATAGCATCGTTTGGTTTTAAAAACTAAAAAACACAAAAAAACAAAAAAAAGTTTAAAAAAAAAAAAAAGTTATAACTCTCATTTTCAAAATGTTTAACCCGAGGGCTAGGGGTAGAGGACGAGGGCGGGGACGTGGGCGTCCAACTACTGCAGGGGTCAGAGGCCGTGGTCCTGGGCGGGGTGAGACACCACCTGCTTATGAGGGAGCAGGGGAACGCCGCAGAGCTACACTCCCTAGGTTCATGTCTGAAGTTACTGGGACTCGTGGTAGAGCACTGTTGAGGCCAGAACAGTGCGAACAGGTGATGTCGTGGATTGCCGACAATGCTTCGAGCAATTTGTCCACCAGTCAGTCTTCCAAGCAGTCCACCCATGTCACCGAAATCGGCACTCCTCCAGCTCCTGCACCTCAGCCTCCTCCCCCCCAGTCTGCCCCCTCCCAGCAAAATTTGCCATTTGAACCGGCATACTCTGAGGAACTGTTTTCTGGACCCTTCCCACAGTCACAAACCACTTGTCCGGTTGCTGATGAGCAATTTTCCGATGCCCAGGTTTTCCACCAGTCGCAGTCTGTGGGTGATGATGACCTTGTTGACGTACTGGAAGAAGTGTGTAAAGAGGTGTCCGACGATGAGGAGACACGGTTGTCAGACAGTGGGGAAGTTGTTGTCAGGGCAGGAAGTCCGAGGGGGGAGCAGACTGAGGGATCGGAGGATGATGAGGTGACAGACCCAAGCTGGGTTGAGAGGCCGGGTGAACACAGTGCTTCTGAGACGGAGGAGAGTCCTCGACCAGAACAGGTTGGAAGAGGCAGTGGTGGGGCCAGACGGAGAGGCAGGGCCAGAGCTGGTGCATCAGCGCCAAATGTGTCAACTAGTGAAGCTCCCGTGGCGAGGGCTCCTGCGGCGAGGGCTAGATTTTCAGAAGTCTGGAGGTTCTTTAAGGAAACACCGGATGACCGACGGACTGTGGTGTGCCACATTTGCCAAACCAGGATCAGCAGGGGTTCCACCACTAATAGCTTAACTACCACCAGTATGCGCAGGCATATGAATGCTAAACACCCCACTCAGTGGCAACAAGCGCGTTCACCTCCGGCCGTGCACACCACTGCTCCTTCCCCTGTGTCAGCTGATAGTCAGCCCCCTGCCCAGGACCCTGCCACAAAAACCCCATCGTCGCCTCCACGATCCTCCACAGCATCCACCAGCGTTCAGCTCTCCATACCCCAGACGCTGGAGCGGAAACGCAAATATAGTGCAACCCACCCGCACGCCCAAGCCCTTAATGTGCACATCTCCAGATTGCTAAGCCTGGAGATGCTACCCTATAGGCTAGTAGAGACGGAGGCCTTTCGCAGCCTCATGGCGGCGGCCGCCCCTCGGTATTCGGTCCCCAGCCGCCACTACTTTTCCCGATGTGCCGTCCCAGCCCTGCACCAGCACGTGTCAGACAACATAATCCGTGCCCTGACCAACGGCGTTTCTGACAAGGTCCACCTGACCACGGACACGTGGACGAGTGCTGCCGGGCAGGGCCACTATTTATCGCTGACGGCACATTGGGTTAACTTGGTGGAGGCTGGGACCAAGTCTGACCCTGCGGCTGGTCATATACTGCCGACGCCGAGGATTGCGGGGCCTACCTCGGTCTAGTTGTTTCAGGCCTACTATGCCTCCTCCTCCTCCCACCCCTCCTCCACCTCCTCCTCCGAACGACCATCCGTGGGCATGGCGCCATCAGTCGGTAGCTCTAGGCACAGCAGCAGTGCCGTCGCTAAGCGACAGCAGGCGGTGCTGAAACTGCTGAGTCTAGGCGATAAAAGGCACACCGCCCAAGAGCTATTACAGGGCATCACGGCGCAGACTGATCTGTGGCTGGCACCGCTGAACCTGAAGCCAGGCATGGTTGTGTGTGACAACGGCCGTAACCTGGTGGCGGCTCTGCAACTCGGCAGACTGACACATGTGCCATGCCTGGCCCATGTGTTAAATCTGATAGTTCAGCGTTTCCTCAAGACATACCCCAATCTGTCTGATTTGCTCACGAAGGTGCGCCGCATCTGTGCGCATTTCAGGAAGTCCAGCACAGATGCTGCCACTCTCAGGGCAGCGCAGCGCCGCCTCCAACTGCCCGCTCACCGACTGTTGTGCGACGTGCCCACGAGGTGGAATTCAACACTGACCATGTTATCCAGAGTTTACCAGCAGCGCCGAGCGATTGTAGACTGCCAGATGTCAACTTCCACCAGAACTGGTAGTCAGGTCAGTCAGCTTCCTCAAGTCTACAATGAGGAGTGGACGTAGATGTCTGATATCTGTCAGGTGCTGAGTAACTTTGAGGAGTCAACACAGATGGTCAGTGGCGATGCCGCCATCATCAGCCTCACCATCCCGCTGCTTGGCCTGTTGAAAAACTCTCTGGTCAGCATAAAGTCGGAAGCTTTGCGCTCCTCACAAGAGACGGGGGAAGAAGATTCCCTTGTTGATAGCCAAAGCACCCTTAGGTCTGTTTCTCAGCGCATATCGGAGGAGGTGGAGGTGGAGGAGGATGAGGAGGAAGAGGAGGAGAATGTTGGCGAGACACAAGAGGGGACCATTGTTGAGTCCTTCACTGTTGAGCGTGTATGGGCAGAAGAAGAGGAATTGGAGGAGTTGGAGGAGGAGGAAATGGACAGTCAGGCCAGTGAGGGGAGCGAATTCTTACGCGTTGGTACTCTGGCGCATATGGCAGATTTCATGCTAGGCTGCCTATCCCGTGACCCTCGCGTTCAAAGAATTTATTCCAGCACCGATTACTGGGTGTTCACTCTCCTGGACCCACGGTACAAGCAAAATCTTTCCACTCTCACCCCTGGAGAGGAAAGGAGTGTGAGAATGCATGAATACCAGCAGGCCCTGGTGCACAAGCTGAAACAGTATTTCCCTTCTGACAGCGCTAGCGGCAGAGTGCGTAGTTCTGAGGGACAAGTAGCGAGGGAGAGTAGGCGAGCAGGCAGCTTGTCCAGCACTGGCAAGGGTACGCTTTACAAGGCTTTTGCCAGCTTTATGTCACCCCAGCAAGACACTGTCACCTGTCCCCAGTCTCGGCAGAGTAGGGCTGATCTTTACAGAAAGATGGTGAGGGAGTACGTAGCTGACCATACCATCGTCCTAAATGATCACACAGCTCCCTACAACTACTGGGTTTCAAAGCTGGACATGTGGCACGAACTGGCGCTGTACGCCTTGGAGGTTCTTTCCTGCCCTGCCGCTAGCGTCTTGTCCGAGCGGGTTTTCAGTGCAGCTGGTGGCATCATCACCGATAAGCGTACACGCCTGTCGACTGACAGCGCTGACAGGCTGACGCTTATCAAGATGAATAAAGCATGGATTTCTCCTAATTTCCAATCTCCAGCAGGTGAAGGAAGCTCAACCTGAATAATTTATCCACTCCTCCTCCTCCTCCTCATTTTCCTCCTTCTCCTGCTCTTTGTACAGTAAAGCAGAGGAAACTGGCTATTTTTTGACAGGGCCCACTGGCTCTAGCTATAGTACTTTATGCATTTAATTTTTCTGGAGGGCCACCGACCCGGTCCTCTGTTTTAAACAATTTTTGGGAGTGCCACATACAGGCACTCAATCTATTCAATTTTTCTGGAGCTCCACCTACCTGCTCCTCTGGTTTGAAAAATTTTTTGGACTGCCACATACAGGCACTCAATCTATTCCATTTTTCCTCGAGGGCCACCTACCTGCTCCTCTGGTTTGAAAACTTTTTTGGACTGCCACATACAGGCACTCAATCTATTCAATTTTTCTGGAGGGCCACCTACCTGCTCCTCTGGTTTAAAAACTTTTTTGGACTGCCACATACAGGCACTCAATCTATTCCATTTTTCTGGAGGGCCACCTACCTGCTCCTCTGGTTTGAAAACTTTTTTGGACTGCCACATACAGGCACTCAATCTATTCAATTTTTCTGGAGGGCCACCTACCTGCTCCTCTGGTTTAAAAACTTTTTTGGACTGACACATACAGGCACTCAATCTATTCCATTTTTCTGGAGGGCCACCTACCTGCTCCTCTGGTTTAAAAACTTTTTTGGACTGCCACATACAGGCACTCAATCTATTCCATTTTTCTGGAGGGCCACCTACCTGCTCCTCTGGTTTAAAAACTTTTTTGGACTGCCACATACAGGCACTATCCAAATTGAATTGTCTCCATAGCAGCCTCCACACGTTGTCTCCATTGCTACCTCCAAAAGTCGTCCATATAGCTGCCTCCATACATCGTCCCTTTATCAAACGAGGTTTGTCAGGCCGAAATTTGGGTTGTTTTCATGGATTCCACATCAAAGTTGTTAACTTTGTCGCCACCCTGCTGTGTTATCCACAAAATACACTGGCAAACTTTTACCATTTACGGATATTATTTCAGCGCTTCTTGCGCATCTGTTTACATTCCCCTCACCCGCCATATCCCAAACTTATAAGAACGCTACTACACTTGATCTTATACAAAAGGTTCTTAGAAGTGCTGTTTGGGGAGTAGCCTAGAGACAGGGGCTTGGATTGGCGAAAGCTCGCCTGGCAGCGGAGCGCCAGCTCCATGCCAAGAACCAACTAACATAGTTTTAACTGCAGCACCTTTAATCTACTACTAGTTCACTGCCTCCATACATGCCCGCCTTATCAAACGTGCTGTGTCAGGCAGAATTTTGGGTTGTTTTCATGGCTTCCACAACAAACTTGTTAACTTTGTCGCCACCCTGCTGTGTAATCCACAAAATATACTGGCAAACTTTTACCATTTACGGATATTATTTCAGCGCTTCTTGCGCATCTGTTTACATTCCCCTCACCCGCCATATCCCAAACTTATAAGAACGCTACTACACTTAACTTGGTGCAGGCTGGGACCGAGTCTGACCCTGGGGCTGGTCATATACTGCCGACGCAGAGGATTGCGGGGCCAGGTCTCAAAGGCCTACTATACCTCCAAATCCTCCCACCCCTCCTCCACCTCCTCCTCCTCCGAATTACCATCCGTGGGCATGGCGCCATCAGTCGGTAGCTCTAGGCACAGCAGCAGTGCCGTCGCTAAGCGACAGCAGGCGGTGCTCAAACTGCTAAGCCTAGGTGATAAAAGGCACACCGCCCAAGAGCTATTGCAGGGCATTCCACATCAAACTTGTTAACTTTGTCGCCACCCTGCTGTGTAAGCCACAAAATATACTGGAAAACTTTTTTCATTTACGGATATTATTTCAGCGCTTCTTGCGCAGATGTTTACTTTCCCCTCACCCGCCATATCCCAAACTTATAAGAACGCTACTACACTTGATCTTATCCGAAAGGTTCTTAGAAGTGCTGTTTGGGGAGTAGCCTAGAGACAGGGGCTTGGATTGGCGAAAGCTCGCCTGGCAGCGGAGCGCCAGCTCCATGCCAAGAAACAACTAACATAGTTTTAACTGCAACACCTTTAATCTACTACTAGTTCACTGCCTCCATACATCGTCCCCTTATCAAACGAGCTGTGTCAGGCAGAATTTTGGATTGTTTTCATGGCTTCCATGTTAACTTTGTCGCCACCCTGCTGTGTAATCCACAAAATATACTGGCAAACTTTTATCATGTACCGATATTATTTGAGCGCTTCTTGCTCACCTCCTTTGGTTCCTCTCTGCTACCCATTGGTTTGAAGCCTGAGTCCATTTAGGGTATGTCGCCATGCCACTCTCTAGCCTTCCGCTGCTGCCGCTGCCTCTGCATGCCGTCCCCTATAGTGTCAGGGTCAATTATTGGATGTTTTAGATGCTATCTAGCTTCATTCTGTCACTCTAAATGCAATAGGTAGAGAAAAAGGGGAAAACAACACCGGACGGCGCCTCGGGTAATAACGTCAGGAATCAGCAGGTAGATGCAAAGATTAGAGGTGCTCACCTTCGTTCTTCTTGGTGTCAAGGTATATAGTGAAAGTCCACGTCCACGTTGGGTAGGTACAAGGCTCCTGGACTGATGGCGTCTCTAGATGTGGGTTGAGTGGTAGGGCAGGCACCTGATCAGCAGCTCACACAAACTCCAAAATAACCCGGATTCCCAGAGGGGCCGGTAGCAATATAGAAGAGGAAAAAAGGAGACCGGAGTGCACGCGGAGCGCTTGTAGTGCCAGTACCCAAAGGAATCCACAAACCCAATATAGTATGAGTTTTAAAAATAGCAATCTTTTAATGCTTTACAAAAAGGATTAAAATGTCCAATAATGACGCGTTTCGGGTTCAACACCCTTTCTCAAATAGCGGACAGAATGGTAAAATAACAATACAGTGCAGTACATTTGTCATATAAATAGGAGAATGATAAAAACTTACATATGGGCAGGTGTGTTGCCTCTCTGTTACGCGCGCGCCTTCTCAGCGTTCCGGAACAGTCGCAAGTGCCGGAGGGGTCATGCGCATGCGCAATGGCTTCAGTGGTGTTACGCGCATGCGCAGAAGGCACATAGTTCGTCCGAGATTTTTCGCGCATGCGCTGTGGACCTGACGGGCCGTACGGAGCTGGCGCATGCGTGATGGGCACTAAACGGTGGACAGATACGATCCTAGAGATGGTATTCGTGTGTATCGTTGTGAACTAACTGTATCGCAAATATGTGCGCTTTGTTAGGGAGAACATAGGTCTGGGACTGGCACAGTATGCCATGATCATATCATAGATTTTAAATACAAACTATTGGATAAGAATTCATTAGGAAAATAAAAATAAAATTATAAATATAAATATATAAATATAAATATAAATATATGTAAATGTAAAAATCTGACAATAAATAGATATGATACTGGAGACACATAAAAACAATACACTCGATTACAATGTTAAATAATAGATAATAATGCAATAGAATAAAACATGCTGATATAAATACAGAATAAAAAGGGCTTTTTAAAAGGGGCTTTTTAAAAGGGGGAGGGGGGAGGGGGAGACATCAGAACACATTTTCTAAACTTTCATTCAAACCTAGAGGAGTCAGACATTGAAGCTTAAAAATCCAAAACATTTCTCTTCTTTTTAAATGAGCAAATCTTTGTGGTGTTGATGGGGGGATACATTCTATCGGTATGATATTAAAATCTTTCATGTTGCAGTTGTGATGAGTCGCCGCATGACGAGAGACACTATGCAGGGCATAACCATTTTCTATATTGTGCCTATGTTTATTTAATCTCTCTCGAAGTGGTAGAATTGTGCGGCCAATGTACTGTAACATACACTTACACTCCATCAGATAGATAATATACTTAGAGCTGCAATTCATAAAACTTTTCAAATCATCCCATACAACAATACACCTTCAACCCAGTTCTGAAAGAGACAGTGTTTCCAGCTCCCCCCTTAAGCTTAAAAAGAAAAAACATCACAAGAGAGGAAAAAGAAGTGGTAGAAAAAGATCCAGACACACCATCCTCACAGGAGGACTCTCTAATAGAAACACCAAGGAACAAGAGAACCAAATAAAGAGCACCCAAGATAATCCAGCGAGAATATCCACCAAGGTATCTAGAATAGAAACAGAATCTAATAACAGCAACCTGGTGAAAATTTTTAATTTATCATCCCATACCCTTTCCCCTTATGAAATTAAGCTCCTTGAAAAGGGACTATCTTATTGTCCGACGAAACGTTCCAATGAGTTTGATTTATTTATAGATCTAAATAAATTCATCAGGAAAGTAACTCTTAAAAGACATTTCAACCTTTTAGGCACGACTGGATCCAAAAACTTAGGGGCTCATAATGATGTTTCTCTAGACCTGGGCCAAGATAAGCCAGAGCTGGTTAAGACACATACCCATTTAAAACCCAAATCAACATTCTACCCATCGCATCACAAGGGAAATTTTGTAGAAACTTTCTACACCCTAGTGTCAACTGAGTTTCATAATATGTTCTCACAAAATCACACTAAGCTCAATACGGCAAAGAAAAATAACCTCAATATGAAGGAAAGAATAGCATTAAAAAACCTGACTGCTAAAGAAGATATAATCATCAAATCAGCCGACAAGGGGGGGGGTATAGTCATCCAAAATAGGGCTGACTATATTCTAGAAGCAAATCGCCTACTATCAGACACAGAATTCTATTTAAAATTAGACTCTGACCCAACCAATAAGTTTAAGACAGAACTATATACGCTGTTGGAAGAGGGACTTAGGCTGGGAGTACTTAACAAAAAAGAGTACTTGTATTTAAAAATCGAGGAACCAGCAACAGCATTATACTACCACCTACCGAAAATCCATAAAAACTCAACCAACCCACCTGGTAGACCTATTATCTCCGGGATAAACTCCCTGACATCTAATTTATCCCATTATGTGGACGTATTCCTCCAGAAATACGTGAGATCTTTAGACGCCTTCCTTCTAGATACTGCGGATTTAATTAGACAGGTCATTACACATAAGTGGAAGGAATCCTTTATGTTCATCACTATGGACATCACCGCATTATACACTAACATCCCACACGACCTTGGAATACATGCTGTGTCACATTTCCTCAATAAAGACCCCATTATTGGTGATCACCAAACCAATTTCCTCTTAAGAGCAATAAAATTCATCCTACAACACAATTATTTCTCATTTCTAAATAACATTTTCTTGCAAAAAAGAGGTACCGCTATGGGTAGCAAATTTGCACCCAGCTTTGCGAACCTATTTGTGGGCCTCTTTGAGGAACAGATTATCTTTAAACATGAGGGATTCAGACAATGTCACTTCTACAAGAGGTTCATAGATGACATCTTTATAATTTGGGAAGGTAGCGAACTCGAAGCCAATAGATTTGTGAAAGACATTAACGAAAACGAATGGGGCCTTACATTCACGTGTAATATCACTAAAAATCATGCTGAATTCTTGGATGTAATAATCTACCATACCTTAGATGGCACTATTAAGACAAAAACATACTTCAAACCGGTCGATAGCAATAGCTATTTAGATTTTGGAAGCAGCCACTATAAGAAATGGCTAACAAATGTGCCATATGGGCAATACAAAAGGATTCGGAGAAATTGCACCGATGACTCAGAATATTTACAACAAAGTGACATCCTAACCAAAAGATTCAAAGCTAAAAAATACCCCTCTAATCTTATTCAGGAGGCAGCTAAAAGAGCAGGGGCTCTGTCACAAGAAGCATGTCTCCAACCCAGTATAAGAGAAACCAATAAAGAGGAGTTTGATGTCAACTTTATAACTACCTTCTCCTCGGATAATCCAGAGATACGGAGCATCCTGAAAAAACACTGGGAGGTATTATTACATGATCCTTACCTAAGGGAGATCATTCCCAAAAATCCAAGACTTACATTCCGAAGGTCCCAAACACTTAAAAACATCTTAGCGCCTAGCAGATTACGTTCAATTAAAATGAAAAACAACCAATCCTCTTCTACATTTTTCCCTAAAATGATAGGAAGCTTTAAATGTGGTCATCATCGTTGTAAATGTTGTGACTCCATCAGGCATAGACAGAGCACATTCATGTCTCATACAACTAGAGAAACTTTCCAAATAAAAAGTTTTATGAATTGCAGCTCTAAGTATATTATCTATCTGATGGAGTGTAAGTGTATGTTACAGTACATTGGCCGCACAATTCTACCACTTCGAGAGAGATTAAATAAACATAGGCACAATATAGAAAATGGTTATGCCCTGCATAGTGTCTCTCGTCATGCGGCGACTCATCACAACTGCAACATGAAAGATTTTAATATCATACCGATAGAATGTATCCCCCCATCAACACCACAAAGATTTGCTCATTTAAAAAGAAGAGAAATGTTTTGGATTTTTAAGCTTCAATGTCTGACTCCTCTAGGTTTGAATGAAAGTTTAGAAAATGTGTTCTGATGTCTCCCCCTCCCCCCTCCCCCTTTTAAAAAGCCCCTTTTAAAAAGCCCTTTTTATTCTGTATTTATATCAGCATGTTTTATTCTATTGCATTATTATCTATTATTTAACATTGTAATCGAGTGTATTGTTTTTATGTGTCTCCAGTATCATATCTATTTATTGTCAGATTTTTACATTTACATATATTTATATTTATATATTTATATTTATAATTTTATTTTTATTTTCCTAATGAATTCTTATCCAATAGTTTGTATTTAAAATCTATGATATGATCATGGCATACTGTGCCAGTCCCAGACCTATGTTCTCCCTAACAAAGCGCACATATTTGCGATACAGTTAGTTCACAACGATACACACGAATACCATCTCTAGGATCGTATCTGTCCACCGTTTAGTGCCCATCACGCATGCGCCAGCTCCGTACGGCCCGTCAGGTCCACAGCGCATGCGCGAAAAATCTCGGACGAACTATGTGCCTTCTGCGCATGCGCGTAACACCACTGAAGCCATTGCGCATGCGCATGACCCCTCCGGCACTTGCGACTGTTCCGGAACGCTGAGAAGGCGCGCGCGTAACAGAGAGGCAACACACCTGCCCATATGTAAGTTTTTATCATTCTCCTATTTATATGACAAATGTACTGCACTGTATTGTTATTTTACCATTCTGTCCGCTATTTGAGAAAGGGTGTTGAACCCGAAACGCGTCATTATTGGACATTTTAATCCTTTTTGTAAAGCATTAAAAGATTGCTATTTTTAAAACTCATACTATATTGGGTTTGTGGATTCCTTTGGGTACTGGCACTACAAGCGCTCCGCGTGCACTCCGGTCTCCTTTTTTCCTCTTCTATTCTGTCACTCTGTCATGGCCATGCTGTTGCCCATAATTTTGGCATAATGGTGCATTTAAGCAGCCTCAGAGGCATCCATGCATGCTGCCCCTGCTGTTTCCTGTCCATTTCCGTGGTGTTTCCATCCTTTTCTGAGGTTCCCAGGTGTTTGGCCAAGCTTCCCTGTGCAGAGCCTTGGTCCCCTTGAAAAATGCTCGAGTCTCCCATTGACTTCAATGGGGCTCGTTACTCGAAACGAGCACTCGAGCATCGGGAAAAGTTCGTCTCGAATAACGAGTACCCGAGCATTTTAGTGCTCGCTCATCTCTAATAATTACTCATTACTCATTTTTGGTGCTTTATATTTAATTCTTATTATATTTATTTATTACAAAGTCAGTTCTCAATAGTCAATTCTTTTTAGTACCGAAAAATTGTATCAAAGCATCCCCTCATTACTACAAAAAAATTACACCTTAATTTTTTTATTTTAAATGAAGACTTTACAAAACTATATACTTTTGGCATCTCTGTGATTGTACTGACCAAATAATAAAGACAATGTTATGTGGATCACACAGTTAAAGCCATAAAAACAAAGCCCTCTAGAAATCAGCACAACTCGGTTTGGAATTTTTGCAAAATTCATGCTGTTCACTACCATGAGGATCTGTATTGTTTCTGTGATGTTTTTGCTGTTAAGCTATAATTTACTGTTATAAAGGTTCTATATCCAGTTCACAGGAATCTTATAATTTTGATGGGACAATTTGTTTTAGCACAGGATACAAGCAGCGTACAGTTTTGTAGATACACACCTCACGTAGACAAAATATACTGTATGTCTATGAATGCTGGCACTTTCAGAAAATACAGGGTACATAAAAACATTTTATTTTGTTGAATATTGTTGTTAGCAATATTTTTGCTTTAGCCTTTTGCTATATCTGCTGCAGATTTAAGAAAGATGTGAAAACAATTTACTGAAAGTAATAATCTAGAATAATTACATTTAGTGCTAAAGAACAAGAACTGTAATACACACTGAGAAAACCAAAGGACAGAATCCTGCCACAGTATGTGGACATTTGTATGAAGGCAATGGCCTGCAGTAAATTTTAGGCTTTATATAAAAAAGCTCAAACATAACTGTGCTAAATGATCATGCTATACCTGCAGCAATCTGCAACAAGAAAGAAGTGCTAAACATAAAATGAAACATGAAAGTCTAAGCTCTTCTGAAAAAGGAATCAACATTTTTTGTAGGAAATTTAATACATTGTTCCTGAGTAATTTGAAGATACAATGATGTTAACATAATATACATAAGTATTTAAAGGGGTGATTTATCACAGTTTTTTTTGTCTATGTTTGGTATTGTTTTGGTGCAGTTGTGGTGCAAATGCTGTGTTGAACATAGGATAGTGCAAAGTAGCTTTGACACAGGCCTTCTTTTGCCAAAATTATTTTTTGCATAGCCTAGTTTTTACAATAGGACTGGATTCATGCATTGTGACTTTCCATTTGTGGTATGTTTTGGCGCAAAATGATGCCATTCCTCTCCCTTGTTATATGTTTGGTGACTATTGATGGTTTTTTACAACTTTTTATCTGACTGTCGCAAACAACCCACATAGGGTAAGAACACTGGCAGCTGATTTATCAAACGACAATCTGTCTGAAGACATAGAACTGTCAAAAGGAGCCAGTCTAATGATAATTTACCCCATAGAATTTATTTTTATCATGAATGTGAATTTTTATCAACATTTGAATACTTACAAAAAAAAATAATAATAATAAATAATTTTGGTTCCCTGCTGCAGTATCCAGGTATGTTCACTAAACATTTCACGGAGCCACATTATCTGCCATATACTGTATTCTTTACTTAATGTTAACCAGCATGAATTCATCAAATCAGATTGTGCCTAACTGACCTAGTAAGAAGCTTCCTAAGGGAGACTCTTCTATTTAAGGCCACCTCTGCGGGTGTGTGGAGACTTACAGACATTGAAGCTGCACTGGAGGATCCTGGGAAATAAGCAAAATTTTCTCAGGATCCCATAACTCCTTTTAGAGTTCCCATTCCTCTTGTAGTGCTAGCCAAAAAGTAAATATTGACTGTATTTTGTAAAAAAAAACTGTTTGATAAAGCTGCACCAAACTATTTTATTACTGAGACACCTCCGTAAGTGGCACCTCAGTAAGTGGCACCTGGTCTTCACCAGAGCCCGCCGCAAACGGTAATGGTCTTGCTGCAGCAGGGTACCACCAGGTTGTTCTACAGGATTGACTTGCCCGCGGTGGCAGCCGAGGTCAAGGAGACAGTCTCGTGGTCAGGTTCAGGCACAGGGTCAGGGCAGGTGGTAGAGATGCAAGGTCAAGGCCAATCATGGGTCAGCAACTGGAGGTCCAGGCAGTTGGGAACGGGAACACAGGTACACAGGACACAGGAGCGCAGGAACACAGGAACGCAGGAACACAGGACTCAGGAACACACAGGAGTGAGAATTAATGGTGTGCTGGCCCTTTAAATTTCTTGAAGCCGGCGCGTATGCATGTCCTAGGGCGAGACCAGGAATGGGCAGGTGAGTGGTGCTGGCGCTGCGTCTGTGGGCAGCGAGGGGCACGGGTGAGCCCGTGACCTGTGATATGGGGAGCGGGAACACCCGTGACAGTTCCTCCCCTCCTTATGGGCTGAAGAAATCTCTGCAGGAGATCATGGTCCAGGCTGTTGTCCTTGGGCTCCCAAGATCTCTCCTACAGCCCAAACCCCTTTCAGTCAACCAAGAAAACCGCTTAGCCTTCACCGTCTTCATATTAAGGACCTCCTTAATTTCATAGATGTCAGTTACAGGAGCAGAAGGAGATACTTGCCAGGAGAAGTGGTTCAGGATGACAGGCTTGAGTAGGGAGACCTGGAAGGAGTTCGGGATGTGCATGTTGGGAGGAAAGCGCAGCTTGTAGGACACCGGATTGATGCGAGTCAGAACCTCTAAAGGACCCAAGAATCGTGGACCAAACTTGTACCCGGTAATCTTCAGCCAGAGTTACCTAGAGTACAACCAGACCTTGTCACTAGAAGAGAAGACAGGAGGAGGCCTGGAGCTGGGTATGGGCAGAAGCCTGTAACAACGAAAGGCAAGTCTGCTCCCAGATGGACTTCAGATCTCGTACCAACTCCTGATCAGTAGGGACATCTGATGACACAGGCAGAGGAGGAGGATGGCGTGGGTGCTGTCCAAAGACAATGAAGAAGAGAGCGGAGCCAGAAGATTTGGAATCCAGGGAGTTATAGGAGTACTCCACCCATGGCAACAGAGCAAACCAGTCGTCTTGACGAGCGGAAACAAAATGATGAAGGTAACATCCTAGAGTCTGGTTTACCCTCTCCACTTGTCCATGAGGGTGGTTAGCTGAGGAGAAGTCCAACTTTAACTGCAATTGGCTGCAGCGAGAATGTCAGAAGCGGGAACGAAACTGAACTCCCCAATATGAAATGATTTGTTGAAGAAGACCATGTAGCCGAAAGATATGTTGGAAGGAGAGGCTGGCAAGACGTGGAGCAGACGGCAGACCTGGAAGAGGGATAAAATGAGACATCTTTGAAAACCGCTCTGTCACCACCCAGATGACAGTATTTCCTGAGGAAGATGGAAGGTCCGTGACAAAGTCCATAGCCATGTGTAACCACAGGTGACTGGGTTTCGGCAACGGAAGCAAGAGACCAGTCGATTTCAGATGGGAAGGCTTATTACGAGCAAAGGAGGTGCAGGATCCCACAAAGTCCCAAACATTGTTTACCAAGTCAGGCCACCAGTAGTACCAGGAGATGAGGGCCACAGAGCGTTATACCCCAGGGTGGCACAAAGAATGTCCCCAAAACATCCTCTTCAGCAGAGCAAGTCAGACATACGTCTTGCCAGGGGGAAGCTGCCGAAGATCCACTGGAGCGGCAGTAACCAACTGTTCCAGGGAGATAATATGCTGAGGAATCGGCTCTTCTCCAATGACACCAGAGGCATGGGAAAGGGCATCCGCCTTTATATTCTTCTCCACAGGTTGGAAGTGGATCATCAGGTTAAAGCGGGAGAAAAAGAGTGACCAACGGGCTTGCCTGGGATTGAGACGTTGAGCTGTCTGGAGGTACCAGAGGTTCTTATGATTTGTGTAAATGCAGACTGGATGGCGAGCTCCCTCGAAAAGATATTGCCATTCTTCTTGGGCAAGTTTAATGACCAAAAGTTCTCTATCCCCTATAACAGTGATGGCGAACCTTTTAGAGACTGAGTGCCCAAACTACTATTGAAAGCCACATACTTTTCACAAAGTGCCAAATGCCAATTTAAAGGAACTTTTTTCTCCCTGTTGTGTCACAGATTCGAAGGTATTGAAGCCCTGAAGACACCAATACAGTAGAATGACGGAGAAATTTGTATTATTATTGTAGCTTCCCTCTAAGGTCCCCTGAACAGGATGAATCACAGGCCCTGAGAAGAGGCTTCAATGATAATCCAGCTCTTCCCACTCCTCCTTGCTCCTCCCTTACTCTTCAAGTCACTTTAAAATAGACCTGAACATGGCCCGTTTTGGACTGCCTGTGACTGCAGGAGGAGGAGTCGTGAATGGTGACCTTTTTGCTGGGTTATGGCCTGGGTGCCCACAGAGAGGGCTCCGAGTGCCACCTCTGGCACCCGTGCTATAGGTTCGCCACCACTGCCCTATAGAGTACTTCTCTGTGGGGAGAAAAGGTTTTAGAGAAGCTGCATGTGAGCGTTCGTCCCTTAGGCCCTTTCTGGGTGAGCACTGCACCTACAGAAGATGCATCCACCTCCAGAATAAAAGGCTTCTCCGTATCAGGTCTAGAGAGGACAGGAGCTGTGGCAAAGGTGGACTTTAATTTTGTGAAGGCTTTTCAGCTGCCAGAGGCCAGAGTGGTGGATTAGTGCCCTTCTTGGTGAGCGCATCGATGACACCAGAGTAGAGAAATGTGGAATAAACTGCAGGTAGTAGTTTGCAAAGCCCAAGAACCTCTGGATGGCTCAAAGACCTTCTGGGCACGGCCCCTGCAGAGCTGCCAACAGTTTGGCTGGATTCATCTGGAGACAATTGTCGGCGGTTATGTAGCTGAGGAAAGGTAGGCTTAGTTGGTGGAACAGACACTTCTCAAGCTTGGCGTAGAGACGATCATCCCGTAGACGGCCAAGAACTTGCTGCATGTGAGACTGGTGGGACTCAAGGTCCGGGAAGAAGTGCATAATGTTGTCCAAGTAGACCATGAAACACGTATACAGCAAATCTTGGAAGATGTCATTGATAAATTCCTGGAAGACAGCTGGAGCATTACAAAGTCCAAATGGCATCCCAACATAATCGAAATGTCCATCTCGGATGTTAAATGCTATCTTCCATTTGTCACCCTAGTGGATCCGGATGATGTTGTAGGACCCACGCAGGTCCAGCTTGGAGAAAATCCTGGAACTGCGCAGTCGAAAAAGCGCTGTGATCAACCGCAGAGGATAGCGGTTCTTAACCGTGATTCTGTTAAGTCAATGCAAGAACGCAAGGAGCCATTCTTCTTGGTAACAAAGAAAAATCCTGTGCCCATAGGAGGGGAGGACTTCCACATGAAACCTCTTTGCAGGTTCTCCTTGGTATACTCTGACATGGCTGTAGTCTCTGGAATGGAGAGCGGGTACACCTGACCTCGGTGAGGAGAGGTACCTGGCAACAAATCAATAGGGCAGTCATAGGGACGGTGAGGTGGCAAGGTCTCTGCCTGCTTCTTGGAGAATACGTCAGTAAAATCCCGGTAACACGATGGTAGACCTTCCAAGGGCTTGGGAGACACGGAGGACACCAAGACGGGTACTGGTAGAGGCAGCACCATACAGCGGGACTGGTGCTATGGACCACAACAAAAATTTACCCCATCATCCAGTTGAGTACTGGTGCAGGGAGCTGCAACCACGGAAGGTCCAACAGGATGAAGGAGGTAGACCGTGGAGGGACATAAAAATACAGTCTCTCCTTGTGCAGCACAACCGACCAGCAAGGACAGAGGCTTGGTTTAGTACTGAACCGGGTCAGAGAGGATTTGCCCACTGAGAGAGGAGATGACCAAAGGTTTCTCAAGGTGAACCACAGGGATGTGATGCCGGGAGACCAGAGCGACATCCAGGAAGTTCCCTGCGGAACTGGAGTCCAAGAAAGCAGAAATCTGGGACGCTTTTCCCAAGAACCTTAGGTGCTGGCTTTTCCCAGATGCTGGGGATGAACAGAACTAATCCTGATGAAATGCTCTGGGCTGGCACAATACAGGCAGAGGTACTTCTGACATTGCCTGGAACGTTCCTGTAGAGAGAGACGGATTCTGTCTACCTGCATAGGTTCCTCAGCAGGCAATACAGGCGGAGGCTGGAGCACCTTTTGGAAGGCAGGTGCCAAGAGAGGAAAATGATAAACACGGGTTTGAGAGTGCTCGGAGCATAGTTCTTTGGCGCATTCCTTAAATTGTACGTCAATCTGAGTGGCCAGTGTGATGAGACCACTCAGAGTTAATGGCAGGTCACGAGCCGCCAGAGTGTCTTTGACCTGAGCAGGGGGTCCTTTTTTAAAGGTGGCGATAAGGGCTGCATTGTTCCAGGCAAGTTCAGAGGCCAGGGTGTTGCACTGAATTGCATACTCTCACAAAGACGAGTTCCCTTGGCAGAGGTTCAACAATGCAGTCTCAGCCGATGAGGCCCATTAACCCTTTCACGCTCTGTGACGGATATATCCGCCACAGAGCTATGAAGGGTATATGAAGAGGGCTCATGGGCTGAGCCCTCTTCATACAGAGATGAGTTTTGCTGCATATCGCAGCAAAGACCCATCACTAACACCCGCGGTCGGTTCTTGCCGCCGGCAAAGTCGCCGCCATGTTACCTTCGATCATGGCTCCCCCGAATGTAATAGGGGGGCAGCGATCAGTTGCCATGACAGCCTCGGGCCTTTGTTTGACCCGAGGCTGAATGGCTTCTGCCTATCTATTACAATGAGCCAGTGGCTCATTGTAATGTATAGTGTGCAGAAATGCCATATACTGCGATATAGTTGTATTGCAGTATATGGTAGAAACCATCTGACCAACTAGGGTTAATGTACCTTAGATGGTCTAAGAAATAGTGGGAAAAAAAAGAATAAAAAAGTTAAAAAAATTTTATAAAATATTAAAAGTTCAAATTATCCCTCTTTCCCTAGAACTGATATAAAATATACTAAACAGTAAAAATCACACATTAGGTATTGCCGCATCCCAAAATGCCCGATAAATCAAAATATAAAAATTGTTTTAAACGGCGGTGACCTCCAGGATGGGAAATGTCTGAAATGCGACTTTTACACCTTTTTACATGACATAAAAAATGTAATGAAAAGTGATCAAAATGTCGCACAGTCTTCAAAATGGTATCAATGAAAACATCGGCCCATTTTGCAAAAAATGACACATCACACAGCTCCGTACACCGAAGTATGAAAAAGTTGTTAGCGTCAGAAAATGGAAAAAATTTTTTTCCTTTTTCGTACAAATTCGTTTAATTTTTGAAAATGTTTTAAAATGCAAAAAAAAAACCTTTATAAATTTGGTATCACCGCGATTGTACTAAACCAAATAATAAAGCAGAGGTGTTATTTGGAGCAAAGAGTGAAAGTCGTAACAACTGAGCACACAAGAACGTGACATTTGGAATTTTTTTCCTGCTTCCCAGTATATGGCATATTATAATACATAACGTCACAGGAAAGTATTATTTGTTACACAAAATAAGCCCTCACACAGCTCTGTACACAGAAAAATTTAAAAGTTATGGTTTTTTGAGGTGGAGAGGGAGAAATGAGTGAAAAAGCCCAGCGTCCTTAAGGGGTTAAGGTTCTTCAGAAACGGCCTGGAACTCCACCAGAAATGCTTTGAGAGTAGCCGTGATCGGGTCGTCTCTGTCCCAAAGAGGGACAAGGCTTTCCCTAGAGAGGAGATTGACAATGTTTTTCCACAGGTGTGACTAGCCCGCGGGCTGCCGAGGTACCTTAGCAGGAGACAGTATCATGGTCAGGTTCCAGTACAAGGTCAGGGCAGGCAGCGGGGTCAGCAGTGGGGGATCCAGACAGATAGGATCGGAAACATAGGTACACAGGACGCAGAAAAACAGGAACACAGGAGCAGGAACACAGGATTCAGGAGCAGGAACACACAAGAACGTAGGAATACTCAGAAATGTTGCATGAAGCTTTCTCTAAGTCCTATCATATCTCCATAACTGAAAATAATTACGACTTTGTGAATGAAAACAAGTCTTTATTGCACAATGTATTCATAAATTACATCACAAAATATTATCTGACTAAAAATACCCCATTAAAAAGGACCTAAAAACACAAAGCAAAACAACGCAGACATTGTGAACATATATGGAGAGGCAACACATAAAACAAGAAATTACATCATTTGGAGGCCTTGGAGGCCTTGTGGCTCGCAAAAATTTGCGGTAAAAGTGACTTATTTGAGAAAATTTTCACCTTTTTCCTTTTTGGGGGCTAATTGAATCAAACACCTGTTGGGTCAAATACACAAATTACACCTTGCTAAACTCTCCAAGTGGTGTACTTTCCAAAATGGGGTCTCTTGTTGGGTCTTTCCTCTGTTTTGGTACCATTAGGGCTCTCCAAATGCATCCTGACACATGAAAACTTTTTCAGCCTTATTTGCCCTCCAAAAATTAACAACGCTCTTTCCCTTCCAAGTGCCCCCCCCCCCTGTCCCTGTACAGCAGGGTACAGTGACTAGGAGGAATTGCACTAAACATTGTAAAATGCATTTGTAACCCATTGTGAGGGTGCATATTTTAGTGTTCAATGAATATATTGTAAGATAAAATTACATTTCACTTTCATTTATCTTTCACCCCCATGAAACGCTCATAGGGTTAACAAAATTCCCAAAGGGTGTTTTGAATATTTTGAGGGGTGTATTTTCTAAAATGGTGTCATTTGTGGTGATTTTCTGTCATGTGGGCCTTATAAAGTCACTTCTAACTAAATTGACCCTCCAAAAGTAGGTTTTGATGATTTTCATGAAAATCTGAAAAATTGCACCTAAAGTTATAAGCCTCCTAACATCCTAAAAAAAGGAAAGGATGTTGAAAAATTATGCCAAGTTAAAGCAGACATATGGAAAATGTTAACTATCAAGTTATTTTAGTGATATGACCAACTTTCCAAAAAGTAGAAAATTTTGAATTTGGAAAACATTGTTTTTGTCAAATTTTTTGCCAAATTTCCATTTATTTCATAAATAAACACTAAACATATTGCTTAAATTTCTCAACCAACATGAAGTACAATGTGTCACGAAAAAAAAAAATCTCAAAATCAACTGGATATGTTAAAGCGTTCCAAAGTTATAACCACTTAAATAGACACATGTCAGATTTTAAAAAAATGGGCCGTGTCAGGAAGGTCAAAAGTGGCTTCAGCGTTAAGGGGTTAATTTTGCCCATCTTATCACTCAAGTCAATATAAATGGTAAATGATAATTAAAAAAGTTAAATCTTGTTCTTTAAATTACTTGTGCTAAGGACATGAGAAAAAGGGCAGGAGGTTTCCAAGCAGCACAGCCAATGAAATTGAAATTGAAACGGTCACTCTAGATGATTCAGAGCTGATAGGAAAAGTATATGCTTAAAATTGTAGCTGTCATCTGACAGATTCACCACAATTAAAATGCATTTTCTGAATCGACTGCACTTAGTGTCTAGTACAAAATGATTTAACATGAAAGAGCCAAGAAACATACATAAAGCAAAAATATAATGCAATACTTGGCTTGCATGCTTACAGTCACAGAGTAGATAACATTGTTTTGGGAATGTTATTCCCAACTCTTGGCAGAAGGTTACAGTAGCTGTGAATGTAATTATAAATGATTCTCATATGATGAATTGATATAGACCAAAGAGGCCCAAGTACTATATGCTGTACGAGAAAAACCCAACTTACACAAGACCATAGGAAAATAATATTATGCTTTAATAGGAATTATTTTAAAAAAATATATAAAACCTACAGTTAATCATGCAAAAAGACTACACATACATATAAATATAAAAATTTTATTGGGGTCAAAATATGGTGATATGAAGACATTTTTTTATGTAAAATTTTTTTTTATGTTTTTAAACAATATATAAATGTGGTATCACCATGAAAGTACTAATATACAATATAAAAATAACATGCAAGGCACATTATTTTTACTGCATAGTAAGCAAGTTAGAAAGGAAACCTGAAACACAATCTCATATTCTTCTCCATTATGAAACTTTTGCCCAGCTCCTTAGTAACAAATAACTCTAAATGCAAAAAAATTTCAAGAACAAAGGGAAGCATTGGGAACATGGTAAGACCTGAGTTTTGGTGTATTATTTAATTTAACATAAATACAAGCTATAACCTGTGCCAGTTTGAGGTTGGATCCCGATGGAGCAATCAATGTTTGCAACCCGAACGTTGAGCACTGCTCCAGGCCATGGCAAAATCCGCACATAATACTTATGAGAAGCTAGCCGATTATGACTAGTTAATAATGTTTGTGAAATGGCTGGAGCATTCTGAAACTACCTTGATATTTGCATATTTAAGGATGCTTACATATAAGGAGTGTTCACTACAAAATACTTTCAAGTTTTCTCAAGTTGTATGAACTTTCCATTTCCAGTTTCCAATTCCCATTTAAGTCTCTTAACTTCCTTCTATAGAGCATACTATATTGTTAGAAGAAGAGTGAAGAAATCAGGCAATATCTTTTTGAGGCTAACTGAGTATATTTGATGGTGAGCTTTCGAGAATACTAGAATACTAGACATAGGGGCAGATTTACTTACCCGGTCCATTCGCGATCCAGCGGTGCGTTCCCTGCGCTGGATTCAGTTCCTCCAACGTCCACCAGGTGGCGCTGCTGTCCGCTGAAATGCACTCAAGTTCACCGGCCTATTCCTAGTGAAGGTAAGTGCAAGTTTCGCAACACTTTTTTTTTTTTTAAATGCGGCGTTTTTTCCGAATCCGTCGGGTTTTCGTTCAGCCACGCCTCCCGAATTCCGTCACGTGCGTGCCAGCGTCGATGCGCCACAATCCGATCGCGTGCGCTTCGGGAAACCGCGAATCGGGCCCTTAGTAAATGACCCCCAATATGTTGTCTGACAAAGAGAACTAGTATTCCCGAAAGCTCACCATCAAATATACTCAGTTAGCCTCAAAAAGGTATCGTCTGATTTCTTCACTCTTCTTCTGCTCTCCATGGCTAATACTGTACACATCTACACTACTACTGTATTGTTCACAGACACAGTCAATTTTCAAAGAAATAATTTTTATTACATTATCTTTAGAATATCAGTACAGGTATAATTTAATTATTTTTTAAATCAATTAGAATGAGAATATTTATTTCAATTATGATTCATTCTGAAATGTTTGTAAAATCTGTCATTTTCATATATATTAATAATACTTTAGGATAGTATGAATAATCCTTTAAATTATCACAATAAAACACTATATTTGCTTTTTAATTGCTCAACTCCCACGCCACAGAC
The DNA here is from genome assembly GCF_040894005.1 of Engystomops pustulosus. Classification (NCBI taxonomy): domain Eukaryota; kingdom Metazoa; phylum Chordata; class Amphibia; order Anura; family Leptodactylidae; genus Engystomops; species Engystomops pustulosus. Next base: position 74,827,061 of record NC_092412.1, read on the forward strand.
GGTATCAGAATTTCAAAATGCAGACATTTCAGGAACATTCTCTGAAAACAACTTTAGGAAAATTGGCAGAAGAGTGAAGGAAATATTTTCTTTCATTATATTTAATTATAGAGCTTTACCACACCTTGTGAAGTTAATATATCAAAATAATTTTTATTTTACCAATAATATCACCACATTACCTACCGTATGTTTTGGACTATATAGTCCAGTGGGCCTTATATATGAACCTCACTTAGAGACAACAGCTGCCTTGCATTGTGCACAGGTCTACCACCTGCTGGTCATTCATCCTTTTATAATCAGGTGCGCCTTATATATGAACCTAGACGTTTTAGCAGGCATTTATTGAAGTTGCGCATTATAGTCCGATGCGCCTTATAGTCCGAAAAATACGGTTTTACCATTAACCTTAGTAATCTGTCTTGTAGCATCTTATAGTTATTTCTTTGATAATTACTGACATAAAATTGTATACTGAATTCTAGATTAATATAAGGAATTTTTTTTTCTGAAATAAATTTAGAGTTAGTTAAACTTTTTACATCTGAGGATTCTTTAAACTACAGCACAATATACTGCATATGATTTACTGCCATTTTGTTAGAGCAGCATTTGAGGGATTTACATTTTGGGTGCTATTACCAGTAACCACCTACCTAAAACCATACTATAATTTCATATTCATATAAGATTTGCTTCATATAAGCAAGACATTTTAAGCTTTTATGTTTTAACTTTTTATATTTTTTCATATTTTCCACAATTTCTTTAAGTTCCCAGGGGTACTTGCAATATTGCACTGTACTGTAAATGTTATGCATCTGAATTAAACATTACCTTTTGTGTAGCTTTTTATTGAGTAGACATACTGGGGGATATTTATCAGGGCTTGTACTGCCTTGAGAAATGCGTGGGTCATTCTTGCCTCGCTTCTGCACGCTTGCTACAGCCAGTGACCGTTCAAGCCTGAACGCTAACTAGTAATAGCCAAATTCTATTCTTATTTATCAAAAGTGTCTAAAATCAAAACTATTCTAGTGGCCCATTGCAGCCAATCAAAGCTAAGATTTCATTTTATAAACTAATATTGGAAAATGAAAGCTGAGCTCTCATGAGCATCTAGGATAGTTTTGCTTTCAGACACTTTTGATAAATCTCCCCCAAGGTAATGATATGTTTTACTAAAGTACAGAATAAGGCATATGTTACACAAAGTAGTGATAATATCTCTGGCTTATTAAAGAGGCAAAACTGAAGACATATATCAATGACTTTAGATGTTATTGCAATAATGATAGCTGCTTATTTCTCTACTTAGTTGGTCCCTTAAAAGCTCCCTTTTTTCTAAAGGATTGCAATGTATAACTTCAGAATGATAGACAGCATATTAGTGAATCTTAGTTTTTTTTTCACCTTTGCCATGACAGCAAGAGCACAGCTTTCATCCAGCTCTGGACTCAGCTTTGTATCAATACATCATGGAGGCTAAATCAAAGTTCTAAAGAGATGGATGGAAGGAAGAACAAGTGGGAGTTTAGATATGGAGATATGGCTTTCTAAAACACTCTTCAGATATACACTATACAGAGTGGAAAAACACTAGAAATGCAAAATACAAGTCACAGAGCTAATCCTCATGTACACATTATGCTATATGTAAAGTTTAATTCAGGTTTGAGTACAACTTAATTTTAGAAGGAAGGTGACCACGGATAACAAATATAAGAAGATAACCACAGCCACTGTGTCCCTGGGTTATCATGCTTCATTTTGATGGTAGATTTTCTTTAAATGCCCCTAGTGGTTTTGCTAGAAGAATCTAAAGAGATAACACTAATGATCAGTTCCAGCACTGATCACGGACATTATTAGGGGGTTGGTAAGCGGGACTTGGATAAAAACTAACTGAATTTCATGGCCAGGTTTGAGGCCCAAACCTAAAAAGTTTGGTGTAGACCGGAACTTTATGGTTTGGGTCTGTTCAACACTATTTTTAACTATTTCCAGTCAACCTATAAATGAAGATAAATTAATGAAATATCAGTTTCCCATGCATTCGAATAGGATTCAGGGAAAAAAATTATAAAAGGGAAGACATAGTCATTGACTATTGTATAATAATACATAACATGATATTTCTACACTTTGTATCAAGTAGGAAGTATTTTTCCTCATTTTACTGCATTTTATGATAGCAAAGATAACACCGTGTGGTCTAACATCAAAGGAATTAGAGTACAAAGTACACAATGCCAGAGGCAGATATCAAAAGATTTTGATGGGTCTTTACAAACACATGAGAGATGAGAGCTGACACCTTTTTGTGCATCTTGACAGGTCAAATGATATCTCTGACTTGTCTAGATCTCTGCTATAACACTAAACTCCTACCAATAAAGATAATACTGTGAAATATAAAGAAGTTACACAAGAGACTAACAATATAGGACACCTAATGGATTACAGTGACATTTTGTTTTATAATAAACCACAACTATAGTTTATCTTAAAGTAAAATCCTGATTGTCATATTGTCATATGTAATCCCACTTTTAAAACAAACATAAAAATGCTCATAGGGTGCTTCTCCCTTTTGTCTTTCCAGAGTTCTGACATTTTCTTTTCTGAAACTACATGTCGGAAAACCTTCTCCAGCAGCAGTGAAGCAGGTGGAGATTAACCTCTTCCTGTATCTTCCCTAAAAGTGAGTCACATTTAGGTTGCCCACAGCACTCTCTTTCAGTAATTTAGCAGATTCCTACAAGTAAATCCACTGAAACACTGCATAGTGTGCATAATGGACTGGTGACTAACCTGGCAGCTTTCATCACTTGAAGGTGCATAGAAAATGGGAAAAAGAGCAGTGAAACAGTTACGTGAAGTATGTAGTCTGCACTGTGTAAGCACTAAGAGTATTGCTTTTGGGCAACCTAAGATTCACCCATGAAAACCCATCTCACAGTGTACATTACCTGGATATTCTCTTAACAGCATCACTGTAACTGTGTCAACATAAACATGTTCACTAAGCCCCTATCAGGCAATTCTATACTATCTGCAACCAACTGTCATCCCATACACACTATTCATGCTATACCCTATGGAGAATTCTTACGTGCAAAAAGGATTTGTTCGGAAAATCCCAGCTTCCAAGAACAAACTATAAATATAGAAAATAAATTGATCAAAAGAGGATACTCAAAATTTTTTTGGGAAAATTCCCATAACAAGGTCAATCAGATCAATAGAACTGACCTGCTGATTAATAAATGTAATATCACACAAAGTAAATTAAAAAAAGACACATACGGCATATCAACTTTCAGTACCTCATATAGTCCTCAATATAATGCAATTAAAAAGATAATACAGAAATATATTCCCATATTAAACCAGGATACCATCCTTAATGAAATCATGAAAGGCGGACACAGATGTGGGATCCCGCTGCAATGCCTGTCCCTTTGCCATAAATAAAACATTGGAATTTGACATCAATTCACACAAAACACAAAAGATCAATGCGTTTATTAACTGTGACCAGACCCTGCTACGGCAGGGGCCTCCATCCCCACCTGAGGCCCCTGCCACTGATAGAATTCATACTCGATGCGGCCATAAACGGCCGCTCGAGTACTATCACCGATGTAACTCACACCTGTCCAACTGCTCGTTAACACTTAATTTCTAATCAGCCAATCACATGGCGGCAACTCAGTGCATTTAGGCATGTAGACATGGACAAGACAATCTCCTGCAGTTCAAACATAGCATCAGTATGGGGAAGAAAGGTGATTTGAGTGCCTTTGAACGTGGCATGGTTGTTGGTGCCAGAAGGGCTCGTCTGAGTATTTCAGAAACTGCTGATCTACTGGGATTTTCACGTACAACCATCTCTAGGGTTTACAGAGAATGGTCCAAAAAAGAAAAAAACATCCAGTGAGCGGCAGTTCTGTGGGCGGATATGCCTTGTTGATGCCAGAGGTCAGAGGAGAATGGGCAGACTGGTTCGAGCTGATAGAAAGGCAACAGTGACTCAAATCGCCACCCGTTACAACCCAGGTAGGCAGAAGAGCATCTCTGAACGCACAGTACGTCGAACTTGAGGCAGATGGGCTACAGCAGCAGAAGACCACACCGGGTGCCAATCCTTTCAGCTAAGAACAGGAAACTGAGGCTACAATTTGCACAAGCTCATCGAAATTGGACAGTAGAAGATTGGAAAAACGTTGCCTGGTCTGATGAGTCTCGATTTCTGCTGCAATATTCGGATGGTAGGGTCAGAATTTGGCGTCAACAACATGAAAGCATGGATCCATCCTGCCTTGTATCAACGGTTCAGGCTGGTGGTGGTGGTGTCATGGTGTGGGGAATATTTTCTCGGCACTCTTTGGGCCCCTTGGTACCAATTGAGCATCGTTGCAACGCCACAGCCTACCTGAGTATTGTTGCTGACCATGTCCATCCCTTTATGACCACAAAATGTACCCAACATCTGATGGCTACTTTCAGCAGGATAATGCGCCATGTCATAAAGCTGGAATCATCTCAGACTGGTTTCTTGAACATGACAATGAGTTCACTGTACTCAAATGGCCTCCACAGTCACCAGATCTCAATCCAATAGAGCATCTTTGGGATGTGGTGGAACGGGAGATTCGCATCATGGATGTGCAGCCGACAAATCTGCGGCAACTGTGTGATGCCATCATGTCAATATGGACCAAAATCTCTGAGGAATGCTTCCAGCACCTTGTTGAATCTATGCCACGAAGAATTGAGGCAGTTCTGAAGGCAAAAGGGGGTCCAACCTGTTACTAGCATAGTGTACCTAATAAAGTGGCCGGTGAGTGTATATCGGATAGCAGTAGTAGTGTACTGTACCGATATATACAGGATAGGAGTAGTAGTACTGTGCTCATATCTACAGGATAGGAGTAGTAGTATTGGGATAAGCCCATATATACAATTTAGGAGTAGTAGATCTGTTCTGTGCCCATATATACATTATAGGAGTAGTAGTACTGAGCTGTGCACATATATACAGGATAGGAGTAGTAGTACTGTGCTGTGTCCATATATACAGGATAGGAGTAGTAGTACAGTGCTGTGCCTATATATACAGGATAGGAGTAGTAGTACTGTGCTGTGCCCATATATATAGGTAGGAGTAGTAGTCCTGTTCTGTGCCCATATATACAGCATAGGAGTATTAGTACTGAGCTGTTCACATTTATACCGGATAGGAGTATAAAATTTATTAGGACCTTTATATAAAATATTTGATACGAGTGGCACTAAATATAAGACTAACTAGGGAGAGCATTATATAAAACATAATAATTAGGAGCACTGTAAGACTGTGTAGATGAAATGATTAATTGGAAATTATATGCTGTATTATGTAATACATTATGGGAATGAATGATATCCAATTTAAATTATTAGGTGTATAATGGCTATAGTGTATATTGTAATATACTGAGGAGTCACAATGTTATATTTGATTTATGGAGAGGGCGCAATATGGTTTTGTTATGGGGGTATATTTGATATTTGTGGGGGGCACAATGTGGTCAGTTGTGATGGGTAAATATTATTTAGGATATATTTTACATTCTTATCCAGGTGACTTTATATTGTAGTGACTGTGAAAGTTTTAGTTGCACAGTGTGGAGATGTGCCGCCCAGAGCTGAAGATATCTAGTGGAAAATTCTCCAGTGATGAGTAAAAACAAGGAGAAGTTGTGGTGTAGTTCAGTACTTAAAGGAGAAGACGAGTGACACGTGAGGTTCTAAATCCCACTTCTAAGTCTTATTACTGTAATTACTGACTAACTATCTAGACAATTTCTATAATGTCAGTTCCTAGTCTTCTTTATGTGGTGCAGTGAGAATACGGAGGAGATGAAGGGTTATTGTTAGTTATTCTTATTGGTAAGTTAGTGCTAAGCACTGACGCTTACATCCATAATATTTATGCCCTGGCATAAAATCACTAATGCAGCCACTGTAAAATAAGGAATATTTCTAGGTAGCAGTAAAGTGGGCCCCCAGAATCAATTTCTCTGGTGGGCCCCAGGCACCCCAGTCCGACCCTGACTGTGACTCTCACCATATTGTCTATTCGATACAATACACCAAATGCACCAAAAATTAAAAATGAGAATTAGCCAATACATTGCCAACATTAAAAATGGTGATATTAATGACTCTGGAGCTGCAAAAAATTTTATAGAATGCCACAATAAAGACTTTTCCTCCCTTCGTTTTTTCGGACTAGAACGAGTGTTTTGTCCAACCCGTGGAAGTGACTGGAGGAAAATGCTCCTTAGACGAGAAGCATACTGGATTTTATCATTAGGCTGAAGGAATCCAAGGGGTATGAATTCTGAAAATGACTTACTATTTAGCATCAATATGGAAGTGTTCAATTTATAGTATGCCACATACAAAGATCCAGGGCAATTACATGAAAACAGTTAATCCACATATAAGATTGCTACAATGATGCTGATGTTTCTTATTCCCAACTTTAAATACCGAACCATTATGTCAAGTTTCTGAACATATTCCAATAATTGTAAGGATAATATTCTTCTGTTTATGACTAAATGTACTTGTCATGTTTAATTCAAATAATTTTTTGCTGCAACACTCTTATCTGCAATTCACACTGCTGCTAACCCTTGTAGCTTTTTCCCTCAACCGGATTCAACACACTTGATTGATCAGGTGCATGTGGGTAATTTCATTGCATTGCGTAGTTGTTCTTACTTTCCCCATGAGTAAGGCTTGAGAACAAGCTGAAATGCATAGGTGGGCTACCTACATGTCACCTTGGATGTATATTTTAACGTGAGAAGAATAAAAGTTTTATGATTTTATGGGATGTGCCACTTATATTAATTTTCTTAGACTGCTTTTGGGCGTGTTCCTCCCGATCCAGACATATCGCCAGATTGGCTGCTGAGCAGCTAATTTTGCAAATGAATGCCCCTAACAACTAGTCATGGCTATGTTTCCTCAGGATGTTCATAAACTTTGGGCCCACTCATTTATAGTTAATAGCTTCTCTGCACTGTGAAGAAAGTGCCCAGATAGCAGAAGGTGGGGGAAGGTCTGCACAGACATCTATGACACAGCATGAGGTGCAGCGAGAGACGGAGAAAGTTCTGCAGAATCACAGATTGGTATGGAGGAACTGATAAGAAAGAGAAGAGAACGTTTACCTCACAATTTTATGTAGGAGGCATCTGAATCCACAACACTGAACCCCTAAAAGTTCAGCATGCTGTCATGCAACTAGGATTTAGGGTGCTACACCTATCTGGCTAAAATGTGCCTTTGGCATTGTATTACAGATTCAAGCTGGTTAAGGCGGCAGGGGGGTGATACTATGAGTTTGCTTTGGATCCTGAGAGCATGCACACCATGCTTAGTCAAGAAGAAATTAGTACACCTTACGTCAGTGCTCATACTCCGAACACTGGGTTCACATTGCTATATTCTGTAAATAAAGACTAGAGATGAGCGAACATACTCGATCGAGCATTAGCGTACTCGTAACTGCTCGTTGCTCGGACGAGTATTTCGCCCGCTCGAGAAAATGGCAGCTCCCGCCGTTTTGCTTTTTGGCGGCCAGAAACAGAGCCAATCACAAGCCAGGAGACTCTGCACTCCACCCAGCATGACGTGGTACCCTTACACGTAGATAGCAGTGGTTGGCTGGCCAGATCAGGTGACCCTGGGATAGACTAGCCGCTGCCCACGCTGCTCGGATCATTCTCTGTCTGGATGCCGCTAGGGAGAGAGCTGCTGCTGCTCAGGGAAAGCGTTAGGGTGTTCTATTAGCTTACTGTTAGGCAGGAGTGATTCTAAAAGAACCCAACAGCCCTTCTTAGGGCTACAATAACGTTATATTTTTTTTTTTTTTTATTTGCAGCTAGTACCATATTGTGAGGAATTAGCAGGGGGACTTGCTACTGTTGTGTTTAGCTCTTAGTGACACACATATCCACCTCAAACACCAAAGTGGGAAAATTTATTAGGGGTTTGAGTAGAATTAGGCACAGTCTGCCAGTTTCTTTTTATTTTACGTTTATTTTTTTCATAACTCAGCGTCATCTCATCTGGCATAGTAGTGTGCTGTAATACTTGGCTAGAAAATAGCCATAGGAGAATACAAACGTCTTAATTACGCCTACAGTAGCGTTATATATATTTGATTTCTGGTTGATCTGCTGGTGGCTGTACTTGCTGCAGTGCATCTACTATCAAATTGGGAGCAATTTGGAGTCAGACTTGCGACCACTGTGTTTTAGTGACGCACATATCCATCGCAAAGACCGAAGTGGGAAAATTTATTAGGGCCCGGGGTTGTATTTCAATTAGGCACAGTCTGCCAGTTTCTTTTTATTTTACGTTTATTTTTTTCATAACTCAGCGTCATCTCATCTGGCATAGTAGTGTGCTGTAATACTTGGCTAGAAAATAGCCATAGGAGAATACAAACGTTTTAATTACGCCTACAGTAGCGTTATATATATTTGATTTCTGGTTGATCTGCTGGTGGCTGTACTTGCTGCAGTGCATCTACTATCAAATTGGGAGCAATTTGGAGTCAGACTTGCGACCACTGTGTTTTAGTGACGCACATATCCATCGCAAAGACCGAAGTGGGAAAATTTATTAGGGCCCGGGGTTGTATTTCAATTAGGCACAGTCTGCCAGTTTCTTTTTATTTTACGTTTATTTTTTTCATAACTCAGCGTCATCTCATCTGGCATAGTAGTGTGCTGTAATACTTGGCTAGAAAATAGCCATAGGAGAATACAAACGTCTTAATTACGCCTACAGTAGCGTTATATATATTTGATTTCTGGTTGATCTGCTGGTGGCTGTACTTGCTGCAGTGCATCTACTATCAAATTGGGAGCAATTTGGAGTCAGACTTGCGACCACTGTGTTTTAGTGACGCACATATCCATCGCAAAGACCGAAGTGGGAAAATTTATTAGGGCCCGGGGTTGTATTTCAATTAGGCACAGTCTGCCAGTTTCTTTTTATTTTACGTTTATTTTTTTCATAACTCAGCGTCATCTCATCTGGCATAGTAGTGTGCTGTAATACTTGGCTAGAAAATAGCCATAGGAGAATACAAACGTCTTAATTACGCCTACAGTAGCGTTATATATATTTGATTTCTGGTTGATCTGCTGGTGGCTGTACTTGCTGCAGTGCATCTACTATCAAATTGGGAGCAATTTGGAGTCAGACTTGCGACCACTGTGTTTTAGTGACGCACATATCCATCGCAAAGACCGAAGTGGGAAAATTTATTAGGGCCCGGGGTTGTATTTCAATTAGGCACAGTCTGCCAGTTTCTTTTTATTTTACGTTTATTTTTTTCATAACTCAGCGTCATCTCATCTGGCATAGTAGTGTGCTGTAATACTTGGCTAGAAAGTAGCCATAGGAGAATACAAACGTCTTAATTACGCCTACAGTAGCGTTATATATATTTGATTTCTGGTTGATCTGCTGGTGGCTGTACTTGCTGCAGTGCATCTACTATCAAATTGGGAGCAATTTGGAGTCAGACTTGCGACCACTGTGTTTTAGTGACGCACATATCCATCGCAAAGACCGAAGTGGGAAAATTTATTAGGGCCCGGGGTTGTATTTCAACTAGGCACAGTCTGCCATTTCCTTTTTTATTTTACGTTTATTTTTTTCATAACTCAGCGTCATCTCATCTGGCATAGTAGTGTGCTGTAATACTTGGCTAGAAAATAGCCATAGCAATAGGATAGCATCGTTTGGTTTTAAAAACTAAAAAACACAAAAAAAAAAACAAAAAAAAAAAAAAAAAGGTAAAAAAAAAATACAAGTTATAACTCTCATTTTCAAAATGTTTAACCCGAGGGCTAGGGGTAGAGGACGAGGGCGGGGACGTGGGCGTCCAACTACTGCAGGGGTCAGAGGCCGTGGTCCTGGGCAGGGTGAGACACCACCTGCTTATGAGGGAGCAGGGGAACGCCGCAGAGCTACACTCCCTAGGTTCATGTCTGAAGTTACTGGGAATCGTGGTAGAGCACTGTTGAGGCCAGAATAGTGCGAACAGGTGATGTCGTGGATTGCCGACAATGCTTCGAGCAATTTGTCCACCAGTCAGTCTTCCACGCAGTCCACCCATGTCACCGAAATCGGCACTCCTCCAGCTCCTGCACCTCAGCCTCCTCCCCCCCAGTCTGCCCCCTCCCAGCAAAATTTGCCATTTGAACCGGCATACTCTGAGGAACTGTTTTCTGGACCCTTCCCACAGTCACAAACCACTTGTCCGGTTTGTGATGAGCAATTTTCCGATGCCCAGGTTTTCCACCAGTCGCAGTCTGTGGGTGATGATGACCTTGTTGACGTAGTGGAAGAAGTGTGTAAAGAGGTGTCCGACGATGAGGAGACACGGTTGTCAGACAGTGGGGAAGTTGTTGTCAGGGCAGGAAGTCCGAGGGGGGAGCAGACTGAGGGATCGGAGGATGATGAGGTGACAGACCCAAGCTGGGTTGAGAGGCCGGGTGAACACAGTGCTTCTGAGACGGAGGAGAGTCCTCGACCAGAACAGGTTGGAAGAGGCAGTGGTGGGGCCAGACGGAGAGGCAGGGCCAGAGCTGGTGCATCAGCGCCAAATGTGTCAACTAGTGAAGCTCCCGTGGCGAGGGCTCCTGCGGCGAGGGCTAGATTTTCAGAAGTCTGGAGGTTCTTTAAGGAAACACCGGATGACCGACGGACTGTGGTGTGCCACATTTGCCTAACCAGGATCAGCAGGGGTTCCACCAATACTAGCTTAACTACCACCAGTATGCGCAGGCATATGAATGCTAAACACCCCACTCAGTGGCAACAAGCGCGTTCACCTCTGGCCGTGCACACCACTGCTCCTTCCCCTGTGTCAGCTGATAGTCAGCCCCCTGCCCAGGACCCTGCCACAAAAACCCCATCGTCACCTCCACGATCCTCCACAGCATCCACCAGCGTTCAGCTCTCCATACCCCAGACGCTGGAGCGGAAACGCAAATATAGCGCATTTCAGGAAGTCCAGCACAGATGCTGCCACTCTCAGGGCAGCGCAGCGCCGCCTCCAACTGCCCGCTCACCGACTGTTGTGCGACGTGCCCACGAGGTGGAATTCAACACTGACCATGTTATCCAGAGTTTACCAGCAGCGCCGAGCGATTGTAGACTGCCAGATGTCAACTTCCACCAGAACTGGTAGTCAGGTCAGTCAGCTTCCTCAAGTCTACAATGAGGAGTGGACGTGGATGTCTGATATCTGTCAGGTGCTGAGTAACTTTGAGGAGTCAACACAGATGGTCAGTGGCGATGCCGCCATCATCAGCCTCACCATCCCGCTGCTTGGCCTGTTGAAAAACTCTCTGGTCAGCATGAAGTCGGAAGCTTTGCGCTCCTCACAAGAGACAGGGGAAGAAGATTCCCTTGTTGATAGCCAAAGCACCCTTAGGTCTGTTTCTCAGCGCATATCGGAGGAGGTGGAGGTGGAGGAGGATGAGGAGGAAGAGGAGGAGAATGTTGGCGAGACACAAGAGGGGACCATTGTTGAGTCCTACACTGTTGAGCGTGTATGGGCAGAAGAAGAGGAGTTGGAGGAGTTGGAGGAGGAGGAAATGGACAGTCAGGCCAGTGAGGGGAGTGAATTCTTACGCGTTGGTACTCTGGCGCATATGGCAGATTTCATGCTAGGCTGCCTATCCCGTGACCCTCGCGTTCAAAGAATTTATTCCAGCACCGATTACTGGGTGTTCACTCTCCTGGACCCACGGTACAAGCAAAATCTTTCCACTCTCATCCCTGGAGAGGAAAGAAGTGTGAGAATGCATGAATACCAGCAGGCCCTGGTGCACAAGCTGAAACAGTATTTCCCTTCTGACAGCGCTAGCGGCAGAGTGCGTAGTTCTGCGGGACAAGTAGCGAGGGAGAGTAGGCGAGCAGGCAGCTTGTCCAGCACTGGCAAGGGTACGCTTTACAAGGCTTTTGCCAGCTTTATGTCACCCCAGCAAGACACTGTCACCTGTCCCCAGTCTCGGCAGAGTAGGGCTGATCTTTACAGAAAGATGGTGAGGGAGTACGTAGCTGACCATACCATCGTCCTAAATGATCACACAGCTCCCTACAACTACTGGGTTTCAAAGCTGGACATGTGGCACGAACTGGCGCTCTACGCCTTGGAGGTTCTTGCCTGCCCTGCCGCTAGCGTCTTGTCAGAGCGGGTTTTCAGTGCAGCTGGTGGCATCATCACCGATAAGCGTACACGCCTGTCGACTGACAGCGCTGACAGGCTGACGCTTATCAAGATGAATAAAGCATGGATTTCTCCTAATTTCAAATCTCCAGCAGGTGAAGTAAGCTCAACCTGAATAATTTATCCACTCCTCCTCCTCCTCATTTTCCTCCTTCTCCTCCTCTTTCTACAGTAAAGCAGAGGAAACTGGCTGTTTTTTGAAAGGGCCCACTCGCTCTAGGTATAGTACTTTATGCATTTAATTTTTCTGGAGGGCCACCGACACGGTCCTCTGTTTTAAACAATTTTTGGGAGTGCCACATAAAGGCACTCAATCTATTCAATTTTTCTGGAGGGCCACCTTTCCGGTCCTCTGTTTTAAACAATTTTTTGGGACTGCCACATACAGGCACTCAATCTATTCCATTTTTCTGGAGGGCCACCTACCTGCTCCTCTGGTTTAAAAACTTTTTTGGACTGCCACATACAGGCACTCAATCTATTCCATTTTTCTGGAGGGCCACCTACCTGCTCCTCTGGTTTAAAAACTTTTTTGGACTGCCACATACAGGCACTCAATCTATTCCATTTTTCTGGAGGGCCACCTACCTGCTCCTCTGGTTTGAAAACTTTTTTGGACTGCCACATACAGGCACTCAATCTATTCCATTTTTCTGGAGGGCCACCTACCTGCTCCTCTGGTTTGAAAAATTTTTTGGACTGCCACATACAGGCACTCAATCTATTCCATTTTTCTGGAGGGCCACCTACCTGCTCCTCTGGTTTGAAACATTTTTTGGACTGCCACATACAGGCACTATCCAAATTGAATTGTCTCCATAGCAGCCTCCACACGTTGTCTCCATTGCTACCTCCAAAAGTCGTCCATATAGCTGCCTCCATACATCGTCCCTTTATCAAACGAGGTTTGTCAGGCCGAAATTTGGGTTGTTTTCATGGATTCCACATCAAAGTTGTTAACTTTGTCGCCACCCTGCTGTGTTATCCACAAAATACACTGGCAAACTTTTACCATTTACGGATATTATTTCAGCGCTTCTTGCGCATCTGTTTACATTCCCCTCACCCGCCATATCCTAAACTTATAAGAACGCTACTACACTTGATCTTATACAAAAGGTTCTTAGAAGTGCTGTTTGGGGAGTAGCCTAGAGACAGGGGCTTGGATTGGCGAAAGCTTGCCTAGCAGCGGAGCGCCAGCTCCATGCGCATCATGCGCTTCTTGCGCATCTGTTTACATTCCCCTCACCCGCCATATCCCAAACTTATAAGAACGCTACTACACTTAACTTGGTGCAGGCTGGGACCGAGTCTGACCCTGGGGCTGGTCATATACTGCCGACGCAGAGGATTGCGGGGCCTACCTCGGTCCAGGTCTCAAAGGCCTACTATACCTCCAAATCCTCCCACCCCTCCTCCACCTCCTCCTCCTCCGAATTACCATCCGTGGGCATGGCGCCATCAGTCGGTAGCTCTAGGCACAGCAGCAGTGCCGTTGCTTAGCGACAGCAGGCGGTGCTCAAACTGCTGAGCCTAGGTGATAAAAGGCACACCGCCCAAGAGCTATTGCAGGGCATTCCACATCAAACTTGTTAACTTTGTCGCCACCCTGCTGTGTAAGCCACAATACATACTGGCAAACTTTTTTCATTTACGGATATTATTTCAGCGCTTCTTGCGCAGATGTTTACATTCCCCTCACCCGCCATATCCCAAACTTATAAGAACGCTACTACACTTGATCTTATCCGAAAGGTTCTTAGAAGTGCTGTTTGGGGAGTAGCCTAGAGACAGGGGCTTGGATTGGCGAAAGCTCGCCTGGCAGCGGAGCGCCAGCTCCATGCCAAGAACCAACTAACATAGTTTTAACTGCAGCACCTTTAATCTACTACTAGTTCACTGCCTCCATACATCGTCCCCTTATCAAACGAGCTGTGTCAGGCAGAATTTTGGATTGTTTTAATGGCTTCCATGTTAACTTTGTCGCCACCCTGCTGTGTAATCCACAAAATATACTGGCAAACTTTTATCATGTACCAATATTGTTTGAGCGCTTCTTGCTCACCTCCTTTGGTTCCTCTCTGCTACCCATTGGTTTGAAGCCTGAGTCCATTTAGGGTATGTCGCCATGCCACTCTCTAGCCTTCCGCTGCTGCCGCTGCCTCTGCATGCCGTCCCCTATAGTGTCAGGGTCAATTATTGGATGTTTTAGATGCTATCTAGCTTCATTCTGTCACTCTGTCATGGCCATGCTGTTGGCCATAATTTTGGCATAATGGTGCATTTAAGCAGCCTCAGAGGCATCCATGCATGCTGCCCCTGCTGTTTCCTGTCCATTTCCGTGGTGTTTCCATCCTTTTCTGAGGTTCCCAGGTGTTTGGCCAAGCTTCCCTGTGCAGAGCCTTGGTCCCCTTGAAAAATGCTCGAGTCTCCCATTGACTTCAATGGGGCTCGTTACTCGAAACGAGCACTCGAGCATCGGGAAAAGTTCGTCTCGAATAACGAGTACCCGAGCATTTTAGTGCTCGCTCATCTCTAATAAAGACATATTTAGCCTGAAAAGATTTATGAATAGTTTAAAAACCCCTTAAGGACGCAGCCTGTTTGCAGGTTAAGGCTCGCAACTTTTTTTTGAAATTTGACCAGTGTCTCTTCCTGTGGTAATAACTTTTGAACACTGTTACTTATCAAAGCGATTCTGAGATTGTTTTTTCCCCACATGTTGTACTTCATTTTAGTGGTAAATTTTGGCTGATAAGTTTTGCGTTTATTTACAAAAAAAAGAAAAAAATGATGAATTTTTAGAAAAATTTGCCATTTTCGAAATTCAAAATCACCGCGTTTTCAGGCAGATAAATTTACCACCTAAATAACTTGCAGAATAACATTTCCCATTTGTCTACTTTACATTTTCATAATTTTTGAAATGTTTGGATAATTTATTTTGACGTCACGCGGCCTACAAATCGAATAGCGATTTTCTGTATTTTCGGAATTGACTATTTTGGGGATAAATACTGTTTGAAATCAAATTTTACATATTTAGCAACAAAACCCCCTATATAACCAACCCATTTTCAAATCTGCACCCCACAAACTATCAGAAACAGCATTTACAAAGATTGTTAACCCCTTGAGATATTCATAGTAATTGAATCAAAATGGCGGTGAAATTTAGAATGGTCAAATTTTGTCGGTTATACGTTCATTTAGCCCTAAAATTTACACATTTCCAAAAGATAAAAAGAGAAAACTCACCATAAAATTTGTTATACAATTTCTCCTGAGTGCAGCGACCCCCCACATGTGGACATTACTTGTGTTATGGGGGCACAGCAAGGCGCAGAAGGGAAGGAGCACCCTGCAGCTGCCAGGATTTTAGTTTTCTGGTTGCCCCCTTTTGAAGGCTATAAAATTTTCACTTTTCCGTTATTTGGGCCATGTGACGACATTTTTTTTGCGGGACGAGATGCTTTTTCCAGTGTTACCATTTTGGGGTTGGTATCACCTATTGTTGAAAATTTTGGAACTTTTTTTGAGGTCATGAGTAGAAAAGCATCAATTCTGTACTGGATTTTTTACTTTTTTTTTTTTCGTGTTCACCGTATAGCCTAATAATCATGTTATCTTTATTCTATGGGTCGATACGATTACGGGGATACCAGACATGAATATTTTTTCTTATGTTTTACTAAATTTGCCAAATAAAACCCTAATGTGGGGAAAAATCTATCATTTTTGCATCGCCGTCTTCCAAGTGGCATAACATTGTTACGTTTTTGGCTACAGAGCTGGTCGATGGCTTGTTTTTTGCAGGACATGTTGTTCTTTGCAACAATATCATTTTGGAGTACATACGTTTTGTTGATCA
Organism: Engystomops pustulosus; assembly: GCF_040894005.1. NCBI lineage: Eukaryota > Metazoa > Chordata > Amphibia > Anura > Leptodactylidae > Engystomops > Engystomops pustulosus. Next base: position 74,843,254 of record NC_092412.1, read on the forward strand.
CTTTTTATTGCATTTTTAGTGGGATATAATAGGTAAAAATCATAATTTTTGGCGGGTTTTTAACGTTTTTTTTTACGGCGTTCATCATATGGGTTCAATAGTTATTTAGTTTTATTCTATGGATTGTTACGGACGCGGTGATACTATATATGTGGGGTTTGTGTTATGATTTAGACTTTTTTGAGTGTTATATGTCTCTTTATATGTTTTGGGGCTTATGGGCATTTTTAGTGATTTATAAAGTAATTTTTTATTGAAAAACATTTTTTTTTTACATTTTTTTACCTGATCCACCATGGGATATGAACAAGCAATCATCTGATTGCTTGTTCTTGATAATACTCTGCAATACTAATGTATTGCAGGGTATTATCAGTGCCAGCCTATGCAGATGCATAGGCTGACACTTTGCCTTTAAGATGACGTCACAGACGCCATCTTAAAGGTAAACCCTCCAGGCTTCTCTGGGGTCCCGATCGGACCCCAGAGGTGCCAAAACAGCAATCAGACCCCCCGAAAACGGTGCGGGGGGGCCGATCGTGGGGTAAAGACCCCCAGAAGGCATGTTAAATGCCGCGGTCGCGTTGACCGCGGCATTTAACGGGTTAAACACCCGCGATCGGAGCCCACTCCGACCGCGGGTGTTAGCCGGGGATGTCAACGGTAGATTACCGTTGAAATCCCGCGGCTAACGATGCCGGTTCGGCTGCTATACAGCGCTGAACCGGCATCGTCCCTGCGCAGTAGCTGTACTGCGCTGAGCGCTATTCGCGGGACTCAGTGCAGTACAGCTACGGCGCAGAGCGCTAAGGGGTTAATATATTCTTTCTACTACTAATAAGTACAATAATTCCTGGCTTATGCATCGCTGCTTCAGGTCCTGCTTTGTAACACATAATATACTATAAGCTTTACTGGTCAGCTTTGGTTTTAAAAGCTACGTTACTGTATATATTTTTGGACAGTTGCTTGAAGTAAGGTTTGCCTAAAAGTACACCATTATTCCCTGTGAAAGCACATGAATATTATTTAAATACTCTTTACTTGTAATTATTGCAAGGAACGTGGTGATCAGAATTTTAAAAAGAGGTTTAGATGTGGTTGGACCAACACAAATCTTCTTTCTCCTTGAAAATGTTCTGAAAATGCAAAATTCCTATTATCCTTGACATCACGCATATATTTTAATCTTTTATCTGCAATAACCCTGAGGTGCTTTTCACCAAGTAGCTATTTATGTCTGTACCATTTGTAAAATACTTTGAGTGAAGGTTTTTGGTACCCTAGTGCATTAAATATGAACACCTTTTGTACATGAAATGTCATCCAACATTTGTCTCTGCAGTAGACATAGTGGTAAAACATTTGCAAAGAAAACTTTCAATTTTACTTATATTAAAATTGTAGCCTCATGTGATGGATTTATAGGTTGCTATCTGAAATAGGCAGACGTAGATTTAATGCTGTTAGTGTTTAATGTAAACTTTCTTTTCAAAACTGTCTCAAGACCTAATTTATTATTTTGTATGGAATATTATCTGCAATACAGTAAATAAATAATTAAAAAACCCTTGTATTCAGGATTGCCTTATATTGTTGATTTATAATTATTATCATTATTAGCACCCCTTCATTGTTCATATGCTGCACAACATATTTATGAATAAATGGAAATGCACCAAACTTATATCCTCAGGATTATTTAAATAGTGATCCTAAATAATACGACAATCAAACACTGCTTTTCAACTTGCATGTTGCAATTACAAAAAAGAAACAGAATAAACAGCATGTACAGCAATATAGGCCCCTGATTAATACAGGGTTGTGCACCCTTTCACATTGATGAAGCCTCCAAGCATTTCTTGTATCAATCTATAAGTTTATGGCACTTCTCAGATGCTATTTTCTTCTTCCAATAATAATATTAAAGCTTTTTTATATAGTGCCGTCTGATTCCATAGAGCTGATTCTTTCCATCAATAACAGATTTCAGCTCACCCCAAATATTTTTATTTGGTTGAGAGTTTATTTTATATTTTTCAACCATTTCTGTGTACTTTTGGATGTGTCTTTTGTATCATTGTCTTCCTAAAGGACCCATGATCTTCGACACTTACCAATATTTCTTAGACTGGGTAGGACACGTTGCTCTCCAGTACCAGATGCAGAAAAAAAAACCTCACAGCATTATGGATCCTCCACCGTGCTTAACTGTTGGTAGTTCGTTATTTTCATTATAAACTTCATTGCGCTGTAAATAAACTATTGTTTGCATCGCCAAAAATTCCTGTTTTTGTTGTATCTGTCCACAGAATATTGTTGCTTTTCATATCTTTTCTTCAGCAATGGAATCTTTCTTGTCCTTTGACCGTAAAGCTCTGCTTGCTTAAGTGCATGGAATATAGTACTAGTTAAAACCATGACCCGAGACAGTTTCAGGCATTATTCAAGTTGCTTGATGTGGCTTTTTTTCTTTTATTAACACTATCTTCAAAAAAAATTCCCTTTTCCCTACATCCAGGGAGGTTCTTGATGGTTCCATGCTTGGCAAACTTCTTAAAAACATTGTGCCCTATTGAAGCTGGCAAATCCAAGGTCTTTGGAGATGGTCTTATAAAATTTAGGAAGTCTGGTATTTGCCAATAATAGCATTTCTTATGTCCTCAGACAGGTCCATTTTCTTCACCACTGTGACAAAGAAACAGAGCTTACATGTGGATTTTTAACACACTGAACTCATTATTTATTGGCGAATTCATGTCACATGAACCTCAACAATTAATCACAGGTAATTCTTATTTGTGATTTACCCCGGGTGAGTCAAAATATTGTTTTACTAATTTAATGTAAAGGGAGCCAATACCAGTGTCATAGCAATCTTTAGGTTTTTTGTATGTTTCACTGCTATTGCTTTTTTTGCTTTAAGTCATTGTTTAGTATTTTCTCTTTTGTATTTAACAAGGGAGCCAATAACAATGAGTAGGACTGCAATGGATGGGATCAAATTATATTGTTATCCCTTATCCACAGATTTCACTAACCTAGAATTGCAGGTTGAGCATGTGTATTGCCACTCCATTCAATACAAAGGGACTGTCAGATATCACTGAGTACATTGCTAAGGCATCTCCGCTACTTCCACTCACTTTCTACTACAATGCCAATAACTATGCAATGTGCAATTTTGCTTCCTTAAGTCTAATCTTTGACACTTATAAATGAAATAAATAGTCTTTCACAAATAAAAATGATTGCCAAATAAAAAAAAAAAAACATAGGTAAGAGTTTGTATGTCAGTTGTGTTCCCCATCGATTGCCAGGAAATATGGATCTCCAACTATTTATATTATTAATAATGGTCTTCTTTTAAATGAAACAATCAAAGTAAAGTACTGTAGAATCCTAATGTTGTCATTGCTCTAGTTATATTTTAAAAGAATATATAAAAAAACATGTAATTATTACTGTTGGACATGCTGGTCATCCATAAGGGCACACTCATGAATTAAAAGTCGGACCATTAGACGTTAGTTGTAAAAGTAGTAGTAAAATGGCTACTGTTGGACATGCTGGTCATCTATAAGTAGTAAAATGGCTACTGTTGGACATGCTGGTCATCCATAAGGGCACACTCATGAATTAAAAGTCGGACCATTAGACCTTAGTAGTAAAATGGCTTCCTCCCAATGCAATTGTCTTCTGGCTTTTGAAAAGGATTGATACCTTACAGTACACAGCATACAAATGCACTCAGGAGAGAGGAGGGGTGAGAGCGTTCTCCATATAGAAGCGATTGACCGGTGCTGTAACATGTCGAAGTATAGTACATAGTAAAGCAAAAATGTTCAGCTCACCCGACCTGCCACTCTTGAATCCAAGCCAACACTGGTGCACGTAGATAACTCAGAGGTAGAAGGAGCAAACTGGAGCAGAGAAAGTTTAACATTTAATTTGAACTATTCGCCTTAGTACTGAAATATTAATATAAATATTTGCTTTTTTATATTTTCATGTTAAAGACCATAATCTACAAGGTATATTCTTGGTAACAAGTAATACGGACAATATAAAATGTTTTATCCGTCAAATACAAATTTCTGTTAATTGATATTAAATGCATTACTTTAAATGAAACAATCAAAGTAAAGTACTGTAGAATCCTAATGTTGTCATTGCTCTAGTTATATTTTAAAAGAATATATAAAAAAACATGTAAGTATTACTGTTGGACATGCTGGTCATCCATAAGGGCACACTCATGAATTAAAAGTCGGACCATTAGACCTTAGTAGTAAAATGGCTTCCTCCCAATGCAATTGTCTTCTGGCTTTTGAAAAGGATTGATAACTTACAGTACACAGCATACAAATGCACTCAGGAGAGAGGAGGGGTGAGAGCGTTCTCCATATAGAAGCGATTGACCGGTGCTGTAACATGTCGAAGTATAGTACATAGTAAAGCAACAATTTTCAGCTCACCCGATCTGCCACTCTTGAATCCAAGCCAACACTGGTGCACGTAGAGGTTGAAGGAGCAAACTGGAGCAGAGAAAGTTCCCGGCACTCACATGTAGAAAAGGGTGGATGGCCGATTTAGAAAAAAAAATTCTTCTTTATTCAACATGTATAAAAGACACAAAGCATCCACATAGTACAAACTACCTTATGTACGAAGTATAGAACATGTCAAATATTTTTCCGTGCATGGTCACAATGCAGTGAGGCAACATTTACTGACCGTGCCCAGGCACCAAACGCATTTATGGGGACATTTCCTGTTCAAATTGCATGACGATATATCAGCCGGATATCAGTCACCTATACAAGGGTCCTCGGAGTGTATAAATTTATGAGTATACAAATATGTATATTATCTGAGGGGGAAAGGGGGTCCCATTCAGAAGTCTGTTATGAGACCTTGTCTCATCTAAATTTTCCCCAGCTTACCTATTCCTTTTTTCTTGTCATAAACATACCTAAGGCTGGTATTGTTACTTTTTAGTGCTCTTGCATTTGAAAGTCACCAAGGTCCATAGGAAGTGAATGCCCCCTCAAATTACTGGTGTAGTGCCCAATTGAAGGCTATGGGGCTAGTTCAAGCCAAAGTACATATTCATATGCATGAGGCCGTAATGTAAGGTTCTTCCCTCATGAATTGAACAATGAACAATTCATTGTTGGAAAGGTTTTTGTTAAACTGCCCCGTGTGATCCGTGGTTTACTGTACAAATGTAATACAATAAATGTGTATAATGGATACCTTTTAAATATACATATTTATTATTTATTATTTACTATTAATTATTTTTTATTTGAAATTTTTTTACTTAAAATGGTCACTAACGATGTGGAGCCCAGAAACTATGTAACATAGAAGTACTTCCTTCTCCATTCATTTTGGCTTATATTATATTTCTTTCTTTCTTTTCGCTTTAAAACCTATTTTGAATTCAGTCTTGCTAGCAAGGCAGATAGAAGCTTACTCAGGTTTCATATTAAACAGAAGCTCCATGCAGAAGGGAGGGAATGCAGAGAGACAATGAAGCTAGGTCTTCAACCAGCTTTTCAAAGTAGACTTCAAATTTATAGACAAAGGGTGAAAGCTGAAAGTGAAAAGTCACATAACAACCCTACACAGTGTAACTCCATTGGTATTCACATAGGACTAATCATTTCTCTATGGTTAGATAGTCGGTGGGGTACACAAAAATGTTTTTATATCAAAAGCTAAAACTGCTGGGAAACTTTGCTTTTACATTAAACCATTATGACAATTATGATTCTGATTACAAAATCAAACCTCACATTCAAATCAACATTTTTTGAATAAACTGATTGTAAATTTTAATTTCATAATATTTCCTCAATAAATAGAGCTACATATTTTAACTGTGTCTACGTTTAATTTGAACTATTCGCCTTAGTACTGAAATATTAATATAAATATTTGCTTTTTTATATTTTCATGTTAAAGACCATAATCTACAAGGTATATTCTTGGTAACAAGTAATACGGACAATATAAAATGTTTTATCCGTCAAATACAAATTTCTGTTAATTGATACTAAATGCATTACTTTGAATGAAATATAAGACATACTGCTTCTTAAGTAAGCACTCAGCATGAAAATAAGTGCTGCATTTACAGATAAGGGAACAGCTTTAATTCTATTATTTTATTACCATTTTTAAAGGTAGCTGAAGTATGTGCCAGCCATCATAATTATTGTCATAGGTTGGAAGGTTACATGAGGGCAAGAACATTTTTATAGATTAACAGTCTCTAGAGACTGCAGAGGACCAAATGTGTTTCTTCTTACTAGGTAAAAAAATAAAGCTGAGAAGATTAAATCTCAACAGTTTTGCTTCAACATAAAGACCATATCAAGGAAATGAGATTGACTGTCTTAAATCTCATCATGCACAAGACCAGTAGGTAAAATCACATAAAGACTCAAAGCACTTCTTTCTTTTTTTTCCTCAATCTAAGATGATTTTTTTTTAAGAAGTGGTAAGTAACACAGCGATTCACTACTTTGAACTGCTATTTTGCAAAACAAAAAATGTTTTTTGACTTTAATCAATAGATTACAGTAAAGTTCCTAAGTAAGTTCAGTCATTCTTAGGATATTAACCTAATGATCTTAGGTACATTTACTAAGAACAGGGCAAATTGCACTAAATGCAGTTTGCCTGTGTATAATGCATGGTGTGCCAGATTCAGGATTTCTGGTGCACATTCTTTATGAATCTGGTGCTCCCTGCATGGCCCCGACAGAGTTCACAATCTTTTTTTTGGTGCACCTTTAACATAGGGTGTGCAAAACATTTCTGTTGGACTTTGAATGATAAATCTGCCACACGGTCCGGCGGAGCATCGGAAAGCCCCTTAATTTGTGTTGCATGTCAGATAGTGCAGAAGCACCACAAAAGGGTCGGGTGCGACACAATTGTGGCGCACGCACCTCTTAGATATATGTGCAAACAGTTTGTACCTAAAAGAACATGCAAAGTTTGCCAGACAACTGGTGCACAACCCTAAGTAAATGTGCCCCAATGTGTCCAGTGCTTATGAAAATAATCTGCTTGAGTTCCATAATTCATTTTGGCTGCATAATAACATGAATCACTCTAAAGCATCCAGGTGGTCTAATCATGTTTGTTCTGTCACCCTGGACACATTATATACATATTTCAAAAGAGATTTCCAAATCTCACCTGTGAGTTCAACAGCAATTACCTATTGGCAATACAATTGTAAGAAAAAGACCTTTGGAAAACGTGCTCTTGTATATTGTATCGTTTTACATATCAAGACATTATTAAAAATATAACTTCCTTAAAATTATTGAAACACAACCTCAGATAAAAAGCTACAAACAAAAGATTCCACAAATCGAATTAAAGCACTGGCCAAAATACATTTACTGTATTAACATATATAAGCATTTTAAGTGATTCCAAATCAAAACCTTTTAGCGTGCCCTAATATTAAGTATTTTTAATTTGTGGGTGTTTTATTTAAAAGCAATGAACGATCATATAAGACCGTATAATTCTGTATTTCTTAGTTTGATGTTAAACAAACTGTTTATTTAACATAAATATACATATATTTATTGAATGGTTTGGCTAAAATGGCAACAGTCTTTGAGAGCTTGGGCCATCATACTGGAGTCTACGGTGCTGTCAGGAAGGTGAATTGTTCACCAGAAGTCTTCAGCAGCAAACTGTTTGTGAGTGTCATAAAAGCTAACTAACTTTATACTGAAAGGGCCTGGTCATAAATTCAAAAATTGGCAAAATTGCCTTATATTGATTTGTACCTTTCACATTTGTTGAAGCAAAGAGATTTAGTGAATGGATGCAATGTGCTGAGCTACGTTGTCAGACTGCCAACAGATTTTAATTCTCAAACAAAGCTGTTCTGAAACTGTTGAAGAAAGTTTTGTCAGCATAGAAAATACTTCTCAATGATTGTAACATCTTTAGTGATCATTCCTGGAAAAAATGACTAAATGCAGTGATGATCCCTCTCAAAACTTGTCAGAGCTACATATGTTATGACTAACAATAACTATTGGTGAACTATTCAGCTTTCCTGATTTGTCCTGTGACACACATCTTTATTGTTTTGTTAAAATTGTGCAAAATCTTTTGTTTTGGAACTTTGCATTGTTGTTCTTCCTCAAAAGATACTTCTATTCTCTGAACAAATGCCCCACTGGATTAAGCCATTCTTTGCTATTTCTTTATAATTGATAGTTGAATATTACTATTCTTCTAATAATGAGCTGTTGCAATGCATAACAGGGGTGGAGCAAGCATCTGGCATACCTGGGCAAGTGCTAGGACCAGAACCGCTGGTGGGGCCCAGAGGACCAAATCTCTGTCCCCGGCAGTCTATACGACTATATTTTACATAAAATAACACATGAGGGGGCTTTGTGATCATATACTAGAGAATATTTTAGGGAACAGGCAACTGTTTTAGTTTCTAAAATGTATAATTTATAATTGCAATTTCATTGCAAAAGGGACCCACAGAGGCTCTGTTGCCCAGGAGTCTATTGAAAGCCAGCCCTGATGCATAATATAACATGAAATTGTCCATGGGCTCCATATAGTGTTACTGCCTATAAAGTAATTTCTGACTACTACACAACATTACATGTAGTGGATTTGGTACGAATCTTCCAATTTTTCAGCACCAAACCAGATCTAAATCTTTTATTATTCATTGCATTTGCAACAGGTTTCACAATGGGTCTGAGGATCTTATCCCAGTATTTATTTGCGGTCAAGGTATCTCTTGCTAGAACCTGGATGTTTGTGTGGCCCTCTAATGAAATGCCTCCCCACACCACTACTGTCTCAGTGCCAAACTGGTCATCCTGGAGGATGTTGCAGGCAGCACAACATTCTCCATGACTTTTTCAGACTTATTTTACATGTGCTCAGTCTGTACCTGCTCTTCTCAATGGAAAGCACAAGTTCAGTGATGTCAAATCTTTCAGTCTTGATGTTCTATGGAAAATTCCAATCTCCCTGTACTTTGTTGCACCTACTTGTAGATGTACAGCCATCATATCACTCGATGTAGTTTGTTTCTGACAGTTTGAGTTGACAGATGGGTATTAGGTCATTTTGCAGGGTTCTGGCACTGCTTCTCTGCCCCTCCTTACACAAAGTCCTGGTTCAAGGTTGTTTCCCTACTATGGACCCATCCATGTGCCCTGGTGTACTGGCTTGTCTCCTGGTGTCTGCACCATACTCTGAATACAGCTGACAGACTCTACCTGAGTAACTTCTGTTAGTTGTAGATACCACCTCAGGTTACCTTTAGGGGTGAGGGCAATGAAAAAATTTAATGCCATCAAAACAACGCCCAAAGGAATAGAGAAATGGTCTGTGGTCACCACCTACAGAACCACTGCTTTATAGAGGTAGTCTCGCTAATTGACTATAATTTCTTAATGTTGTCTGTCCTATTTTCACAACAGCAGACGATATCGATGCATCGATTAGTGTTGATTCCTAACTAGACAGGCTGATTTCAAGCAAGTGTGATTGACTTGGAGTTACATTGTTTGTTTAAGTAATCCATTTATTTAGTTTGAATTGTGTATATTTCCTGGTCACAACCAAATGCAAAAACAATATCATATATCACTCTAACAGAATATGAAAGTCTCAATGGAAAACACATACATTAATCCATGATCTACAGTCAAGTGCTGCAAGACATGTAGACTTACTTAGACAGTAAAAAGTAAAAAACAACAACACCTGCTGTCACATAAGAACACTATTCCTATGATTTACTTCAGATAGTAACAAGGGTTGCATAGAATGAAGAAAGAAAGAAAACAAATATTAATTATAGGATTATACCCTGAGTTGTAACATACAACCTTTATACAGACATCATGAGGAAAGTGGTGACTACTATTTAATTCATATTTTGCACACAATAATCTAAAACAAATATTTACAGCCTTACTTTATACAAATAGATACCAAATGTTGTTGTCAGAATCTCCCTCTCATTTACATCAAAGGATGGCACCTTATAACAGAGAATCATGTAGGGCCTGTATTTACATTTTATCAACAATCCCAGTTTATGTGGGTAAACCCCAATAGGTCTATGAAATCACTTGACATGTTCATGTAAATCAAACAATGTGGAGAATATGATACTGTTGAAAGGTGCCTCGAAGGAATATATATATTGATTTCAATAAGCACAACCTGAAAGCTTAGATAAATCTAAATGGACATAGAATAAGATATAATGTAGGTACCTGCAATTTTATATTTCTTTGTACCTTGGCACATAGTTGCAGACTTAAACCACTTCCGGTGGTCTTAATAGTACGACATTTGCAAAGGTAACTTCTCGACCTGTGTCATATTATTCTGTCCTGCTTTTGGCACCAGATCCCAAGCAGAGCCGCAGAAGTTTCAGAGGGTATGTCCACACTGAAACCAGTGCTCCAATTCCCAAAAGATCTGAGGAAGAAGGCACTTCTCCACTGAAACGCGTAATCCAAATAAATTAATGTCATTTAAACAAAAAATAAGTCCTCAAACAGATCATACTAAAGTTATGCCTCAGAAAAGAGGGTGATACTAAAACAAAAATTTTTTCTCTGTATTCGTTTTTCTTCAGTAAAATTGTCAAAGTATATATAAGAGGTATCACCATTATTGTGGTGATCCATAGATTAAAGATAACATATTATTTTATGGTACGGCGAACAGCCCAAAAAAATGCAAAACCATTATTGATACATTTATACATTTAAGAAAAAAGAATCTCATCAATGAGCTGAAGGCCCACTAAAATGAAGTTTATTTAATAATCTCACAGAAAATAAGTCCTTGTCCAAATTGCTCAAAAAGATTGTGTAGCCTTTAATCACAGAGAATGTGTAATTTTTTTTAAAAGAACCTTCATTTAACCAAAAAACTCAAATTTTAAAAATTGCACCTTATTTTGTTTTGACACCTGCAACCACTCTGGTCTCAAGATTAATTGGGACAAGTCATTCCTACTCCCGGTGGATGGGCTTAACCCTGACACGCCGCTTGACTCTTTCTCCCTTAGAATATTTAACAAATTTAAATACTTGGGGGTGGTGGGGGCTGGTGGTAGACCACAGGAGTACGTGAAGAAAAATCTACTGCTGCTAATGGACCGGTTAGGTTAAAGTGAACACATGGTGCAAGCTGCCACTGACGGAAGTAGGTAGATGCAATTTAATCAAGATGGTATGGATACCACAGCTCCTCTATAGTATCCATAATTTACCAGTATGGATCCCTCGGAAATACTTCAATAGGACTGACACAATATTTAAGGGATTAATCTGGAAGAAAGGACACCCCAGAATTAAACTGGAATCCCCTCAGAGAGGTAAAGGGGATGGGGGTCTTGCAGTGCCAAATCCTTGGGTCTATTACATTGCAGCACAGCTACAGCATTTCTGAGACTGGGGTACGAGAGAAGGACATGGAACAGGAGGCCGGATAATTTCAGAAGGCTCGCCATGGGACATGCCCATACATGCTCTTGAGGCAGGAAGAGGGGAGAGAATGAGACCTTGGTGTTACAATACAGGCAGTCCCCGGGTTACATACAAGATAGGGTCTGGAGGTTTGTTCTTAAGTTGAATTTGTATGTAAGTCGAAACTGTATATTTTATAATGGAAGTTCTAGACAATTTTTTTTCTTTTGCCCCAGTGACAATTGGAGTTTCAAAATTTTTGGTGTAATTGGACCAAGAATTATCAATAAAGCTTCATTACAGACATCTTACAGCTGATCATTGCAGTCTGGGACTATAGTAAAGCATTCAGAGAGCTTCACCAGAGGTCACATGGGGCAGAGGGGTCCGTCTGTAACTATGGGTTGTCTGTAAGTCGGGTGTCCTTAAGTAGGGGACCGCCTGTATAAGGTATGGAAGAGCATGCTGGGAATGACAGATGTGAGTGGTCACACACCCATTTGGCATAACTCAACATTCGGGGAATTCCTGAAAATGGAGTAACCCCAATTTTCGGCCAGTAAAATTGTGTCCTTGAAAGATATTCAGACCAATGGGGAATTAAAAATCTTTGAAGCCATTAATGAAGCATATGAAATACCAAACACCGCCTTTTTCAGGTACTTACAGTTACCACATGCAAATGAGTCCCTAGACATGACAGTGCATAGACTTGGAGTGTTAGAATCGCTGCTGCTGCCAGGATCCTCTAAGGGGCTTATTTCGCTGTTGTATGGGGTGCAACAAGACAAGTTTCTCCAAGGTGTCACATATCCTAGCAGATCCAGATGGGAGACTGATATAGGGCCACTCACAGACAATCAATGGGATAATATCCTTTTCCTAACACCAGTGCTCTCCCTCAATGAAAGTAGGAGATTCTCACAACTACTACTACTACAGGGCCTACAAAACGCCAGCTCTGCTTGCCAAAATAGGGGCCAGGTCGGACCCAATCTGTCCTAAGTGTAACATGCCTGAAGCAAACTTAATGCATATGTTTGACAACATGTTTGTTGGGGTTTGTCTTGAATGTCGAAAATGGAAAATGTTTTGAAAAAGTTTCAATAAAAACTTATTTTTAATAAAAAGGGATAACAAGCTTTATAAAAGATGTTTTACATACTTTGAGGGGTGATGTTTCTAAAATGGGTTAATTTGAACAGTTTTACTATAATTTAGGCCTTTCCAAGTGACTTCAAAGCTGAGCAGGTCCCTTAAATGTATGATCTTGCATTTTTTATGAAAATGTAAAAAATTGCACCTAATGTTCTAAGCCTCATAACATTCGACAAAAATGAGAGGATGCATAAAAAACCATATCAACATAAAGCAGACATTCAGTAAATGTTGGTTATCAAGATATGTTGGTGTTTTGACTATGTATCAGAAAAGTAGAAAATTTAGAATTAAAAAAAAAATTCTAAATTTTTGCCAAATATCTTTGTTTCATAAATAAACACAAAACGTATCACCCACATTTTTCAACTAACATGGAGTGCAATGTGTCACAGTATTAAAATTACCTGTATATATTAAATTGTTCCAAAATTATAACCACATGTAAGATTTGAAAATATGGTCAGCGTCAGGAAAGTGCAAAATGGCCAAGTCATTAAGGGGTTAAGTTATGAATATAAAATGATATCTTTGAGAATTACAAGGACAATAAAGCCTTGGATTTCAAATTGATATGGACTTCTTAGTCATTGACAATAGAGCTCATAAGTTAAAAGGAACTAAAGTTGTATTAACCCCTCAAATTCAGAACTAGATGACCATTATACACATAGGGTGGTGTCCTGATCATTCCTTAACAGATATCTGTCAGAGCTGATAATGTTTTACTGCAGGCTGAATCCATATTCTCATAAATAAGTCCCCAGCATAGGGGACTGAAGAGGAACAACCATTGACCAAATACATTTTGGCCTAAAAGCCACACATGGACTCTAAAATTACTGAACTACTGAAAATTATAATTTGTCAAATGTACCTTGACAGAATCTATATCAATACTATGTACTAGAACTGTACATTACTAGCAATAATGATACTATTCTGTATGTGATTGGTGATTTATATGTTGATGTTAACCCTGCCCTGCAGGTTATGCTGGAGATACTAAGAGGCTCTGCATGGTATAGAATTTCTCTATTAACTGTGCCAAAAACTGGTGCCGGCTATAGATATTGCGCAGCATGGCATGGTCCACTCTAAACCCCCCGAATCACTTGATGTGGAGGTGGCCAGGGATTGCAAGTATTTCAAGGTTTGATAAATCTCCGCCTACTCTATATGCTAGCTTGAAGTATGCACATAAGAAGAATCTAAATATACCTTTATATTGTTCCAGTATACCAGGACCCAGAATGAGGCACTGCAAAGTTTGTTAACTGAAATATTTTAAATTTAACAAGATGAGGAAGGTCTTGGTTTGAAGCTAGTAGCCCTTGTGGGTGATTTGTCTTTTTTTCTCTTATTTTGTGACTTTTTCTGGTAAATTTGCATATATTTCCATATCTTTAAAATACAGATGAGAATGAATGGAAAATTGTAATTTTGGAGAAAATCATTGCAACTCTGACACAATTGAACTCCAGTGTGTCCTGTGTAGGTGTAGGAAAACGTTTAGAAGAGGTAGCAGAAGTGTTTTTCAACATTTGTGTGACACTGACTGAGCTGCCTGATATATCACCCTCAAAGTTAAATCAAACAAGTACAAAACCTGGACAAAACAAAAATAAAACACACAAAAAAATCCACATGTTGAATTTCAGCAAGCCCAAATCTTTTTTTTTTCACAGTCGGTAAACCTCTGCCAAAGGATTATTAAGAATAATAGCCATTGACTGAATGAGTGTGTGGCCAGCAACTATTAAAGTTGCATTGTCAGCTTAACAGGTGGATTTATGACACACTAGGGTACATTTGCTGTTGATGGTTTGCTAGGATTCTTGAGCAATTTGAGCCAAAAACTGGTCTTCAAGCCTTACAACATATTTTACCAGTTTCAAATACTTCCTGTTTCTTTACTTCCAAGGGAAGGAGGTTTGGGGAATAAGGCTAGGACTTTTGTAGAGATAGGTACTCATCAGTTTACATCTTCCTAGACTAAGTTTGTACTCAATAAATCTTCCCCTATAGACCTAATAAGTTTGAACTTCAAGTCAAAGCAGATTTATCATTAGGGGGCATCAGTTTCTTAGAGTGGCTTAGGAGCTCTATTTTTATGTTTGTACATCATTTTTATTTTAGAGTTTAAACCAGTTTGACAAATGTGCCCCTAACAATGCTTTTGCTGGGAAGGATTTACGTCAACCATTGCAGCAAACTAGAAATAGTTCCCAAGTTTTTCTGCAACACTGGGTATTAGTAACAGCAAACCTCAAGCAAATTGTAATATTTGGCACCAGAAAACATAGAATGTTTAACATTTATTAGTCACGGTTTTGTAAAACATAAAAAATGAACATATAAAAACAACAAAATAAATGGTACTATGTTGGTTATAAACAGACAATAGACATTATAGATAGTAAAATGCCAAAATTGGCACTACAACCTCTATTTGAGGTAAAAAGCCTAAATTATCCAGATATGATACTTAAAAAATGTCCAGACACAGTTGTATATAGGAGCACATCCAAAATATAGGATGGTAGATAAAGATTGCTATGTGTTGCACTAATGTCCAGAGCAAAAAATGAAGCAGTCAAATGTGCTATAAACTGTGACTTATAAATACTAAGTTTAAAACAATACTATACTTATTATTTATAAGTCACATTTTATAGCACATCTTACTGTTTCATTTTTGCTCTGGACATTAGTACAATATATAGCAATCTTTATCCACCATTCTATATTTTGGATGTGCTGCTATATACAACTGTGTCTGGACATTTTTGAGTTGCAAATTTGGAATATGGCATTTTACTATCTATAATGTCTATTGTCTATTTATAATCAACATAGTACAATTTATTTTATTTTATTGTTTTTATATGTTTATTTTTTGTTTCTATAAAACGTGACTAATAAATGTTAAACATTCTATGTTTTCTGGTGCCAGATGTGTATAGTTTTCAGTTATCAGCATTTTGTAGTTTAAAGTACTGGCTACTTAAGTCTGTTGCACAACAAACTTAGACCTAATATAGATAAGCTTATGCATGGGTTGCCACCCTTTTGCCAATTGTCAATTGTAAAATTTGAAGTGGTATTTGTGCACAAAAAACTTGTAAATTTCTTTTTTTTCTAGTTAGTCTGAAGCACCTCTCATGATGATACAGAGTATCACTGCGATAATAAGAATAATAATTCTTTATATAGCGCCTAAAGATTATTCAGCGCTGCACAAAGCATGCCAAATTGGTGCCACAATCTAAACAACCTAACAGTATGTTTTGGAGTGTGGGAGGAAACCGGAGTACCCGAAAGAGACCCATGTAAACACATAGACAACATACAAACTCTTTCCAGATGTTGACCTGGGTGGGACTTGAACTCCAGCGCTCCAAGTCCAAAGTGCTACCCACTCAGCCACCATGTTCCCCTTACCTGCTATAACATGTAAATAGCAGATAAGTAATAGAAAATAGTTTCTCTAGCACTCCAATGGACAGTAGAATAAAAGTCTTCTTTATTTACGGTTGTAAAAATCCATATCGCATACAAACATGTAGCACTAAAACTGACTCGTTTTGATTGTACATAGTTTTAATAATGATATAAAATATAATAGCAGGTAGTATGGCAACCTCGGCCATGACACATAAGGTCTGCTGTAGATGTGAAAACTTTAATGTATAATAATTCAGGTTTTTCCTGAAGCAAACTTGAAAAAAAATCAGCTATGTTGTATGGAAGGGATGTTTACTGTGCATATTCAGAATGAAAATCTGCATCAAAAATAGGCAACATATGGTATAAAAACATTGACCTAAAATAGAAATACATCAAAATTGGTTACTTTGTAGCAGCAAACCAGACGGGACAAGCACTTACTGGAATTGTCAATCGAAATATTGTTGAAATAAGAGTAAAGAAACGCCTGGCTACTGTCTTCCAGAAACAATGCCACTTTTGACTATGAATTGAGTACATGATAACTCAGGCTTACAGTAAGATGAGAAACAAAACCACACACAGCTGTGCTGTGCAAATGATTAGTGTTAAAGGAGAATTAACCTCTTCCCAATGCATGCCATAGTACGAGATCCCATATGGAGTTGAAATCATACAGACCGGGTGTCCACTGCATATTGCAGCCAACACCCTGCTGTAGAACCGGCCAATGGACAAGCATGACTGTGGTGTAAAAGGGGCTTTTGACATGGATCGGACCCCCCACGGTGCTTACAGGGCTCTCCAATTGCATCCCGACACATATAAAATTGTGAAATGGACAGGAAACATCATGGGCAGCATACATGGATGCCTCTGAGGCTGCCTAATCGCACCATTATGCCAAAATTATGGGCAACAGCCTGGCGATGACATGGCGAATTATATTAAAAAAACATAAAAATTCAAATCACCCCCCTTTCCCTAGAACTGATATAAATATAAATAACCCGTAAAAATCATAAACACATTAGGTATCGCCGCGTCCGAAAATGCCCGATCTATCAAAATATAATAACGGTTTTTCACTGCGTTTAAACCCGTAGCGGAAAATAGCGCCCGAAGTCGCAAATGGCATTTTTTTGCCATTTTGAAAAATAGAAAAAATTCTATAAAAAGTGATCAAAAGGTCGCACAGTCCTATAAATAGAAGCATTGAAAACGTCATCAGAAGTCGCAAAAAATTACACCACTCACAGCTCCATACACCAAAGTATGAAAAAGTTATTAGCGCAAGAACACGGCAAAATGAAGAATTTTTTTTCTGTACAGGAGGTTTTAATTTTTGTAAATGTATGAAAACATTATAAAACCTATCCAAATTTGGTATCCTCGTGATCGTATTGACCCAATGAATGAAATAGACCTGTCATTTGGGGTGCACAGTGAAAGCTGTAAAAACCAAGCCCACAAGAAATGGCGCAAATGTGTTTTTTCATCATTTTCACTTCATTTAGAATTTTTTTCCCGCTTCCCAGTACACGGCATGGAATATTTAATACCATCACTACGAAGTGCAATTTGTTACGCAGAAAATAAGCCATCACATAGCTCTGTACATGGAAAAATAAAAAAGTTATAGATTTTTGAAGGTGGGGAGTGAAAAATAAAAACGCAAAAACGAAAAAGGGCCTGGTCCTTAAGGGGTTAAAGTCTATTTTATAGACAAAACAGAAATTTAAACTGTAATTTTTTTTTGGGGGGGGGGGGTATATTTTTTTTGTGTTTTTTTTTTTTATAGAACAAAACATGCAGAAGAAATCAGACAGCAACCACAGAAGATGATTGCTATGGCTAGTTTCTAACCTACACTGACAGCACACAACAGGATTTTGTGCTGTGACTGAGTCTGTCACTTTAACTTTTGAAAAACGCTAATGTAGCCCTAACAAAGGCTGTTAGGTAATTGGAGAATCACTCCTGCCTAACAGTAAGGTTCTTTTAGAGTCACTCCTGTCTAACAGTAATCTACCAGGACACCCTAGCGCTATCCCTGACCAGCAGCAGCTCTATCCCTAACGGCATCCAGACAGAGAATGATCCGAGCAGCGCGGGCAGCGGCTAGTCTATCCCAGGGTCACCTGATCAGGCCAGCCAACCACTGCTATCGACATGTACGTGTACCACGTGATGCTGGGTGTACTGCAGAGTCTCCTGGCTTGTTATTGGCTCTGTTTCTGGCCGCCAAAAAAATCTAAACGCAGCGAGATGCCATTTTCTCGAGCGGGCGAAATACTCGTCCGAGCAGTTGCGAGTACACTAATGCTCGAACAAGCATCAAGCTCGGGCGAGTATGCTCGCTCATTTCTGGTTTAAATTCCTCTCAACGCTATTAGCCACCTCAGTCACTAGAATTAGAAGAGTGAATAGACAAATGGCAATAACTTTAAAAGTAGAAATAATGTTTATTAAAATATGGGGGGGGGGGGTTATTAGAAGTTGTCCAATAATCCAATATACTTTATACATTTTATAAAATCTTATAGGTGTTTCCCACTTTAAGGGGCACAGCTGTGCTATGTACTATTACTGAGAAACTGCTACATGGTAGAGAATATATTGGAGAATTGTGTAATGTTTTTTGTAGAAAGAATAATTCTTTTTTATTAAGCATGTGATACCCACAAGGCAGTTGTCTGTGAAGGATGACCAGCAGCATGGATTGTATTGATGTGGTATCCCAGTTCACTATACTGTATAACTATCTTATATGTGACAGATCTGACAGAACCACATGTTTAACCCCTTAAGGACCAGGCCCTTTTTCGTTTTTGCGTTTTTATTTTTCACTCCCCACCTTCAAAAATCTATAACTTTTTTATTTTTCCATGTACAGAGCTGTGTGATGTCTTATTTTCTGCATAACAAATTGCACTTCGTAGTGATGGTATAAAATATTCCATGCCGTGTACTGGGAAGCGGGAAAAAAATTCTAAATGCAGTGAAAATTATGAAAAAACACATTTGCGCCATTTCTTGTGGGCTTGGTTTTTACAGCTTTCACTGTGCACCCCAAATGACAAGTCTACGTCATTCATTGGGTCAATACGATCACAGGGATACCAAATTTGTATAGGTTTTATAATGTTTTCATACATTTACAAAAATTAATACTAAATTTTACAGTGTTCTTGCGCTAATAACTTTTTCATACTTTAGTGTACCGAGCTGTAGTTGGTGTAATTTTTTGCGACTTCTGATGATGTTTTCAACGCTTTTATTTTTAGGACTGTGCGATCTTTTGATCACTTTTTATAGAATTTTTTCTATTTTTCAAAATGGCTAAAAAATGCAATTTGCGACTTCGGACGCTATTTTCCGCTACCGGGTAAAACGCAGTGAAAAAACGGTTATTATATTTTGATAGATCGGGCATTTTCGGACACGGCGATACCTAATATGTTTTGGATTTTTACTGTTTATTTATATTTATATCAGTTCTAGGGAAAGGGGGGTGATTTGAATTTTTATGTTTTTTTAATATAATTTTTTTTTTTTTACTTTTTTTACTTTATTTTTTTTTACTATTTTTCAGACTCCCTAGGGTACTTTAACCCTAGGTTGTCTGATTGATCCTACCATACACTGCCATACTACAGTATGGCAGTATATGGGGATTTTGCATACCATCTATTACAATGTGCAGATCGCACATTGTAATAGATAGCCTCGATCATGACAGCCTCGGATCTTTGTGTGATCCGAGGCTGTCATGACAACGGATCGCCACTCCCCGGTGACGTCACGGGGAGTGACGATCAGAGCCAAGATGGCGGCGCCCACGCGCCACCGGCTCTTTAATGCCGCCGGCAGCTTTGTCGGCGGCGATCAAAGGGTTAACACCCGCGTTAGCGACGGGCGTTTGCTTCATTATGAAGCAAATGCCCGGTGAGTATGAAGAGGGCTCAGCCTGTACGTCTTATTGCGCTATGGAGTTAAATATATTTGTAAAGCCAAATGTAAGATCAAACGTATCTTATAGCTTTTTAACTAGTGATAAATGGCTGTATCTTTAACTCTGTATCCATGGTTTTCACACAGATTTTCCAGATGTTTTGCTGCAACTGACATCCAGATAAATACATCAACATGTAGTAATTAATGAATTTCCATGTTTTTTTTTGGCTTATTTAACCCCCCAGTAGTCTATCATGTGTTATAACTATCTGTGCCAATAAATAAAGTTGTCTGTTGTACAAGTCAGCTTCTAAATGTAAAATGCTGAAAAAATAAAAATAATGCAACTGTACTGCTCGCACAGGATTCAGAAACATTTATGAAATGCATTTTTTTGTTGTTTTTTTAACCCCTTAAGGGTGCCGGGTTTTTTTGTTCATTTTCACTCTTCAACTTCAAAAATCCATAACTTTTTCAGTTTTCTGTGTACAGAGCTATGTGAGGGCTTATTTTCTGCATAACAAATTTTACTACTCATTGACGTTATTTATCAATTCCTGCCGTGACACTGGAAAAAAATTTAAAATGTGGTGAAATTGGCAAAAAAACACATAGCACTTTCTTGTTGGCTCAGTTTTTATGACCTTCACTGTGAGCTCCAAATAATAACTCTGCTTTATTCTTTGGTTTGGTATGATCATGGTGATACCAAATTTATATAGGTTAAATTTATATGATAGTTTGCTAATAACTTTTTCATACTTGGGTGTACAGAGCTGTGTCAGTATTATCCCTTTAAGAACTATTCAACCATTTTATCACTTTTTCTAACATGGTGTAAAAGTAGCAGTTGGTACCAGCAATTACCCTTTTAATTTTTTGATAGATCTGGCATTTTGAAATGTGGCGATACCTAACATGTTTGTGATTTTTACTGTTAGTTTTTTAAATAATTTTTTTAACTTTTTTTTTACAATATTTTAGACCCTCTAGGTTACTTTTAACCTAGATGGTCTCATTGTTCCCACCATATACTGCAATACTACTGAGTCTGACGAAGACCTGAGGCTGTCATGGCAACCGAGCGCCTGTCCTGAATCTCATTGGCCCAGATATATTAAAACTGGTGCAATCTGTCTTCCTGCAGTTTGCCTCACTAGTGTACATTCTGCGCCACATTATTTAATATTGTGGCATGCCTATAATTGATCTGGTATGTTTTCAGGATGTTCACACAGTTGTAGCTGTTTTTCTTGGTGCACTTTCAATCTACTCCATTCAACACAGTTTGGTTGGATTCTAGACATAAATGTGTTGCAAACTAGGAATAAGCACTACCACGCCCTCTTTAGGTGCACAGTTTTCTGAAACAGTGGCCCAAATTTCTAAAGGACATGCGGCAGTTTTCTGTCTGACTTTGCATGTTCTTTTATGTACAAAACTGCTAAGAAGTGTCCGCACCACTTATGTCACACACAACCCTTTTGTGTCGTGGCTGCACTGTACTCCTCACATCACGAATTTCTGCACTGAAAGAGGCGTTCTGGTGCTCAATTGGATCGTACAAAAAATGTTATGTGCACAGTCTGACAGAATGGGGCTCATTTACTAAGGGCTCCACGGGCACACTTTTGGTGAGTTTCCAGAATTTTTCCGTTTTCCGCGATCGAATTTTGACGCAATCGAAGTCGGCTTTCACGTGACAGAAATTGGGGGCGTGGCCTTCGGACAACCCAACGGATTCAGAAAAAACGCGGAATTTAAAAAACTAAATGTGTCGCAAGATCAAGCATTTACATGCACTGAGAAGAAAAAGGTGAACTCCGGTGGACCTCGCGGCAGCAGTGAAACCTGCTGGATATCGGGAGCACAACCTTAGTTATTCCCGGCAGAACCTGAATCCACATCGGACAACGTGCCGCTGGATCACGACAGGACTGTGTAAATAATTGAGCCCCAATATGTCACATTCCCGAAAAAATTGTTAGTGCACAAGGTCGGAGCAGTGCAGGGAGCATCAGATTTATGAAGAACGTGCACCACAAATCATGAATCTGGCCCTCTCTGCACACTACAAAGGCAAACTAGATATAATACATTTTTCTCTGCTTTTAGTAAATGTGAGCCATTGTGTGGCAAAATGCAACTTACACTCACCGGCCACTTTATTAGGTACACCTGTCCAACTGCTCGTTAACACTTAATTTCTAATCAGCCAATCAAATGGCGGCAACTCAGTGCATTTAGGCATGTGGACATGGTCAAGACAATCTCCTGCAGTTCAAACCGAGCATCAGTATGGGGAAGAAAGGTTATTTGAGTGCCTTTGAACGTGGCATGGTTGTTGGTGCCAGAAGGGCCGGTCTGAGTATTTCAGAAACTGCTGATCTACTGGGATTTTCACGCACAACCATCTCTAGGGTTTACAGAGAATGGTCCGAAAAAGAAAAAACATCCAGTGAGCGGCAGTTCTGTGGGCGGAAATGCCGTGTTGATGCCAGAGGTCAGAGGAGAATGGGCAGACTGGTTCGAGCTGATAGAAAGGCAACAGTGACTCAAATCGCCATCCGTTACAACCAAGGTAGGCAGTAGAGCATCTCTGAACGCACAGTACATCGAACTTTGAGGCAGATGGGCTACAGCAGCAGAAGACCACATCGGGTGCCACTCCTTTCAGCTAAAAACAGGAAACTGAGGCTACAATTTGCACAAGCTCATCGAAATTGGGCAGTAGAAGATTGGAAAAACGTTGCCTGGTCTGAGGAGTTTCGATTTCTGCTGCGACATTCGGATGGTAGGGTCAGAATTTGGCATCAACAACATGAAAGCATGGATCCATCCTGCCTTGTATCAACGGTTCAGGCTGGTGGTGGTGGTGTCATGGTGTGGGGAATATTTTCTAGGCACTCTTTGGGCCCCTTGGTACCAATTGAGCATCGTTGCAATGCCACAGCCTACCTGAGTATTGTTGCTGACCATGTCCATCCCTTTATGACCACAATGTACCCAACATCTGATGGCTACTTTCAGCAGGATAATGCGCCATGTCATAAAGCTGGAATCATCTCAGACTGGTTTCTTGAACATGACAATGAGTTCACTGTACTCAAATGGCCTCCACAGTCACCAGATCTCAATCCAATAGAGCATCTTTGGGATGTGGTGGAACGGGAGATTCGCATCATGGATGTGCAGCCGACAAATCTGCGGCAACTGTGTGATGCCATCATGTCAATATGGACCAAAACCTCTGAGGAATGCTTCCAACACCTTGTTGAATCTATGCCATGAAGAATTGAGGCAGTTCTGAAGGCAAAGGGGTGTCCAACCCGTTACTAGCATGGTGTACCTAATAAAGTGGCCGGTGAGTGTATATAACTAGATGGAGATGCATTTCTATAAAATTGTGCATAGGCAGAGCATTTCCCTTTAATGGATGACTTTGAGTTCTATGGGTATGTGGGCTCCCTTGTTTCCTTTCAGAATAACCTGTGGTCTTGGGAGTTTCAGTCTTATTGTGGGCTTTAATTCATTCTTTTCTCCTCAACTGCCTTTCCCATTTCCTGACCTAAATGGTATTTTGTTGGAGTACTCATCCTGAAAAGGATAGCACTAATTCTATAGAAACCTAGACGGAGCAACATGCACCAGTTTTGAAAATGCCCCTTCCCCCCATGTGCCTCCAATATATAATCAGGGACTTAAAGATTCTAGTATATAAGGTGCACAGGTAAATTCTACACCAGGTTCAGCATGGTGTAGAAGTCCACTAAAGTCTGCGTCAGTTATGGCAAATGTGCCAGGCTGGGACGTGCCCACCCCTCT
The DNA here is from genome assembly GCF_040894005.1 of Engystomops pustulosus. Classification (NCBI taxonomy): domain Eukaryota; kingdom Metazoa; phylum Chordata; class Amphibia; order Anura; family Leptodactylidae; genus Engystomops; species Engystomops pustulosus. The sequence goes on from NC_092412.1 coordinate 74,867,160, forward strand.
ACAGGCCCTTCCTGCCTATTGGGAATGATGATGCAATAAGAGGATAAAAAGTTACAATTCCCTTTTTAGGGTCATCAGGGAGGTTACCTTGTGAGTTTATGCTGCCCAGATTCGTCACTATGTTTCTGTTTTGTTTTAAATACTTTCTTGCCTTTATAATAATCAGATTTTTAGATTTATATCTTCTTTTAATAAAGACCCACATTTTTCCACAAGGGATAATTATTATTATGTGGTGAAATATGTATAAGCACGCTTAAGGAGCAGTGAGTACAATATCTATTATTTCTTACAAAATCAAATTTTCATGACTTTAACATGGTACAATGCATAAAAAAATTAAAAAGTGCAGTATTGGATTCGTTTGTATCACAGACACATAGGGGGTCATTTATTAAGGGCCCGATTCGCGTTTTCCCGACGTGTTACCCGAATATTTCCGTTTTGCGCCGCTTGTACTTAAATTGCCCCGGGATTTTGGCGCACGCGATCGGATTGTGGCGCATCGGCGCTGGCATGCGCGCGACGGAAATCGGGGGGCGTGGCCGAATGAAAACCCGACGTATTCGGAAAAACCGCCGCATTTAAAAACCGAAAATGTGTCGCATAAGGACCGCTTACCTTCACCTGGTCCAGCTCGGTGCATTCCGGCGCGATGAGTTTACTTTCAGCGCAGCAGCGCCACCTGGTGGACGGCGGAAGAACTACCTTATTAAATCCCGGCCGGACCCGAATCCAGAGCGGAGAAGCCGCCGCTGGAACGCGAATGGACCGGGTAAGTAAATTTGCCCCATACTGTTAGCAGCTTGTATACTAATGTTTCCATGTTTCCTTTGCATAAAGTATGAATTGTTGTTATGTTTGTATCTGAGGATGGAGGTTATATCATAATGTGAAGTAATTTAAAACATATTGCTGTGGATAAGGAAGACTCGAGAAGAACGGATGCATAGGGGATTTATACAAAAGAACAGAAGGTCACCAAGAAGTGATACGGCACCACTGAAGCCATGAGCTGTAAGGATAAGTTTTAAACCATAAACTTAATGAATAGTTGTCTGTAGTCATTTTAGTTCATTTCATGGGGCATCTGGGTAATAAATACATTTATTTTGATGGACCATAATATGATTCCTTTCTGTACTAAAAGCATATTCTCCCACAGCAACTATTCCAGAGTACAAAGATTAGTGCAGTGGTCTCTTTGTAACAGGATGGAAACACTTTATACTGGAGTATAACATCTTCCATTGTGGGTGATACGATAATACAAGAAAAGAACAAGGAGTGTCAAGCTAGACAGTGCTGATAAAGTGGAAACCCCCTCAGCTTTACACTACAGTTTTCCTACAGATAATTCAGTGCACAGTATTTGCTCATTTAAAATAATGATCAAAAGACAAAACTTAAAAGACACATTTTTCATTGTACGGAAACAGGTGGATGATTAATTATTACATATAGCATGTGTTAGTAATTCTTTTATACATAATGTTCTATGTAACCAGCATTTCCATTATTATTCCTCCCCAATTCATAGGCTTAAAATAAAGTGTGAATCTTGAAAGCAGAATTAATATACAAAAAAAAATTAGAAAAGCAACAGGTTTTCTGCTCCAAAGATAAATTTAATACTGCATATACATGGTCTGTACTTCAGACACAGATGGTATATACAGAACAGAAATTAGTGCATGACATTAAGAGTATTGGCAATAATTAGGTTATGGCTAGTATCACTCAGGCATGTGATGGGCCCATGTGTGCATGAGGCAACATTGCATGTTTTGATAAATAATTAGGTTATGGTTGGCTTTATTGATGAATGTTCTGGAACAACTGGAGGTCCACAAAACAGGACACAGAACTTGCCTATAAAACACTTGGGCCAGCTGAAGGTGATGTCCAGCTTGGCTTTGTCATGAAAAACTGATGTGGCCTGTGAGCTTCCTTGGGCATCATGTGAGGGTTCCAGTGTTTCAACTTCCTGGGTCCCATTTGTAAGGTTTGTCTGGTCCTCATATAACTCAGGAGAACACAGCACTGCTGGCAGGACCGCGTGGACGTCCAGCAGTAATGGCGACGGGGGATCTTGCACAGGCTCAGGAGGCTGCTTTAGTTGGTTTCTTCTGGGACCCTTTGTAGTGTTGTCCGAGGGTACCACAAACCTTAGAGGTAGAAGGTAATGCTGTAAAGAGCTATAATTGGCTAAATATCAGTGTTGGTGGTCCAGGGTGGTTCAGAGCTCCACAGCTTTGCTGCTGTTTCAAGTGCTGCATACATACGCCTTGAATGTATACTTAATCTGGTCTGATATGTATCTATGTTCAGGATTTGTTTCTCCTCTTACTAGCCATGAAATGTGTAAAGGTCGAGGACACTGGATGAACATCTATGCAGTACACAGAATTTTAACATCCAAACATGCAGACAAAAAGTGATAAATGCTTCCAAAAACGTTGTGGTTCCAACCTGAAGAAATATGGTAAGTTCCTTTGAACACCAAGGTAGGGCAGTTGTATTCCATGTTCATTGTACACTGTATATTATACACAATTTTATAAAAACATTTGTCCTTTACAGAGATTTTACCACTTTCAGCAGCTGGTTTGCTTTATCTGTAATGGTTAACTACTTTTCTTGTTTTTCTGCATATATATCCTTGAAAAATACAAAAAGCACTTCACACAGTACAAAGAGTAAAGCGAATCAAAAGCCTATGATAAAATAATCAGAAATGTGCTCACCTTTAGATTGTAAATGGCACTGTTCATATCATGTTTATATGCTTCCTTTTGTGCAAGTTTCTTTTCTAATCCTAAAAAAATCTGTATCTTTCAACAGAATGAAAAACTATGGTGCAAACATATCTATAAAGCTTTGGATTTGTTCTTACAATATGATATTTTGCCTCTGGCTCCTCCCCTTTGAAACGTTATCCGTCAAATTCAACATGCAGGCAGATTTGAAAAAGATTAGGGGTTTGATGTGACCATGAGCCTTGCCACAAAGAGGTGTAAAAATGTTTTTCTTCCTGTCATATAAAAGACTCTCAGAGGCTACTTTTGTGTAGTGAGAGTTATTGAGAAATGGTTGTGGGCAAACTTATCTGCGGTTGAGAAGAAACATAAAGAGCACAATTGAATGGTGGTGCCCAACTGAGGGCATGGCTAGGGCTGGTTCAGAAGTCTTGACCTAGATAACCCCTATGTACAGCCAGCACCCGGCATACACGGGCAAGTGATGGGGCACACATCTGCTGCGAGGGCCCACTCGAGGGGGAGTTAAATGTAATAATTCTGCAGAGAGCAGTGCGTGAGCTTCAGCGTTGGAATGTTCCACCTGCTGGTGTTACCTTCCTTTAGCTGTTTCCTCCTTTCATAATAGAGGCCCCGTCCATCAGCCCAGCCGTTTGTGTAGCTGCCAGAAAGTGGCCTATACTCTGCTCTTCCTGGCAGCATAGGACCCCCACAAGCCTGGAGCACGGGTTACAGACCATCTTTCGAAAAACAAGCCAGTGATCTAACTAGAAGATTCCGAGATAGAGGCTACAGGGAAGCCACCATCCAACAGGGTTACAACAGGGCGAAAAACGAACCTTGGAATTCTCTTCTGGTGAGTAAGCCAAAGAAAAAAGAGGCGGTTAGATCAGTAAGACTGATTACCAGCTTCAACTCCCAATGGAGATGTTTCAAAGAGATCATAGATAGACATTGGTCTATCTTGCTAACGGATAAGGATTTGGCATACAACCTCACGGTGAATCCGTCCATTACCTGGCGCAAATCACGGAATTTACGTGACATGTTGGTGCGAAGCCACTACACCCCCTATGTTGAAAAGACCTGGTTAGGGAAAAGGGGCCCAACATGGGGCTCTTATTGTTGCGGTAGATGTAAAGCCTGCCAGTATATGGAGCGCACTCAGAGATTCACGAACTCGGGGGCAGAAAAAGAATATAAAATTGTCTACCACATTAACTGTAATACCGAGTCGGTGGTCTACTGTCTGCGCTTCCCCTGTGGGAAATTATATGTGGGCATGACGACCAGACAGTTAAAAGTGCGTGTTTTGGAACATGTTCGCAGTATAAGAGCAGCCAGAAAATACGAGAATTCAGGTCCCCTAAGAGACCTCAAATTACAGCCGGTCCCGCGACACTTCCGTGATAAACATGACTGCAACCCCAGGGGACTTACAGTTAGGGGTATAGACAGGATCATCATGGGATCCAGGGGGGGTGACAAGAAGAAGAGACTCTTACAGAAAGAGTTGAGATGGATCACCCTCCTAGACACTGTACAGCCGAAAGGTCTCAATGAGGCAACAAGCTTTAAACCTTTTTTATAATATTTGTCCGTTTTACTGTATGTTGTGTGTAATTTTTCGTTTCTTTTTTCTTAGATGAGATATATAATTTTTAATGGTCTGATGCATGCGTTTAATCTGATATTGGTCCAACATCTATCAGGATAAAAGATGTGCTCCGGTTTCACCCTAAGGAGATGAAGATAACCCGCCTGAAGACTACCCATATAAGGAGCTATTATGGACAATTATGTCTTATTATACTATGGGAGTTCATCATGGGTGGATATGGGTGCTCGACTATATGTTAGTAGTTAATCCATTTACTTACCCCCTCTCTTTTCTCTTCTTTCTTTTCCTTGGTGTAGATTTTGTTGTTTTTTCACATAACTATGATTTGTCACATTGTTTTGTAAAACACCCTTTTTTTGTTGAATGGCTTGGCAGATTTTTTGGATGTGGTGGTTATTATAAACAAGGCGTATATAGCCTATTCACATGTCTACGGTCATTTTGCGTTATTTTGCACTATTTCTTGTATTTTACTAATATTATAGCGTTTTTTGCACAATCTACATTGAATAACAAGGTTTTCCTGTAATGAGCTATGCACCTGCACTTTAATGAAAATATTGGTCCTACTTGCTTACGTAGTGTACATATGATATAATTGTATAGATAGATATCCTTATTCTTTTTCCTCTTTCCCCTTTACCAACTATACACTCCCTTTAACTTATATATTTTTACACTTCAAGTATGCACTTTAAGCACTTTTTTGCATTTCATATCTAGTGACATTTTATGCACCACTGCACTTTATTTATAGTGATACTGTATAGTGGCACCATATATGTAGCCACTATGACTGAATGATAGACAGCTATTTCTGCCCGCTGATTAATGTTACTCCCTAATATATAAAATATAGAATTGATTATGAATTACATGTGTCTGACGGGGTATACTTTAGGCTATAAATATGTCCTCGCATCTTTTCGATTTTTTGAACCAAGCTCAGACACGATTTTATTATAAATCTTTTACTCTTTACCTTGTAAATATCCTTTTGATACAGACTTACCTCTCCGGCGTCCTGTTGACTCGCCTAGACGCGTGCGCCGCGCCGTCTTCAGGGGGAGTGCACCTTACCGGGAAGCGTCTCCATGGCAACGCTGGCCCGATCATGTCCGGGCATGGTGACGCACTTCCGGTGCGCGACCTCATGGAGCCGGCGTGTCACGTGATGGGCGCGTCTGCAAACAGATACGCCGTGTGAGCCTATTTAAGGTAAGCACAACATCTAAACATCACCTCCTGACGAAGCATCAGTGTTACAGACCCTGTGCCTATAATGTGGCAACAGGAGCCGGCTCTCGGGAGGTGAAGAAGCAGCAGTGCAGTTACTCAGGTGATGGAGCAGCCATGTGCCCCTGTGACATCTGCACTAGTAGCTGTGTATCTTTTCTTCTGTCCTCCTGGGATAACAGAGGTCCAACTACAGCTTATTGACACCAGAGGTAAGTATGTGACTGTACTTGTATGTTTGTATGTATGTTTACATGTGTGTGATGTGAGCACATACATGAGTACTGTGTATGTCTGTGTTTACAGCATGTTATCCGAGTAATGCCTGCTATATATACATTATGTATTTTTGTGAATCGGATATATGTGTGAGTGATGTTAATTATGTTTAATAGATTTCTGTAACCTATACCTACACATGTTTGTTACCTGTACTATGTACCTGTGTCTATATTATATGTATATGTAACAGGTATATGCTGTATGTAATGTATTTATGTGAGTACATATTATATGCGTGTGTATTAGGTACATGCGTTATGTATGTGAGTATATATTATATATATGTGTAATGGTATATGCTGTATCAATGTAAGTATATATTATGTACATGTGTAATAGTGGTATGCTGTATGTAATGTATGTATGTGAGTACATATCATATGCGTGTGTAATAGGTATGTGCTTTATGTAGGGCAGCTTTCGTCATGCTTCCATATTTTATAGTGGAAAAACAACTCACACTACTGGCATCACAGACAAACTTAGCTGCAGGTGGAAGCTTTATATTGTAGGAGACCCCAAACTTAGTTATGCTACTGTGGATTAAAACAGCCTCAGAAAGCAGGACTTGGCTCTGCTGCCTGCACAGTACAGCATATGTAATTCACATGCTGCAGCAAGCCTAGACACCGAGCTGGTATCACAATGTGAGGGAGAGGAGGTGGGAGGCACTAATGGGGGTATTACAGTACTACTGTACTACCTTCGGAAGGTAAGGAGCACAGGGGCCCGCTGAGACTCTGTCGCCCAGGGGCCTCCTTAAATCTGGAGCCGGCCTTGCCTATGTATATAACTAAAAATGTGGTTTTACAAAACCAAACTTTTTACAGCTGATAGACTATTGACTACAATAATGTAAACCTTTGTATCGGGTTGTATTAATCCTTCTTGTTGAACACAAGTAGAAACTACACCCCTTGCTGTTATTATATATATATATATATATATATATATATATATATCTGAACTATCACATGGTCATAAGTATGCAGACCTTTTGCTCAGTATTGAGTAGAAGGACCTTTTGAGCTATTAAATCCATGAGTCTATTTTTGGAATTATACAAAAAGTTTTCCAAACCTGTGACATCCCCAACCTTTGACATTCTTCCTTGCAGATCCTCCTCGGTTCTCTCAGGTTGGATAGTGAACCGAGTATCTCCAGAGATGCTCAATTGGGTTAAGGTCAGGACTGTTCTGAGACTTAGGACTGTTCTGAGACTTTGGCCCAGTCTGAGGTCCAGAGCACAGGTTTTCATCCAAGATATCTCTGTGCATTCATCTTTGCAACCAGTTGTCTGCAGCTTAAAAACACCCCCATAGCATGATGCAGCCCCCACCATGTTTCATTGTTGGGACCTAGTACATCACTGATCAGGCATCAGCTCTACAGAGGGTTATACCCCAGTTACAGTGGGAAAACTTGAAAAGAAAATTTAATCTAAATATATACAGTAAAAGTAGATATAAATATTTACCCCCACAAAAAATCCACTACACTTTGAAAAACATCACCGTAGTAACCCTGCTTTCCTAACACTATATATATTTGACCAGATATATCTTTGTGTCTGTTCCAGTCTTTGTCTATGCTTGCACTTGAAATTTTATGAACAAAAACCCACAAAAAATCCACTACACTATGAAAAACATCACCGTAGTAACCCTATTACTAAACATACACCAAGCGGCCCAGGTAGAGGATGCTAGTACAATTACAACCCATTCTAAGAGAATATGAATCTGCCAAATACTTCACACTGACAATTTAAAGACAACTACACGTAAGTCTCTTAAGGATGATCAGGGAAGCCACTTGGTATGGAAGGAGTAGGCAACGTCAGGTCTATCCCCATCGATGGAAATCATTTGCTCCATTCTCATTATGTATTCCAGTTCTTCCACCTACATCCTTCTCAAAGGAAGATCCTGAGATTTCCACAGCCGGGAATAACCCAGCGCTTAGCCATCACAAAATGGCCTCTTTTGACTTACTTATATGATCCCGGGAAGATGGATAATAAGGCCACTTCAGGAACACATGGTATATCAGCCTGGGAAAAACATCCACCCATAAAAGCTTAACTATGCGACACTCCCAACATTTTTGTAGCATAGAGCCACTAGAGGCCGTACACCTACAAAAAAGGTCAGGTACTAAGGAGAGCATAGTATGCAACAACTTTTGTCAACATCTTATAGCTAGTCTCCTGTAATTGACAGGAAATTGAGATTTTGTGGGTGAAGATGTTTGCTTTCTCCCACTCCATTTCTGAAAACTGTTTCCCCAGATTTCTTTCACAGGTCCTATAAAATTAACAATCTATTATACGCATCTTGTCCTTCAGTAGCAACCCGTAAATCAAAGAAATAAGACCCCTCTTGGGCAATCTATTTGTGCATCAACTCTCAAAGAGGGTTAAGCTACTTGGGCAACTCTTGGTTACTTCATAGTTTAGAAGCTATTGACCTGGTAGATGTTGAGCCACCTTCGACCCTGCCGGGTGTCTATTGGTAGGAGATCTCCTATGTTTCTCAAGCCTGAGGTAGTGAGGACATATCTTTATGATGTCTGTATCTGGGATAGAATGGAACATAGAAAAACAGGAACTCCAGGATAAAGGAAAGAGGGGTCAAGGGACAAGAGAAGAAACCCTTTGCAACTGTCCTATCCCACACCTTTAAAGGGGTAATTCCTCAAAGACAAGTTTCTTAAATGTACTCAGGATAACAAAATAACACATGCTCTAATTTAGTGTTATTAACAAAAAATACAGCATTTCACACATATAATTCCATCCTGAAGTTCTGTGTGACATCTGTGCTGCTGAGTTTCTCTCTCCCTGCTCCCTGCACTCTAACCCCCCCCCCCTGCAGTCCATGATGGAGGTCGGTCACTGATGCACACTGAGACACAGACAATCAGTTCCTGCCAACATCAGCCAGAACTACATGCTACAGACGGTTAAGTTGTTCATCTGGGGAGGAAGGCACAGGAGATCTAGTGTGTTGTGGAATAGCAGTGATGTAGGAGAGCTGAAACTGTGTGTAATAGGCATTTAATGGATCTTATCATCACATCTCTGATCTGTCTCATCTCTCTTTCTATGTGTCAGTGTGTTAGTACAATGTTCACAAGCCAGATGAAACCTGCATCCTGTTAATCTAACCAAATTTTCAACTCAAGAACTACATGGATCATAATGTGTCTGCTTAGAGAATGTCCGCCCACACCCTGGAATTTTGCACTGGCCAGCCTAGGGAGTTATGGGAGCTAAATTAGCAATAAGTAAAAATAGCAAACTAAGTAAAATTGTGCAAAAGGGTTAAATATGATTTTGTTGTGTTAACATCACTAGGGGATTGATATTTGAGAATGTTTTTCATGGGAAAACCCCTTGCCGAGGAAGGGGCCCTGTCGAGTCAGTGGGAAGGCAGTGGGAAGAAGACACAGTAAGGCAAGGAGAGGCAATGAATGTAAACGGTTAGCCCAAAGCTTATCCTTCTTGAGAATAATGTTTAAGACTCATGTGAGAACAGCAGCCCTGTGCACAAAATTGGGTAAATAATACTAAACGAGGCCGGGTCGCTGCCTATACAAACTTCGTAGCCATAGTGCAAAGTCGTCACAGGAAGGGCCCATGGAGGGATACTGGTAGATCTTAAAAGAGGTGAAGATCCTTGGGTAAGGTGTCCATCTTAACCCAGGCCAGTTAGTCCTTTTCAATTGTGGTCAGAGGGGTATAATTTAAGTCAAAGACCCTAGAAGGATCGGCGAGGGTCTGCACTGCCAAGTACTTAATATGATTTCTAATGAAAGGGAGATTCTGCAGCCTTCTAGGTCAACAGAACCATAGGGAGATTACTGTTAAGTAGTTCCGATTCCGAGAAAGTGACCTTAAAGTTCAAAACCCAGGAAGAGAGTGAGAATCATCTTATCTTCTACCATCATACCACCCACTAACTCATTAGCTCTCAATGATAATGACTCCTTCATTAAAATAAATTAGAGGGGTGACCAAGGACACCACAGGTGGGTTCCATTGCTTCTGCTAAAGAGATGTGACATCAGGCCATTAACCCATACCTGGGCCTGGCAGTGGTTGTACAAAGCCATTATTCTGGATAACATCTTGGAACCCAGACCTATCCTACGTAGAATAGCCTCCCAAAATCCCCACCCCACCTTATGAAATGCCTTCTTGACATCCATAGCCTAGAAATGTAAGGGAGTGTTTCTTGTATGGGCTAAGCTAATCAGGGGCATAGTTATGACAGAATTATTGTGTGCCTGGGAAGAGCTCCACCTGCTCCTTTTTGATCAAGTCAGGTGTCAGGGACTTGTGTCTTAGTGTCAAGAGTTTAGCGTATTGCTTGATGTCGATATTTTTAAGCGATATTGACTTACAGTTACCGCAGTGTGAGGTGTCCCTTACTGGCTTCGATAGCACAGTGATATAGGCCAGCAGCATGAAGTTTCTGCTCAGAGAGTCCCCGCCCACACGGAGCCGGTGCCAGAAACTGTAAAAGTAAAGAAAAAATGTTAAAAACACTTAATAAAAACACTTTTTAATAAAAAGAATGAATTAAGTAATGTCCAAATTGTCAAAAAAATAAAGATTGTATAGCCTCTATAAAGGGACAATGTATAATCTGCTATGAATGTCGCAGCTTCCCTTCAATGCCCTGGAGTGTGCCAATACAGCAGGGTACCACCACATACGGGGTATTGTCATACTCGGGAGAGATTGGGTATCAATATTTGTGGAGCAATTTGCTATTTTATCCACTGAGAATTTGTACATTTTATGAAAAACACATTCATTTAATTTCAAAATTGCATCCGATTTTCTTTTTAACACCTGTAAAACAATTAAAGGGTCAACAAACTTAATAAAAGTTATTTTACATACGTTGAGGGGTATAGTTTCTATAATGGGGTAATTTATGTGGTCTTACTTTTATATAGGCCTCTCAGAGTGACTTGAAACCTGAGCAGGTCCCTCAATAGCATGATTTTGCGTTTTTTATGAAAATGTGAAACGTTCAAAGCCCCATAACATCCTACAAAAATCAGAGAATGCATAAAAAACCATGGAGTCATTAAGAAGACATTCAGTGAAAGTTAGTTATTATGATTTTTTTACTGTATGGAAAAAGTACAACATTTTGAATTACGAAAATTGAGAATTTTTCCAAATTTCCAAGATTTCCAAATCACTTGGATATGTTAAAGCGTTCCGAAGTTATAACCACTTATAGTGACACAGGACGGATTTGAAAAAATGGGCCGTATTAGGAAGAATAAAAGTGGCTTCGGTGTTAAGGGGTTAAAGGCTTCTGAAGTGCCCCATTGTTAACTTCCTCCAGGGAAGCTTGAAACCCCAACAGGGAGACCAGCTCTCTAGACCTGGTTTATGTAGCCTGACCACTGTAGGACATGAAGACGACTCTCACAACCTATTTCAATGATTACCAGAGCATCGGCGTCTCTAATGTGTCTTCTGTGAGGTCCCTCATGAACTCAGCAATGGCCTTCTCGATTTCCCTCACGCTGGATGCATTGTGCAGAAGATTGTTGTTCAAGTGCGAGTTGCATGGCATGCCAAACAGGAGGCCAGCAATTATGGGTGCATGGTCACACCATAGAATTTTATCGACAAAGCACTGTGGGGAGAGATCAAGAAGGCCATGCCATATAAAGACAAAATCAATTCTACCTCTCCAAGTTTTGTGCAAAGGTATGGTGGTTACATTCCCTCACATTGGGGTGTAACAACCTCCACAGGTCAGCAAGATGCAGGTTCACTAGTTCCTGTTTAAGAGTACGAGTTGCTGCAAAAGATACAGATGACATACCAGATGTAGTATCCATAGCTGCATCCACAGGCGTGTTGAAGTCTCCATCCAGGAGTATGGGAGAACCCTTCGCGAAAAGTGCCTGTTCCTGGAGTACATGAATCCCGAAGCCAACCTGACCTGTGTTGGGGAAATAAAGGTTAGCTACTGTGAATATTCTTTCCATCCAACGGACTTTGATAAAGAGGAATCAGTATCTGTATCAGGACTGACAGCTTAAACCTGGAGGGAAAATAATCTATGAAATGTGAAAGAGACTCCTCTAACCTTTCCAGAATGAGAGCTTGATACCATGATTGTAATTTCTGGGAGAATCCACTGGAACAGAGCTTTCTTAAAATGTGTCTCCTGAAACATTGCTATTAACACACTCTTACCCGGGTTGTTTAGGTCTCGGGCATTATAGCAGCAGAGACTTAAGACGGTCATGGTGGGTCACATGGGTAAAGGGGATCGGGGTAGTGATGGGGAGGGCAAGGTAGCCACACAAGGAAACACTCAAAACCTGGGGGGACACAGACAAGAACAAACAAACTAACATGAAACAAACTCTGCACCAGCAGATGAAAACACAACAATAATGATTATTAAATCAAAGTGGACAACAATCCATTCTAAGACCTAGTTCGGCAACCCTAGATAGGGGAAAAAGGAAGAATGATTAAAATTCTATAATCAGGAATAGAGCTGTAAATTGACACTGCATCCTGCTACTTCGATGTCATGGCCCTTGGTATGTCCCTCACCTATTTAAGAAAGAAGCAGTATCAAGGGGTAAGAGCGGAAAGTGGAAGTACATTGTGGCATTAGAGAAAAAAAGTGGAGTGCAACAAATGGACGTAATAATGATGAGCTGCTCTATTATCTTTCTAAAATATTGTCAAATATCAGTTTATATCATAACTAAATTCAAAAGATATCATTCAAATGTTTTAACTAACGAAAAGTACAACGTTTCATGAAAAAATATCCTCAAAATTATTTGGATATGTTAAAGCTTTCCAAAGATATAACCAATTATAGTGACACATTTCAGATTCTAAAAATAGGGCTTGGTCACGAAGGTTAAAACTAGCTGCGGAGTCAAGGAGTTAAGTTAAATTGACAAATCTATTTTACAAATAGCAAGAAAGGCTGATCATGGCCCTTTTCACCCATATTAGAAGAGAGTGGCAAAAAAAGATTTATGTTAGAATATGGGCAAAATTAGGACATAAATGCAGTATAATAACTTTAAAGGAAAAAACATTGTAGTAAATATTGCAATATAATTTCATGTAATACGTATTTTCAGGTGATTTGTCATCATGCTGATTTGGGGATTCCTCTCTGTAACATTTACTTTATTGACATCTTCAGTTTATTTTCTAGAAAATGTATTTATTTTCTAGGACTTTTATTCAAACATAACAGTGCTAGACGGGCTTAGGTGGGCAGATAGATTTTTTCTACCCTAGCCCAGTATGTTGCTATTTGAATCTCCTTTTGCTGAGTAGCAGAGCTGCAGTTTAATTCCTATATCTACAAGTCCTGCTGTGAGAAGTTCTATTATTCAACAGATAATTCAGCATTAATCCTCAGTCCAATAGAATGTTTCTTTCCTAATGGGAAATAGATTATCTTTCCCATGAAATCCTTTGTAAAGTTTTACTCTCAGAATTTATTCACATCCCACTTTAATAAGAGAACAACTAAAAAGTATGTGTTTTATATGTAAACAATTAGCATGTTTTTATGTGGTATCATATTGCTTTCAGCAGGATAAAATATTTTTTTTCCAAGAATTCATCTAATGTTGTTTTTGTCCTTTGGTAATGAGAGTCTGGATCTGTGCCTACTACTTATTTCCCATGAAAAAAAAGGGTTTTCAAGGATATAAACAAATCTTTATTGCCAGTGAAACTCTCAGTTACATCTGTTATCTATGAAAAGTACTGGAGTAAGTTGTACATATATACTGTATTATAATTGACTATTGCAAATGAGAAGTGCAATATTTGCTAATATTAATAAATAATTCTTCCACTTTCATATTGCAGTATTGTATTACTAGCATTTAGATTATTACAAGTTTTAATGGTTTAAGGTTTGTATTATTAATCAACACCTGCTCTGTGAAATGCATTTGTGTCTGGTCTGAGCTCTGTTGTCTGACACTGCTGGGGAGTTATTTATTGCAGCACTTTGTTTTTCTGTTACTTCCAAAGTGATCCATTGGTAGTTTTATTGTTTCTAGGTAGTACATTGTACATAATATGTTATTTGCATGGCATATCTTGGATTACAGTAGGTGCTTGTCAGGTACCCATCTAGAAAACAGTGCAACCACAACCTGCTAACAGACCATGAGAAACCCTGCAAGGTGAGATGAAAACTTACTTAATCTGACAGCTACTGGATGGTAGAGTAGAAAGGTAACAGGAGGTCAGAGACAGACCAGTGTTCACACAAAGACACAGAAATATGTCAAGCCAATAACCAAAAACCAAACATGGAAAAGCAAGGTAACACCAGGAGAGACAAACACAAATAACAGACTGACAAGTAAAGTTAGACAGAATTGGGTCAAATCCCAGATGGTGGCAAGGTACAAAATCGTATAGAAAAAGAATGGTCAGATAAGTGTCCCCGAGGTCAGAGACACAGATAGCAAAGTAATAGCAGGCAGAAGTCCTGGAAGTACTGGACCAGCCTTCAATTTCAACTGCTTACTGGACAGAGCTGAGATGCAGAGGAATCAGGTGGGGCTCAATCAGTCCCAATATAGCCGCAACCTTAGATACAGTTCACACACACAAAACACAGAGGAAAATAAATCATACTTAGGCCGTATTCTACCAACAGAGAAACATTTTGGCCTGAATTCTGGCGTTGCATTTTTTTTCTATTCTATGGTTGTATTTTGTACTGAGGTATTTGATGCTTTCATAGTGCTGGCTACAGATGATGCCTCTTCAACTTAAACAGTATGAAAATACAATGAGAAAAATTGTGCACCCCTGCTCCATAGGAACACAGTGAGGAGAACACAAGAGGGGTACTCAACAGATAAGCTCCAAAACACAGTACCATTAAAAAGGACTATACCTTAACATTTAATAAGGAAAATGGCAGTAAAAAATTGTTTGCCGTTTTAAAATGTAGAGAGGAAAATACATACACATTGAATATAAAAAACAACCTGAAATGGAGTAACCTTAATAATTATAATAATCCCCTATAAAAAGCAAAAATTACAATCAACAAATAAACAAGATATTCTACATGTCCACTTTTCATCAAAACAACAAAATGGAACGGGAAAATAGCCAGCTACAATATAAGAGAAAAAACAGTCGGGCATCCCACAGAGCAGAGATTTATCAAATAATGCAATAAGGTTGTCACATATTACTGTTTTTACATTTTCATAAGAATTCAAAAGCTGTAAGGAAACAAAACTCTCAATTGTAAGTTCCAGAAGTAAGGCAAGAAAAGCTTCAGTTTCTGCCATTCTGGAATCCCATTTCTTTGAATACATTGCATTCAGAAAGATAATTCACAAGCAATGGAACACGTTTCTTGAAGTGTATGCTCATGATGATTCTGTTCAAGTGTAGTTCAGGCTTGATTACAGCTTCCACAAGGATTGAGATCCCCTTAGGATAAGGCAAGTGAAGTTTCATTTCATTCCCACAAGTGATGGATGAGATATTATTCATCTTTTTGCCTGCTTTATGTTTTATTGTTCTTATTTTATTGTGCTGAATGTGCTGTTTTCCTGCTTATTTATTTAAAATGCCGCATGTATCTCCAAGAGAGCTGCCATTGATGAGAAAGGAGATTATATTTGGAGACCTAAAAGTAAATGTATGCTTCTTGTTTTGACATTGAACATAGGAATAAAACAGAATAAAATATGATTATAAAAGGTTTGTGTGACAAGCACAGTATTTGCCCATTGTCTGCATTAAATCACAGCACAATTGTGACTAACTGGTGATTACAAAGGCAGGTTGCACACTCTTTTTACAAAAGTTTTTCTCTTATGGAAAACAGCATGCAAAATTGAATTTATGTTGATGTAAAGTCAAAACCTTATGAACGGTGTTGAGTATTCCCGAACCGCAAAGTTCAGATAGAAATCTTGGTTCAGGTCCCCACTGGTATCACCCTTTAAAATGGTTTTCCCACAAAATAAGTTAGGCCCTATACGCAGTAAAGGGTCTTATTCGCCAATTGTGGGGGTCTCAGTGAGCTACATTGGACCTCATCCGACCTCTTGTTATTGTAATCTATGGGGGGTCTCAGGATAGTGCCTAACTTGTTTCAAAGGAAAACCCCACTTAAATGCCTGCGGTGAGTGTGCACCGCTAATTAATCTAGGATTGTCGGTTCCGAATGACGTCACACGGAGCAATGATTAAACGCTACCGTCACTTAGATGCCGCCCACAGCACATAAAGAGTGACAACTGTGATCTGTACCTGCACCAATTTTGATGTTACCGGTGGGGGTGAGCATTAAGGGGTTATTGAAGATATATGTAACTGAAAAGGTATGACTTAAGTACTATATAGTATATATATATATATATATATATATATATATATATATATATATATATATAATCCTATAAAATACAAGGTAAATGATAGGAATTCCAACCACTTCTATGGACTGAAGCAAAAAGACATTTCTCCAGACACTAACCTTTAACAATCAAAAACATAGAAATTATGTGGTCACATTGTAAAACATATGTTTTGTTAAGAAATAAGCAATCTCAGTTCCACCCAAAATGTTAAGGTTGCGTAGTTCTGTAGAAAATGGGATACTTTTCTATTTTTTGTAACTATTTTTACCATTTTTATATTTATGGTTATTAAAGTTACGTTTTTTAACTTACATAACATGATCACCTTTACTTGAATTCTGTGAATGAAAAGCAATTGTAGAACTTATATAAATATAATTTATATTTCAAACAGCTATTTCTGTCATGTCGGATGTCTCTTTGAGACAGTACTATTCCAACAATACCTAATTAACATATTTTATTTTGTTTGCTAATGTTATATAATGAAAGACTTTTCTTTAAATAAAATGGTTGCCTATACAGGCAGTCCCCGGGTTACGTACAAGCTAGGGTCCGGAGGTTTGTTCTTAAGTTGAATTTGCCATCCAATTGAAGAAATGTATATATATGGAAGATTTATGGATTTAACACAGATCTACTGCTTTTGATGATAGTAACACATCTATGTTTCTGCTTTTTTGACCTATTTCACGTTGTTCTGATAACTTAATGGAAATTGAGCACACCACAGCTGTTTACACTGCCACTTTCATAGAACAACAGTTACAGTTTGATCAGGAACAAAATATGCATAAGCTGATATTAAGGGAGCAATGGCCGTCTGATGTTTAACCCCTTCCCGACATGTGACGTAATAGTACGTCACATGTCGGGTCCAGGTACATGGAGAGAGCTTGCGGGCCGAGCACTCTCCATAGCCGGTAAGTCTTTGCTGCATATTGAAGCAAAGGCTTACCGGTAACACCCTTGATCATTGCCGGCACCGATCGCGGGTGTTTTACCGCTGATCGCCGCCGGCAAAGGTGCCAGCGGCTCCAAAAAGACGGCGGCGCACGGGCACCGCCATCTTTCCATGGATCGTCGCTCCCCGTGACGTCATCGGGGAGCGGCGATCCGTCGCCATGGTAGCTTCAGGTCTCATGAAGACCCAAAGCTACTTCAGGTTAACCCATTCATTACTATGTGCTGTCATCACACTGTAATGTATGAGTAGTGAAATCCCCATATACTGCCATACTGTGGTATGGCAGTATATGGTAGGATCGATCAGACAACCTAGGGTTAAAGTGCACTAGGGAGTCTGAAAAATAGTAAAAATAAAAATGAAAAAAAAAAAGTTAAAATAAATTCAAATCACCCCCTTTCCCTAGAATTGATATAAATATAAATAAACAGTAAAAATCATAAACACATTCGATATCGCCGCGTCCGAAAATGCCTGTTCTATCAAAATATGATAACGTTTTTTCACTGCGTTTAACCCCGTAACAGAAAATCGCGCCCAAAGTCGAAAATGTCACTTTTTATGCCATTTAAAAAAAAATTAAAAAATCTATAAAAAGTGATCAAAAGGTCGTACAGTCCTAAAAATGATAACATTGTAAACGTCATCAAAATCTGCAAAAAATTACACCACCCTCAGCTCCGTACACCAAAGTATGAAAAAGGTATTAGCGCCCCAAAAAATTTTGTACATGAGGTTTTAATTTTTTTATTAATGATTAAAAAAAATGTATGAAAACATTATAAAACCTATACAAATTTGGTATCCCCATAATCGTACCGACCCAAAGAATAAAATAAAGTAGACATGTCATTTGGGGTGCACAGTGAAATCCGTAAAATCCAAGCCCACAAGAATACGGCACAAATGCGTTTTTTTTACCAATTTCACTGCATTTGGAATTTTTTTCCTGCTTCCCAGTACACGGCATTGAACATTAAATACCACCATTTTGAAGTGTAATTTGTTACGCAGAAAATATGTCATCACACAGCTCTGTACATCGAAAAATAAAAAAGTTACAGAGTTTTGAATGTGGGGATTGAAAAATGAAAATGCAAAATCGAAAAAGGGCTGCGGCGGGAAGGGGTTAAAAAAAAGACTTCTATATTACATTGAACACTGGTTAAAATTAATTAGTCCTTAAAACTTTGCTTGCAGTATACTTAGGGGGAGAGGGATTCACCATGTTTTCTGGTTTATTTTCACAGTTGCACTTTTTAATCTCAGTTGCAAACATGAAACAAAAAACTCTCCATAAGTAGTGCAATAAGCAAGACAGCCAGATGATAAATGCCCGGACACTTTTATTGAGCCCTGCTTGACCTTCTTGACCACTGTCCTGTAGATTTAGGTAAGCACTCACAGACTGCTTTTGTCAATCTGTGAGAGGGTAGTGCTTCTCTACTGCTCTCTACCTCTACCAGCAGCCCCTAGTGTAACATTCAAGGACCTTACTTGATATCATGGGGTCATGCGATTCTCAAGTCACATGACCCAGAGCAGAGACTTTAGACACATAGGATGAGCTATCTTCTTATACACAGGGGAAAAAGAGCTGATGGTGGGTGTTTATTGATAAGTGTAATAAGTGATAGCTGATGGTATGTGGGGTTAAATTAGAGGATGGGGAGCTGATAGGATTTAGTAAATATTCTAGATAGGAAGCTGAGGGTATGGAGAGGGGATTAGTCATTATATAGGGTTTAAAGCTAATTTTGTGTGTCGGGAAGGAGCTCGGGTGATGGCCTGCATGTTACAGGGTTTTATGTGCTTAAGGCCTCATTCACACGACCGTGAGGGGGGCAGTGATCTGGTCGCATGATTTGCGACCAGATCACAGCCCCCCATAGACCTATATTGCTCCTGGTAGTGATGCGGTGAGCAAACGTTGTCTCACCGCATCGTGACCAGACCAGATGGCCGCATCGCAAAATATAGAACATGTCCTATTTTTGGACAGATTTGCGATGCGGCCATTCCAATAGAAGTTTATGGAATTGTAATATATCGGGGCTGCTTACGGTGCCAGAAGGGATCCACCGCATGCGGCCGTTCACTATGCTGTGGGTTGCCATGGAGACGCGATCGCGATCACGTGACCGCTGCAGAACGTGACCTCAGCACTGCTGTCAGCTGAGTGTCTGAAGAGTGTGCAGAGCAGGAGCCTGTGAAAAGTAAGTTCAAAGAGTGTCCAAGTGTATGAAAGGGTATGAAAGAGTGTGCAGTGTGCAAGGGGTGTGAAAGAGTGTGCATGGGGTGTGAAAGAGTGTGCATGGGGTGTGAAAGTGTGTGCATGGGGTGTGAAAGAGTGTGCATGGGGTGTTAAAGGAGTGTGAAAGAGTATGCAGTGTGAAAGGTGTGTGAAAGAGTGTGCAAGTGTGTGCAAAGGGTGTGCAAGGGTGTGCAAGGGTGTGTAAAGAGTGTGCAAGCTATTTAGTATTAAATGCATGCCCCACATTCTCTACTGGACTCTGTTTTTCAGATTTCACTATTCTCTCAAGCTGACACCTCCCCTTTATTCTTTGGGTTGGTACGTGCGCTGGGATCCAAAATTTATATAGGTTTTAGGAGATTTTAACCCCTTAATGACCTGGTCCTTTCTCATTTTTTATGTTTTCATTTTTCACTTCCCTCCTTCAAAAATCCATAACTTTTTTATTTTTCCATGTACAGAGCTGTGTGACGGCTTGTTTTCTGTGTAACAAACTGCACTTCATAGCGATGGTATTTATTATTCCATGCCCTGAACTGGGAAGCGGGAACAAAAATCCAAATGCAGTGAAATTGGTGAAAAACCCCATTTGCGCCATTTTCTTGTGGGCTTGGATTTTACGGCTTTTACTGTGCGCCCCAAATTACATGTCACCTTTATTCTTTGCGTTGCTACAATCGGGATACTAAAGGTTTTATTTTGTTTTAATACATGTGGAAAAATGTACAAAAACTAAAACTCTTCATTTTGCCATATTCAGGCACTAATAACTTTTTGGCCATCCAGCGCAATTAGGTGCCGCAGTCGTTTTTGTCCCCTGCACTGGTAAATGTCGCTATCTGTGCCAGCACCAACTGATGTGTGTATATATATTTACACACACACACGTTTTTATGTATATACAGGCGGTCCCCCTACTTAAGAACACCCAACTTACAGACGACCCCTTGATATAAACGGACCTCTGGATGTTGGTAATTTACTGTACTTTAGCCTCAGGCTACAAAGATCAGCTATAACAGTTATCAAAGGTGTCTGCAATGAAGATTTATTGTTAATCCCGGTTCTTATGACAACCCAACATTTTTAAAATTCTATTGTCACAGAGACCAAAAAAATTTTTTCTGGGGTTACAAGTCTACAGTTCCGACTTACATACAAATTCAATTTAAACCTACAGAACAATCTTGTATGTAACCCAGGGACTGACTGTATTGGTCCCCCCTGGCAAAGAGCATATCCCCCTTGGCAACGAGCATGTTCCCTACCCCTGAGCATGTCCATCTCCCCCTAGATAACGAGCATGTCCCCCTTGGCAACGAGCATGTCCCCCTTGGCAACAAGCATGTTCCCTACCCCCGAGCATGTCCGTCTCCACCTAGACAACGAGCATGTCCCCCTGCCCCTTGGCAACGAGCATGCCCCCTTGGCAACATACCCTTTTTTTGTGTGTATGTTTGTTTTTTTTGTCTTCCAGGATCGTGTATGCTGTGGACTACTTCGGATTCGTAGGATTGCGTCGATGACTGCCATTATTTTGACAAATAAAATGGTCAACGAGGTTGTGTCCGCATTTTCTTTTCAATAAAACTTTCTTTTTGTTATTAAAAGTGTGGGGTTTTTTCTTTGCAAGACTCTATAATTTGCCATAGTAGTGGTGCTGTCTAGATGACGGCGCTCATTACTAAGGGCTGGCCTTAGTGTTTGCCATCTTTTTTTAGCAAATTTTCACTAATGCCGATACCATTACCCCGGTACCCACCGCCACCAGGGGTGCCGGGAAGAGCCGGGTACAAACCAGTACCTGACCGTCTATAGATGGTCAGGTAGTGGGGCGGCTGCAGGCTGTTATTGTTGCGCTGGAATAGCCCCCTAACAGTGGCCTATACCAGCTCAGTAATGGCAGGCTGCTGCTGCTTTTTTGTAGCTGGCTGATTTGGACAATAGGGGGGAACTCACGTCAATTTTTTTTTCATTTTTTGGCCAAAAATTGGATAAAAAAAGAAGACGTGGGGTCCACTCTATTAATAGGGGAAACCCTACATCATTTTTTTGGTCAGAATTTTTTTTTTTAAATTATGTGGGGTCCACCCTATCATTTATTTTCATTTGTTTTGGCCAATAAATGAAAATAAATAATAGGGTGGACCCTACATAATTAAAAAAAAAAAACAATTCTGACCAAAAAAATGATGTAGGGTTCCCCCTATTAAAAGAGTGGACCCCACGTCTTCTTTCATCCATTTTTTGGCCAAAAAATGAAAAAAAAATTGACGTGAGTTCCCCCCTATTGTCCAAATCAGCCAGATACAAAAAAGCAGCAGCAGCCTGCCATTACTGAGCTGGGATAGGCCACTGTTAGGGGGCTATTCCAGCGCAACAATAACAGCCTGCGGCCGCCCCACTACCTGACCATCTATAGACAGTCAGGTACTGGTTTGTACCTGGCTCTTCCCGGCACCCCTGGTGGCGGTGGGTACCGGGGTAATGGTATGGGCGTTAGTGTGAATTTGCCAAAAGAAGGCAAACACTAAGGCCAGCCCTTAATAATGAACATCGTCAACTAGACAGCACCACTATTATGGCTGATTATAGAGTCTCGCAAAGAAATAAAAAACACTTTTAATTACAAAAAGAAAGTTTTATTGAAAGAAAATGCGGACACACCCTCGTTGACCAATTTATTTGTAAAAAAAATGCCAGTCATCGACGGAATCCTACGAATCCGAAGTAGTCCACAGCATGCACGGTCCTGCAAGACAAAAAATACAAACACACACACACAAAAAAGAGCTTGTTTCCAAGTGGGAGGCGGGCATGCTCGTTGCCAAGGGGGGACATGCTTGTTGTCTAGGGGGGGACCATGCTCGTTGCCAAGGGGGGACATGCTCGTTGCCTAGGGGGGACATGCTCGTTGCCTAGGGGGGACATGCTCGTTGCCTAGGGGGGACATGCTCGTTGCCTAGGGGGGACATGCTCGTTGCCTAGGGTAGTGGGGACCATGCTCGTTGCCAAGGGGGGGACATGCTCATTGCCAAGGGGGGACATGCTCGTTGCCAAGAGGGACATGCTCGTTGCCAAGGGGGGAATGGGGACATGCCTGTTGCCAAGTGGGAGGGGGACACAGTACTACTACTCCTATCCTGTATATATGGGGACACAGTACTACCAATCCAATCCTGTATATATGGGGACACAGTACTACTACTCCTATGCTGTATATCTGCAAATATGCATGTATAGATGATACAAGCATGTACATCTATATATCCAGTTATATATTCCACAATGGAATCTAACCTCACTCTCAGTAAAGAGAAAATGTAGTCTGGGCTTATCAGGTGATCAAATTTGGGCTTGGCCAAGTAAGTGACATCATTTGCAAGCCCACTGTATTTTTTACAGAATACTGTGAAAATACGGGTTACATACAGGCTACATACAGATGTCATACAGCCTGTATTTGCGACCAGAATACAGCTGTAAATACAGGACAGAAAATGCATACGGCCGTGTGAATGTACCCTAAGCTTGTGAAAGACGGTAGCATAGATTTTTTTGTAATTACACATAGCAGAGATGTCTGTGTGTACATTTAGCAGAGCTGTTGCAAAGACGTTTCAGCTATCACCAGAGAATTTTTAATTTTTGTTAAATATATTTTCCTTTTTTTTGTCCAAATCTGTTGTGCGGCTTATGGCAACGTAACGTATCTTACCTACTATAGTCCTTAAAAAAATGTTATATATTTCCTGAAATATAAATCAATGTAAGTTAGGTTGGACAGATAATTTGACTAAATAACTACCGTATATTCCGGCGTATAAGACGACTTTTGAAGACAGAAAAATCTTCTGTCTTCTCTGGGGTCGTCTTATACGCCGGTAATCGTCTTATATGGCGGCGGTCGGGTCGCGCTGCATTGCATATTGCAGCAAAGGCTTACCGGTAACACCCGCGATCGGTGCTAGCACCGATCACGGGTGTTTTCACAGCGTTGGCTGCCAGCAAAGCTGCCGGCAGCCTCAAACAGTGGCGTACCGATCGCGGTACCGAGGCCCGCACCTGACCCCTGTGCTGCGCTGATAACTCGGCGCAGCACAGCGGGCAGATGTTTTGAATTGTGACAGCCGCGGGCCTTTCCCTTACAGCGCACGGACTGTTCTGCATCTGGTCCGTGCGCTGGATCAGGAGGGCCCAGAGCTGTCACAATTTAAAATTTGAATGGCCCCCGATCCGCCCCTGTCCAACCCACCTTCCCACCCACCTCATCCATCGACGCCGGCACAGGCTTAATGACGCGCCTGCGCCGGGTCTGCTGAGGTCTGTGACCCGGCACCTGACCTGGCAGACGCGTCATCAGCCGTCGCCTGCGCCGATCTTTAGAAGAGAGAGAGGGCGCGAAGAGGAGCGGAATAACTAGGTAAGTTTTATTTTTCATTTTGCTTAAATCTATGGGGCCCTTGTTCTATCTGGGGGGGAGAGGCATAGGTGAAAGTTAGGAAATGGCTATTTGTGGCGGGACATTGTGGCTACTGGTGGGGGGGACATTGATTATGGCTACTGCTAGGGGGGACATTAATCACGGCTACTGCTGGGGGTGGGGACATTGATTATAGCTACTGCTGGGGGTGGGGACATTAATTATGGCTACTGGTGAGGGGGGGACATTAATTATGGATACTGGTGGGTGGGGGCATTAATTGTGGATACTGGTGAGGTGGGGACATTAATTATGGCTACTGGTGGGTGGGGGCATTAATTATGGCTACTGGTGAGGAGGTGTTCAATGTTTTTATGCATACCGATGGTAAAGTTGTTGTTGTATGCCTTATGTTTATGAGCGACAGTTTTCCTGCTGTATACCTGCATGTCATAAGAATTTAAATTAAAAAAAGGACCATGTTAAATTCAAATCTGTTTTTTTTTAAATTTTTACCGTTTTTTTGTATGCGTTGGAAAAGGGGTAGTCTTATACGGCGAATATATCTTAAACTCTATATTTTAAACAGGAAAGTAGGGGGGTTGTCTTATACACCAGGTCGTCTTATACACCGGAATATACGGTACTTATTTGTCTCCAACAAAAAAAAATGTTTTTTATTTTAAGCAGGAAAATGTCTAATTTTATGCTTCCAGATTTAGTAAGCAATTAAAAGTTTGGTCTATAAAAGCACATTCTACACATGACTGTGACACTTTTCATAGTCAAAAAAATAAACCATTATTTTAATTAATAGAAAGGCCTATTTCTAAGAAATGGGAAGCATTCCATATACTTAAAACATTTGTTGTTATCAATCTGTAAAATCAGAAATACGCTCTATACCCTAGAGTCTATGCGGTCTGAAAGAGACATTTGTTAATTCATTTGAAAGGCATACCTTAGAAATCAAGTTTGTTGAGGATAAAAAGTATTTTTCCCATTTATTTTGACAGACAATGCAATAAACTAAGAGATACATACCATATACTAACTTATGCCACTGCAGAAATCCTTCAAGTCATTTAAGCATAATTTTGTAATATAAGTGCCATTTTTCTGCATGGCAAACGGCGTTAGATGTGGAAAATCAAATAATCATTGATAATAATCAATAATCTGTAGCAGAAACACTTTTTTGAGATCTGTAATATAAAAGTCTATGTGCAAATGAAATCAATCTGCATGAAATCTGCAAAAAACTTCATTGATGAAAATTTATTTCAGAGATGCAGTTAGATCAAATGTGATGAAAGTGAAATAAATCCTCATCTAAACAAAAAAATAAGAAAAATCCACATGAAATATGTGCAGATAATACACACAGATTTTCCACATCAGAAAACATTTGCAATTGTTAAAGCTTTTTATTAAAAACATTTTCACTCTTTACTTCCCAAGCAAATAAAAAGAAAATCTGTGCAGTCCAACTGACATTACAGTACCTCATTGCAACCAAATAGAACAAATAAAAGAATTAGGAATATATGATAACTACTTATTGAATGATTTGTAAACTTCCACATAGTTTGGTTTTATGATATTTTATTTTAGACTCACTTTAAAGGCAAACCTGATAACACCTTATACAACAAGGGTATCCTTCTTTTATCCAAAAAATTCTCTCCTCACAAGTAGGTAAAATGTAGTTTGATTTCCTGGCTGGTATCCATGCACTAGATTTTCCTGACTCTCATGTGTAGTGGTCATCAAAGCGGGTGTTCCGTCCACTCACTGCGCATGCGCTGCATCCTGCTGTGAACTCAGCAGTGAGTAATGTGCAACTCCCTACAGAGTTTGTGCACTAGGCAGGCGGAGAATGTGGACCCAAACTAATGCTCACTGCCCATGACAGGCAAGCCAGGCTAGCACACAGACCTGAGGATTCAGCCGGCCGAGTGATGTAGCTGGGGAAGTGTGGAATTACTTAGGAGATGAGGAGGAGCCACAAGACTTGGCAGTGGAGACTTCACCCTGTTTGACATGCTAGCTTCTCTGCCTAGATTAAGAATTTTATGACATAAAATTGTTTATTCTAATTACATTTTATGAAAGGTATTCTGCCAACGTCAATAAGTCACTATTACTTAAAGGGGTTTTCCCACCAATCAAGTAAGACCCTGAGTGTTAACTCTACCAATATCATGCATCATATAGAGGCATTCAGATAGTTCATAAATGCATTATTTTTGTACAGTATAGTGTTATAGTTTAGTTTCCAATTAGTTTGTAGATATATGCACTGAATTGATTTACTCCTGAATTGAAGACTTTTATCAGGGATTCTAAGGCAGCACAGCGGGCTGCAGGACACATCAACTGAACTTACTGTATATGCAGTAAGAAAATATGTGAGCAGAAATTAGATGCACAAAAATTGATAAAATACTAATTTCTATTCTATAAATAAATTGCAAATCCTTAGAACCACGATGATAGATAGCATTTAACACTAAGCGCTAATAACTTCTAATTGTAATAGAGCAAACGTATGTATTAAACCAATTCCTTTAATAATAATAATCGTTAACAAATTTGTAACAAAATATACATTTTTTCTTTAGGTAAAAGGAGAACTTTCAGCATTCTAATGTGTTATACATAATACAGGAATTGAATCATGCTGAGCTCAGATGGTCTTTAATGTTCCAGATAAACTCTGAGATTTAACTGATTTATTTGCCAACTGAATCCCGCTAACAACCAGCACAGCAGAGAGTACGTTAAGGATGAATGCTTTTGGTGATAACCTTTCATTAGTAAATATCTAGAGACAATAAAATGAGGCTATTTCATTTTGCTTTCTTGAATGTATTAACTAGTGAATAAAAACAAAAAAAGTGTTTACCTAAGCCGTTTTTATCTAAAACTTTTTGAAACAAAAAAGTCTGTTAACTATACTTAACTTATATAACTTTAAAATTTAAAATCATAGAAGAACTATAAAAAAAAGAAAAAAGTGAAGATTTATAACAGTAAGAAAGTAAAAAAGAGAGAATAGAAAAGTAATATTTTTTTTAACAAGCTAATATTAATGTCTTATCCTAGGTTAGGTCATAAACATTTAATGGCTGCCAAACTCAATTGAGGAAATACAAAGACTGATTGACATCCAGTCATATACTAAGTATGTAAATGTATAGTGAGTAAGAGTACATTACACACGACTGAAAGTCTACAATGGATCTGTTGTTCTGGTGTCATTACATGAATCATTGCATATAATTCAATACATTTTGATTGTCAATTACGATTATCTCAAACCTGCAAATTGTACTACGAATAATAAATAAATAACTAAATCAAATTATTAGGGCCATGGACTGTCAGCAGTAAGGTGAACATGGTCCTCATGTGCGCTCAGGTGCAGGGTCCTCCTCCCACTTTTCCGGATCTCTGTACAGTAGGTTTTGTATTTCACATTTGTTCTTATCTTAATGTAATGTATGTGAACCCCTTACTGATTTTACAGCACCATGGAATCAATTTAAAAACAATAATACATAAATAATAATCTTTGTGTGAATATGTCATACTGTTTAAATCATATTAAGAATAAGCTCTTTGTGTACAATGCATAAATGAAATCAAATTTCATGTATTTCTTCATTTTTGGGATATTTATAAATTTCATTTTTGCTGGTATTTTAATTCAGTTCAGTATTATGGAGATTCCATTAGGGGGAAAAAATCACCTGAAAAAGTGATGCTTGGTACTTAGCATGCTACAAAAATAAGCTGGTGGAGTAAACTGACATTTATAGTTTCATAGTTAGTAAGGTTGAAAAAAGACATTTGTCCGTCAAATTCCCCAACCCCTTAACCCCTTTTACCAAATGTAGTGATATTTTTCTAATTTCCAGTGACCTAGTACAAGACAATATTGTTTCAGTTAATTTTATTATTTTAATGCCAAATAATATTTATTACTTTGCTATCAAAACAATAATTAAAGAGGACCTGTCACCAAGAAATTTGGCACTTATTAAAGTAAGCAGCTCCTAGTGGTAAAAAAATTCAGCAGTGTCAGAATGATAGTGTTTATCGGACATCTCCGATAACGCTATCTAACACTGTGGTGGAGTACAATGCGCTGGAGTAAACGTCGGACCGTACTCAAAGCTGTCCGGTTTATTCATGAGGGAGCGGGATTGTGGGTGGGTTTAGGGAAGGTGACGGCCGCATGAGGCACAGCAGTCACCGTCGGCCTATGGAGGGAGAGGGGTGGTCTGGGGAAGAGCTTTAGTAGGCAGCTCCTAGTGCCAAATTTCTGGGTGACAGATCCTCTTTAAGCCTGTGACAACAATTTGTGGTTCACAGTTTTTGGATAAATTTGCTTTATTTAACTTATAATACAGCTGTCTAGGCTAAAATTAGTTGTGTTCACCATCCGGCCATCTGGTCTCAGGTAGAAAACATTTTGCACAACAACAGGCACAAACCCATTTTAACACTTGGAAAACCCAAGACAAATTAGACTAAGAAACAAGACAAAAAAAGAACTAGACTGACAGGAAAACTAGAAAGAGAAAAGATTAATCTCCACCCAAGTTTTTTTCTTTTTCTTGTGTTTCTGTTTTTTTTTTATTCAGTTAATTCCACAAGCTGTAAGTTTTTTTTTTTCATTAAAAAGCTACAAGGACTTGTTTTTTGCAAGACTAATTGTATTTTTGAATGACACTATTTGATATCCTGTGCCATTTACCAGAAAGATGGAAAAACATTACAATTGTGGGGAAATTATCAAAAACACAGTTGCGTTATATTCTGATCGTTATATTCTGATTAAGAAAAGGCTTGTGTTGCCATACTCTCACATTGTACTTTTTTCATACTTCAG
The DNA here is from genome assembly GCF_040894005.1 of Engystomops pustulosus. NCBI lineage: Eukaryota > Metazoa > Chordata > Amphibia > Anura > Leptodactylidae > Engystomops > Engystomops pustulosus. Next base: position 74,896,036 of record NC_092412.1, read on the forward strand.
TGTACAAAGTCATTGATTGAGGGATGGGATGATGTTTTCATTCATATCATTTTGAAAACGGTATAACCTTTGGATCACTGTTCATTAAACTTTTATTGGAGGCAAAATGGCATTGTATCAATTCAGACGTAAAAGTGCTATTTTCTGTTATGGAGTTTATTGCCGAGAATAATTGTTTTTATATTCGTGGCGATGCCTAAAATGTTTATAATTGATGTATGTATATGATTTATTAACTTGATTATTTTTATATGTGTTCAAGGAAAATGAGGTGATTTTTTCATAGTTTATAAATAATTTTTAGTTTATTTTTACTACTATTATTTCAGTCCCCCTAGGATACCATAAACCTAGGGAGTCTGATCACTTATACAATATACTGAAATACAACTATATTGCAGTATATTGTAGATATACCACATTTACATTTTGGTATGTCTCAGACAGCCTGTATTATGTCTCTGACAGCATGAAATCCTTTACCAGGCTCCCATCTGTCATTGCACCAATTACTGCCCTCTGATGACATCACATAGGGTATCAGTAATCATTTAAAGCTGGCAACACCCAGGAGTGGAACTGTAATGTTCGAACATGTCTTTTAACAGGTTAACTTATGCCAGTGCCAGCAAAGACTGCAGGAGCTGAAATAATACAGCTGATACCCACTGCATATGGAGTGTTATCAGAGCCCTTGTTCGCTGCAGTTTCACTGGCTGTTACACTGTCTCCCCTGTTCCCTTAGTACTTTATCCCTTCTTCTGCCTGCTGTAATTTCATGGAAGCACAAGAAGTTCCAGCATATGTGGGGGGCAGGGGAGTGCACTTGCCTAGTTTAACAGCATGTTTAGCTACAACACTTAGGGGCTCTGATAATGAACCCCTATCGCATTTTAGGCTGACTAGCTTAAGGACCACAGTCACAGTGCCGAGATCTATGAGTAATAGCCCTTGCTTTATCCTGCTTGATTTTGATGGTAGATTTCCTTAACCCCTTAACGACTTGCCCTTTTTTAGTTTTTTCACTTCCATTTTTCACACCCCACCTTCAAAAATCTATAACTTTTTTATTTTTCCACATAAAGAGCTCTGTGATGGCTTATTTTCTGCGTAACAAATTTCACTTCATAGTGACGGTATTTAATATTCCATGGCGCGTACTGGGAAGCGGGAAACAAATTCCAAATGCAGTGAAAATGGTGAAAAAACACATTTGCGACGTTTTCTTGTGGGCTTGGATTTTACAGCTTTCACTGTGTGCCCCAAATGACAGGTCTACTTTATTCTTTGGGTTGCTACGATCACAGGGATACCACATTTGTACAGGTTTTATAATGTTTTCATACATTTAAAAAAATTAAAACCTCCGGTACAAAATTTTTTTTTTTGATTTTGCCATCTTCTGGCGCTAATAACTTTTTTATACTTTGGTGTACAGAGCTGTGGGTGGTGTCATTTTTTGCGACTTTTGATGGCGTTTTCATTGCTATCATTGTTAGGACTGTGCTACCTTTTGATCACTTTTTATAAATTTTTTTATATTTTCCAAAATGGCAAAAAAATGGCATTTTTGACTTTGGACGCTATTTTCCGTTACGGGGTTAAACGCAGTTAAAAACCGTTATTATATTTTGATAGATAGGACATTTTCGGACGCGGTGATACCTAATGTGTTTATGATTTTTACTGTTTATTAATATTAATATCAGTTCTAGGGAAAGGGGGGTGATTTGAATTTTTAGTTTTTTTTAATATAATTTTTTTTTTAAACTTTTTTTTACTTTTACTTTAACTATTTTTCAGACTCCCTAGGGTACTTTAACCCTAGGTTGTCTGATCGATCCTACCATATACTGCCATACTGCAATATGGCAGTATATGGGGATTTTACTCCTCATTCATTACAATGTGCTGATAGCACATTGTAATGAATGGGTTAAAACTAGACAGCTTCGGGCCTTCGTGAGGCCCGATGCTGTCATGGCAACGGATCACCGCTCCCCGTGACGTCATCGGGGAGCGAAGATCCGTGCCAAGATGGCGACGATCGCGGTGAAAGCACCCGCGATCGGTGCTAGCAATATGCCCGCGAGCCCTCTCCATGCACCGGGACCCGGCGCGCGCCGTACTAGTACGGCGCGCGTCGGGAAGGGGTTAAAGTGTAACTGTCATATTGACCAAAAAAGGAAAACCCTATAATTCTTCTCAAGGTCTCCCTTGGAATCATTCCTCAAAGTTTGACGTGATTTCTCAAAAACAAACCGGCAGATATATTCAAATACATATTTGTGTTGTGTATAATGGGACCTACTTCGGCTGCTAGTTGCTTGTTATGTGAAATCCTGCGGACAGGTTCCTTTTTAAATACATTTGAAGTAAAGATTTACAAAATATTGCAGCCTTTCAGTAGAATAGACTATTTATGAGAGATGGATGGGGATGTGACCCCTGGCACCATCGCTGATCAGAGGAGAGCCGCTTCCAGCAGCTTTACTACACACAGGGCAGAGACAGTGGTAACCAGTGCCGCCCATTGTGTAGCTGTGCTTAAAGGGCAACTGCAGGGGTCACAACCTCATTACTTACCTATACTACAGAAAGGCTGTTAACATTCTGTCAGATAGCATGTCAGATATACTGTATGTATGGTATTTTTTATTTATAAGCATATTTATACAGATACCTTTATATGTTAATGCATGTAGATTTATGAACATATATATATATATATATATATATATATATATATATATATATATATATATATATATACCCTGCATATAAATACAGTTATACACTGAATCAAATACTTTTTACTCATATACCCACATTCACTCATCTATATACATTGGGCGGTCATTTACTTACCCGGTCCTGTCGCAATTCAGCGGCGCGTTCTTCGACGAGGATTCCGGTCTTCCGGCGATTCACTAAGGTCGTGCGCCCGATGTCCACCAGGTGTCACTGCTGCGGTGAAGTCCGCCGAGGACCGCTGGAGTTCACCAACCTATTCCTGGTGCATGTGAGTGATTGATTTTGCGACACAATTAGTTTTCTAAATTACGCATTTTTTCCGAATCCATCGGGTTTTCCGACGGCCACGCCCCCCGATTTCTGTCGCATGAAAGCCAGCGCTGATGCGCCACAATCCGATCACGTGTGCCAAAATCCCGGGGCAATTCAGCGCAATTTGGAAAAATTTGGGAAACCCAAAAAAGGAAAAAAGCGATTCGGACCCTCAGTAAATGTGCCCCATGTGTGTATTATAATAAACATTATAATATCAGTTGTATACATTTATAATCTCATATATACATGTATACACACACATTTTTATGTGTGCATATTAACACATGCATATACACACATATATACACTCATGCATACAGTCATATAGACATATAATCATAGGCTCATACATGAACTACTCATATATACATTATACAGTCAATACACACATTTTACACTGATACACACATTATATACATTATAAAAGGATGCACACACATTATACACTCATATACACATTATACACACATTACACACATTTTACACTAATAAGCTGCTTACATTAAAGGAGACATTGTCCATTTAGAAGGGTGGAAGCATAAGCAGGTAGTGGTTGTAATTAGAAATTTGTCTTGATGGACAGGATGTTACCTGCAGTGTCTTCTCCTGCGGCTGCTCTCCTCAGCCCCTCCCCCTTCCTGGCATTTCTTCTTCTCTGAAGCTCAGCATAAAGCTCTGTACTATGGAAAATGTGCAGTGCAGGCATGTGTTACTGCACAGCACATTCTTCATTTTTTTAGTTTGTGTGGTCTGTAGGATACGGGCCCTCTGAGAGGCGGGGCCCCGTAGCAGCTGCTACGTCTGTTACCACGGTAGTTACACCACTGGGGAGAGACAAGAGTGGATGTCTTGTTATTACATTAGTTATGGCTCTTGGCAGCAGCTGGGAACAGTGTGAGAAGAATCAGATGAGCAGAGAGGAGAGGGGGCGGGGCTGACATGTAAATATACAATCCATCTTCAGCACAGTGAGTATGGAAAGGGCATAGCAACAGCCTGAGGGATCACTGACAGAGGCTGATTGCAGGGGAAAGACTGCTAAATAGAAGAGGAAGGAGAAAAATTTAGGTGCGCCTTATAGTTCAGTGCACCTTATATTTGAACCATACTTATGGAGAACAGCTGCCTTGAACTGTGCACAGGTCTGCCACCTGCTGGTCATTCATCCTTATAATCAGGTGCGCCTTATAGTCAAAAAAATACGATAATGCAATTAATAGAAGGGCTTTAAATTGCATGCTCTACAACATATCAAAGGTGTTTAAAAAAAGATGGTTACTTTTTAAGGTTGAACAAAAAGAAAACTTGCACTGTAAAAAAACAAATATGTTTGGACTTAAGAATAATGTGTTTAACGCATTTGTTCATAGTTGCTGCTTCCATACTTTGACAGCTATGGTTAACCACAACCTCACCTACATAATAATAAATAATAAAAAAGCGTGACTCCAACATTCAAAGACATGCAAGAGATTATACAGTCAGGCAACCACAGCATTTATATTTTACTGTAGCCGCAAGGCGAACAGTTTTCACTTATTCTTTTCAGAGAGCTACATGGTTAAATTAATATTTTATATCTATAAATATTTACATACATCTATGATCCATATTATCTATTAGTATTCTTTATCCCCTAACCCACTTTTCAATAGTGTAAAATACCACCCTTTTTGAACTTTTTAAAACTGAAAATTTGAGGCTAAAAAAGTTAAAATGATCAATGTGTTGTTTTCAGCTCTGCTTGTTTATTTTTTTTTCATCATTTAATGATTGTGGAAATTATTGTGATCAAGGCTAATAAGGCAAGTATCAGCAGGAGACTGCCTAGATTCAAGGGTATTGCCTAGATTTGCAGCTATAGTTGCCAAGGCAATTTTAATATAATAGAATATAACAAACTTGATGTGGTTTTCAATTAAGACTGTTAATCAGAATTGCTTACCTATCACAATTATTGCCTTGATGTGAGACTAATTGCAATGAGCAAAACCTTAAGTATATTTGATCTAAGCAGCATGGAACAGTGACACATGTTCTATCAATAGTTATAAAGATTATCAAAATAATTTAAATGTAAAATGAAACAGTTAAAAACAAACACTGTGACATCTGTGCTTGTATTGTATTGTGTCCTGCAATAGTGCAACTTATGGCATTCATGGATTCTTAACTGTTTTCATCACACCCTTTAGTGTCCTATAGATTTTTTCTCTGGGTTGTAGACAGTTAAGTTATCTGACATAGACGACATCTTCCTTTACTTACACTTCTCCCCCTCCTGGTCTGATATTCGGGATGTCAGAGAACTGGTCCAATCCCCTTCTGCACAGGGACTCTGTGGGCACGTGTATCATAGTTTTGTCTCTCTGTGGTGCATTTTTGAGACATTTGGCAGCTATTTTTTGCTCCTTATGTATGATCATGTCTTTTTACTTGTGATACATGCTCAGTTTTTCCTATCCTGGCAGGCGCAAATTTTGGCATCTTTTTAAGACTTTTTGTTGCAAATGTTTTAAATCCACATTGACACAAGCCACGTGAGGGGGTTATATGCAGGAGTGGACAGAAGCTATGTGAGGAGGTTATATACAGGAGTGGACACTACTGTTAATTTGGGATTTGAGGCTGTGTCCTGCATTTTTTTTTGTATAAAACTTTTTATTGTTTTTACAATTTTTATTTTTTTGGCTTTACATACGTGGTTGCATACATACTTATTTTCTCTTTGCAAAGTGTTTTTACAATGAGATTGTATCATAGATAATATACATTTTCCAGTAATCTTCAGTTGGTTCATTAATACAGCAACCTAACTAATTATATTTGTAAGAAATAAACATCATGAACTTTAATAACTGTCTAACTTTTGCAATGCTTTGGCTGTGTCCTGCATTTTTAAACACTCTAGTCACACCCCAGGGAGATGGCATATAAGGCTGCGGTCACTCGTTGCCTTTTGATTGTGTTTTGAAACCTATTACAACAGCTGAGGAGAGGTGATTTGCCTAGTTACATTACTATTAACATTTGTATTTACAAAACGCATTGTAAATGCAATGTAAACACATGTGTTAATGTTGCATTTATATTGCGTTTTGTAAATGCAAATGTTAACAGTGATGTAATAAGGCAAATCAACTCTCCTCAGCTGTTGTTACTGCTTTCAAACTGCAATCAAAACGCAATGAGTGACCGCAGCCTTAGAAGTAACCGACACATTTAAAAAAAAAATAAATGCAAAAATTTCTGAATTGAAAAAAAAAACGGGTTACTTTGCAAAATTTACACAGTATTCATGCATGTGAAATAATTCCAATTGCACCTGCCCTGGACCAGGGGCAGGTTTGCTCCTAAAAGTTGCAAAAATAATCCAAAAAAGTTATACTTAAGTGAAAAGTCGCACGGAACATCTGGAAAACAATGATACATAAGGCACACTGCACATGGTGCAGCCAAGGCGTACTTAAAAAACGATGGACTAAAAAGTTGCAAAAAAGTCGCTAAAATGACAAAAGTGACAAAAGTGACAAACATGAGACAATTTGACTAGCACAATAATGATACATGTCCCCCTGTATTTCCCCTATGATTGCTATAAGTTGTTCCTGAAGCTAGCTTACATTGACTTCTGTATCTTAAATAAACCCTCTGGGGGAAATTTATCATACACTGGTGCTCGTGCGCCAGCGTATGATCGCCCCGCCGCTGCAAATTCGCAACCCCATACATCAAGAGGCTTCAGCAGCGTATGAAAAGTTGCCGGCAGCAGCGAGGCCCCCCTTCACGCCCCTTCACGCCTCACTGGCGTGAAGGTTGCGGATTGGGGAAAATAATCGCAAAAGCTAGCAATAAGCTAGCATTTGCGATTATTTCAGGGCCTCTGCGCCACTGGCGGTGCGCAGAGGTCCTGATAAATATGCCCCTTTGCCTCTTTTCTGACCTGCAATCTGTAATGTATAATTGATTCTATACTGTATTATTTCAGAAAAATATATTCTTAACCATGGACTATGACTGAGCTCAGAAAAATCATTTGTCTAGAGATACACTACAATACCAGACCAACCCATAGACAAACTTTGTGCTCTTATACTGCCACTTACCAAGTGTTCCTTATTCATATTAAAGTTGTATATTATTATGATATACACATTTTGTATACAAATTACACAGCAGGCTTCCAGTGTACTAAACCCAGGCCTGTCATTCTATGGCTGCATTTTACCTAAAGCTAGCTTCACAAGTATCACCATATTGCTTGATCCATGTCATTTACTAATGTTTCATGCTGGTGGCGCTTTCAATCATATATAACCTTTAGCCTATAGCCATGTAAGCAGAGCAGAAACTACTGTGATTTGATGACTTAACCTGAACCCTTTCTCTTTTTCTTAATCAGAAATGACAGTTGTCATTATCCTTTATTCCTTTTGCCATGAGAAGCTTTGTTTCCTCCAGAGCAGGTTACAATGTCTTGTACCATGTGTCACACTTATATGACGAATCCCAGAGCATGTAAAGGTGTTGAATCCATTTGTAACATTTGTAGCAAAATACAATTTCTTGTTGGATCAAAGCACAAACATTAATACTGGATCTCACCTTGCTAGCTTAAAACCTTGCAATGTTAAGTGTCCTATTGAGCTTTTACTGTTACCTGCTGTGCTTGATATCATATTCGGTGAAAAACATGATTACCTCACACTTCAGCTCCAGAAAGAATTGCGTTTTCCCCGCTGTGTACGTTTTGATTTCTAAACAACATGTATTAAATCTGTTCTTATGAGGGTTTACCTCTTAAATGCATCCAATGTATAGCACAGAATATGAAACTACCTAATATTAAACTAATTTGCATATATTATCACACTCTTGTTATTTTTCTATATTTCTGTAAGTATTTTCATAATTTCCAACAATCTAGACAATTTGGAGTTTTGAAATATATCCAGAAACCGATTCAATACAATAAACCAGATGATAGGAAAAGCCTTGAAAAGCAACAAAGGGTAACTCTACAAAGACACAAATAGGATAGTTACCATTAAATCATTTTGATTTTACAACAGAAGTTTAACATGTTGTACACATATCTGGTAATGGGTCCAGCAAAGAGTAAGCAAAGAAAAGGACAGGTCACTAACAAAATTCAGTAGGTAGAAATGCCTGCTTACACTTACATATGACAGCTGTAAAACTAAAGTAAAATAAAGATTGAAATAAAGTATAGGTAGATAAACCAGTTAAAGGGAACCTGTCCCCGCTGTTTGAGCCCATGGAGCCCTTATAGCATAAGGTCAAGCTTTCTTCAGGTAATAATAAAAGGGAAAAATGAACGCTAGAGTCTAGCGAGTCAACGTGGGTGGATACATAACTGTGATGCCCGCGACTTCCTCACACCTCCTTGCCCTACGTCATCCGGCTGTCAGCTGAACACATATGCCTACGGTGCATGCGCAGAAGCAGGAAGCTAAGCAGTAAAGCCATGCAAGCGCTGTAGGCATTTGTGATAGAATTCAGCTGACAGCCAGATGACGTAGGGCAAGGAGGTGTGAGCAAGCCGCGGGACTCGCATGTATGTATCCGCCCACGTTCACTCGCTAGACTCTCTGCCTGGTAACCAGGCAGAGAATAAATTCTCATTTTTCTCTTTTCGGAGCAGTGATTTTATTAGCTAAATAAAGCTTGACCTTGTGCTGTAGGGGCTCTTTTGGAACCTGCCCGTAACTGAAAATTTTCAAACAGCCATGCAGGTTCCCTTTAAGTTTGTGTTTGCAGTTCAGTACCTGGACCCTGACAATTTTAAAAATATTGGGTTCAGCCAAACTTGGCCAGACACGACTTTCAATGGGTCCAACTATAACTAGTCATGGGTTTACATTACACTAAGAAAAAAGTCTAAAACCTACTTCTCAAAACTATAATATCTGATTAAAACTGTTGAAAGAATGCCTTCAAGATTTTGTTTTGGAAGCTTAATTTGTGGAAACAAAGTTCATCAATTTTTGTTTTTCCCCCAACCTTTTAAAAAGAGAAGCTTATTTAATTTTAATTACCCACCTCTAAACAAATCGCTAATTAGAAATATCTAAATGTGAAAAACCACAAAACATGTATATGTATAGACCTTGAAATCTTACATTTCATTTGACAGTTTTCAAAACATTTTGCATTGTATTAGGAAAAATATTTCTACTGATTTAGAAAGCAAAAGGTTGTTTTCATAAGTAGTCTTTTTTATTACTGCTGTTACGCTGTGAAAGGTTTGAAGAGAGAAAAATAGAAGGTTCTGGGTGACCTGAAATGCTTGTTAGTTTGATTAGAAGAAAGTATTTCAAGATATAAATATTTTGTGCCTGTAACTATGACTTGTATTTCATTTTCAATACTTGTCATGGTAGGTTGTGTTGTTCTTTTGCCTCAAACACTTAAACTCCCCCGGGGCTGCTACAGTTTCCTTGGATTTAAACATTTTATTTTTAAATTTCTTTTATATATTTTGTAGATCTAATATGAGAATGTTGATATTAGCTGTAAAAAATGAATTAAACATTACTCTCAAAAATATTGTAATTAGATTTAAAAAAACATATATGTATGAAAAATATCTGGCCTGTAATGTATAGCTTAATCCATGTACATGACTGAAAACAATTCATTCCGCATTTATTCTCTCTGCATGAAACTTTGGGGAAATAATTGGTGTCATATTTGTGTCATACTCTCTAATGATTTCGCTTTCATCTTCTTCACTTTGAAATATATTTAGATTTACAAGTTAAAGCAATGCTACAATGTAGCTTTATGTTGTCATTTATGATTGCAGTCTGTGTAAACAATGCCAACATGTATATATTTCAATAATGGATACATCTTCTGAATAGATTTATATTGTTTCTGTTTGCATCAAGTTTTCTAAACTAGCGTAATAATAAGAATAATTATATGAAATGATACATAATTAAACTGTTGTGTGTGTGTTTTTTCTGGCAGTAGTGGGGCAATCAAGGTCATTGATATTGATGACCTATCCATCCATATTCTTAGAAGAGGAAAGCTGAGACATTGGACAGACATCCCCTCATCTCATAAACAGCTACCGATGGTTCCCCAAGACTTCCAGACTGTTCTCTAATGTTGGCCTCTTCTAACAGAATACTCTGCATTCCTCCCTATCTTATAGATATGAGGAGAGTTATTTCAGCTACATTATGTGACTGTGCTCTTTGATGATTAATGGAGGGCTCATAGAGAATGTCTGCTGTTTAAGGAGACAAGGTATGAAAGGGAAGCAGCAAAACTATAAATTAGCACCAGTGTGTCAACTACAACATATGAAAAGTAAGATTTTATGGCATATGGCGGGGGAAGGCGGAGTCAATCAAATTAAAATTACGTTCAATAACCTCTCAGATGTCTTCAGGCCTCACATTCAAGCAAAACTATTACAAAAGGAAATATATATATATATATATATATATATATATATATATGGCAAGCAGCAATAAGACAATTTACTGCATAAATTTGTAGGGTTCAAGCTTTTAAGGGGGCCTGCAAATAAAGTAGAAAAAAATTAAGACCTAAAATGAATAAACATGTTGATCTAGTATAATGTAAATGTATTTTTCCCACATAGTGAATGTGCAAATGAAAAAAAATGTGCTATTGTCCGCAAATCTGCTTTCTTTATGCTTTATGCCATTAGAGATGAGCGAGTATACTCGTCCGAGCTTGATGCTCGTTCGAGTATTAAAGTACTCGAAACGGCTCGTTGCTCGGACGAGTATTTCCCCTGCTCGAGATCGAGCATTTAATTAAAAAAACACAGTGAAGAACAGTGAAGAATATAATAAAAACAGTGAACACAGGTTTATTTAAGTGAAAAACACAGTGAAGAATAGATTACAGATGTTCGGCACATCTGCTTACTTGTGGGGAGATACGCGCGGAACGGTGCGAACAAAATACTATGTGGAGAACAATATATATGTGTGAAGAACACATTGAAGAACACGGTGAGCAGGACGGAGACACTGGGGAGCAGCACAGAGACACCGGGGAGCAGCAGCACAGAGACACCGGGGGAACAGCAGCACAGAGACATCGGGGGAGCAGCAGCACGGAGACATCGGGCAGCAAGGAGACATTGGGGGAACAGCAGCACGGAGACATCGGGCAGCACAGAGACATCGGGGCAGGGGCAGAATGGAGACACTGGGGCAGCACGGAGACACTGAGGTAGCACGGACACATCGGACAGCACGGAGACATCGGCGCAGGGGCAGAATGGAGACAATGGGGCAGCACGGAGACACTGGGGCAGCATGGAGACATCGGTAGCACAGACACATCGGGCAGCACGGAGACATCGACACAGGGGCAGAACGGAGACACTGGGGCAGCACGGAGACATCGGGCAGAAGGGAGACATTGAGCAGCATGGAGACATCGGGGCAGGGGCAGAACGATGACACTGGGGCAGCACGGACACATCGGGCAGCATGGACACATCGGGCAGCACGGACACATCGGGGCAGGGGCAGAACGGAGACACCGGGGCAGCACGGAGACACCGGGGAGCAGCAGCGTTTTTCACTTAAATGATCCTGTGTAAACTGTTTTTATTCTATTCTTCACTGTTCTTCACATCTGCTAACTTGTTGGGAGATAATATACGCGCGGAACAGTGAAGAATAGATTGCAGATGTTTGCATACATCTGCTAACTTATGAGAAGACATTCTTTTTCAATTAAATAACACATTTTATTCCCGAACCATGGTCCCTTTGAAAAATGCTCGAGTCTCCCATTGACTTCAATGGGGCTCGTTATTCGAGCCGAGCACTTGAGCATCAGGAAAAATTCATCTCGAATAACGAGCACTTGAGCATTTTAGTGCTCACTCATCTGTATTTGCCATGCATAAAAAATTTTATAAAAACAAACGATCATACTTTGCAACTGCATATTTTTTTGTAAATTCCGCTACATTTGCATTATTCCAGTACCATATATACTCTAGTATAAGCCGATTGGAATATAAGCAAGGTTAATAAATTTATCACAAAAAAACTGGGAAAGCCTATCACGTCAAGTATAAGCCTAGGATGGGAAAAGCATTGGTCACTGCCTCCTCAGTATATAGCTAGCCAGTCCTCTGCCCCCAGTATATAGCCAACCCATGTCTAAGTATATAGCTTGCCAGCCCATGCCCCAGTATATCCAGCAAGCCCCAGTAAATAGCCTGCCAGCCCCCAGTATATAGCTAGCCAACCCATAGTATATAGTAAGTCAGCCCAAAGTATATAGCCAGGCAATAGTATAAAGCCAGACTGCCTGCCCGTCCATAGTACATAGCTAGCCCATAGTATATAACTATCCAGATCACGCCAACCCCACTCCCCTAGCACATAAATAAAAAATAAACTCACTTCTCACCTTTACGACACCACCGCACAGGTTCCCTTCTTTCTTTTAGCAGTAAGTTCATGTGCACTGGGGGTGCATAGACTATGATGACAACTGCCTGCTGACCTTATTACCTGTGTGATGCCAGGGTGCAAGAACCTGCTGCTGGTTTAAAGAAAAAAACCTGCACAGAGGCGTCAGAAAGGTAAGTATTGACTTTTTTTTTAGACTGTAGTATAAGTTGAGTTTGGTTTGTTCAGCACATTTTTTTGGGTAGAGAGAAGAGAAATGGAGGGGTATGTCTGATGGAATAAGGAAAAAATGCCTAAAAATAAAAAAAATATAAAAATTTGTACTTCCTAGTGATGGTATTTCAAATTCTATGCCATTTATTCATAATATGGAAAAAAAATCCCAGTGCAGTGAAATTGACCCAAAACCGATATATGCCATTGTCACGGTTACACCCGCGATCCTCGGTACGGATTGAGGGTGTACCCGTGCCTGCTGCCGCGGTCCCCGCTCCCCCAGCTCTCACTTACCTCTCCAGGCTCCGGCCTGCACTCTTGCTCCCAGCATGTAGGCCGCATGCTGCTTCCATGCAGTCGCGTGCTCCTGCCACTAGAGGGGGCGCGCCCAGACTTCTCCCAGCCTTAAAGGGCCAGCGTCCTCCTTATTGGCTCTTGCATTCCAGGCTCGGCTATTTAGCCTGGCGACTCCCAGCATCCCCTGCCGGATCTTCAGCTCATTCTACTGAGGAGAAAGCCTTCTTGAGCGTTTCCAGACGCCTCTGAGTTCCCATGTTCCCGAGCGTTTCCAGACGCCTCTGTGTATTCTGCGATTCCTGTATTCCTGGTTTCCTGTGTTTCCTTGTTCCGTGGTCCTGCCTGCCTGCCTTCCCGTGGTCCTGCCTGCCTGCCTTCCCGTGGTCCTGCCTGCCTGCCTGCCTTCCCGTGGTCCTGCCTGCCTGCCTTCCCGTGGTCCTGCCTGCCTGCCTTCCTGTGGTCCTGCCTGCCTGCCTGCCTTCCCGTGGTCCTGCCTGCCTGCCTTCCCGTGGTCCTGCCTGCCTGCCTTCCCGTGGTCCTGCCTGCCTGCCTGCCTTCCCGTGGTCCTGCCTGCCTGCCTGCCTTCCCGTGGTCCTGCCTGCCTGCCTGCCTTCCCGTGGTCCTGCCTGCCTGCCTTCCCGTGGTCCTGCCTGCCTGCCTGCCTTCCCGTGGTCCTGCCTGCCTGCCTTCCCGTGGTCCTGCCTGCCTTCCCATGGTCCCCGTGTCCCTACCTTGGCTGCCACCGTGGGCCTAGTCGCACCCGTGGAGCGACCTGGTGACTCCCGCCGCAGCAAGACCATCCCGCTTTGCGGCGGGCTCTGGCGAAGACCAGGAGTTCACTTAGACTCCGCTCCCGGGTGCGGCTAAGGTTGTTATCTCCCGCGGTGGTCCAGGGAGTCCACTCTCTTAGTCCTAAGGGACTATTCCCCATAGACTGTGACAGTAAGATCCGGCCATGGACTCCGCCAAGGTCATGATCTCTGCCAAAGCCATGAACAATGTCAAGGATCCGTACCAGCTTCTGGGTGACCTTCCCAGCACTATTGCCCAGCAGGCCCAAGAGATTGCTACGCAAAAAGAACTCTTGGACAAACTCGCTGCCACCCTGCGGTTTATTACCTCCCAGCAGCAGGCTCCTGTGACTCCTCCTGTTGTTTCTGTCCCACAGCCATGTTTTTCGGCAGCGAACTCTGGATCAGATTTTTTGATGCCAAACAAATTTGATGGCAACCCCAATTTTTGCAGGAGTTTTGTCGTCCAGTGCTCGTTATACATCAAGCTGACGTCCTCCCAGTCCACCCCCGAACGCACTAAGTTGGCATGTGTTTTTTCTTTGCTCACTGGAGAGGCGCTGGACTGGGCTACTCCTCTATGGGATAGTGGTGACCCGGACATGGTTACCCATACCAAGTTCCTGGCAAAAATCAAGTCCAAGTTTGAACCACCTCAAGTTATACCACCTCATCTGTCCTGCGTGGTTCCGGTGGCCTCAGTGGCTCCGCAGCTCCCCGCAGCTGCTCCAGTGGCTCCTCCGCAGCTTCCCAGAGCTGCTCCCGTGGCTCCGCAGCTTCCCAGTGCTGCTCCAGTGGCTCCGCAGCTCCCCGCAGCTGCTCCAGTGGCTCCGCAGCTCCCCGCAGCTGCTCCAGTGGCTCCGCAGCTCCCCGCAGCTGCTCCAGTGGCTCCGCAGCTCCCCGCAGCTGCTCCAGTGGCTCCGCAGCTCCCCGCAGCTGCTCCAGTGGCTCCGCAGCTCCCCGCAGCTGCTCCAGTGGCTCCGCAGCTCCCCGCAGCTGCTCCAGTGGCTCCGCAGCTCCCCGCAGCTGCTCCAGTGGCTCCGCAGCTCCCCGCAGCTGCTCCAGTGGCTCCGCAGCTCCCCGCAGCTGCTCCAGTGGCTCCGCAGCTCCCCGCAGCTGCTCCAGTGGCTCCGCAGCTCCCCGCAGCTGCTCCAGAGACTCTCCAGTCTCCGCAGCTTGCCAATGCTGCTCCAGAGACTCTCCAGCCTCCGCAGCTTGCCAATGCTGCTCCAGAGACTCTCCAGCCTCCGCAGCTTGCCACGGCTGCTCCAGAGACTCTGCAGCTTGCCACGGCTGCTCCAGTGGCGCCCCAGTCTCCGCAGCTTGCCACGGCTGCTCCAGTGGCGTCCCAGTCTCCGCAGCTTGCCACGGCTGCTCCAGTGGCGCCCCAGACTCCGCAGCTTGCCACGGCTGCTCCAGTGGCGCCCCAGACTCTGCAGCTTGCCACGGCTGCTCCAGTGGCGCCCCAGTCTCAGCAGCTTGCCACGGATGCCCCAGAAACTCCGCAGCTTGCCACGGCTGCTCTGACCTCCCCTGAGGCTGCTCCGGTGTGCCTAGAGCCGGCCCAGCCTGCTTCCCAAGTCTTCCCGGAGCCTTCTCTCCTCCTAAGGTGTCTCATCACCAAGAAGAATTGGAGGAGGCGAAGAAAGAACAGCGGGCTGAAGAAGAAGAGAAGAGGGGCCCTAAGGGGGGGGGTACTGTCACGGTTACACCCGCGATCCTCGGTACGGATTGAGGGTGTACCCGTGCCTGCTGCCGCGGTCCCCGCTCCCCCAGCTCTCACTTACCTCTCCAGGCTCCGGCCTGCACTCTTGCTCCCAGCATGTAGGCCGCATGCTGCTTCCATGCAGTCGCGTGCTCCTGCCACTAGAGGGGGCGCGCCCAGACTTCTCCCAGCCTTAAAGGGCCAGCGTCCTCCTTATTGGCTCTTGCATTCCAGGCTCGGCTATTTAGCCTGGCGACTCCCAGCATCCCCTGCCGGATCTTCAGCTCATTCTACTGAGGAGAAAGCCTTCTTGAGCGTTTCCAGACGCCTCTGAGTTCCCATGTTCCCGAGCGTTTCCAGACGCCTCTGTGTATTCTGCGATTCCTGTATTCCTGGTTTCCTGTGTTTCCTTGTTCCGTGGTCCTGCCTGCCTGCCTTCCCGTGGTCCTGCCTGCCTGCCTTCCCGTGGTCCTGCCTGCCTGCCTGCCTTCCCGTGGTCCTGCCTGCCTGCCTTCCCGTGGTCCTGCCTGCCTGCCTTCCCGTGGTCCTGCCTGCCTGCCTGCCTTCCCGTGGTCCTGCCTGCCTGCCTTCCCGTGGTCCTGCCTGCCTGCCTTCCCGTGGTCCTGCCTGCCTGCCTGCCTTCCCGTGGTCCTGCCTGCCTGCCTGCCTTCCCGTGGTCCTGCCTGCCTGCCTGCCTTCCCGTGGTCCTGCCTGCCTGCCTTCCCGTGGTCCTGCCTGCCTGCCTGCCTTCCCGTGGTCCTGCCTGCCTGCCTTCCCGTGGTCCTGCCTGCCTTCCCATGGTCCCCGTGTCCCTACCTTGGCTGCCACCGTGGGCCTAGTCGCACCCGTGGAGCGACCTGGTGACTCCCGCCGCAGCAAGACCATCCCGCTTTGCGGCGGGCTCTGGCGAAGACCAGGAGTTCACTTAGACTCCGCTCCCGGGTGCGGCTAAGGTTGTTATCTCCCGCGGTGGTCCAGGGAGTCCACTCTCTTAGTCCTAAGGGACTATTCCCCATAGACTGTGACAGCCATTTTCTTGTGAGTTCTGTTTTTATGACTTTTATTGTGCACTATAAATGACACCTACTCTTAATTCCTTGGATTGGTAACCTCGTGGAGATATCAAATTTATATTGGTTTTATTAAGTTTAATATACAGGTGGTCCCCTACTTAAGAACACCCAATTTACAGATGACCCCTAGTTACAAACGGACCTATGAATGTTGGTAATTTACTGTACTTTGTGAATTGTGAAAAAGTGACAATTTGGACAATTGGGGGTATATTTATCAGTGATGTAGAGGCCCTGAAACAATAGCAAATGCTAGCTTATTGCTAGTACTTGCGATTGTTTTGCCCTCTCCGCCAGTAAGCCATGAAGGGGCGTGAGGGTGGGGTGCGGCCGAACTTGAGTGGGTCGGTGCGTGGCGTTACTGTCTCCACGCTGGCGCACTCGCTGCTCCAGCTGCTCTTATGCGACAATTCACCAGCTCCATTCTTTTCTACGCCAGGCCATGCCTGACATAGAATATATGCTGAGCGGCCCCCTGCCCTGGTCCATCAAGACGTAGATGCCTTTTGGTGTTTCCCGCTGCGAAAATGCAGCGGCGGGGCAATCATACGCCGATGCACGAACTTTGATGTATGATAAATATGCCCCTTGCTTTCTATTCTTCATTACGGGCTTTATGGTCAGACATATTTTATATTTTGAAAGAATTTTGCATGGATACAACATTTTAAATTAAAATGTTGCAATCTAGAAGTTAAGGATTTAATATAATAGACTTGTGAGATGTTAATTTTCTTAAAATGGTCACATTTTAATGGAATTACTTCTTTCAATACATGTTTTGCACTACCTAAGTACACTTTACGGAAAAACATTTCTCAGTGTAATATAAATTTAGACTTAATGGCTTCAAACTTGTGGTTTTTGAAATCATTATAAAAATATTGTCAGAAAAAGTTATATCTGAACATAGACTTACTGTTAATGAATTATTGACAGCATATACATAGTACTTCAATATCCTGTACTAGTTTCTGGAGAAAATGTGCATTTAACTTCTTTTATATTCTATAATGTACTTTTTTTTTTAAATAATTCCTTTTTATTAACAGACAGCAAAACAGGTTACAAAAAAAGGAATTTCACCAGATGGTGACATATCAATTACCAAAGATTGCAAAGTCTCAAAGCTATAAAATCACAAGAGGCACTGTGTTAACAGGAGACAGAAAAATCATGTCTTAATATGGACCAGTTTGAATAAATGAATTCTGTGTTCTCACCCGGTCTGCGTTTCTGTCTTTTAAATTTGCAAAACAACAGTATGAGTAACAGCCTCCATGGCCACAAATGGGAAATAGTAAAAAGAAAGGAAGATCTAAGAAAAAAGCAAGAGAAAGAACAGAGACAAGGAAAGTGCACGAAGGGGGGGGGGGGAGATAGGAAGGAGGAAGGGGCAAGCAGAGAGGGAGGGGGGCAGTGCCCGATCAGAGAAGACAAAAGGTGTTTCAAGATTTACAGTAGATCTCTATATTCTGAATTGGATCCAGGGTTGCCATGTTTTGTGGAACGGGTCATGGGTCCCATGAACAGAAGAGGTAAGGTCTTCCATGTACATCAGGTCATTCACTTTCGCCACCCACATTGCCATGGTTGGTGGTACAGTTTGTTTCCATAAAAGCGGAATGCATGCCCTTGCAGCGATGATAAGGAACCGGACCATAGATTACCATTGTAAAGACATGTCACAATGGTGAAGGAGGAAGAGGGAGGGCTCCAATCTGATTGATTCTCACACAAACCTGCCCATCCCTCTCCACTGCTTTACGACCAAGTTTTCATAGCCAGGGGTGAAATCAGTATTGCCAAGGATCAGAGTAAGAGGAGACTTTGAGGGTAGGAGTCTTTCCTGTATTAATTCAGTCTGAAAAATTAATGGGACCAATGGTAGGATGGCGTTTCAAGGACGCAGTCAAGAAGGCTCTAACCAGGGCATAACCTGAAGAGATGTTTGTGTAAAGGACTGCTCCAGATGGATCCAGGGCTTGGTGCTTTGATTACAACACCAGTCTAAGACTCTTGCCATATGTGCTGCGTTGTAATAATTCCGGAAATCAGGAAGTCCCAATCCACCTGATCGCTTAGGCCTAAACAAAGTGTTGCGGCTGATTCTCGCTGGCTTGCCTTCCCTACACAAATTTGTGCTGGAGAGTGTTTAAGGAGCGGAAGAAAGCTGTGGGTAACATGATTGGGACAGCCTGAAACAAATATAGTAAACATGGAAGGATGTTCCTTTTAAAAATGGCACATTTCTCAAACCACGAAAAGAGACCTTTGATCCTTCACTGTATTAAGATGACACTTTCCTTCTCTACAAAATGACCATTTACATTTGATAAAGCATTTGTGTGAGAAAACATCAACAAACAGTTTTACTTCTTTAAAAATTTCTTGTTCTGCCTTATAATCTTCTGTATTTTGTGACACCAAGCGAGGAACTTTCTTATTTGCTCAGTACATTTTTGACAAAAGAATTAACCTGGATTTTGAACATAATTCTCACCGATTAAAATGTGTAGTTTATTACATTTAGTTCAGTTTCATTTACATTTCATCATCAACTGCATTTAGCTTAACTTTCCACATCTCAGTATTATGCATTATTGAAAATCAAACCACTGGACTTAACATGTTGCCAGAATGCAACAAAACAAAATTGCAGAATTAATCCTCATCAATGTTCAAGTATTATGTCTATCATTAGGGTTAGGTAAACTCTTTGCTGTAAAACTGAGCATCTGCCATAAGCCTTTTATATTTTAATCAAGGAAAACATGAAATAAAATGAGATTAAAAACACAAAACATAAATAACATTAGATATTGAGGTCAGTTGACTTATTATGAGAATGAATTTCAACATCGGATTAGTCTTTTTCCAAAAATGCCACTTGTTGTGGTAGTAATTTTCTATACTGAGCTTCAAAATAAATACAAGTAACGTTCTAGCAACCATGTCAAAAGGATTAGTCAAATACAACGTTTATGTAAGCAAGTGTCTCAGAGAAAGCTTGTCTAAAGATTAGAACAGAATACAAAGTCTCATTTTTACAGCTTATTTCGTCTTTTATACGGCCCTACTCAATCCTGCAGGGGCTCCATGTGCTATTGCCTGAAATCAATGACACTGGATCACATTTACTAAAGACTGTGCAAACTGCATTATGGGAATTTTTCCTGTGTAGTATGCAGAGGTCGCCAGTTTCAGGATTTCTGATGTACGTTCTGCATGAATCTGGTGCCCTCTGCACTACCCTGAGTGCATCACTTTTTTGCACAGAGGGTGTGCAACACAATACTGTCGTACTTTGTACTTTAAATCTGGCGCTTGGTCCAACTGAGCACCGGAACTCCGCCTTCAATGCAGACATTTATGTTGCATGAAGAATAGTGCAGCTGCAAAACAAAAGGGTAATATGCGACACAAAGGGTAATATGCGAAACAAAGGGTAATACGCGACACAAAGGGTAATATGCAAGCAGTGTGCGCTAGAAAGAACGTGCAAATTCCGACAGAAAACTGGCGATGTAGTAGATGTGGGCCATTGTATTTTCAGGATGCACTAAATTATTATATAACTTGCATTTGAACACAGTGAATTTGCATTTTATGAGCATATCTCTTACAAGTTTGCTAAACATACATCATTTTTGTGTGGGTTGCTCTTCACGCAGTCTACTATATACATCAAATGGGTTGAAAGAGAAGCCGTTGCTATTGCTTTAAGGAAATCTACCATCAAAATCATGCACAATAAACCCGGGACACCTACTTAATAGATTCAGGCACTGTGACTGCGGTAAGTCTCCTTATATTTATTATGCATGGCCTCTTAAAAGGATTGTACTGTCTACACTGTGTAGGAGCCTGTCTCACCCTCCCCCACTCCATCAGCACTGCACCCTCCCTCTTTCTGCTGTAATCTCACAACAGCAGAGGAAGTTTTAGCGCACAGTAAGAGGGCGGAAGAGCTTCCGCACAGTCTAACAGCATTTGCAGCTACAGCATGGAGGAGCTATGGTAGTGCTCCCCAGACCACCTTTTCTGGCTCATTAGCATTATTTAACAAGTTGATTTTAGGAGCAAGGAGGCCATGGATAACAAATATAAGGAGATTACCAATGTCTCTGTGCCTAAACCTAAATATGTTCAAGTTGAAGCAGCACTCCAATCGATGTAAAGAAGAAAAAAGTTTATTTTACCATAACGGTGCAACGCTTCGTCCATTCAATCAAGACATTTTGAAGCATAATGGGTTAAAAGTCAGCTGACTTTAAGATATTGTTATTTCTTTGCATCTGGTATAATACTATGTCACTTGTTCACATGTGTTGGTGATTACTTCACTGCTATTTAAGTCAGCTGACTTTTAACCCATTATGCTTCAAAATGTCTTGATTGAATAGACGAAACGTCACACTGTTATGGTGAAATAAACTTTTTTCTTCTTTAAATCGATTGGAGTGCTGCTTCAACTTGAATGTATTTTGGATATCGGGGCTAATGTCGTACCTCTCCCCTACTCATTTTGTATATACGGTGCTGCTCCATACCCCTTGTTTCTTGGATTTGTGCCTAAACCTATGTGTAAGTGACCCTGGTTCATCATGCCTGATTTTGTTGATGGATTTCCTTTAAATGTAGATTAACTTTAAGATTAAATACAGCATTAACAAATGAGGTGTTTCTAAAGAAGAAAGGAGACTAATCTGTTATCATCAGTTAATTTATTTGTAGTCTATAAACACTTTATAGTCATAAAACAATGAATCATTTCTTACTTTCCACAAAGCAGCTGCTAGAAATCACTGTACAACGGAACTAGGAAACTGTATCTCCTTTGGTAACTTCAGCTACACCTACATACTCATAAAGAGCCCCTTTAATGTAGCCCATTATACAAGTAAGCTGCTTCTCAGTGTAAGCATTTAAGAATTACATCGCCTAATCCTAGCAATATTGGAGGCTTTACGACAATATACCCAAGATTATGTTCTGCACTAGTGTAAAACAAAGTAAGACAAAGAGTTTCTGGAGACCTTGGTTTCAATCTCATTTTCTCCTGGTGACCTTAAGAATGCTATAAGAGTTTATACTGCAGGATGGAGACATTATACCTAAAGCTTTCTTTGAACAATTCTGCATAAAATTTCTAGCTCTGTATAAGACTGAAGACTGAAGTGTATTTTAGAACTTACTGAATAGCTGTCAAAATCAGCATGATATCACTTTTTGCAAAGCTCTCTGTTCCGAGTAGTTCTGAACAGCAATCTCCTCAGGTCTACAGGGCACTTGTTTTACATTTTTTAGACATTGCAGGGATGGTATTCTTCATTGAGGTCTTGTTTCAAAGCATTTGTGCTACAAACTCATGTTTAGTGTTTTCTCTCACTGGATCCAAAAATAAAAAAGAACAAAATGTAAACTGTGTTAACAGTAAAAAGAGACAGGCATACTGTAAATAAAGAGAAGCTCATTAACGAAAAAAAGGATAATAACATTCTCGCAAATAATGAAGCTATAAACTAAGATAACTCGGTATACTCCCAAGTTATTGAGTCTGGAGGTTTAAATAAATAACATGTCAAACAGAGAAACAGAAAACTTTCTCTGTTCACAACTTTAATCAAGTTTATGGTTGTTCAGAAATAAGACACTAATACTGTATGGCATGTTATTTAAACAAGTAACTGCACCACTGTTCTTAATAACTTACTGCTTGCTACACAAGATGACATACACCAACATTTACCTAGGCTATTGCATAAAAACAGCTCATACTTTCATTCAATAGATATAATAACGGCAGGTGTCCAATTGTAATATATATATATATGTATATATATATATATATTTGTGGCATGGGACATGTGACATGTGACAGTAGCATGGATAGGACGCCACAACTGAAATGTTTATTCCTGAGCCGACATAGTGAGCGTTAATTATGTATTCTCAACATACATTCATTTAACAAATTGATTAAACACATCATGGAGTTACTTTTCACTGTAATATTATTATTAACATTATGAATTTAATGATAAATTATTTTATGGATATTATGAACCTCCGATGATGTATCATTGTGCACTTGCATCATTGGTTGAGAAAGGCTCCGGCGTGTGAGGAGCTGAATCATTGCTACACATGGGAATAAAAGTACCCAGAATTTTTCACCAGAAATCTTGGGGTGCTGCCAATTTTTTTATCTCTTTATTGTGGATCCATGTCAAGGCTCTGGGATTTTGCATAATAAACTGAGAGTTTCACTTGGACAAAATCCTTGGTATACATGAAACCAGTGATCTAGTGACCAAATATTAAAGAGCATAAGGTCACAGTACACCGATTGCCAGATTGAAGAATGAGAAGACTAGAAGAATGACTTGTCAGTGACTTGCTTTCCATTTACTTCTCAGCATTGACACTGAAGTGATTTGAGATCACAGAAGTGCACTGGCTTTAGGAGGACTTTTGATATCACATTCTGATAATCAACTCCCAGTGATAGGACAATTAACCAAGCTTATTAAACACATACATTACCAGAACTAAGCTTAATACATATATAGTAACAGAACCAAGCTTAGTATAGATATAATACTTAGAACAAAGTTTTAAAGAAATTGTCTAGTTCAGTAATTTGGTTTCTTCTCATGTGATCAAGGTTTTAACCCACATAACAGTATGGCAGAAAAAAAAATTCTGCAAAAATATTCATGTCTGCTCTGGCAACAAAAATAGGTCAATTAGTTGGCAATACCAGTATCATAATAGGCCATTTAAACTTTGCTATAGTGAAGTATTGTTATATGTTTAATGAAAATGTTTTTTTTTTATATGCTGTGGAGGAAAATTGATAACAGTGTGATAACGCGCTCTGTGCAGAGAAATATTTGAGGCTCCCTGGGCTGATTTATGATACTACCAATTCCAGGGAAAGAGACATCTTTTGTTTCTGGATGCCCATGTGATAATTTACTAACCAGTGAACTATGGACATTACTTCTTATCTTTAACTAACCAAGCCCAGGTCCTGCCTCACTGAAAGTTCTGTATAATCCTTTCTGAAGCAAATAAAGCATTCTCACAACTGCTTAGCCTTTCATGGCATCAGTTTGCAGAGATTGTGATATTATACCATTTGTTGTCTTGGTTTGATTTCTTCTGAGCTCACTCTGTGAATTTTATCAGTCTTTAGACAACCTGAGGTTGTGTAAACAGGGGCAGAACTTGACACTATTGACACAATAAAAACACGGTTGTCAATAAGCATAAGCCGCCAAATTGTTTTCATTTTAGCTGTATATTCATTCTGTAAGTTACAATATTACCCTATCCTGCAAACTAAAGTGGTTGTTCCAGGTAGTATTTTTTCTTTCCAAGTAGCAAGAAGATAACATTCTTGACTGGCCACTGAATTAATCAGGGGGATGGGACCCACTTAGTCATGATCAATAAAATCTCTCCAGAAGAGCACCTCCTTATGGTCAAATTAAAGAGGCTTCACTGTGTTTGCATTTCTTAATAATTTACACCTTTTTATTTATGTCACTTTCCATATATTTTAAATAATTTGCTGTCAATATTGTACAGAACATTACTATTATTCCAATCAGTAAATGTATATATTAGCGGGGTTGTGTGACAAGGTTTAGTAAGAATTAGTTAGCAGTTATCCAGTTAGTTACATTATGGATATCTGGACTAATGACTTAGACCCCAGAAACTCAAGTATTCAATCAATTATCCCGTTAGTTGTACTATCTCTGGATCAGTAACTTTATCCACAGGAAAGTGTTAATCAATTAGTAAACATAAACATAAGCAGGTTGTAAAACGTAATAGTTAGTAACAGACTGCATCACTCGCAAAGTAAAAAGTTAGTAAAACTACTCAACTGTCCTGTATCATTTATGAGAAATGTAATAAAAAGATCTCACCTATCCAAGAAGCACGATACAGAAAAATCCAATTTGTAACAGGTTGTTCCACTAACAAGCATGATTATCATAATTCCCTTCAGTCCAGACACCGTTGAAAAATTCTACTAATTCTGAGGTTGCAGCAACTTCCCCCCAGACCAGCAAGCAGTGGCGTAACAAGACCCCAGTGCAAAGTTAGAATCAGGGACCCCATATACTTAAACCACTGCAACAAGCACCATCCCAAATGTAATAATTCAGAATACACATATACCATATACACTCTATACAGACATATGCACACATACACTAAATATGCATAACACACATATATAAACACAGCACCATATATAATCTACTCACAGTATACACTCACCGACCACTTTATTAGGTACACCATGCTAGTAACGGGTTGGACCCACTTTTGCCTTCAGAACTGCCTCAATTCTTCGTGGCATAGATTCAACAAGGTGCTGGAAGCATTCCTCTGAGATTTTGGTCCATATTGACATGATGGCATCACACAGTTGCCGCAGATTTGTCGGCTGCACATGATGCGAATCTCCCGTTCCACCACATCCCAAAGATGCTCTATTGGATTGAGATCTGGTGACTGTGGAGGCCATTTGAGTACAGTGAACTCATTGTCATGTTCAAGAAACCAGTCTGAGATGATTCCAGCTTTATGACATGGCGCATTATCCTGCTGAAACTAGCCATCAGATGTGTGGTACATTGTGGTCATAAAGGGATGGACATGGTCAGCAACAATACTCAGGTAGGCTGTGGCGTTGCAACGATGCTCAATTGGTACCAAGGGGCCCAAAGAGTGCCAAAAAAAATATTCCCCACACCATGACACCACCACCACCAGCCTGAACCGTTGATACAAGGCAGGATGGATCCATGCTTTCATGTTGTTGACGCCAAATTCTGACCCTACCATCTGAATGTTGCAGCAGAAATCGAGACTCATCAGACCAGGCAACGTTTTTCCAATCTTCTACTGTCCAATTTCGATGAGCTTGTGCAAATTGTAGCCTCAGTTTCCTGTTCTTAGCTGAAAGGAGTGGCACCTGGTGTGGTCTTCTGCTGCTGTAGCCCATCTGCCTCAACGTTCGATGTACTCTGCGTTCAGAGATGCTCTTCTGCCTATCTTGGTTGTAACGGGTGGCGATTTGAGTCACTGTTGCCATTCTATCAGCTCGAACCAGTCTGCCCATTCTCCTCTGACCTCTGGCATCAACAAGGCATTTCCGCCCACAGAACTGCCGCTCACTGGATGTTTTTTCTTTTTCGGACCATTCTCTGTAAACCCTAGAGATGGTTGTGCGTGAAAATCCGAGCAGATCAGCAGTTTCTGAAATACTCAGACCAGCCCTTCTGGCACCAACAACCATGCCACGTTCAAAGGCACTCAAATCACCTTTCTTCCCCATACTGATGCTCGGTTTGAACTGCAGGAGATTGTCTTGACCATGTCTACATGCCTAAATGCACTGAGTTGCTGCCATGTGATTGGCTGATTAGAAATTAAGTGTTAACGAGCAGTTGGACAGGTGTACCTAATAAAGTGGCCGATGAGTGTATGTATGCTACACATACAAATCAACACACCATATATAAGAAACATTAAAATAGAGGTGCATATAAATATATATACCCACACCAATAACCACATACCTATATAATACTTATAATATTGCAGTAATTAATACACCACATACCAGCTGGAAATTTACTGTACATTACTATATAGCACCAAAAAATTACTGCACTATAGATATAACTTACTGTATAACTCAGTCATAGCTCTGATCTAGTACCTCTGATCTGTCCTGATCTGATCTGTCTTGTTGCTACAGAGTTCACCACAAAATGCTCCTTGCAGCACTTCCTGAAACTGTGAACCTGAAAACACCACAGTCCCTTAGAGTATAATATCAAATAGAAAAAAACTGTCCTAATTTATACACTGCAACAGCATACTCTTATTAATAAGCTCCTCTTATAATTAATTCAGTCTAGCGGCCTGCAATTGTTCAGTAATCTTCTAATATTATATAGTACAGGACCACCCCTCCCTATAATATACTGTGAGCCATTCTTCTCTCCCCCTCTTATAATAAACTGTGCGGACACGATGTTCCCCCCCCCCCCTCCCCTGCTGGCTCCTGCCAGCGAGGAAAGGAAACCCACTCCCAGACCATAGTAGTGGACTGTAATCCACAAAAAAGAGCCCCCCAAGCTGTCTAAGACACTCTGGGAAACATGAACTACGATGATCCCAAACAAGGATTAATCCAGATGTAGACAGACAGGATATCTAAAAGCAAGAGTCCCCACCGTAAGCAAGAAAATCAAACACTTTAAAACAAAAGAGGAAGTTGATGATCCCACCTGCAGCCGAAGTTCTCCTTATAGCACCCACCAGGACAGTCGAAAACAGCAACGAGGGTCCACAGTGGCACAGCGCACCCCCAGTCAATCACAATAGGAGTAATTAAAAACTTATATAGGTATATGTAAATTTATGATCGGCATACAAGGAGCTTAGCTTATTAATAACTTTACCAGAACTCTACAGAGTTCATCAAAAGTCCCTAGACACCTTTTCATTTCAGAAATGAAAGGGTAAATTACAAATCTGAATACCCCAGCAACATATATTTGAGGGGGCCTATGTTTTAGGCTATTTATAGAATATGGCTGCCCTCTTTACCATATTGCCATATTGGATCAAGGGCAAGTTTTGCCCAAGGAAGCCGAAGGAAGGAGATCTTATTAAAAACTATAATATCAAAGATCAGAATAATTTCAGAATTGAGTGCTACAATCAGATTTTCTGTGATACACATCTATTTGATATAATGTCCATGGGGGTTAACACAGACCTAAAGGTGCTACCTTCAATCACTATAAACCCCAGAAGAAATCTACAATGAATTTCTGTGTTGAATTTTGAACCAAACAAGATATTGGAAATCACAATTCGTACAATGAGAAGTTGTAAAACAAAATCAAGATTCTTGCCGTTATTAGTTCTTCATAGTTTTCTCTTTCTCTACTTGTTGTCATTCAGGAGGATGTTTTAATGCTTACTTCTAGTGGATAAAAATGATGGTCATGTGAGGTTACACCTAAGTGTCCATCTTGTGACCATGAGAAGATTGGCTTATTAATTGGTTTATTCTGAATCATTGTAAGGTTATTATTTGCCACGTTATCTGTCTTATGTGTTGTGCAGCTAAAAATGTCAAATTAAATCCTGTCAATTTAGCATTTTATAGTAAAGATCAAAAATGATTACCAAAAAATGTGAATATGTATATGTTCATGGATAACATGCTTGTTCTAAATTTAATTTCCAATGGAATTGCTGGAGAAACTCAACTTTGGCCTAACTAAAAATAAACTTGCCTCTCATACATGAATGTGTGATTTATATAACTCAAACAGAATTTAGTTTTGCCCCAGGAGGGGGGCATATCTGTTTGCTTCCATTATCAATGATGTGCATAAATAATCTGTAGTCTTGTGTATTCCCTTGCATGGCTACAGATTTATTTTGAAATATGTATCATATGTTTAAAATATTCAATATAAAACTATTGAAATAGAAACATATACAATGACATTTAGAAAACCATGAGGAATTTATATAGCAAGAATAAAGCTAAATTGTGTAACTTAAATAATAAAAACATTATTTGTTGAAACTGAATAACCTTTTTAACATTAAAAAAACTTTCAACCAATCTAGACTAATAAAAGGGCAGTTTATATGTCTAACTGTTGACATATTGAATATTTTAGCAGGGAGGCCAAAAATTAAATTTACTGTAGATTTCCAGTCTTAGATGAAATAGCTTATTAATCTGGTTCTATATTTTTTAAAAAAGAAATTGCCAATTATATTTTCTCATTTTTAAAGCAATCATGTAATCTTAAAGAACATTTTCCCAAAATTGTTTTAGCAAACATCTGAATCCAACTGGCAAATCAGAACATAAATCTCTTCTGTATTTATGGATGAGCTTGCTACTTTTTATTTTCTTCAGCAAAAAAGATAGCTGCATACCCTACCAAATTATATGCTGGCTGCTTCAGCTAAAGGAGATAGCTGCAATAAAATTTGTCAGTCAATATAAAAGGGAAAAAAATCTGATGACACTCCAGCCTTGAAGGTTTAAGAGACTTTATTAGGTATAAAGTATCAACCCATAAATTGACTGTGCGGTATTGTCTTGAATGTAGATTATAGCAACTTGTGAATGCACAGTGAAACAGTATAAAGGTACCACAAAGCTGGATAAAGTTATACCCTACAAAGATCCTAAAGAGAAAAATGTTCAACATAGTAAAGCGAACATTCGAAGGAACTAAAATCAGTTTAAAAAAAGAAATAATCTTAAAATTAGAATAATAAAAAATAGGTCCATTTTCTACTGCACATTTGCAGCAGATTTCTCTTTGTAGGACAAGAAAAAAAAACATTTGAGGTGGAAGCATCACTCTTATAGTATAGCCGCAGTCCATGTGACAATGCCTGAATCCTCTTTATCTCAGTTGCTGTGATGATAAGTGGAGGTCCCCCTACCCCCAATTCTACTGTTCATTGGATACCTGTGTTTGACTCTCTTTTCCTATGATTACTCTTAAAATAGTTAAACTGGGACAATTTTTTGTAATTCTAAAATGCATAGTACAGACAATAGTTAAGGACTTGGAAGCTTCCCTCCTTGACTTCTGCCAGATCTTGTATGGTACTGTATGATCCTTTATAGAGTAATAAAGCATGCATAAGATTTTTTTTCTCCATGAGTAAAAAGAAAAATAACAGATATTAAGCTCGGATCATATGTGTGACAATGTGCTGCTCTTCTATATCTGTAGATACAAATGTAAGCATTTTTAAATGAAGACATTGTATACGAATTAATTAATAAAGGTTACTTTTAAGAAAGAAAAATGAATTCATGTTCACTTGCAATGTAATAATGCCCTTGCTTCATAATTGTAATCCATTATCATGAAAGAAATTTATAGTTCAGCTTTGTGTATACAAGATAATATTAAAAATATTATTTTGATTAATTGAGTTATTATGGAACTGGAATGGGTCTTTATTTTATGAAAGTCAAACTACTTTCGGTCTTTTATTCAACACTTCCCTTGTTTTTGCGGGATTCTTACGAAATTGTGATGTTATGTGTTCTAATAATTGGTTCTATCAGTCCTCGGTGCATGTGCCAAATCTAATTTTTCTTGATTTAAGCTGAACGTAAAAAAAATATTGTAATGGAATGATGCCACATCTTCCAAAATAATTAAATTTTTACATATGGGTTAAATACTGTCCTCCAGGTTGCTAGTCCTTTATCTTTATCCTTGAAAAAAAAACTTTAAATGGTCTGTGGTCTAAATATGTAAAAAAAAAGTAGCTGTGTTTTGTTTCAGACTGATATATGGTCAATTTAAAAAAAGTTAATTTAAATTAAAAAGTATGTCTGAATAAGCCCATAAATAATAATAGGCCAGTAAGCCATTCAGTTTAGAACTTATTTCCTTCTGCTCTATATTATAATTTTTTTTTTTTTAATAAGATGAGGATAATATAAAAAATGATCACCAGAGATGTAATTTTACCATACCCACCAAATATCAATTAATGCTTTGCTAAACAAATTCATTATACCGATAGGGGGACTGCCTAATTTTGTCTTTTATTTTATATCGGCAATATTGCAATATCTGGCGGGTGGAGCTGATGAATTAGTTATTGGGGAAATAGCACAAGTAGCGGGAATAGACACTAGGAATGGAATAGTTTTATTAGAATCAGGCCGTTTGAATCAATCTGCACTTAGAAGTTTACCAATATGCAGTTGTTTTCGAAAAACTTGGGAATGGATTAAAAAAAAAAATGAAATAAATAATAGCACAAAATTTTCACCATTATGGCAGAACGTAAGATTAAAGGAATTAGAGAATTTTCACGGTAGGACTTTTTGGGAGCATAAAGGAATCCAATTTATTTCACAGATGTTTGTAGATGGAAAATTAATCTCCTTTGACACAGTGAAAGAATTATATAATATTATGACACAAACTATTTTTATTATGTTCAATTAGCACATAGAATAAGGCAGTTGAGGGATAAGCAGAGCTTAAGTATTGGGAATCACAATATAATAGAATTTTTGGGAAAAGTTAGAGGGGGGGAAAAATTATTATCCAAAATATATAAATTTATTATAAATAATATTAGGGAACCAGATACACATATAAGTAAAAGAAAATGGGAAAGAGATATTGGAGTGCTATCGGATAAACATTGGACGAACATCTTCCAAAATATGAACATTGTATGCTCAGAAGCAATTAGTCTGATTCAGTTCAAAATAATATATAGATTGTACTATGCCCCGGCTATGATCAATCGGTTTAAGAGAACAAAGAACGTAAAATGCCCGAAGTGCCAGGAACAAAATGCAGATTTCCTCCACATGATGTGGAACTGTAATGTGGTATTGGAATTTTGGGAGGATATACATATAGAGGTGAGCCATGTATCAGGACTGACGGTCCCTAAGACACCAGATGTCTTTGTGCTGGGAAATACGTGTGATATCGCTGGTACCTCACATCAGGTTAGATGGCTGGGAATGGCACTACAGGTGGCTCGCTGTATACTGATTTATAATTGGATGTCCCCTAAAAGACCATCCATAGCAGAATGACATAAGAGATTAGATAGAATAAAAAATTTTGAAAAAATTAAATATATAGAATTAGGAAAGGAGAAAAGGTGGCAAAAAAGATGGCTAGACGATAATGTAGAGAACTAACTGTGAGGAGGAATTATGTGTGTATATATGTGTCTGTATGCATATTTTTTTTTTTTTCTCTTGCTGACTGGGAGGGGTGGGGAGGGAGGGAAAGGAATAGATTAGGAGGAAAGAAAAAGTAAGAGGGATTCTGAGGATAAAGAATAGCACTATGATATCAAATATTTATTGTTGTAGTTAAGGTGATTATAAACAAGCTGTATTAGTGAAAGTGTTATGATTATTGTTGATTGTTGAGATGCTCAGATATCAATAATATATAGTGGATTACTTGAGACGTATAGCATATTTCTAATGTACTAAAAGGTTGTTTAACACTGTGTTGATATATTGTGATTGTTAAAATTATCCCTCGCTTTTGATTAATGTTTTTTGTAATATTTATGGAAAATTTGAATAAAGAAATTGGAAAAAAAAAAAAAAAAAATTATACCGATAGGGGGTATTTACTATAAAATGAAGGCCCCACCTGGTGTGAAATTTTGAAATAACTTGTGAATGTTCAGTCCAGGCTATAAAGAGGCTGCACCCCCTTCATGCCCCTCCATGCCCACTTGGTTCACAAGTAATTGTTATTTATTTCAGGGTTTAAATTTGGCATACAAATCCTGATAAATTTCTCCCATAGTGTCTAAAGTCTTTATTTTCTGTGTATATTTACATCCCATTAACTTAGTGCAGCAACACAGTCAAATCAGCTTTTTCTACAAATGAGCAGACAGCATCTTTTTATGAACTCTAACAAATGAATACTTTCTATGCATTGGCTGTATAAGTGATTTTAGGCACCCAGAACTAAGCCTAATACCTACTTTGGGTACCAATAGAAAAATGAGAACCAGGTTGTCTTTATTTAGAAGCAAATCACTTATATCACTAGTGAAATGTAAAATAAGCATTACCTAGTCCACCAATATGTTTATCATACTTGAAATCTACAGCATGTAAGTTAAGATTGAAGGAGAACAGTGCATGCATTTACAGAAGGCTCACCAGCGGTAACTGCTCCTCCACACTCATTGCACATACAATGAAAACCATCTCAAATGTCCCACAGAGCTGAATACTAGTTTCCATTGACAACAGATTCTTAGGCAAATATTTTGGCTCCACGTCTTATAAAAAAGTTGCCATCAGAGATGTTATTGTATTAGGAAAACAATGTTGTATTTGGAGTTACAACTTAAAATACAGTAACGTAAGAAGTGAAATTTTGCTCTGATCAAAAATTTCTCACGAAAACAAATCGCTGTTGACCCAAAGGTTTTGTTAGTGGGGCTGTAGCCCTTCTTGTTATTAGTTTACATCATCTTCATTTTCCTGCCCCATTATCCCAGTTATGTAAAGAAATTCAATATAATTGTCAGAACTCACATATTGTTCTGATGGGATCAGGTTACAGGCTTCTTGCCAGAAAACCACACCCAGAGCTGCCTGTGATTGACAGCTCCTGTTGTGATGTTGGAAATGCTGGCTGTGTCTTTGATCTTGTTTTGTCTGCAGATGTGGTTTGAGTGATGGACGGCTGAGCCAGTCAGTGCTGGAGGTAGTGTCCATTACTGTCTTATATTCTGCCCAGCCCCTTCATTGGGTGCTGGTTATTCAGTCTACTCTGTGTATCTTGTGTTCCTGCTATCTTTTTTTGCTATTCTGTGTTTTGACTTCTGCTTTGTCTACCGACCATTCTTTTGCTATGCAATTCTGTACCTTTGCTGTCATCTTGGTTTTCACATGGTTTGCTAGGCTCCGCTTGTCTGTCTGTATCTGTGGTTTGTCCCTCAGTGTTTTGTCTCCCGGGTGTTATCCTGGTTTCCCTGTGTAAAATTTCTATGCACCAGTGTAATCACAGGTCTATCTCAGTATTCCTGTTACCTGTCCGCTCCACCATCCAGCAGCTGCCAGAAGAAGTAAGTCTTCCCTGTCACCTTGTAGGGTAACTTAGGGACCCTTAGTTATGTTCCTGATAGTCGGCTCACCTTTGTCAGGGCGGTTTTGTCTGTAGGAAGGGCCTTAGCCTACAGAAACGTTGCAGGGTGAGTTTGCCACAACTTAACTAGTCTGACAGCTAGTGCCAATCCTTGTTGTTTTTGCACGGTTACTGGACAGGTACTGAAAATAATATTGTGAAATTCTAGTAAAACTTGTGAAAGGCTACAACTGAAAATATAACCACTGGTTACTCGAGCATGAAACCCACAAGTGGTACAACACTTTTCAACCAAATATTGTAAGAAAATATAGTACTTAAAAGCAGATAATTGATTGAAGACACACACGGCCAACATACCCTGCTTAGAGGAAAGGGACATGTCTATTTGAATTGGCTATGAATCATGATCATTTACTATACATACACTAGTATTTTAAAGTATAATGAGATTATGAATGTCCCAATATTATTAAATAGGCAACCAGTTCACATACACTATATAATGAGACATATATGCATGATTTTCACACCTGACCTCTTTTGTTTTTGTTCTTGGGTTGATAAGCATGTTAAATGCTGGGACAAAGAGCCCTGAGTGTTATGATGGCTGGACATTCCCATCTTGTAATTGTTTGTAAAAATGAATAAGGCACCATCAGGTTTCTGCAAATGCCAAATTGCCGCAAATTGCCAAATTAATGACATAGTAATGTAGGTGTTCTTACTCTTCTTCTGACTTTGCAGAAAATAATAAAAGTGTGTTGAAAGATTCTCTCTCTCTTTCTCTTTCTGGCATTTGGCAAATATAAAAACATGCCTATGTGTCTTTTTAGTAGTGTGTGTAAACCTCTGGTCTAAGCTGTATGTAATGACTATAGTATTAATCATTATTAGAGATGAGCGAACACTAAAATGCTCGGGTACTCGTTATTCGAGACAAACTTTTCCCGATTTTTCAAGGGGACCAAGGCTCTGCACAGGGAAGCTTGGCCAAACACCTGGGAACCTCAGAAAAGGATGGAAACACCACGGAAATGGACAGGAAACAGCAGGGGCAGCATGCATGGATGCCTCTGAGGCTGCTTAATCGCACCATTATGCCAAAACTATGGGCAACAGCATGGCCATGACAGAGTGACAGAATGAAGCTAGATAGCATCTAAAACATCCAATAATTGACCCTGACACTATAGGGGACGGCATGCAGAGGCAGCGGCAGCAGCGGCAGGCTAGAGAGTGGCATGGCGACATACCCTAAATGGACTCAGGCTTCAAACCAATGGGTGGCAGAGAGGAACCAAAGGAGGTGAGCAAGAAGCGCTCAAATAATATCGGTACATGATAAAAGTTTGCCAGTATATTTTGTGGATTACACAGCAGGGTGGCGACAAAGTTAACATGGAAGCCATGAAAACAACCCAAAATTCTGCCTGACACAGCTCGTTTGATAAGGGGACCATGTATGGAGGCAGTGAACTAGTAGTAGATTAAAGGTGCTGCAGTTAAAACTATGTTAGTTGGATCTTGGCATGGAGCTGGCGCTCCGCTGCCAGGCGAGCTTTCGCCAATCCAAGCCCGTGTCTCTAGGCTACTCCCCAAACAGCACTTCTAAGAACCTTTTGTATAAGATCAAGTGTAGTAGCGTTCTTATAAGTTTAGGATATGGCGGGTGAGGGGAATGTAAACAGAAGCGCAAGAAGCGCTGAAATAATATTGGTAAATGATAAAAGTTTGCCAGTATATTTTGTGGATAACACAGCTGGGTGGCGACAAAGTTAACAACTTTGATGTGGAATCCATGAAAACAACCCAAATTTCTGCCTGACACACCTCGTTTGATAAAGGGACGATGTATGGAGGCAGCTATATGGACGACTTTTGGAGGTAGCAATGGGGACAACGTGTGGAGGCTGCTATGGAGACAATTTAATTTGGATAGTGCCTGTATGTGGCAGTCCAAAAAAGTTTTCAAACCAGAGGAGCAGGTAGGTGGCCCTCCAGAAAAATGAAATAGATTGAGTGCCTGTATGTGGCAGTCCAAAAAAGTTTTCAAACCAGAGGAGCAGGTAGGTGGCCCTCCATAAAAATTGAATAGATTGAGTGCCTGTATGTGGCAGTCCAAAAAAGTTTTCAAACCAGAGGAGCAGGTAGGTGGCCCTCCAGAAAAATTGAATAGATTGAGTGCCTGTATGTGGCAGTCCAAAAAACTTTTCAAACCAGAGGAGCAGGTAGGTGGCCCTCCAGAAAAATGAAATAGATTGAGTGCCTGTATGTGGCAGTCCAAAAAAGTTTTCAAATCAGAGGAGCAGGTAGGTGGCCCTCCAGAAAAATTGAATAGATTGAGTGCCTGTATGTGGCACTCCCAAAAATTGTTTAAAACAGAGGACCGGGTCGGTGGCCCTCCAGAAAAATTAAATGCATAAAGTACTATAGCTAGAGCCAGTGGGCTCTGTCAAAAAATAGCCAGTTTCCTATGCTTTACTATACAAAGAGGAGGAGAAGGAGGAAAATGAGGAGGAGGAGTGGATAAATTATTCAGGTTGAGCTTCCTTCACCTGGTGGAGATTGGAAATTATGAGAAATCCAGGCTTTATTCATCTTAATAAGCGTCAGCCTGTCAGCGCTGTCAGTCGACAGGCGTGTACGCTTATCGGTGATGATGCCACCAGCTGCACTGAAAACCCGCTCGGACAAGACGCTAGCGGCAGGGCAGGCAAGAACCTCCAAGGCGTACACGCCAGTTCGTGCCACATGTCCAGCTTTGAAACCCAGTAGTTGTAGGGAGCTGTGTGATCATTTAGGACGATGGTATGGTCAGCTACGTACTCCCTCACCATCTTTCTGTAAAGATCAGCCCTACTCTGCCGAGACTGGGGACAGGTGACAGTGTCTTGCTGGGGTGACATAAAGCTGGCAAAAGCCTTGTAAAGCGTACCCTTGCCAGTGCTGGACAAGCTGCCTGCTCGCCTACTCTCCCTCGCTACTTGTCCCGCAGAACTACGCACTCTGCCGCTAGCACTGTCAGAAGGGAAATACTGTTTCAGCTTGTGCACCAGGGCATGCTGGTATTCATGCATTCTCACACTCCTTTCCTCTCCAGGGATGAGAGTGGAAAGATTTTGCTTGTACCGTGGGTCCAGGAGAGTGAACACCCAGTAATCGGTGCTGGAATAAATTCTTTGAACGCGAGGGTCATGGGATAGGCAGCCTAGCATGAAATCTGCCATATGCGCCAGAGTACCAACGCGTAAGAATTCACTCCCCTCACTGGCCTGACTGTCCATTTCCTCCTCCTCCAACTCCTCTTCTTCTGCCCATACACGCTGAACAGTGAAGGACTCAACAATGGTCCCCTCTTGTGTCTCGCCAACATTCTCCTCCTCTTCCTCCTCATCCTCCTCCACCTCCACCTCCTCCGATATGCGCTGAGAAACAGACCTAAGGGTGCTTTGGCTATCAACAAGGGAATCTTCTTCCCCCGTCCCTTGTGAGGAGCGCAAAGCTTCCGACTTCATGCTGATCAGAGAGTTTTTCAACAGGCCAAGCAGCGGGATGGTGAGGCTGATGATGGCGGCATCGCCACTGACCATCTGTGTTGACTCCTCAAAGTTACTCAGCACCTGACAGATATCAGACATCCACGTCCACTCCTCATTGTAGACTTGAGGAAGCTGACTGACCTGACTACCAGTTCTGGTGGAAGTTGACATCTGGCAGTCTACAATCGCTCGGCGCTGCTGGTAAACTCTGGATAACATGGTTAATGTTGAATTCCACCTCGTGGGCACGTCGCACAACAGTCGGTGAGCGGGCAGTTGGAGGCGGCGCTGCGCTGCCCTGAGAGTGGCAGCATCTGTGCTGGACTTCCTGAAATGCGCACAGATGCGGCGCACCTTCATGAGCAAATCAGACAGATTGGGGTATTTCTTGAGGAAACGCTGAACTATCAGATTTAACACATGGGCCAGGCATGGCACATGTGTCAGTCTGCCGAGTTGCAGAGCCGCCACCAGGTTACGGCCGTTGTCACACACAACCATGCCTGGCTTCAGGTTCAGCGGTGCCAGCCACAGATCAGTCTGCGCCGTGATGCCCTGTAATAGTTCTTGGGCGGTGTGCCTTTTATCGCCTAGGCTCAGCAGTTTGAGCACCGCCTGCTGTCGCTTAGCGACGGCACTGCTGCTGTGCCTAGAGCTACCGACTGATGGCGCCATGCCCACGGATGGTAGTTCGGAGGAGGAGGTGGAGGAGGGGTGGGAGGAGGAGGAGGCATAGTAGGCCTGAAACACCTGGACCGAGGTAGGCCCCGCAATCCTCGGCGTCGGCAGTATATGACCAGCCGCAGGGTCAGACTCGGTCCCAGCCTCCACCAAGTTAATCCAATGTGCCGTCAGCGATATATAGTGGCCCTGCCCGGCAGCACTCGTCCACGTGTCCGTGGTCAGGTGGACCTTGTCAGAAACGGCGTTGGTCAGGGCACGGATGATGTTGTCTGACACGTGCTGGTGCAGGGCTGGGACGGCACATCGGGAAAAGTAGTGGCGGCTGGGGACCGAATACCGAGGGGCGGCCGCCGCCATGAGGTTGCGAAAGGCCTCGGTCTCTACTAGCCTATAGGGCAGCATCTCCAGGCTAAGCAATCTGGAGATGTGGACATTAAGGGCTTGGGCATGCGGGTGGGTTGCACTATATTTGCGTTTCCGCTCCAGCGTCTGGGGTATGGAGAGCTGAATGCTGGTGGATGCTGTGGAGGATCGTGGAGGCGACGATGGGGTTTTTGTGGCAGGGTCCTGGGCAGGGGGCTGACTATCAGCTGACACAGGGGAAGGAGCAGTGGTGTGCACGGCCGGAGGTGAACGGGCTTGTTGCCACTGAGTGGGGTGTTTAGCATTCATATGCCTGCGCATACTGGTGGTAGTTAAGCTATTAGTGGTGGAACCCCTGCTGATCCTGGTTTGGCAAATGTTGCACACCACAGTCCGTCAGTCATCCGGTGTTTCCTTAAAGAACCTCCAGACTTCTGAAAATCTAGCCCTCGCCGCAGGAGCCCTCGCCACGGGAGCTTCACTAGTTGACACATTTGGCGCTGATGCACCAGCTCTGGCCCTGCCTCTCCGTCTGTCCCCACCACTGCCTCTTCCAACCTGTTCTGGTCGAGGACTCTCCTCCGTCTCAGAAGCACTGTGTTCACCCGGCCTATCAACCCAGCTTGGGTCTGTCACCTCATCATCCTCCGATCCCTCAGTCTGCTCCCCCCTCGGACTTCCTGCCCTGACAACAACTTCCCCACTGTCTGACAACCGTGTCTCCTCATCGTCGGACACCTCTTTACACACTTCTTCCACTACGTCAAGAAGGTCATCATCACCCACAGACTGCGACTGGTGGAAAACCTGGGCATCATAAAATTGCTCAGCAGCAACCGGACAAGTGGTTTGTGACTGTAGGAAGGGTACAGAAAACAGTTCGTCAGAGTATGCCGGTTCAAATGCCAAATTTTCCTGGGAGGGGGCAGACTGGGGGGGAGGAAGCTGAGGTGCAGGAGCTGGAGGAGTGCCGATTTCGGTGACATGGGTGGACTGCGTGGAAGACTGACTGGTGGACAAATTGCTCGAAGCATTGTCGGCAATCCACGACATCACCTGTTCGCACTGTTCTGGCCTCAACAGTGCTCTACCACGAGTCCCAGTAACTTCAGACATGAACCTAGGGAGTGTAGCTCTGCGGCGTTCCCCTGCTCCCTCATAAGCAGGTGGTGTCTCACCCCGCCCAGGACCACGGCCTCTGACCCCTGCAGTAGTTGGACGCCCACGTCCCCGCCCTCGTCCTCTACCCCTAGCCCTCGGGTTAAACATTTTGAAAATGAGAGTTATAACTTTAATTTTTTTTTAACTTTTTTTTGTGTTTTTTGTGTTTTTTTGTGTTTTTTAGTTTTTAAAACCAAACGATGCTATCCTATTGCTATGGCTATTTTCTAGCCAAGTATGAAAGCACACTGCTATGCCAGATGAGATGACGCTGAGTTATTAAAAAAATAAACGTAAAATAAAAAAGGAAATGGCAGACTGTGCCTAATTGAAATCCAACCCCTAATAAATTTTCCCACTTCGGTCTTTGCGATGGATATGTGCGTCACTAAGCGCAAAACACAGCGGTCGCAAGTCTCACTACAAATTGCTCACAATTTGCTAGTAGATGCACTGCAGCAAGGACAGCCACCAGCAGATCAACCAGAAATCAAATATATATAACGCTACTGTAGGCGTAAGTAAGCCGTTTGGATTCTCCTATGGCTATTTTCTAGCCAAGTATGAAAGCACACTGCTATGCCAGATGAGATGACGCTGAGTTATTAAAAAAATAAACGTAAAATAAAAAAGGAAATGGCAGACTGTGCCTAATTGAAATCCAACCCCTAATAAATTTTCCCACTTCGGTCTTTGCGATGGATATGTGCGTCACTAAGCGCAAAACACAGCGGTCGCAATTCTCACTACAAATTGCTCACAATTTGCTAGTAGATGCACTGCAGCAAGTACAGCCACCAGCACATCAACCAGAAATCAAATATATATAACGCTACTGTAGGCGTAAGTAAGCCGTTTGGATTCTCCTATGGCTATTTTCTAGCCAAGTATGAAAGCTCACTGCTATGCCAGATGAGATGACGCTGAGTTATGAAAAAAATAAACGTAAAATAAAAAAGGAAATGGCAGACTGTGCCTAATTGAAATCCAACCCCTAATAAATTTTCCCACTTCGGTCTTTGCGATGGATATGTGCGTCACTAAGCGCAAAACACAGCGGTCGCAAGTCTCACTACAAATTGCTCACAATTTGCTAGTAGATGCACTGCAGCAAGTACAGCCACCAGCAGATCAACCAGAAATCAAATATATATAACGCTACTGTAGGCGTAAGTAAGCCGTTTGGATTCTCCTATGGCTATTTTCTAGCCAAGTATGAAAGCACACTGCTATGCCAGATGAGATGACACTGAGTTATTAAAAAAATAAACGTAAAATAAAAAGTAAATGGCAGACTGTGCCTAATTGAAATCAAACCCCTAATAAATTTTCCCACTTTGGTGTTTGAGGTGGATATGTGTGTCACTAAGAGCTAAACACAACGGTAGCAAGTCCCCCTGCAAATTCCTCACAATATGGTACTAGCTGCAAATAAAAAAAAAAAAGTATAACGTTATTGTAGCCCTAAGAAGGGCTGTGGGGTTCTTGTAGAATCACTCCTGCCTAACAGTAAGCTAATAGAACACCCTAGCGCTTTCCCTGACCAGCAGCAGCTCTCTCCCTAGCGGCATCCAGACACAGAATGATCCGAGCAGCGCGGGCAGCGGCTAGTCTATCCCAGGGTCACCTGATCTGGCCAGCCAACCACTGCTATCGACGTGTAAGGGTACCACGTCATGCTGGGTGGAGTGCAGAGTCTCCTGGCTTGTGATTGGCTCTGTTTCTGGCCGCCAAAAAGCAAAACGGCGGGAGCTGCCATTTTCTCGAGTGGGCGAAGTATTCGCCCGAGCAACGAGCAGTTTCGAGTACGCTAATGCTCGAACGAGCATCAAGCTCGGACGAGTATGTTCGCTCATCTCTAATCATTATCTAAACTTTTAAATAGATCCTATCATTTTCAAGTATATTTTGGCTGGCTTTTTAACATTTTTTTAAAATAAATGGTAAACTTCCAGTGTAAACTAAATAATTGTAATAGTTGGATGTAAAGATTTATTGTTTTTAACTTTTTAGACAAAGCATAAAATCTCAGTAGATATACTGTGAAAAGTTAAGGCAACCTTGGAGGTTGAAAATACAAAACACCCTTGAGAAATGTATCTTTTCCAACTTACTAATGTCTCATCTGTTTTATGCTAGATCAAAGCCAGTGAAAATAAATCACGCTTCACTGCAAATATTAGTATATGTTAGTATTATTTGTCTTTCACAGTACTTCAATGGCTTTTAGTCTGTCTCTCAAACTGTGCTCCATATCATACTTTATGAGAGTAGTCAGCTCATTTTCTTTCCATTAGCAGTGTTTCACATTAAAAATACAAAAATACAGGTAGTCCCCAGGTTACAAACAAGATAGGTTCTCTAGGTTTGTTCTTAGGTTGAATTTGTACGTAAGTCAGAACTGTATATTTTACAATTGTAACCCCAGCCAAATTAATCTTGGTCTCTGAGACAATTGGATTTTAAAAATGTAGGGTTGTCATAAGAATCAGGATTAACAATA
Organism: Engystomops pustulosus; assembly: GCF_040894005.1. Taxonomy (NCBI): domain Eukaryota; kingdom Metazoa; phylum Chordata; class Amphibia; order Anura; family Leptodactylidae; genus Engystomops; species Engystomops pustulosus. The sequence goes on from NC_092412.1 coordinate 74,937,592, forward strand.
AAGCTTCATTGCAGACACATTTGATAACTGTTGTAGCTGTTTATTGTAGCCTAAGGCAAAAGTACATTAAATTAACAACATCCAGAGGTTTGTTTGTAAATAGGGGTCATATGTAAGTCGGGGGTTCTTAAGTAGGAGACTGCCTGTAGTCTATTAGGAGTTAAAAAAAAGTGGGAGTAGTCTACAGTTCAGACTACCGACCACTGAAGGTGTAGTGTGGTTATAGAGAGTATCTCTCTATCTATCACTGGAGGACCTTCCATTTCCATGCATGGACATCCCACTAATTTTAAATGTAAGCAGTGTTATGTACCTTTCCCCCTGAGGTCATACAACTGAAGAAAGTTTAGTCACAGATAACAGTGAAAAGGGTGGAATAATTATTTTTGTATTTGATCAATCTGACATTGCGGGCCATGGGATGTCTAAAAATTTTTTTTTTTGTGTTTACTTTTATAAGCATTCTAGGGAAATTGTTGACGTAAATGGCAGGTGTTTGCTGCAAAGTAAAGAAACCAGCCTGGAAGGCATTTACATTCAATCTTAAACTCCCTATGTCATTTTATATGGTGTAGCATATCCAAAATGGATAAATATATAATCTATGGTCTTAAGTAAGATTGGGATATCTAATAAGTGATACACACATTAAATGACATGTTGTGGAGACTAAATTCCTATTGTAAATGATTGAATTGCATTTTTACATCTCAGTAAGTTTGGTCAAATGTTTTTAGGTGCAAGGTTAAAATGTTCTTAAATTAACTACATATGTGGTGTAAAATGTGTACTTTTTTGTATGCATGAATACAAGAGAATCCAACTGAAATACTGTATGTTGGTGCACATGTATCAATGTTATGCTTGACTTTTTCTTTCTTTTTTTGTGTTTCTGGGCCATGTTTACCTTTGTGACTTTTTTTGCTCTTGAGACAGTCTCTCTTCAAAGTTCACCATGGTCTAGTTTTATTCATTGTCCCTTGAGCTATAACCTGAATCCAGATTTAAAAGGTGTAATTTAAAGAAAAAGTTGCAAATTTTGGCGCAAATCCATGGCTGCCCCCAATTAGGCATAGAAGTTAGCTTAGAGCTTTTCATGGCTTTAGGAGACTTTATGCTGTTTTTGTTTTAAAAAGTCTCAAATTCACTGAAGTCCAAAACTCCTCAAACACATCAGGGCACATTTATCAAACCGGTCCTGTCGCGATCAAAGATGAAGTCTGGTGTGATTCACCAACATTGTGCGCCAGAGATCCTACATGTGTCGCTTTCCTGCTGAGGTCCGTCTGAGTTCACCTTCTTCTTCCCGGTGTATGTGAGTGCATGTCTTGCGACACAATTTGCGATGCTAAATCCTGTGCGTTGTCCGAATCCGTCGGATCGTCCGACACCCGCCCTCCGATTTGTGTAGCCTTAAAGCCGGGGCAGATGAGCCAAAATCAGATCACGTGCGCCAAAAACCACTGTTAAATGTGGGACAACACGGAAATCGACAAATCTGACAAAAATGTGGTCCGCGGACACTTAGTAAATGAGCCCCATTATGTATCAACAAGGAAAAAACATGAAGATGTATCTGACCAGCACAAAAGCAAAAAAGAAAAAAAAGGAGGCACAGAGGTGAACAAAGCTAGACTTATGATACATGTGCCGTATTGTTTGTTTTAGTAATAAAACATATTTCCTAATAAATATTTAAAGCAGTTAATCATTGTTATAACAAACACTTTGATAAAATGACTCCTGTGGGGAGAAAAAGCACATAAATCTTAGCTTCATTCCTCCCACATGTCATCTTTCATTAAACCGTCTCAGCTCTGTTTCCTTTCTTGCTATTTGAGCCAGGTATGGAGCATTCCTTACTCAAGATAACATTTACAAGATATATTTAAAGGGAATGTGTTCCCAATTTTAAAACCAGATACTGTAACACATCATGCAATTGTAAATATTTTCTAATACTTTTTTATGTGTCCATCAATGATTCATTCAGCTTAGGGGGCTAAAAAATAAAATGATAGGATATAGTACAGAGCAATAAGATTCCCCTATGGGTTCAAGGACCCTAGGAGTCCTAAAGAGCCTAGTTTGTCCCCTTTCTCTGGAATGTACATAACAATAAAGAAAGAAATCATAAACATGTTAGGTTCATTGGTGTCTGTATATATAGTGAAGAAGAGAAATACACATCACTCCCACAGTAGCTCGGATTTGTCAAATACCATCCCATATAAACATATAAACAATTTTTAATTCAGATTAAAATCATGGAAAAGTGATGACTCACTATATATTTAAATAGTAGAAGAATTCAGCACTCTGTTTATGCAAAGAAGAAGAAAATCTTTTATTTGTGATATGCAAGCAATCCAATATTTAAAGTGTTGGATTTCTTGCATATTACAAATAAAAGATTTTCTTCTACTTTGCATAAATGGAGTGCCGAATTCTACTACTATTTAAATATATAGTGAGTCATCACTTTTCCATGATTTTAATCTGAATTAAAAATGTAGAAAAAGGGGGGCGTGGCTTGGATGCCGAGCAGAGAAGTCGCATAGAGAGCCTGCTCCGCCATCAGCCATAATTTAGCGACGAACCACAGCGCTGACCCGACAGCAAACGGCACCCGGTGGTAACACTCACATCTGAGAGATGACAAAGAAGAGGAAGAATGTGCCCGGTCCCCGCAAACTGACGGATTTCTACAGATCCGCCGCGGCTGAACTGCAAGAAGATGGCGCCGGCCGCCCACACACACGCGCGGCAGAAGCACACTCATCGGCTCGAGCGGAGGGAAGTGAGGCGGGAACCTCATACAGCCGCAGATCACATTCAGCACCATCCTCCCCGATCAGTAACAAGGAGGTAGAGAACAGAGGTGATCGGACGGAGGGAGAAAGGGAGCTAGAGGGGCGGAGACGAAGCATCTCCACAACATGGCCGCCGCTAACAGACTCACAGGGCCAAAGCCCAACGAAACAGAGGACGAGACGAGACACAGAGGAGAGAGATGACAGGGGAGAGGATCCGGGGACTGGGATGTGCAGCCCTGTGGGAGATGATTCTTTTGACTTATTACCTGCCTCTGATAAAGGGCTCACAGAGGCTACCATGAAAAATATGTTAACAGTCTGGAGACAAGCATTCCATGGGAACTTCTCTAATATCCTAAAAACAGTTAAAAAAGACATTAATTCCCTAGGAGACCGCGTACACCATGTAGAGAATAAGATGGGAGAGATAGTGGCCTCACACAATGAATTAGTTGACACTCATTATGAAGTGGAGGAAGAGGTCAGGCAAATTCAAGCTAAACTTGCGGATCTGGAAGACCGCTCTAGAGGTAACAACGTCAAATTTCGTGGAATAGCAGAAACTATATCACAACCAGAGCTGACCAAATATATTCAACATCTGATCAAAGCTCTCCTCCTAGATTGCTCAGAACAGGACATTATTATTGACCAAGCACACCGGCTACCTAGGCCAAAACATTTGGAGGAATCTGTACCGCGGGATGTTCTGGCTAGAGTACATTTCTATACAGTGAAGGAGAGAGTCATGGAAACAGCCAGAAAAAGAAGAACCCTCCCCCCCCCCATTTGAAGATGTCTCCTTATATACAGACCTATCTGCGACTACATTACGGCTCAGAAGGCAACTGATTCCGATAACTACGGTACTGAGGGAAAAGCAAATCCCATACAAATGGGGATTCCCCGTCAAATTGATCGTCATACGGAATGGCAACACTACATTGATCAAAAATCCGGAATAGGGATTTCAAATCCTGAAGAAGTGGGATCTCCTGACGTCAGACAAGCCGTAACCACCGAATACACATCCAACGAGGGTAACAGCGGACTGGCAAATGATCGGGTCCAAATGCAGACAGAAAAAATAGGAGCTGGGGCGATCAGCAGGATAAAGATGGACACACTTATTTTCCAACACAGATCTGGCATCCTTTATCCGAACTGTTTTTATATCCCCAAAGAGCAGTTTACCTTTTTATAACTGCAATATCTGAGTACAGTTAGACTGTACATGTGTTTTCCTTTTGTGTTTAACAAGTTATTGTTTGATGTCACTAAGGCAGCATAAGTTAATTCCTAGGATAAAGAGATATAGTACAGTGGGAAAACGAAATATAGCATACCTTAATAATCAGGATGGGTATTAACGTTATGTCTATAAATGCGAAAGGTTTAAACAGCCCTTACAAAAGAATCCAAGTATGGCAAGAAGCTCGTAGTCTCTCTTGTGATGTCTTGTGCATTCCAGAGACACATTTGAAAATGGAAGATGCGCATCGCATGCAAAACCAAAATTTCCCTTACATTTATCAAGCGCACTATAAGACCAAGAGCAGAGGGGTTTTAATAGCAATTAAAGGGTCATGTAACTTCCAAGAAACAAAATTGATCAGAGACCCGATGGGGAGGTATATCTTGTTAATTTGTACCATTAATGAGGAGACGTGTACACTGGTTACGGTATATGCCCCCAAAGACAAACTCACTTTGCGAGAAAAATGTTGCGAATGGTAAATAAACATGCGCAAGGGAATATCATTATAGGGGGGACTTTAATATTACACCAGATCCAATTATGGATTGCTCGACTAGTAATTCTAGATACCAAAGGGGGATAAAAGAAGAATTATGGAGCAACGATGTATATGATATATGGAGGGCGCAGCATAATACAGAAAGGGATTACACCTTTCACTCCTTAGTACATAACACATACTCCAGAATCGACTTCTTCCTAATAAGTAGGCCTTTATTAAATAGAATAGCATCTTCTACAGTAGAAACAATAACATGGTCGGACCATGTGGCCATAACAATAGAGGTTAATGACACAGATGATCAATCTCCAACTTTTTTATGGCGATGCAATGAATACATTCCACAACAACCTAAATATAAGGAGATAATTTCAAGAGATGCAAAGGAATACTTTCATTTTAACACACATTCTCTACCAGATCCAACCTTGATATGGAATGCACATAAGGTATTCATAAGAGGTATCTTTATCAAGTTAGGTATTAGAGATAGAACACAGCGACAAGCAAAAATAACTAAAATAATGGAAGAGATTCACAAACTAGAAGCGTTTAACAAAAATACTCCTTCCTCTTCAATAGCTAAGACCCTCCAGGATTTAAGGGAAGATCTTAGAATATTATTAGTACACACATATGAAAAAAGACTGATTAAAAGTGGAGCCAGGTTTTATTCACAAGGAAATAAAACGGGCAAACTACTAGCGAACCAATTAAAAACTAGGCAATTTAAAGCGAAAATCTCCTTTATATACACTCCAGACAAACTGGGGAAACTAATTACCCCAAAAGATATATCTAACGCCTCGTTATATAATCTAAAACAAGATCCCTTCACATACGACCCATCAGAAAACGATATTAATAGATTCCTAGACAGCCTAGACCTTAAAAAATTATCAGAGTCCCAAGTAAAGATACTTAATCAGCCAATAACACAAGAAGAGATAGCTCAAGTCATTAAAAAACTCCCTGCACATAAAGCACCAGTCCCAGACGGGCTTATAGGAGAATATTTCAAAACACACACAAGAATAATACTCCCGCATCTCTTTACCATGTTTAATAACATAATGGAAAAAGGAGAGTTGCCCACAGAAAACCAGGAAGCCCTTACAGTTACACTGCCCAAACCAGGAAAATCCCCAGACGTACCGCAAAATAGGCCAATCTCACTTTTAAATGTAGATGCTAAATTATACACAAAAATTATAGCGACAAGAATTATGGAAGTCCTACCAGACTTGATAAGTACAAACCAAGTGGGATTTATTAAGGGCCGACAGGCCTCAGACAATACCAGAAAGGTAGTGGATTTAATGCACTTCCTGGAACGCCACAAGACAAGGGCAATACTGCTGGACTTATACACCGAGAAGGCGTTCGACCGCATTTGTTGGTCATAAGCCTTTTCGGCCCTGAATAGGATGGGTTTCCAAGGAGAAATAATGAAGGCAATAAAAGCATTATATTCACGACCATCGGCGAGAGTGTATGCAAATAACTGTTTATCTGATCCATTCTGGATAACAAATGGAACCCGTCAGGGATGTCCTTTATCACCCTTGATTTTTATTTTATCACTGGAGCCATTGGCCAATGCCATACAAAACAACAAAGAAATATATGGAATACAAATAGGGGGAGTGAAGCACGTCATCTCATTATACGCAGATGATATTATTTTAACTATGTCCAAACCGGAGGAATCCTTAGAAAAAGTTATGGAAGTTATAGATAACTTCGGGAAGATTTCCTATTATAAAACCCAAGCTACAAAAACCCAAGCTCTACCGATATCTCTAAATACTAAAACTATATCATTCCTACAAAACAAATATCCTTTTGATTGTAGAACAGAAAGTATTCAGTACTTGGGTATACAACTAGCGAAAACACAAGCAAAATTTACACCCTCAATTACGAGGCTCTCATAGACGCATTAAATAAGGATATTAAAAAAATGGAGTATAAGGAAGTACCCTGGATGGGAAGAATAGCAGCATTTAAGATGATATTACTGCCCAGGTTACTATATTTATTTCGAACACTGCCTATGTTGCTGCCGACTAAATTCTTCAGCAAAACACATCAAATGATGTCCCGATATATTTGGGAGGGAAAGAAACCGAGGCTCACGCACACTATATTATCCAAACACAAAGAAGCTGGGGGACTGAGTGTACCTTGCATAAAGGGCTATTATCAAGCCACAATACTACAACAGATAGCCCACTGGCTTAAGGCCGATAACAAAATGCCATGGATGGAGATAGAAGACATAATAGCCACATCCCTACGTTGCTTAACTCCTGCATATACGGACAGATAGAGGATAAATTCATGCTACCACTTACGCAAAATGCATTACGGGTATGGAAAATGATACACGAACGCAGGAACATACACACACAAGAAATCACTGAATGCTTTACGCATGTGGGACAGGGATCTTAAAAGGAATATATCCCAGGAGGAATGGGGGAAAGCATCAGGCCTGTCCTATAAAGCGTTGAAATGTATAACACACATTGAGAATGCATTTAAACTACAAGTAAGGTGGTATTACACACCTGACCGGATCCATAAAGCATACCCCACCTCTTCCTCACTATGCTGGCGGGGATGCGGAGCACAAGGAAATCTATTACATATATTTTGGGAGTGCCCTAAAATACGACCTTACGGGGAAAAAGTTTATGAGCTAATAGAAACTTTAGTGGGACCAATGGAAAGGAAAGGACCAGCTCAGGCTCTCCTACATCTAGACTTACAGTCTAAGACACTCAGACAGCGAGTATTAACAGTTAAAATACTTACCATGGCCAGGATAACACTAGCAAGGTACTGGAAAACAGCTGACAGTCCCACAAGTAATGAGTTGGAATCAGCAATAGCAAAAACATGTAATTTGGAGGAAGCATTAGCTTACGGATTTCTCAAACAACAATCGGTGAAAGAAATTTGGGAACCATGGCAGCAATATCGTACCCGAACTACACAATAAAACCCACTGAAACCTGATTATTGAGAGAGGGCAAACGGAAATAACCTTTCAAAATTCCCTTAAGTGACAGTTATATGTTAATTTTAGTGTTACTTAATGTTGAAATGCGTTATAATATGAAGCAGGGTTTAGCATTGGAAGACCTGGAATACAAGAGGAATGATTAAAAATAACTACAAGAGATGTACTAATCCGCAGATAACACAGAATATGACTCTGATAAAATTGTATATATATATATATATATATATATATATATATATTTAATACATGTAAACTGATGTAATGAGCATTATATCTCTATGTATTCAGAAAGCATCAAATGTTTGTAAAAATTTATGAAAACCCAATAAAAAAGTAAAAAAGGTCCCAAAATTTTATGCATAAAAGGAAAACTCAAAATCAGAATAAGAAAAAAATGCAAAAAGACTTTGGGGGGAAAGGAAGTTGGTGGTGCTGAAGATATGGGGTTTGGGGGATTTGCTACTATTTTCTAAGTGTGCATTGACGGTTGTTGGTTGCGCTGGGACACTTGCTTTAGCCTATGCCAGTTCTTGGAGAAGAACACAGCTAAATTATATGCCAGGCAGGTCCTGGCATAGAATTGTCCCACTGTTGGCTGGATATACCAAGATATTGATGCTCTTAATACATCAAGCAGAAAAAAGGGGGCAGTGGGAACATCAAGAGCTGGAACTAGTCTTATATTATAATGATAATAAAAAAACAAGATACAACTGACTAACCAAAATGTAAAATATTGCTCTTCTCTATTGTGCCTTGCATTGGTTGAGCATTTCCTTTACTTAACAGTTTTTGTTTCTTTAAGGCTTCATACTAATAGGAATCAATTCTTCACAGTTTCACATTAATATTCACAGATTTGTGAGCATGTTGTAACCAGTGTTAAGTAGTAAAGAATGTCAGATGGACACGGCAATTTAAAAAAAATTGTGACTAGAATTTCAGACAACAGCAGAATATAAGAATCTTCTTGAGGTGTAATATCCTTGAGAAGGGATATGGAAAAGAGTAGAAGATAGAAAGTGTGGACAGGACTACAGACTGATGGGGAGGGGGGTTTCCCTTTTTTTTTCTGTTTGTTGGGTTTGTATGATTATTATATGGTGGCCATTAAGTTTTGTGGGGGGAGGGTGGAAGGGATTGTTATATTGTTATATACATATTTATGTTTGTGCTTTTGAAGCATATGTAAATGTTAAGAAAAAATTTCTAAATTAAGAATAAAAAAAAATGTTACAATAGCCTCATTTATGATTTCTGCTTTCAAGATAAATACTGTAGTTCTAATAATGCCCAGGTATTATATATTAGTAAGAAGTCTATGTTACCTTTATATTAATGTAACATGTGATTATCTTATTATTCTTTTTTTTTGAAGGACAAGAAAGTCAATTATCATGTAAATAATCATATTTTCGTCTGTCACTTTTGTTTTATCATGAAAGCTTTAATAATAAGAAAACATTTAAAAGGTTACTTACATGAACATGGATACGTATTCCAGGATTTATCTAACACAATCCATAAAGACGGATCATCACACTGCATCTTTAAATCTACATGTGACAACTGGGTCATATGTTTTCCCCTGAACAGAGAGGATCCTATCTGGTGGCCCCTAAGGCTCTGCGCATTACTGAGGCCGCAGACACTTAGCTCCGGCATGGAAGCTCTGGTGGCAGTTTTCCCTTTTAGCAGTAAGCTTTGGAAACAAAAGTGTTCAAACAATATTCTAATAAGGCTAGTGAGCCTAATAGCATCTGTAGCTGTCTGCAGGGTCTGAAACTATTAACAATACTAGAGATCATGGCTTTCAGTAGAATAATGGCTGGAGGTGCTCTCCCTCTATTGTGCCTTGTTCTGACTGCTAAACCCTAGAATCCACATCATTTGTGATTATTTACAAAACGTTAACTTATTCTGCAGGCTTTGCCGTTGTCTTCACTGTGCCAGTTTTGATTCCTTTTTTAATACAATTGTAATGTAATATATATATTGGAAAATTTGGTAAATTTGTATAGGACCAGTATCGATGTAATGGTCGGGGTTTTTAGTTTAAAGTTATACGATAGAGCATCATTTGTGAAAAGTTGTTTACTCAGGGCCTGTTGCCAATTCATAGTCATAGCATAGGAAATTAACATATTTTTCTAAGTGCACTATGTAGGTTTTATCCACTTGTCAACATTAATAGATTATTATTATTAATGATAGCTGTTATAGGAGATAAATGGGAGATAAATGCACTTTAGAAAATGCAGTTTTAATCATTTTCAAGTGATTGATAAAAAGTCTATTCTTTTTATTTTCTTTTTTTTGTTATGCATTATTTTGTTTTAAACCCTTAGTGCTCAGTGGCGGATATATCCGCCACTGAGCTGATGCTGGCTCGGCTCTGGATCGGAGCCGAACCGGCATTGGGAAACACGGGGTGCCGGCTGTAACATATACCCGGCACCCCAGTGTAACACCCGCAATCGGATTGGGCTCCGATTGTGGGTGTGTAACCCGTTAAATGCCGCGGTCAGCGCGACCACGGCATCTAACATGCCTCTGGGGGGCTTTCCCTTTTTGGGGGGTGCCGATCGCTGCTATGGAAGTGCTGCGGTCTGATCTGGTCCCCAGCACTGCCTGCAGGCACTGCCGGTAAGATAACATGTGTGACATCATCTTACTGGCCCAGTGCCAGCCTATGCAAGTGCAGAATCGCTTTGATAAGTAACAGTGTTCAAAGGTTATAACCATATAAAGCGACGCAAGTCAGAATCCAAAAAATGGGACTGAGCCTTAAGCTGTAAAATGGCTGCATCCTTAAGGGGTTAAAAAACTACAATAATACAATTTACACGTGTGGTGCAACAATTAAAAATATTAAATGATTATTGATTGCCACTGTTATGACAGCTGTTCTTTCGTTGTTTAGGTTTGCCAGCTAAAGGGTCCCACCATTATTAATGATTTTGAGTTATTTTAAGAGCCTATTGAAACCTGTTGAAACTGCAAACACAATGATATCTAAGGCAGACTATAAAGCATAGAATGCACTCAGAGCTGTAGGCTGTAACAACTGTTAGCATTGTACTAAGTACAGGGCCAGATTATAGGCATGGCTCAGGGCCCCCACCATCTTGCTCCCAAAGGGGCCCCCACCAGACATCAATTTCTGACTGACACCACACTCACCTCTCCACACTCCTGCTAGGCCGCAAGAGTGTTCCTGCTCCCTACGGCGCTGGCCCTTTGATTGCTGCTGGCGGGTTTCCCATAAAGATCGGCTTCTCCCATCAACCCCCACCGGATCTTTGAGCTATTGAGATAAGAGAAAGCTTCCTTGTGTTGTTCCTTGCTCTTTGTTCCCATTCCCTGTCTTTGTGTTGATCTCCTGTTGTGACCCTGGACCTGACCTCTGTATTACTGCCGCCTGCTCTGACTGCCTGCTTGTGCCGACACTGCATGCTGAATCTGTACCTCAACCTTGGCAGCTACCGCAGGCTAGTCGCACCTGTGGAAATACCTGGTGGCACCATACCGCAGCAAGACCATTCCACTTTGCGGCTGGCTCTGGTAAAGACCGGGTGCCACTTAGATTCTGGCCCCAGGTGTCAGCTAGTACCATCTCCGGCGGTAGTCCAGGGGGTTCACTGATCCCGAGCCATGACACAGACCCGCCAATCCTTGAAGTGTCTGGATGTCACATGATCCCTTAAGGTCACTGGAATGGACAGAGCCACCCAGCAAAAGCTCTTTACAGTGGAGGCAGTATAGGAGCTGCCTGCAAAATGTGACTACACATGGAAAAAGATTTGTATGTTACATGGGACTGCATGGCTGGCAGGGCTGAGGTGTATGGGAACGCGTGTCTGGGTTGGGCAGTGTTGTATGTTACATGGGGCTACAAGTCTTATGCAGCCTGAGATGTATGATACATGGGACCGCATGTCTAGTGCAGGCTGAGGTTTATGTTACATGGAACTGCGAATCTTGTGCAGGCTGAGGAGTATGTTACATAAGACTATGTGGCTGATGGGGACTGAGGTGTATATAGATGTATTACTGAGGGTGAGGTATCTGTATGTAGATTGTTGGCGGCTGTATATAGATTTATGACTAGGTGGTTGGAGGATGTATATAAATGTATTACTGGGTGGTTGCAGGCTGTATGTAGATGTATTACTGGGGGGTTTACTGCTGTATATAGATATATTACTGGGGGATGAGAGGGCTGTGATGTATAACTAGGGGTCTTGGCAGCTGAATATAGATGTATTACTGGGTGGTTGGTGGCTATATATGGCTGTAATACTGGGGGTAAGGCGACTGTATACAGATGTATTACTGGGGATTGAGCCGACTGTATATAGATGTTTAACTGGGGGATGAGGTGGATTACTTGGTGGTAAATGTACTGTCAGGCTCCATGGGTAGTGAACCTATGGATGATGAAGCAAGCCAACACCTGGGACCAGAAACTAAGTGGCACCCTTGCTGCGGCATACTGTATGCAGATGTATTACTGGGGGGCTTGGAGCCTGTATATAGATGTTTAGCAGGAGGATGTGTACATATGCTTCATTGTGCTCAGGGGCCCCACAAACCTTATTCCAGACCTGACTAAGTGTCTAAGTGAATCTACAGCCACATATGCCACTGTTGAAGGCTATTCTATTGCCAATAGTAACTGACAATCTTATTACCCTTTTGTAAGATTCCACTCTTATAACAAACCTTACACATTGTACTGTAACCATTACTCATACAATTCTAACAATACATATTAAGTAGAGATGAGCGAACATACTCGTCCGAGCTTGATGCTCGATCGAGCATTAGCGTACTCGTAACTGCTCGTTGCTCGGACGAGTATTTCGCCCGCTCGAGAAAATGGCAGCTCCCGCCGTTTTGCTTTTTGGCGGCCAGAAACAGAGCCAATCACAAGCCAGGAGACTCTGCACTCCACCCAGCATGACGTGGTACCCTTACACGTCGATAGCAGTGGTTGGCTGGCCAGATCAGGTGACCCTGGGATAGACTAGCCGCTGCCCGCGCTGCTCGGATCATTCTCTGTCTGGATGCCGCTAGGGAGAGAGCTGCTGCTGGTCAGGGAAAGCGTTAGGGTGTTCTATTAGCTTACTGTTAGGCAGGAGTGATTCTACAACAACCCAACAGCCCATCTTAGGGCTACAATAACGTTATCCTTTTTTTTTTATTTGCTTGTGGCTTGGCTTGCTGGCACTAGTAGTGCAGCTAGTACCATATTGTGAGGAATTAGCAGGGGGACTTGCTACCGTTGTGTTTAGCTCTTAGTGACACACATATCCATCTCAAACACCAAAGTGGGAAAATTTATTAGGGGTTTGATTTCAATTAGGCACAGTCTGCCAGTTTCTTTTTATTTTACGTTTATTTTTTTAATAACTCAGTGTCATCTCATCTTGCATAGTAGTGTGCTTTAATACTTGGCTAGAAAATAGCCATAGGATAATCCAAACGGCTTACTTACGCCTACAGTAGCGTTATATATATTTGATTTCTGGTTGATCTGCTGGTGGCTGTACTTGCTGCAGTGCATCTACTAGCAAATTGTGAGCAATTTGGAGTGAGACTTGCGACCACTGGGGGTCATTTACTAAGGGCCCGATTCGCGTTTTCCCGACGTGTTACCCGAATATTTCCGATTTGCGCCGCTTGTACATGAATTGCCCCGGGTTTTTGGCGCACGCGATCGGATTGTGGCGCATCGGGGCCGGCATGCGCGCGACAGAAATCGGGGGGGCGTGGCCGAACGAAAACCCGACGTATTCGGAAAAACCGCCACATTTAAATGCCGAAAATGTGTCGCTTGGGGAGCGCTCACCTTCACCTTCTATGGGATGGTGCATTCCGGGGCGTTAAGATTATTTTCGGCGCTGCAGCGCCACCTGGTGGACGGCGGAGGAACTACCATCTTAAATCCCAGCCGGACCCGAATCCTGTGCAGAGAACGCGCCGCTGGATCGCGAATGGGCCGGGTAAGTAAATGTGCCCCACTGTGTTTTGCGCTTAGTGACGCACATATCCATCGCAAAGACCGAAGTGGGAAAATTTATTAGGGCCCGGGGTTGGATTTCAATTAGGCACAGTCTGCCATTTCCTTTTTTATTTTACGTTTATTTTTTTCATAACTCAGCGTCATCTCATCTGGCATAGTAGTGTGCTTTAATACTTGGCTAGAAAATAGCCATAGGAGAATCCAAACGGCTTACTTACGCCTACAGTAGCGTTATATATATTTGATTTCTGGTTGATCTGCTGGTGGCTGTAGTTGTTTCAGTGCATCTACTAGCAAATTGTGAGCAATTTGGAGTGAGACTTGCGACCGCTGTGTTTTGCGCTTAGTGACGCACATATCCATCGCAAAGACCGAAGTGGGAAAATTTATTAGGGCCCGGGGTTGGATTTCAATTAGGCACAGTCTGCCATTTCCTTTTTTATTTTACGTTTATTTTTTTCATAACTCAGCGTCATCTCATCTGGCATAGTAGTGTGCTTTAATACTTGGCTAGAAAATAGCCATAGGAGAATCCAAACGGCTTACTTACGCCTACAGTAGCGTTATATATATTTGATTTCTGGTTGATCTGCTGGTGGCTGTAGTTGTTGCAGTGCATCTACTAGCAAATTGTGAGCAATTTGGAGTGAGACTTGCGACCGCTGTGTTTTGCGCTTAGTGACGCACATATCCATCGCAAAGACCGAAGTGGGAAAATTTATTAGGGCCCGGGGTTGGATTTCAATTAGGCACAGTCTGCCATTTCCTTTTTTATTTTACCTTTATTTTTTTCATAACTCAGTGTCATCTCATCTGGCATAGCAGTGTGCTTTCATACTTGGCTAGAAAATAGCCATAGCAATAGGATAGCATCGTTTGGTTTTAAAAACTAAAAAACACAAAAAAAAAAAAACACAAAAAAAAGTTAAAAAAAAAATTAAAGTTTAACCCGAGGGCTAGGGGTAGAGGACGAGGGCGGGGACGTGGGCGTCCAACTACTGCAGGGGTCAGAGGCCGTGGTCCTGGGCGGGGTGAGACACCACCTGCTTATGAGGGAGCAGGGGAACGCCGCAGAGCTACACTCCCTAGGTTCATGTCTGAAGTTACTGGGACTCGTGGTAGAGCACTGTTGAGGCCAGAACAGTGCGAACAGGTGATGTCGTGGATTGCCGACAATGCTTCGAGCAATTTGTCCACCAGTCAGTCTTCCACGCAGTCCACCCATGTCACCGAAATCGGCACTCCTCCAGCTCCTGCACCTCAGCCTCCTCCCCCCCAGTCTGCCCCCTCCCAGCAAAATTTGCCATTTGAACCGGCATACTCTGAGGAACTGTTTTCTGGACCCTTCCTACAGTCACAAACCACTTGTCCGGTTGCTGATGAGCAATTTTCCGATGCCCAGGTTTTCCACCAGTCGCAGTCTGTGGGTGATGATGACCTTGTTGACGTACTGGAAGAAGTGTGTAAAGAGGTGTCCGACGATGAGGAGACACGGTTGTCAGACAGTGGGGAAGTTGTTGTCAGGGCAGGAAGTCCGAGGAGGGAGCAGACTGAGGGATCGGAGGATGATGAGGTGACAGACCCAAGCTGGGTTGAGAGGCCGGGTGAACACAGTGCTTCTGAGACGGAGGAGAGTCCTCGACCAGAACAGGTTGGAAGAGGCAGTGGTGGGGCCAGACGGAGAGGCAGGGCCAGAGCTGGTGCATCAGCGCCAAATGTGTCAACTAGTGAAGCTCCCGTGGCGAGGGCTCCTGCGGCGAGGGCTAGATTTTCAGAAGTCTGGAGGTTCTTTAAGGAAACACCGGATGACCGACGGACTGTGGTGTGCCACATTTGCCAAACCAGGATCAGCAGGGGTTCCACCACTACTAGCTTAACTACCACCAGTATGCGCAGGCATATGAATGCTAAACACCCCACTCAGTGGCAACAAGCGCGTTCACCTCCGGCCGTGCACACCACTGCTCCTTCCCCTGTGTCAGCTGATAGTCAGCCCCCTGCCCAGGACCCTGCCACAAAAACCCCATCGTCGCCTCCACGATCCTCCACAGCATCCACCAGCGTTCAGCTCTCCATACCCCAGACGCTGGAGCGGAAACGCAAATATAGTGCAACCCACCCGCACGCCCAAGCCCTTAATGTGCACATCTCCAGATTGCTAAGCCTGGAGATGCTGCCCTATAGGCTAGTAGAGACCGAGGCCTTTCGCAGCCTCATGGCGGCGGCCGCCCCTCGGTATTCGGTCCCCAGCCGCCACTACTTTTCCCGATGTGCCGTCCCAACCCTGCACCAGCACGTGTCAGACAACACAATCCGTGCCCTGACCAACGCCGTTTCTGACAAGGTCCACCTGACCACGGACACGTGGACGAGTGCTGCCGGGCAGGGCCACTATATATTGCTGACGGCACATTGGGTTAACTTGGTGGAGGCTGGGACCGAGTCTGACCCTGCGGCTGGACATATACTGCCGACGCGGAGGATTGCGGGGCCTACCTCGGTCCAGGTGTTTCAGGCCTACTATGCCTCCTCCTCCTCCCACCCCTCCTCCACCTCCTCCTCCGAACGACCATCCGTGGGCATGGCGCCATCAGTCGGTAGCTCTAGGCACAGCAGCAGTGCCGTCGCTAAGCGACAGCAGGCGGTGCTCAAACTGCTGAGCCTAGGCGATAAAAGGCACATCGCCCAAGAACTATTACAGGGCATCACGGCGCAGACTGATCTGTGGCTGGCACCGCTGAACCTGAAGCCAGGCATGGTTGTGTGTGACAACGGCTGTAACCTGGTGGCGGCTCTGCAACTCGGCAGACTGACACATGTGCCATGCCTGGCCCATGTGTTAAATCTGATAGTTCAGCGTTTCCTCAAGACATACCCCAATCTGTCTGATTTGCTCACGAAGGTGCGCCGCATCTGTGCGCATTTCAGGAAGTCCAGCACAGATGCTGCCACTCTCAGCATTGTAGACTGCCAGATGTCAACTTCCACCAGAACTGGAAGTCAGGTCAGTCAGCTTCCTCAAGTCTACAATGAGGAGTGGACGTCGATGTCTGATATCTGTCAGGTGCTGAGTAACTTCGAGGAGTAAACACAGATGGTCAGTGGCGATGCCGCCATCATCAGCCTCACCATCCCGCTGCTTGGCCTGTTGAAAAACTCTCTGGTCAGCATGAAGTCGGAAGCTTTGCGCTCCTCACAAGAGACGGGGGAAGAAGATTCCCTTGTTGATAGCCAAAGCACCCTTAGGTCTGTTTCTCAGCGCATATCGGAGGAGGTGGAGGAGGATGAGGAGGAAGAGGAGGAGAATGTTGGCGAGACACAAGAGGGGACCATTGTTGAGTCCTTCACTGTTGAGCGTGTATGGGCAGAAGAAGAGGAGTTGGAGGAGTTGGAGGAGGAGGAAATGGACAGTCAGGCCAGTGAGGGGAGTGAATTCTTACGCGTTGGTACTCTGGCGCATATGGCAGATTTCATGCTAGGCTGCCTATCCCGTGACCCTCGCGTTCAAAGAATTTATTCCAGCACCGATTACTGGGTGTTCACTCTCCTGGACCCACGGTACAAGCAAAATCTTTCCACTCTCATCCCTGGAGAGGAAAGGAGTGTGAGAATGCATGAATACCAGCAGGCCCTGGTGCACAAGCTGAAACAGTATTTCCCTTCTGACAGCGCTAGCGGCAGAGTGCGTAGTTCTGCGGGACAAGTAGCGAGGGAGAGTAGGCGAGCAGGCAGCTTGTCCAGCACTGGCAAGGGTACGCTTTACAAGGCTTTTGACAGCTTTATGTCACCCCAGCAAGACACTGTCACCTGTCCCCAGTCTCGGCAGAGTAGGGCTGATCTTTACAGAAAGATGGTGAGGGAGTACGTAGCTGACCATACCATCGTCCTAAATGATCACACAGCTCCCTACAACTACTGGGTTTCAAAGCTGGACATGTGGCACGAACTGGCGCTGTACGCCTTGGAGGTTCTTGCCTGCCCTGCTGCTAGCGTCTTGTCCGAGCGGGTTTTCAGTGCAGCTGGTGGCATCATCACCGATAAGCGTACACGCCTGTCGACTGACAGCGCTGACAGGCTGACGCTTATCAAGATGAATAAAGCCTGGATTTCTCCTAATTTCCAATCTCCACCAGGTGAAGGAAGCTCAACCTGAATAATTTATCCACTCCTCCTCCTCCTCATTTTCCTCCTTCTCCTCCTCTTTGTACAGTAAAGCAGAGGAAACTGGCTATTTTTTTACAGGACCCACTGGCTCTACCTATAGTACTTTATGCATTTAATTTTTATGGACGGCCACCGACCCGGTCCTCTGTTTTAAAAAATTTTTGGGAGTGCCACATACAGGCACTCAATCTATTCAATTTTTATGGAGGGCCACCTACCTGCTCCTCTGGTTTGAAAACTTTTTTGGACTGCCACATACAGGCACTCAATCTATTCCATTTTTATGGAGGGCCACCTACCTGCTCCTCTGGTTTGAAAACTTTTTTGGACTGCCACATACAGGCACTCAATCTATTCCATTTTTCTGGAGGGCCACCTACCTGCTCCTCAGGTTTGAAAACTTTTTTGGACTGCCACATACAGGCACTCAATCTATTCCATTTTTCTGGAGGGCCACCTACCTGCTCCTCTGGTTTGAAAACTTTTTTGGACTGCCACATACAGGCACTCAATCTATTCCATTTTTATGGAGGGCCACCTACCTGCTCCTCTGGTTTGAAAACTTTTTTGGACTGCCACATACAGGCACTCAATCTATTCCATTTTTATGGAGGGCCACCTACCTGCTCCTCTGGTTTGAAAACTTTTTTGGACTGCCACATACAGGCACTCAATCTATTCCATTTTTATGGAGGGCCACCTACCTGCTCCTCTGGTTTGAAAACTTTTTTGGACTGCCACATACAGGCACTCAATCTATTCCATTTTTATGGAGGGCCACCTACCTGCTCCTCTGGTTTGAAAACTTTTTTGGACTGCCACATACAGGCACTCAATCTATTCCATTTTTATGGAGGGCCACCTACCTGCTCCTCTGGTTTGAAAACTTTTTTGGACTGCCACATACAGGCACTCAATCTATTCCATTTTTATGGAGGGCCACCTACCTGCTCCTCTGGTTTGAAAACTTTTTTGGACTGCCACATACAGGCACTCAATCTATTCCATTTTTATGGAGGGCCACCTACCTGCTCCTCTGGTTTGAAAACTTTTTTGGACTGCCACATACAGGCACTCAATCTATTCCATTTTTATGGAGGGCCACCTACCTGCTCCTCTGGTTTGAAAACTTTTTTGGACTGCCACATACAGGCACTCAATCTATTCCATTTTTATGGAGGGCCACCTACCTGCTCCTCTGGTTTGAAAACTTTTTTGGACTGCCACATACAGGCACTATCCAAATTGAATTGTCTCCATAGCAGCCTCCACACGTTGTCTCCATTGCTACCTCCAAAAGTCGTCCATATAGCTGCCTCCATACATCGTCCCTTTATCAAACGAGGTGTGTCAGGCCGAAATTTGGGTTGTTTTCATGGATTCTACATCAAAGTTGTTAACTTTGTCGCCACCCTGCTGTGTTATCCACAAAATACACTGGCAAACTTTTACCATTTACGGATATTATTTCAGCGCTTCTTGCGCATCTGTTTACATTCCCCTCACCCGCCATATCCTAAACTTATAAGAACGCTACTACACTTGATCTTATACAAAAGGTTCTTAGAAGTGCTGTTTGGGGAGTAGCCTAGAGACAGGGGCTTGGATTGGTGAAAGCTCGCCTGGCAGCGGAGCGCCAGCTCCATGCCAAGAACCAACTAACATAGTTTTAACTGCAGCACCTTTAATCTACTACTAGTTCACTGCCTCCATACATGGCCGCCTTATCAAACGTGCTGTGTCAGGCAGAATTTTGGGTTGTTTTCATGGCTTCCACAACAAACTTGTTAACTTTGTCGCCACCCTGCTGTGTAATCCTCAAAATATACTGGCAAACTTTTACCATTTACGGATATTATTTCAGCGCTTCTTGCGCATCTGTTTACATTCCCCTCACCCGCCATATCCTAAACTTATAAGAACGCTACTACACTTGATCTTATACAAAAGGTTCTTAGAAGTGCTGTTTGGGGAGTAGCCTAGAGACAGGGGCTTGGATTGGCGAAAGCTCGTCTGGCAGCGGAGCGCCAGCTCCATGCCAAGAACCAACTAACATAGTTTTAACTGCGGCACCTTTAATCTACTACTAGTTCACTGCCTCCATACATGGCCGCCTTATCAAACGTGCTGTGTCAGGCAGAATTTTGGGTTGTTTTCATGGCTTCCACAACAAACTTGTTAACTTTGTCGCCACCCTGCTGTGTAATCCTCAAAATATACTGGCAAACTTTTACCATTTACAGATATTATTTCAGCGCTTCTTGCGCATCTGTTTACATTCCCCTCACCCGCCATATTCCAAACTTATAAGAACGCCACTACACTTAACTTGGTGCAGGCTGGGACCGAGTCTGACCCTGGGGCTGGTCATATACTGCCGACGCAGAGGATTGCGGGGCCTACCTCGGTCCAGGTGTTTCAGGCCTACTATGCCTCCTCCTCCTCCCACCCCTCCTCCACCTCCTCCTCCGAATTACCATCCGTGGGCATGGCGCCATCAGTCGGTAGCTCTAGGCACAGCAGCAGTGCCGTCGCTAAGCGACAGCAGGCGGTGCTCAAACTGCTGAGCCTAGGTGATAAAAGGCACACCGCCCAAGAGCTATTACAGGGCATTCCGCATCAAACTTGTTAACTTTGTCGCCACCGTGCTGTGTAAGCCACAAAATATACTGGAAAACTTTTTTCATTTACGGATATTATTTCAGCGCTTCTTGCGCAGATGTTTACATTCCCCTCACCCGCCATATCCCAAACTTATAAGAACGCTACTACACTTGATCTTATACAAAAGGTTCTTAGAAGTGCTGTTTGGGGAGTAGCCTAGAGACAGGGGCTTGGATTGGCAAAAGCTCGCCTGGCAGCGGAGCGCCAGCTCCATGCCAAGATCCAACTAACATAGTTTTAACTGCAGCACCTTTAATCTACTACTAGTTCACTGCCTCCATACATGGTCCCCTTATCAAACGAGCTGTGTCAGGCAGAATTTTGGGTTGTTTTCATGGCTTCCACATCAAACTTGTTAACTTTGTCGCCACCCTGCTGTGTAATCCACAAAATATACTGGCAAACTTTTATCATGTACCGATATTATTTGAGCGCTTCTTGCTCACCTCCTTTGGTTCCTCTCTGCCACCCATTGGTTGGAAGCCTGAGTCCATTTAGGGTATGTCGCCATGCCACTCTCTAGCCTGCCGCTGCTGCCGCTGCCTCTGCATGCCGTCCCCTATAGTGTCAGGGTCAATTATTGGATGTTTTAGATGCTATCTAGCTTCATTCTGTCACTCTGTCATGGCCATGCTGTTGCCCATAATTTTGGCATAATGGTGCGATTAAGCAGCCTCAGAGGCATCCATGCATGCTGCCCCTGCTGTTTCCTGTCCATTTCCGTGGTGTTTCCATCCTTTTCTGAGGTTCCCAGGTGTTTGGCCAAGCTTCCCTGTGCAGAGCCTTGGTCCCCTTGAAAAATGCTCGAGTCTCCCATTGACTTCACTCGAGCACTCGAGCATCGGGAAAAGTTCGTCTCGAATAACGAGTACCCGAGCATTTTAGTGCTCGCTCATCTCTAATATTAAGTTAAATGTGTTTTCAAGGAATTCTAAAATACCCTGCGGGGGAAGTATAGGGAAGGCAAATCACATAGTATCTTCCAGTCTTTGTCCCTGTGTTTAAGCTCAAGTTTTGGGATGGTCATGGGACAGCACTTCTTACAGACTACAGACTTACAGACTACAGACTACAGACCATCAACACATAGAACTTGAACTTGTGTCTGCTTAAAGAGTCCCCGCCCACACTCTGGAATCTTACACTGATTTCACTAATAGGAGTGAAAGGAGCTAAAACAGCAATAAAACTGAATAAAACAGACAATCCTGATAAATCTCTCCCACTGATGCAAAATATTGACCAAAATACTGCCATGTTTCACAATCATAACACGAACTCAACGGAGGTAACAGGCCAAGGTAACAAGGTCCGAGTCCCAGATCACTGGTTGGATTGAGCTCTGCAAAAGCTGCTCACAGCCTAGTTTAAATAGCTTTAGGCTGTAGAGATAAGGAGCTGCTATAGCAGTGCTCCAAGACAGGCTCGTGATGCTAGAGTTATGCAGCAGGCCTGATATCTGCAGACCATGTTTCTGAATTACATGCAAAGACTTATTCTCTTATCAGAAATCAATCTCAGACAAGCACTAGAACTTTCCCACCACAAGGGTTTTTTTATATTTCCTTAGGGGGTGGCATGTTCCATTATTTAACCAGGGACCTTCTTACAATATTGAACTAAGAATTAAAAAAAAATTCTCTGATTGGTCAGAGATATTCCTTTCCATGCAGATGTAATGCAGTTGCTATATCAAATATAGACATTAGATTGCAACATTACTAAGGAATGAATATATCATTTTGAAGGAAAAGGACATGTTTTTAAAGGGAACCTACCACCACAAATCTACCTATAAAGGTAGATTGGGTGGTAGGTGGATCAATGGGACGTGAGGATAGCCCTTTTAAGGGCTAATCCTCACGTCCCTGCACTGTTTTGATAACTTTAATTTGATATTTATTCAAATTTACTTATGTGGCTACTGGGGCGTGGAGTAGCCGCATATGAGATTACACGAGGCTACTCCACGCCCCGGTAGCCACTTTACCCCTCCTACTCACCCATCTTCGGCGCGCAGCTCCGCGTAGCTGCGAGCCCTCGTCCGGCGATCCTGCCGTCTGCGCATGCGCAGAAGAGCAGGCCCGCGCCTGTTTCGGAGTTGTGACCAGAAGAGCAGGCCCGCGCCTGTTTCGGAGTTGTGACCGCGCAGGCGCGGGCCTGCTCTTCTGCGCATGCACAGACGGCAGGATCGCCGAATGAGGGCGCGCAGCTACGCGGAGCTGCGCGCCGAAGATGGGTGAGTAGGAGGGGTAAAGTGGCTACCGGGGCGTGGAGTAGCCGCCTCGTGTAATCTCATATGCGGCTACTCTACGCCCCAGTAGCGGCATAAGTAAATTTGAATAAATATCAAATTAAAGTTATCAAAAAAGTGCAGGGACGTGAGGATTAGCCCTTAAAAGGGCTATCCTCACGTCCCATTGATCCACCTACCACCCAATCTACCTTTATAGGTAGATTTGTGGTGGTAGGTGCCCTTTAAAGGCAACTGCCTATGGAACTACAAAGATTGTAGGATTAGCTGGCCATACTTCACCTACATCTGGAGGGCATTCGAAGCGGATAAAGTTCATAATGTAAATCGCTTGACAGGCTGTTAAACCTTACGCTACATTCACATATTTTCTGGTTTTCTGTAATAGTTTTTGAAGCCAAAAATGGGTATAGATTATAAAGGGAGAAAAGATATTGGTGACATGTACTTTTCTCTATCTTTCTTCACTCCACTCTAAGTTTTGAACATATAAGCATAGCATTTGCTTATTGAATCCATTACTTTGTGGAAATCTAAAAGGAGTTGGAAAAGCAGATACATTCTGGAATAATAAAAAAAATCCTACATATTTTAATGGAATGCATCTTTATTATCTGCTCTGTGGCCAGTGCTTAGTATAAAATACCAACAAATAAAAATTGCCATTTAAATGCAAGTCCTAATAATAAGTTTTCAATGAACAAAACTATGTAAAATTCTACCATAGAACAGTAACCTTTTGTGTAAAACAAAGGAAGTGTGCATTTTCTCATAAATATAATAATGGAAATTATAGCTATACTAGAGAACATGAAAATTTGTTGTTTGTTGAGGCAAAGAAAATTACAGAACAAGAATAACAGAAAATGTACCTAAGAACAAAGCTTTGTGCATAAAGCCCCTTAGTACCATGTAAGTAATTTACTTAGTGATCAAAACATAGACCATGAAAGAACTGTTAATTGCATGTTCATATAAAAGCTGCTTTCTGCTAGGGATTGGTGACTTTAAAGTATGGTGACATCTATAAATGCAAAATAAAAGTTACAGCTACAGTAAATGCTTACAAGAAGAATAAAAAATAGAGTACCCCCAAAGAAATGGTTGTAAATATAATGCTCATGTTTCCATTAGCTGCTCCAATGACATTGCTGTCAGATATAATAGGAAATATACTGCAGTATTCAGCTTTCATTCAAATATACAGACATAAAAAAACCCAATATAAGTCAATGGGATATTTGGGGGAGATGGTGGTGTTCCTTGAGTGACAGATGTGGCACTGCATCTTGGTTTATGGTCAGAAGAAAAGAAGTGATGCCATAAACAAAAAACAGAGTCCTGCACAACAATAAATACTTCCATTAGTCCATCAACACATGAATAAATAATGTAGCAAAACAAGAAAAAGTGTCATAACGACCATGAATTGTTAACAATGTTTATTAGAATACATACATAGAACAAGAGACCAAAAAATAGATAAAAACACTTAAAGATTGTACTGGTATACACTACAAAGACTTAGTGAGGTAAAAACAATACAATCACCATGGAAAAACCCCTCTGGCTGTAACAAATTCAGGAGGTGTTTATGTAAACAATTTTTGTAAACAATAATGTAAACAGATGATGAGATACATCACAAGTCAATAGGATAGATATGTATATGTGAAAAACCCTCTCTATAGGTGTGTCAGTCAATAAACAGACAAAGTAATGCGATAATGAACACCTAACTCAGCACCTAACACAGCACACCGTCCTCAAGTTGTGGGGGCAGAAGGCCTCCCCCAACATAGTCTGATATGCAATGTTTCCACCTGTTGGAATTCCAGCCTCCATATGTTAGACTGCCGGTATGAAAAGAGAAAAGCCATTAATGACATTTTGATTATACAAGGGGACTGGAGTACTGTGTAACTGTGTAACTTTAGTGTCAGCCACTGGCAGCTTATGCGAGACACTGTTTGCTCAGTTCCTATGAAGAGGCCACGTTATATGTCAGTCACCATGACTGTGGCATGCTTCATGTCCTGGAACTCATGCTGCAAAATCTGTCTGGTCAGGGCACTGGAGAAGTGGCGACTACATCTCATGGCTATATGAGTGATGTGGGGGTGAACTGGAGGATGTGAAATTAGTAGTTTTTCTACTCAGGTGACAAGAGAGGAGAAGCAGGAGCATCCGGAGGAGGTAGAAGACGTGGCGGATGACCCAGAAGCACCGTGGCAGTATATAGTGGAGATGAAGGCCGTGAGTCCCTCAGAGTCACTTGCGCAGATGGCCCGCAGCATGTTGCTTTGCCTAAATAGTGACAGCCGAATAGTCAACATCCGGCATAGGGATGACTTTTGGCTCTCCACCCCCTTGAACCCTTGCTACCATTCAAAAATTAGCTTTTTTCCAGCTGCTGGGAGGGAGGAACAACTGGCGTACTATAGAGAAATACTGAAAAGACAGTTGGCAGCTGCCTATGTGCGCCATTGTCCATCTTCTGTCAGGTCTGACCGGGGGATCCCTGGCAGTGATTGCTCACGTACTACTGCCATGGCTGCTGTGTGGAGATGGGGGGTAGGAACAGTAGCAGCTCCATCAGCAGCAGCTTAAGTCTGGTGTCCTTAATGTGCCACCTCCTTCACCCACCTATTGAGGAGGATAGCTGCCACCAGCAGCAGCAGGACATGGAGCAGACCCTGTACCAGCAGGTGGTGGCCTACTTGAACAACACATGTAGAAGATCCCCTGGACTACTGGTCAGTCAAACTTGATGCAGTATAGAAGCTGTCCTGCCCGGCCAGTAGTGTGGCATCACAGCGGGTGTTGAGTATGGCGGGGGCTATCATTACCCTAAGGAGAACCCGCTTGTCCACCGGTATTGTAGAGAGACTGACAATTGTCAAGATGATTAAACTTGGATTGGCCAGAATTTTAACAAGCCAATGCCTTATGCATCAGATTAGATAAGCCATGACGCCTCCCCAAACGCTGAGAAATGAGTCTGGATTCTAACTAGCTGCCTCAGCCACTATTCTGATCCTGCCACCCACACATCTGCTGCCAGTTGCTCCATCTGACTCCCATTATCTTTACCAGGGACTGAATTGTCCGCTACCTCCACAATCTGCCATTGTTCCACTCTGTGGCCTACCATAATGCTGCTACCTCTAGACTCTGTCCTTATGACACTCTGTGCACTCCTGCTGCTGCTGCCGTCAACTCCACACTCTATCATTGCGCCACTCTGTGGCTTATCATTTTGCTGCCACCTCCACACTCTGTCATTGTGACACTCTGTGGGCTCCTGCTGCTGCTACTGCCATCTCCAAACTCTATTATTGTGCCCCTCTCTGGCTTACCATGTTGCTGCTACCTCCACACTCTCTCATTGTGCCACTCAGTGGTCTACTAAGTTGCTGCCACCTCCATAATTTGTGGTTGTGCCACTCTGAGGCCTACTCATGCTGCTGCCAACTGACCGCTGTCTCCCTGGAATACCCTGTGATTTCCATAATGCTGTTTTCACCCTCTACTACTCTATGATGTTGCCACTATGTTTGGTTTTCCGCTTCATTTCATCTGTCAGAAGGAATGAAAAGCCTCAGGATTGATGGCCAAAAGCAAGAGTTGATACAGAACACAGAGGACATGCAAATATCCCATTTACTGATCATCTCTGTTTTGGATTCACTCCTGTTTGTTTTTAGCTTTTTCTATACTGATGGTTGACTGATTGAAAGCGGACACTGACGGATGAAATAAAGGGCAAAATGATCAGTGATGTCAATGCAAAATTACTGCCGACACCCTGTCCACACTTTTGTGGGGGGGGGGGGAGGGGGAGGGTTTCTACATGTATTTAACAGAATGCATTTAACAGAACAGATTCTGTTGTAATCTATGTAATTATCTGATGTTTCTGTAAAAAGATTGCACTCTTTGATGTAATAGTGGTATCCCATCTCCAATAAAGACACTCATTATAGTGTAAATAAACCTTGAAGCTTTTTTTTTTTATTACAGAACTGAACAGTGTGCATCATAATGGTAAATCTGTTATACCCTAATAATGAAAGCCTAGGCAATTCAAGTAAATGTGAACATGTTTTTTTTGAAAATGCGTGGATAGCAGAATAGATTTGAACCTATGAAAAATAATGGGATGCATTGGGGAAATTTAAATGGTTGTCCAACAACAAATCAGGTTAAAAACAATCTTCGAAAATAAGATACTTGTCTTTATTTTGTTTATTTGTACCTTTATTGAAATTTATTTAGTTTTTTTAAAAGTTGCCCTTCCCACCATGAGCTAGGAAAAGTACTAAAAATAATAAACATGACATTAAAAAATAAACAAAGAAATAATATCAAAATGTAAAAAATTATGTTGTAATGGTTAAAGGTGCTCTGGGTAATTATACCTGGTTATTCTCTCTGTGGTAAAGCTATGAGAAAACCACAAATCCTTCCTCTCACTGTGATTAAAGGTGCAGCACAGCACCTGGCAATATGTCCAATTTTCCCACCCAAAATTGAATAGGGAAAACCCATCCTTCAGAACCAGAATGGGTCACATTCTGTCTCTTGATACTACATGCCCCATTTAATGTTAATGGGCAGAAGTCAACAGGACATTCCACATTGGGGCCATGGTGGTCTTCCTTCTGGCAACTTCCTCCTCCACCTCCTCTTTAATCTTGTGGATGGGGATGGTAGAGCTGGCAATGGTGTCCTCAGCACTGACCACATTGGTTGTATAATGGAAGCACTGAACAAATGTCTCTCTTGGGGGATCAGTCATTGGTGAACTGCCTTTGGGTCATCACTGGAGGTGAAATTCCACAATTGCCTGCTGCTGATACTCCCTTTCCAGCATATGTAAAATGCAATTTCAACTAATTGGTACATCATATAAGAGGTAAGTTCCCCTGCAGTACAGATAAGTTAGCAGCAGAAGGTTGTGAGTGCCAAATTTGTGAAAACACTGCACACAATGACGCTGCAGTTCTGGCAGATCCTTATATTTGGCCAGCAACTTTTCAAATTGAGCAAAGGTTGTGGTCGAGTGTGGCAAAGAAAATCCCATGTTAGTTGTTGCACTGTTATCTCATTAACCAATGCCTCAACTTTGTGTGCTGCACAACCTGGCATTTACCTGCATTAGAGGAACTTGGAGCAGGCAGCATCAGCTCCAAGGGGGAATCCTCTGCGCCTAGAGGAGAGTCGATTCTACCATCAACATAGACAAAGGTTCTTTACTGTAAGAGCAGTGAGACTATGGAACTCTCTGCCACAGGAGGTTGTTATGGCGAACTCTATGTATGTGTTAAAGAGAGGCCTGGATGACTTTCTGGAGAGAAAAATATCACGGGTTAGAGCATTTGTTTGATTCTTAAAGGTTGGACTTGATGGACTTGCGTCTTTTTCCAGCCTTATATAATATGATACTATGATGATCAACACTACCATCAGCATTATGGCCACCTCCCAGTCTCGACCTGCAGTACCAAACTATACTGAGAGTGCACCTTTATGATCAAGGTATTACTGAGCGCAGTTCACTGGGAAGAATGCTTTTATGATCCAAGTATTACGCCTCGCTATTCTCTATGAAGAGCACATATATCCGTATTCCATGTATTACTGTGTGCTAGTCACTATAAAGAACACTTTTATGACCCACGTATTACTGCACAATATTCACTACGAAGAGCACTTTTATGAACCACTTATTAGAAGATGGTGTTCACTGAGAGGAGCACCTTTATGATCCAGTTATTACTGCATACTATTCAACTTTGTAATCTTACCTAGTATATAGTCAGATCTAGAGGGAGTCCAGAGGATGTTGCCTCCTTTGGTGGAATCCAGCAGCTCCTCCCCATGTCCTATACCTCCTCTCAGTATTCAGCAGTTAATTTCATGTGACTAGGATGATGTCATGTAAGGTCCCTTTCCCCATAACATTTGCAAACTGTACCCCATGCATATATCTGATCAAATGAAATCACAGCATGCCTCCATGGATGGATACATGGGGTAGAGCTTGCAAAAGTTAAGAGACAAAAGGACCTCAGAATATGTCACCCTGGTCACATGACATTATTTGGGGAGGAGCTGCTGGATTCAGCCTGAGCAGGACAGGACTTTTTAGATTATAAAGTTGATTTTATATGGATGTGATGGAAACAACTGTTAGCTAAAAGAATGGTATCATAGCTATGGTAACCTGCCATAGCTATATTTGTAAAAAATGTGATGGGATCACAGGGTACATTTAAAAACCACTAATGTGAATGTAAAATATAAATTAATTGCAAATATACTTAGCTTAGTCATATACAAAGACAAATAAGTACAAACATGTTCTCAAGCCTTCACGGTTACCACAGGCTGAATCATAGCCAAATTAAGTTACCAACATCAATGAAATAGTTAAAATGAAAATTTAAAAACAAATATAAACTGAGTAATAAACTTGATTGCACCTTTATGGGAATTTTGTTACCTTCTATGAAATTTCATTAGTAAAACATTCAACTATCAGTCTGGTGTCACATAAGTGACAATTACAGGGTTAAGTAAGTCATGACATGTAATAAAAAAGTTGGATATCAGAAAAAAATCTGTACCTGTTAGAAACAATACTGTACTTGTGGTATATTTAATTGAGACTCGCTATACAAAAAATATGATTTCATTAACACATCTAAAGTGAAAGAGACCTGAATGATATGAATTATGTTTCAGTGACATATCTTATTATCAAGTAAGAAAGTCTAGCTAGTAACCTAAAGACTGACAGTATTTTACTTATGTCTAAGGGGGTTTAAAATTATCCAATTCAGGCAGAAGAAAATTAAATTTTGGCTGAGGAAAAGAATGAAATTGTTGGAGCTAAATGTGCAACTGTGCTTCTGGATACAATATCTGACAAATCCAATGTATTTTATATTTCAGTATGTTTAAGATTCCCAACTACGGAAAATCAAGTCTTTGAAGCTTGTATTTGATAGTAAGAGGCCCATGAGTATTCCTATAATAAGATATAACCACAGACATGGAAAACATAGACTATTAGTCTTAGGCAAATGGTATAAGTTGACAATGCACCAGTAACATTGCCACATTACCAACATTTTCACCACAACTTATTTTGCTTGTTTATTCTTTCTAAAAATAAGAAATCTTGATGTTAAAGCAAATGTAGAGAATTCTACAAAGTTCAAAAAATTCATTTCATTTTTTAACCAATTAATTTTTTAAGACACCAAAAGTGGAAAATTATGCCGGTCTAATGTTCCTTCAGTTTTTTAGCAGACAATGATAAAACACAATGACAAAATGATGAACATGTGTCCAAAGTTTATTACCAGTGGACAGAAATCTGATGATGGTCACACAGGCAAGAGGCTTGTTATAACACACAGCTCTGATTACTGTCTGTGATATGTACACCTATGTGACCATGGTCAGATTTCTGTCCACTGGAACTAAACAATGAGGCTTTTTATAGAATGACAGCAAACAGAGATCTAGAAAACCACGAGGAGTTGATACAAAAAGTATATAGGAAAATTGTATAATATTTCATCATCCCAATAATAACATTAATTTGCTGAAGTGGGAATACCCCTTTAAGTAAGCAAGAAATCTGTGTAAATTTAGCCTGGAACTGAGGTCCATTGTTTGCAGTCATCTGTCATTGGTGTGTGAGCTGCACACATGTGCAGATGACAGTAGAAGAGGATTGATCAAGCAGTAAACGCAGGCAGAATAGGATCTGCTCTAAGGCAGTCTGCTCACATGTTTGGCTTTAGAAACTCTGTTTGTGTGTGTGCCCAATGAAATATATGGCAAAATGTTATATTTTAAAACAACAGCTAGAAAATCAGCAAACTGCACTTTATTACATAAATCTGTTTCCTAATAACAAAAATAGAAAAAAATACTAACCTTTAGTGCCTTTGTGAATGAGCTCTCCATGCATTTATTTGCTGGTGCAACGGATACTCCATTGGCTTTGGGGAAGAAACAGTTAATATAGTTAAGGTGAAGTCCAGCATCACAGTATATGCCATGGGTAAGAGGGTTTTCCTTAAAATGCATAGGCTCAGCCAGGGTTCATTTTAAAATGTACTTGTACAGGAGAATTTATATTTCAACATGGTGCTGTACTCCACCTTATCTAAATTGTTTGTCTCCTATGTTTGTAAAGTCTTTTTGTAAATATACCTCTTTGTATGTATCCTTATATAAATAGCCTCAAATTCATTTTGTATTTCCTTCCTTATATTTTCAGTCCCAATACTAGGGTTTCTTCCTTTTTTATTTTACTCATTAATAATTCATTAATGTAAAGTCATTGTAGTGTAATTGGATTAGCTATTGATTTGTGAAGAAAAAAGATAAACAAGCTTGGTATGAAACAGAAACAGCAACTGTTTTATCAATCAAAAACTGATTGAAAGCATCCTGTAAAGAATAAAATGCATTTCCAAGGATGCATAGAGGCTTCACCATCTGTCCAAGCTCTCAAATTTACAGCCCTAGATATCTTCATATTTCACCCTACAGTCCCTGAAGGAACATTATTTTAAATAGGGCAACACGGAAAATGCTCTTCAATAACATCTGAAGGTCTTGACTCTAACAGCATGGCCTACAATTGTTATATGATAAATCTGTGGGCAAGATATACCATTAATATGTGGAAATTCAGTGTGGGATTAAAAATTCTAAATAATATAAAGAAAGAAAATCCTTCAAAAATAAATATTGAAACTATAGAGTTCCTTCTTTCTTCTTTATTAAATTACATGTGGTCATAAAAATGGTAGCATCACTAGTTCAAAGACTTAAAAAATGTCCATTATAATATCACCATATGGTATAGTGTTGTGACATTACCACACATGCCATGGAGTTATATCACTGTGGTCTAATGTATGAACTAGAAAAAATACTGTAAATATTTTTATTAGGTTTGTAGGTGTTTTGTAGGTGGACACTATTAGAAAATTTCTAGAAATCTCAGAGAAAAATATCAGCGATATAGTCTTTGATACATCTTACCAACAAAAATAGTTACAATAGATTATATTAGCAGAAAATAATTATATATGGTAATTTAAAATTTTTTTTACTGTACTATCAAAAATTTATAAACTTAATGAATGGCTGAACTTTACATACTCAGAAATGTGTTTTTCATTAGCTTAACATCTGCCTGAATAGGGCTAATTTAGCAAAAGTGTAGTAAAAGTGTGTTTAGTTAGACTGACCCTTTCTATTATGAGTCTTTCAATCTACATCCTAAATAACATCACAGCAGATTGCATTTTGCTTTGATAACTGATTTGCACACTCTTTGAATTTTCTTGATGAGCTTTAAGAGGCAGTCACCTGAAATGCTCTTCCGACAGTCTTGAAGGAGTTCCCAGAGATACTTAGCACGGGTTGGCCCTTTTGCCTTCAATCTGCGGTCCAGCTCACCCACACCATTTCGATTGGGTTCAGTTCTGGTGACTATGGAAGCTAAGTCATCTGGCGTATCACCCTCCTTCTTGGTCAAATAGCCCTTGCACAGCTTGGAGGTATGTTTGGGGTCAATGTCCTGTTGAAAAATAAATGACGGTCCACCTAAATACAAATCAGATAAAAAAGCATACTTTTGCATGATGCTGTGTTAGCCGTGCTGGTTCAGTATACCTGCATTTTCTACTAAATCCTCAAAAGTGTCAGCAGCAAAGTACCCTCACACCATCACACCTCCTCCTCCATGCTTCACGGTAGGAACCAGGCATGTAGAGTCCATTTGTTCACTTTTTCTGCATTGCACAAAGACACGGTGGTTGGAACCAAAGATCTCAAATTTGAACTCATGAGACCAAAGCACAGATTTCCACTGGTCTAATGTCCATTGCTTGTGTTCTTTAGCCTAAACAAGTCTCTTCTGCTGCTAGAACTATATGTGGCTATGTGTGACCTGGTCGCAAATTTGAGCTCCTGTTAACCTGTGATTTCTGAAGCTGGTGACTCGGATGAATTTATCTTCCACAACAGAGGTGACTCTTGGTCTTCCTTTCATGAAGTCCTCATATGAGCCAGTTTCTTTGTAGCGCTTGATGGTTTTTGCAACTGCACTTGAGGACACTTTCAAAGTTTTCCCAATTTTTCAGACTGAGTGACCTACCTAGTGATGGCCACTCGTTTTTCTTAACTTAGTATTTATATTATGGCTAAAAAATGCAGCTAACAGTCTATTTAGTAGGACTATCAGCCATGTATCTACCTGACACAACTAATGGTCTCAACCCCATTTATAAGGCAAGAAATCCCACTTATTAAAACTGACAGGGCACACCTGTGATGTGAAAACCTTTTCTGGTAACTACCTCTTGAAGCTCATCAAGAGAATGTCAAGAGTGTGCAAAGCAGTAATCAAAGCAAAAGGTGGCTACGTTGAAGAACTTAGAATATACTAGAATATACTGTCTATACTAGAATATAGATATATTTCAGTTGTTTCCCACTTTTTTGTTAACATGTGTAAATTCATAGTTTTGATGCCTTCATTGTGAATCTGCATTTTTTATAGTCATGAAAATACAGAAAACTCTTTGAAAGAGAAGGTGTGTCCAAGCGTTTGGTCTGTGCTGTACACACACACACACACACACACACACATATATATATTATAGTTACATTCAGTTTCCCACAGATCTGCTCTGGTTTAACAATAGTTAATAGTTGTTAATGACAGAATCTCCTTCCACTGACATCATTCCATTCCTTTTCTGCCTTTTTTAGATTTCAGAGTTCTAGTCCAATCACCAGCAGGTCTTGGATTCTGACATCATAATAGAGGTTTGCCTGCCCTATGTCCTTTGCCTACTATAGTATGAGTACTTAGTAAGCTTGTGGTGTATGCTGCTGTTCTGTCTTCTGGTATTTTGACCCATTGCTTATTCAGACTATCATTTTGCCTTTTGTTTTTTGTTCCATGTTGGTCCTCTAGGTTCTGACCAGCAACTATTCCTATTTGTCTGTATGTTGACATCGACTAGAAGAATTTAGGCAGGGACAGCTGGAAAAGGCATTTAGTTTCAGGAACAAAATTTTTGTCTGTGTCCTCTTTTTGTTCCCAGATCCTGCATTACATATATATAGAATATTTCTAAGTGTAAATGTGCATATATTTACTAGGTTTGGGAACATTTTTTAACATGATCTGGATATGAGGACGGGCTCTGGATTTGTGGTCTAAAATTATATACTTAATTAGTAAATGATATATAACAGCAGCACAGAAGAATTGACTCATAGGAAGGAGGTGCAGGTCTGCAGATTCTCAAAAATGTACAAAAAAAAGCAGGCAGCACTCCGGACTGTAGGTATACAATTCAAAGGTATACAAAGGTATACAATGCAATTTATTCTACATGGAACATTTCAGTGTGAGACTATAATCGGGTATGGGATAAATTTCACCTTTGAATTGTACACCTACTACCTGGAATTCTGCCTGCTTTTCAAATTTTTATTAGTAAATAGGATATATATATATATATATATATATATATATATATACAATTCCAAAAACAGGCAGCACTCCAATGGTGTTCAAAAAGATGGGAAGATGGGGTGTCTTTCAGCTCACACAGAGCCTTTCTCAAACATAGTGCATATGGCCAGCAAGCAAACATATAAAGATCAACAGTACATCTCATTGGTCCACACCTGGACTATGAAAAACATTAAATACAAACATCAAAGTATAAATGGGAAATGTATACAGGTGAGAGCGTGATTATTCAGACCTAGTAGGATATATATATACAGTGGGAAAGCATTATGCAAAGTCTAAAAAAGTACATGTGTAAGTGCATATAAATTAACAAATACCCTCCCATCAGCAATCGGACTTCCCCCCGTCTCAGCTTTTCATTCATGAACATATGGTGGTCAGCTGTGTCGTGTCGCCGGAAACTCTCTGCCGCTGCCGGAAGTCTGCGGTGTCCTGTTGATTCCGCTCAGTGGTGCACAGAAGTTCCATGTGTAACGAAGACGAGCGCCGTCTTTACCATACTGGCACATGCGCGCACACATACTGTGTGTAGGCAGCCATTTTAACTTAGGGCAAACCTCACACAGGAACAGCCGGGAACTCATGGTGTAATGTGACGATGCTGGACCACTCCAAATACCAGGTGCGTATTAGGGACATCAAGTAGTTAGAACACCACTGGTGTCACTTAGCACGGGTCGAAGGTATGTGTTGCGGCATGCTACATGTGGACGTCCGTCATTCTGTCCCTTTGTCCTCCCTGGTTCTAGTGGAGAAAAGGTTACATATGAGGTAAAAACCTCAAATGTCCTACATCAGGGTCCCAGTCACAGGTTCTTATGTGCTCAAGACTTGCGGGGGTTGTTGATCCTACTGATGACGGTCAAAAATCCAGATTCAATCTATAAAAAGACAAGAATAAATTTACTGCAGAACTAAAAGGACGACAGACATATTGAATCTATAGCTTGCTAGCAGAGACTTATCTCCAAACTATACAGCACCTATAGGTAGAGATACAAGGAGGCTATACAGATAATTACAAAGTGACAAATTCTCCAAAAGTACCTTGCACATATCAACACCACTATAATTCCAACGTCCTTAAATGATACTACTTAAGTTATACTCGATGTTTAGACCATTAGGTCGTAAAGTACCCAGCGTCTGTATCCATCGTAACTCACATCTCCTGAGTATAGCTTCCCTATTGCCAACACTCCTGAGTACAGGAATATGATCAATAATCCTGAATTTAAGTTCGCTCTCTTTATGTCCAGCTTCAGCAAAAAATCCTTTCATATCCTTTTACGTATAGTGTACCTATGTTGTGGGAATCTCTTTTTGAAATCTAATGTTGTTTCACCAACATATTTTAAATCACATGGACAAGATAATGACAAATTTTATAATGTTTCTCATTGTGGATGAAACTGTCACCTTTAATTACGTGGGAGCAGTTGATGCAGGCATGGGTAACACCCTTTGCGTGTGGGGCCACTAATACCTTTGTATGAACATTTTTTTAGGGCCTATGTCGGTCTTCACTATTCGATCTCTAAAGTTCCTGGTCCTTCTTAAAGACAAGGTTGGGGGATTATGAAATTCAGGTACCCCTGTTGGGTCACTAAACAGGATTTTCCAGTGTTTTTTCACTATGGACGCTACTCTATTGCTAGTGTCACAATATGTGAAAATAAATGGGATCCTGTCTTTTTTGTCGTAATGGATCTAATGCAATAGTAATTCCTCTCTGCTTTTTGTGTCCTGTATCTCCTTATTTTTCATAAGAACCCTATTGTGATAACCCGTTTGAATAAATTTAGACAGCATCTGCAAAGTAGTCTTCTGTAATTTACCCTCGTCGCTCGCGATGTGCTTAACCCTATAGAGTTGACTGAGGGGAAGAGATTTAACTATAGGTCGTGGATGGTTACTATCAAAACGTAAAATAGTATTTCTGTCTGTCGATTTGTAAAACACATCTGTGGCGATACCATGAGTAGTATTCTCGTACATCTAGAAATTGTAAGCTCTATATGTATCTATATGTATGTATATATATAAAATTATATTATATATATAATCTAATATATAAATCTGGGTGTATGGGTACATGTGTGTGTGTATGTATGAATGTATATATGTATATCTGCTTAAAGAATCTGCACCATCGCGTTAACAATCACCAAATTTTGCACAGCCAGTCTCTGTGATTCAGGGAATGCCATAGACTAGGTTTTAAGCTGTAATTTTCACTCTGTGCTTCCCAAAATACACTTATTAACCACAATATACAGAAGCCATTGCTGCTGATGCTGTGGCAGTTGGAAGCTGAGCCGTGATTGGTTGCTTTTCTGCCACAGGTCATTAATATGAGCTCTGAACTTTGATTGGTCAAGATAGGCAATGCGTAGAAGATGCTTATGTGTGAGGTAACATGGATAATGATACAGAGATATGGGGAGATTTATCAGAAATGTCTGAGGTAAAACAGTTTCAGTTGCCCATGGAAACCAATCAGAGATCAGCTGCAATTTTATAAACAGTTGTGCAAAAATTAAACTTGACCTCTGATTGTTTGCCATGGGCAACTAGAGCAGTTCTGCTCTCAGACACACCGATAAATCTCCACATAGACAAAGTGACAGTCTGAGACAGAGACAGTCACTGGAATGATGGTGTCAGAAACAGTCACTGGAATGAAAGTGTCAGAGACAGTCAGTGGAACGAGAGTGTCAGAGCCAGTCACTGGAAGGAGAGTGTCAGAGCCAGTCACTGGAACGAGAGTGTCAGAGCCAGTCACTGGAATGAAGGTGTCAGAGACAGTCACAGGAACAAGGGTGTCAGAAACAGTCGCTGGAACGATAGGGTCAGAAACAGTCACTGGAATGAGGGTGTCAGAACTAGTCATTGGGGCGAGTCACTGGGACAAAAGTGTCACAGTCACTGGGACAAAAGTGTCCGACACAGTCACTGGGACGAGTTTGTCTGACACAGTCACTGGGACGAGTTTGTCCGACACAGTCACTGGGACGAGTTTGTCCGACACAGTCACTGGAACGAGAGTGTTAGAGACAGTCACTGAAAGAGATGGTCAGAGACAGACAGTCACTGAAAGAGACTGACAGAGATAGACAGTCACTGAAAGAGACTGACAGTTACAGACAGTCACTGAAAGAGACTGCCAGAGACAGAGAAGGTCAGATACAAAGACATTCATAAAAGTTTATAAAAATGGGACGGTCACTGACATAGGTGGTCAGAGACAGTCTGAGACAGTCTATAGATACATATAAAATATATTTTTTAACCAATTATAATTAATAAATGACATGGAAACTTTCAAATGTTCTATAATAATTAGTGCCATAGAAATACAATGTATATATGTCACATTTTCCACAAATACAGAGAAAAATTTAAATTTGCTTTTGAGCCATCTGATGTGTTCCTAAATAATGTAAGATTTTTTTTCCTTTTTCTCTTTTTATTTGATTTACAATTATTTGTCATCTCCAAAGTAGTCAGCATTCATATGTAAAGTAGCATCATGCTTGGAAAACATCCCAAGTCCTGCTTTCCAGGCTACAGAAGGCCAGCAATGCCATCTGACTAAAGCTTGAAATTCAGTATTGGCTATTGTGTTCACAGCCTGTAACTTCTAGAGGAGTTGTCATATGGTTTTATTATTTTGGCAGCAGAGTGCTGTCCATCTGTGACAAACCCATATGCTATAAACTTTAAAAAAGCTCATTCATATTTGGGACATAAGCTGGTTAGTAATGCGACCGTGCTGAGAAGAAGTTGTCTTCATATAAGTTTTGGAATATATTGTTTATAATTGGTCAGAGATAGTTATTTACTTTAGATTCAGCAAATAACCTTTTGTCCCAAAATATAGTGAGATGGATAGATGGACATTAACCAGAAGGGAAAATACTCCCTATATTCTGTATATTGGAAACAATGATGTTTAGAATTAAAATGTTGGCAAAGGAATAAGCAGGCTTTGTTTTATGGTGGAAAAAAATGTGAGCACTGATTTATTTTTTAATATCATTATGGAGGAAGTATTTCTTTGTTGTATACCAAAATAAGTGAGACATACAGCCACGCACTGCATGTTAGGCTTATCCTTTTAACCAGGTTAACTGAACAGAAAAAGACTTCTTTTGCTATTGTTAGACGCTACTTGTATCCAAACTCACTAAAGGATAGAGTATAGTGATGTGTTGGTTAATTGACAAAAAAAAAAAATACATAAAGCTTGGGCTTGTGCAAACATGGCCTACTGTTTTGTGTTTTTAACATATTATATAACTGCAGTTATTAAAGTACACAGCAAAAATGATCATTTTTAGAACATTTACATCTAAAGTTGAAATGGGCAGACAATATTTTTTTATTGATAGCTCATGTACAGAAAAGGTCGTCAATAGCTGAACAGTGGTTTCCAATATCCAGATCTGTTATTATAAACAGAGAATATGGAGGCAGTCGGTAGTTTGGTATCTGGTGTTTGCCGGATAACTGATAGGAGGAGTACACAGGGTCGGTTAGTTAAAAGAGAGCTGAAGACATGAAGAGAATAATCATAGAATATGAAAAATGTCAAAACTGAGGGCAAGGAAATATTAGTTGTAGGTTAATTAGCTTAAACAAATAAAACATTTTTTCATATGTAATGTCTGTACACAACAGAACAATCTCTAGTAAAAGAATCCCCCTATTTTGTATTCCCCTTTATAGGTTATAAATTCTGATCCATTGTATAGGCTTTGCTCCTTACTTTAAAGGAAACCTACCACTTGAAGTGGCAGGTTTCAGATGGAAATACCGGGCACCAGCTCAGGGTGAGCTGGTGCCGGAGCTTATTTTTGTTAGTGTTTTAAACCGCTGTATTGCGGTTTAAAACACTTTTTAAACTTTATAGCCGGCGCAGGGAGGTACGCGCTCGGCGCTTACCGTGCGCGCGGCTACATAGGATGTGAATGAGAGCCGCGCGCATGGTAAGCGCCGAGCGCGTACCTCCCTGCGCCGGCTATAAAGTTTAAAAAGTGTTTTAAACCCGATACAGCGGTTTCAAACACTAACAAAAATAAGCTCCGGCACCAGCTCACCCTGAGCTGGTGCTCGGTATTTTCTTCTGAAACCTGCCACTTCAAGTGGTAGGTTTCCTTTAATATTGGTTAACAGATACATTAATAACATAATCCTATATACGACAAGAGGAATTTATACAAAAAAGTTCTATTTTGCTCTCATCTGACGACATGACCTTCTCCAAGTAAAGAGCGAGAATTCTTGTTATTACGTAGATGATCAAATACTTATTTCATGCAATAAAATGCAAATTAATTATACAATTATATAATTGTTGAGTGCAATACACAGCTATCTAATGTGTCTTGGGGGCTTTAGGCTAAGCTATTGTTTAAATGATGGATTTCTTATCCAGCATCATCCACTAGGATAACTGTGGAGAAGTTGGAGATTGTTGAAACATCTTTGTTGGCTTAGTTTATGCTATAAAAATGTCTCAACATTTTTGGCACACTGTGAGGCTTATTACCCTCCTTTACCTTTTCTAGAAAAAGTGCCTCTAGTTATTGGCATCTGATGCCTGATGAAGGCTCAAGTACTGAGCCAAAACACGTTGCTTTTTAACCCCTTAAGGACGCAGGGTTTTTCCGCTCATTTCTCGCTCTCCAAATTCAAAAATCCATAACTTTTTCATTTTTACGTGTACAGACCTGTGTGAGGGCTTATTTTGTGCGTACCAAATTTTACTTTCCCGTAATGTAATTTATTTTAACATGCCGTGTACTGAGTAGCTGAATAAAAATTCCAAATGTGGAAAAATTGAAAAAAAAACTCACGTACATCACGTTCTTGTGGGCTCAGTTTTTTCGACTTTGACTGTGCACTCAAAATAACACCTCAGCTTTATTCTTTGGTTTGGTGCAATCGCGGTGATACAAAATTTATATAGGTTTTATTGTGTTTTAATACATTTTCAAAAATTAAACGAATGTGTACAAAAAAGAAAAAAACATTTTTGCCATCTTCTGACGCTAATAACTTTTTCATACTTTGGTGCACAGAGATGTGTGAGGTGTCATTTTTTTTGCGAAATGAGGCAAGGTTTTCATTGCTACCATTTTGAGGTCTGTGCAACATTTTGATCATTTTTTATTTCATTTTTTATGTGATGTAAAAAGGTGTAAAAGTTGCATTTCGGACATTTGGGTGCCATTTCCCGCCTCGGAGGTCACTGCCGGCCGTAACTGTTTTTATATTTTGATAGATCGGGCATTTTGGTACGCTGCGATACCTTATATGTTTGTGATTTTTACTGTTTATTATGGTTTATATCAGTTCTAGGGAAAGGGGGGTGATTTGAATTTTTAATATTTTATTAATTTTTTTTATTTTTTACATTTTTTTTTTCTTTTTTTTTTCACTATTTATTAGACTATCTAGGGTACATTAACCCTAGATAGTCAGATCGTTCCTACCATATACTGCAATACTTCTGTATTGCAATATATGGCATTTTTGCAGGTCATTCATTACAATAAGCCACTGGCTCATTGTAACGAATCTCCAGAAGCCATGTAGCCTCGTGTCAAAAGAAGACCCAAGGCACCATGGCAACCAATCGCCCCCCCCCCCCGATCAAGTTTGGGGCGCGGCGATCGTAAAAAAGATGGCGGCGCCTTTTAAACACCGCCGGCGACTTTCCCGGCGGCAATGACAGGGTTAATAGCCGTGATCGGTGCAAGCACCAACCGCGGTTATTAGCGGTGGGGGGTTTCTGCAAAATGCAAAAACCCCCACCTTTGTATGAAGAGGACTCAGCCCGTGGTCTATTGGGAATAAGTCCTCTATGAGCGCTGCGGTCCCTCCAAACCACCCTCTGGGTCCTATCCAAACTTGTACCATGCAATATTAATTTTGTTTCTTGTGCCCTTGATTACATTTCTTTTAACTCTTTGTTCTGGCGAGTTCTCTGGACACCCCTACTGTACAGAAGTGGGAACTGTAGGAGACGAGAGAATATCCTGAATATTACTCTGCCCACTGCTCCCCCAACATATCCAATCTTAGGCACTTTTTGCCATTTTGCTATTAAAATTTGAAAAGAAGGTGATCAAAAGGTTTACAGATTCCTAAACTATATCAATATAAAGCTGATCCCTCCGACCATAACACCTTACACAGCTCCATACAGTGAAGTATGTAAAATGTAGATGTAAGAAAATGGAAAAAGTTTTTTTCCTGAAAGATTTTTTAAGGATATTAAAACAAAACAAAAATAGAAAAATTGCATATATCAAAGATCATAATGGCCCAAAGAATAAAGGCAATCTGTTGACAGTTTTTGTTTCGATTCACTCACTGTAACTGGAGAGAAAAATATTTTAGCCCTTTCAAATCTGTTTTTATTTGTATATTTTTTCTGGCTATGGTGGCTGTCAGCTTACTCTAAATTAAATCATATATTTCATATATAATCATAGATCCAGACACTGCAAAAGTGGTGATCTTCTTATATTTGTTATCCATGGCCTCCTTCCTTCTTAAATCAACTTTTGTAATATGCTAGTGTGTCTGAAGGGCGGCATTACCAGACCCATTCAGTGGGGCAGCTTCACAGGCTTTGACATGGTGCAGAACCACTGTGTGAGATCACATCAGGCAGAGGGAGGGGGGAAATGCTAAGGGAGCAGGAGGAGGATGAAACGGTTTAGCTGCATGAAGGGGCTCTGGTAATGCCTCCAGAGCACTTCATGTTCATTGGCATAGTACTAAAAGTTGAATTTAGAAGAGAGGAGGCCATTGATGACAAATATAAAATTAACACAGTAACCATGCCTCGAATGTGTCCCTGATTTATCATGCTTGATTCTGATGGTAGATTTTCTTTAACTCTGGTAACAACATTAATAGACATACTTTCCAGCATCCGCTTAGCAATAAGCAGCAATGGACTGGAGCTGATACGGCTTGCTTTTTGCATATAGGGATGTAAGTAAGCTTTGACATCATCTTCATCAATTTTCGTTATAAATAAGATGACATCAGAAATAGTTTCATGGCTCTTTATTAATGTCTGATTTTTGTTCTGATTAAAAAAAATTGCACTTATGCACATTGCACATAATATTGCACTTAAACATAGACTACATAAACAAAGTATAGGCGGGATAGTGAAGTGTAGCAAGTGATAAGGAATGATCAGAAAATATGGTTGCTCATAATATATAGTTTTATAATTAATTTAAAATGTTTTATAATTTTTTGTTAAATCATTGCTTTACTAAATCGTATAAAAGTAAAAGGTGATTATAGGAACACTGCTGTACATTCATCTGTTTTCAGTACCTACCCACTTTAAGATTATACTGTAGCATAGATAAGTCAGCCAAAGGCTGCCAGGAGGGAGTGCCTACATTCTTAATGCCATTTCCGGTTCTAGAGGAAGGATCTCCATCTGTCAGATCTATAAGGCATATGGTGTGGATATACATTAAAAGAACTGGCTATAAATAAAAAAAGTTTACCAGGTTATGTACAATCCCATAGCAAACTTTCCCTTTCTGGTTGGTGGGTCATGCCAAGGAATGCTGCATGCCCTCTAAACGGTGACATGGAAGTGGTGCTCATGGAGGGCCCTGACCCACTAGAAGTGCAATGGGGCACATGACATCACAAGAAGTTCCAAAGTGGTTCGTCTAGTACAGGGCTCCTCTGGGTGGAAGAGAAAGTTTACCAGGGTGAGTACAATATGGGGGACACAATTAGGGGATGGCACTTGGCATGTGGTAAACTTTCTTATTTGTAGACAACCCCTTTTACAATAAATATCTAGGATTAACATGGCTCTCTAGGAATATAATTTTATTCCTACAATCAAATCCTTCAAAGTCAGCAATGCTCTAATATACGTCTTTCCTA
Organism: Engystomops pustulosus; assembly: GCF_040894005.1. NCBI lineage: Eukaryota > Metazoa > Chordata > Amphibia > Anura > Leptodactylidae > Engystomops > Engystomops pustulosus. Next base: position 74,980,842 of record NC_092412.1, read on the forward strand.
TAAGCATTACTGTCTTTATATACTGGAACATTTTAATATGTAAACTATAGAATCTAAGACATTTTGTAATTCTCTGCTGTACGTAAAAGCCATGTTATATAATGCAGCAGAAATCACACTAATCTGCCCTATCATCATAATGTCACCTCCACTGGTCCTGATTGATGGAGCTATTTTAACTGGGATATCTTTCCCTAGCATTTTAAGTGTTATTTTCCATACTAAATGTAATTAAGTCTTTATCATTACTAGGCAACAAGAAAAGTTTATGACAATCTATTGGTAAACACAATGAAAAATTCAATACATTATTACTGTTCTAAATGTGGTGAACTTCATTATCTGCAAACCATCAAGTAAACAATGAACAGCAAGCAAATAATTATTAATTGGATTTCTAAAAATGAAATCAATTTTTGGATGCATATAAAATTTCATATTGAAATATTGAATGGATTGAATTGTGCACTATTTATTGAAAATGTATCATTATGTGGCATTGTATTATACAAACTCAAAGTTGTGAGAAGGTTTAATAATGCACTTATAGAAGAGAGGGGAATGGAACGTCAGAGGAGAGGGGTGTTGGTTGGGTAGGGGTTTAGGTTAAGAAATAAACATTGTTATAGTTGTCAATGTATATGTTTATCTCGAATATGTATGAAGAAAGCAGTCAAATTTATGTATGTATCTGCTTTAATAGTTTATTTGATTTAAAAAAAATAATACACTTATGCTGTCATACCATATGCCTTAATTTCGTGCGTTTAGCCACATTTGGTTTAGCCCCATTTAGCTTCAGACTCCAAAGGACAATATTTTTACAATTAATTTATTACCTGAACCATGTTGGGTGCATCATAAATTCTCACATCTGTAGTCAGCATGGTAGCTTAGTGGTTAGCATTATGGCTTTACAGCACTGGGGACCTGGATTCAAGTCCAAGGTCAAACATCTGCAACATCTGTATGTTCTCTCTGTGTTTGCGTTGGTTTCCTCCGGTTTCCTGCCATACTTCAAAACGTACTGGTAGGTTGATTAGATTGTGAGTCCCATGGGACAGGGATTGATATGGTAATCTGTGTGCGCTATATAAATAAAGTAATTAAAATATGGCAAAATTTGTGGATCAGTGGTTAAACTATATCAATGATCTATTTAAAGGCCTAATTTAACACCAGTTTGTCAATACCATAATATGTTTTTTTAAGCAAATGTATATGAGTCTATTACCATTTGTAATTATGTGGGTGTATACAAGTATTGCTCCTTTATTATTGTGTAGGCTCAGTAACAAAAGACAAACACATCTGTGGCTTTTTCATATGGTCGGAATAGAACCAAGTTTTAGCATCTGTATTAGGGAGGCAACCATCATATAAATGTTTGTTGAATAAATTGCGGTAGAAACATAACCAGTTAAATGTAGCAGGTGGCTTTGTCAAAAGTTTAACACCCTGGATTGGCTCCGCCAACGATCATGGGTGTTCATATTGTTTGTGTTATGAAAAGTTTAACAATTTTCCAATATAATTTGTTTCAACTCCTCAAGGTTTCCTAGATCTCAGATTGCTGTCCTTGTATAGAAAGCTCCTATGTTTACTTCCTGTAGATAGAAATTTGTTCATGGTCATGTGATGGACATGCAGGTGCACAAGCCGATATTATCACAGAGAGTAATCATAACCATGTGATATAACGAGCTGTGCACCTGTGTGACATCACATGACCATAGACAGATTTGTATTCACTAGAAGTAACTATAGGAGCTACAGTACAAATAAAGATAAAAAAGTAAAGAGTGCTAGAAAGCCGAGAGACCGTGAAAATTTGGAAGCATTTTTGGTCTCTAGAGCACAAAGTATCATTTACCTGGAACAATGTAAAATGGAATAAAATGCATGAATGTCTAAATATGCAGTATACTGTAAACAGGAAATAAATTAATAAATTGAATAAAATGCACAATAATTTTATGCCACAATAATAAAAGACTGGTTTAGATGAGGACAAGCTGTCACTTTAGAAATGCTTTCAACTACTGGATTAAGAAAAAAATGTGAATCCTTTGAAATATTTAAAGTAATTGTGCTGGATATAAAAATTTTTTTTTTTAAAAAAGCTTTTATGAAAAGTAAGTATTCAACTGAGCAGAAAAACAAAAACATAAAAACAGCTTTAGAAATAAGCAATAGGTCATTTCTATTCTGAATAGCTTGTGCTATCTCATTGTTTTGATGCTTAATGACTAAAGTCATGGTTGTAAAAGTGACATCTGTGCACATGAAACACTCTAATAGGCAGCTCCTTCAGGACTAATGAATTGTAATTGATGGTGTTTAGCGTGGCTTTTGGCTTCCCTTTCTTGATGATGAGCATCAGCCCCTCTGCTACTCTGTCCTTAGTGAGCTAGCTTTCTGCTGGGAGACATGAATACACAGATGGTCAACGAAAGGTGAAGAACGTCTGAACTCATTTGCCATAAGTCGTTTTTCAAAGGCGATACAACATAAAATGCAAATCAGCTTCTCTTCGTAGCCAAGCTGTATAAAATAGGCTTAATGGCAGCTTTTGATGTACATGGTCACGTCACAAGTTGTTGTGAAGTTGAACAAATCAAAGAATTTTCTCTCTATGTAGATGAAACTACTTATACTTTAAGTCTCAGAAAGCCTTGATTAATATTTTATTAGACATTCTCTGCTAAATTTAGTCAATATATTTTCCAGTGATAAACCAAGTGTTATGCATCTATCCTATTTTGACAAACATCTAGTTTCTGCAGTAAATTCATGGAGGATATGAAAACTCTGACATGTCTAATGTGCATGTTTTTTCAGTCAAAAGTTGCATGTACAAAAGTGTGCAACATTTTGCACCGAAACTGGCTCATGTCCATCATTGTGTCATTTTTGCATCAATTCTGGTGGCAAAAATGTCACAATTACAGACCTGAAAATTTTAACAATGTAATTGTTGACCAGGCCCATGCATTATACATGTTTCATTGATTTTAATTGTTGACATTAATGCGAAATATAGAAAATTAGTACACATGCCAAAGTAGTAGTTTTCAATTCACTAAAGTTGTACTTATTATAGAATTACATATACTGTACATGAATACATAGGAAGTAAGGTTTTTTTAGTTTGTATTTAGTTAAAATTCTATGTGCCTAATTCTTAATTTAGCATACTGCAAAAAACCAGAAACACTAAAGACCACATAGAAAAAGTTAAACTTGACACCGTAAGTTTGACTAATTTTTCCATACAGATGACAGGCCTAAAAGGGATCCTCATATCATGTGCTGTATAATAAATATTGCCAAATCAATAAAGTTGATTGAGATTTTTCATATCTGTGGTCTAATACAATCACATCTATAACCTTTTACTTTGGACTGGAACCTACTGAGATAAGAAACACGTATTCTTGAACACAGATGGCTACAAACATTAGATAGGTGTTGACTGGAAGGTTTTAATCATGTCCCACATTCATGTAAAGATTAGTGATAATCTCTATGCAGTCTGCAGTGCAGCTCCACACTGATAAAGAAAAATGTTAAAGCCATTCTCAGTTAAAATGTGCATTACAGATCCTTTAAAAAAAAAAAGATCATTAATGATAGACCTGGACTTTAGTCCAGCGTTCGGGGTTCAGGCTTACCACCCAAACCCGAAAGCGAACAGAAATTTAATGGTCTGCTCATCCCAAATGACCATACATGTTGCAATCTAACATTACTGACCCTAAAAGGTTAAAATACACAAAAATTCTTATTCAATTTAGCTGTAAATAAAATGTATTAACCATAAAATATGTATTATTTCTGAAAGTGGTTTGAAAGTTGTTTCATAAGAGTTATGTTGACCTTTAAACTTTTTTTTTGGAGTTTTGTTATATGCATATATGTATTATTCTATAACAGACTTACATCTGCTTTACTTGTACATGTGCTACTTTTGTATGCTTGCTATTTCCTCTAGCTTTCCTGAGAACTTCCCATTTCTGAAGTTTTTCTCTCCCCAGATGAGTTCTCAATGTTCTCACTCACAGCTTTTTTGTCTACCACTCTAGATGATCTGCACATTTCAAAGATTGTGCACACACTAACAAGTATTATTATTTCCAGTCTTATTATTATTTCATGGCCACCAACACATTCTGCAGTGCTTCACAGTGTGAGGACAGTAATGACAAGGATAATGACAGACATGTGTGAGTTTGTTACACCTTTTGGAGTGCCCTGGTTATATATCCAGGGAGCGTTGTACCCAATCAATTGCTGGTCATGAACAATATTTCTTGTTCATTGTACTGTTAAGGATAAGTGCTGCAAAAGAAAAGCAATGTTTATATCATACATTTTATTACAAGATAACAATAGCCTCCTTCTTGTAAGACTCATTTTTAGCATGAATTGTGATTGAATAACAACAGGGTGTAAATTGTCTGAAATGTTTTACAAGTTTTCGGCTGAAATAACAATTAGTATAGAAATAAGTCCATAGGTACTTAAAGAAGAGTTTATCATTAAAGCTTTGATTTATGAAACTCCAATGAATTATGCAAAAAACATTGACATTGGCTGAAAAACACATCACACCCACTAGCTAGCAGCATGTAGATAAATGAAGGATAGATACAATGGGATATTTATCGTGTGCCGGCATTTGATAGCCCCGCCGCTGCATTTTAGCAGCGCAATACATCTAGAGGCATCTGCCTCTTGATGTAGGAGGCAGGATGCTGCGCAGTGTTTATTAGGAAAGGCCTGGTGTAGAAATAAATGCAGCGGGCAAGTTTTCACGAGGGCGGCTGCACGGAGACAGTAACATGCGGGGACAGTAACACTCCCCCTTCAAGCCTCTTGACTCCCGGATTAAGGAAAATAATAGCAATAAGCTAGCATTTGCGATTTCAGGGCCTCTAAGTCCTGGACATAGCACAGAGGAAATAATGATAAATATGCCCCAATAAAAACAACTCAGTTGTGGGAATGTATCATTGGTTTTTATGTCTATGTTTGGCGTTGTTTTGGCACAGTCAGGGCCGCATCTGCCATGAGGCGGGATGAAAATTTCGCCTCAGGAGGCAGATGCGGAGCCCTGAGGCAGGCGGCAAAACAGCTATGGGTGATTTGGGCACTCGCCCAAATCACCCACTAGCACTACAGACCTGCCGCTGCCACGATTCATATTCTCACTGTAGCGCTGTTCTATGGCTTTGGAGGACGCAGGCAGCGTGACATCATCAAAAGCCGTCTGCTTCCTCCAGAGCCATAGAGCAGCGCTGCTCGGCAGGAGGAGGGAGGGGCAGACTGGCCCGATGTTATGTTTGATTTGGGCTGGCTCCCAGTGGGCTGCTCCTCTTTAGCTGAAGGGTCGGGCGGGAAGCCTGTGTGGAGGCTACTCTGCCAGGAAGGATCCTCCGCTGAGCTAAGCTCTCTGCTCCTGCTGCAGAAGCTCAGATTAACAAGCCCCGCCCACCAGCTCGGAGCTTCTGAAGATCAGCAGCTATGTGTGCTGCTGTCTGCTATGTATGTTGCTGTGGTAATCTACAGGTATGCTACATATATATTCTGTTTGTATGCTGCAGCCTGCTGTGTATGTTTTGTGTGTATACTGTGTATGCATGCTGTTGCCTGCTGTGTGTATGCTGCATGTATATGCTGTGTGTGATGCTGTGTGTGATGCTGTGTGTGATGCTATGTGTGAATGCTGCTGCTTGCTGTGGATGATACTGTGTGATGCTGCATGTATATGCTGTAGATGATACTGTGTGATGCTGCATGTATGATGCTGTGTATGATGCTGTGTGAATGCTGCTGCTTGCTGTGGATGAAACTGTGTGATGCTGCATGTATATGCTGTGTATGCTGCTGTCTGCTGTATATGATGCTGTGTATGCTGCTGCCTGCTGCATATGATGCTGTGTATGCTGCTGTCTGCTGTATATGATGCTGTGTATGCTGCTGCCTGGTGTATATGATGCTGTGTATGCTGCTGCCTGCTCTATGTGATGCTGTGTTTGCTACTTGCTGTATATGATGCTGTGTATGATTTTGTCTGCTGTATATGATGCTGTGTATGCTGCTGTCTGCTGTATGTGTTGCCGTGTATGCTGCTGTCTGCTGTATGTGATGCTGTGTATATGCTGCTGTCTGCTGTATATGATGCTGTGTGTATGCTGCTGTCTGCTGTATATGATGCTGTGTGTATGCTGCTGCTTGCTGTATGTGATGCTGTGTGTATGCTGCTGCTTGGTGTATATGATGCTGTGTGTATGCTGCTGTCTGCTGTATATGATGCTGTGTGTATGCTGCTGTCTGCTGTATATGATGCTGTGTGTATGCTGCTGCTTGCTGTATGTGATGCTGTATGTATGCTGCTGTCTGCTGTATATGATGCTGTGTGTATGCTGCTGTCTGCTGTATGTGATGCTGTGTGTATGCTGCTGTCTGCTGTGTGTGATGCTGTGTGCATGCTGCTGTCTGCTGTATGTGATGCTGTGTGTATGCTGCTGTCTGCTGTGTGTGATGCTGTGTGCATGCTGCTGTCTGTGATGCTGTGTGCTTGATGCTGTCTGCTGTGTGTGATGCTGTGTGTATGCTGCTGTCTGCTGTGTGTGATGCTGTGTGTGATGCTGTGTGTATGCTGCTGTCTGCTGTGTGTGATGCTGTGTGTATGCTGCTGCTTGCTGTATATGATGCTGTGTATATGCTGCTGTCTGCTGTATATGATGCTGTGTGTATGCTGCTGTCTGCTGTATATGATGCTGTGTGTATGCTGCTTGCTGTATATGATGCTGTGTGTATGCTGCTGCTTGCTGTATATGATGCTGTATGTATGCTGCTGTCTGCTGTATATGATGCTGTGTGTATGCTGCTGCTTGCTGTATATGATGCTGTGTGTATGCTGCTGCTTGCTGTATATGATGCTGTGTGTATGCTGCTGTCTGCTGTATATGATGTTGTGTGTATGCTGCTGTCTGCTGTATACGATGCTGTGTGTATGCTGCTGCTTGCTGTATATGATGCTCTATGTATGCTGCTGTCTGCTGTATATGATGCTGTGTATATGCTGCTGTCTGCTGTATGTGATGCTGTGTGTATGCTGCTGTCTGCTGTATGTGATGCTGTGTGCATGCTGCTGTCTGATGTGTGTGATGCTGTGTGTATGCTGCTGTCTGCTGTGTGTGATGCTGTGTGCATGCTGCTGTCTGTTGTGTGTGATGCTGTGTGTATGCTGCTGTCTGCTGTGTGTGATGCTGTGTGTATGCTTCTGTCTGCTGTGTGTGATGCTGTGTGTATGCTGCTGTCTGCTGTGTGTGATACTGTGTGTATGCTGCTGTCTGCTGTGTGTGATGTTGAACTTATCGGAAGACTCGCGCGAACACCTGCAAAGTGAAGAATAGAATTAAAACAGTGTAAACAGTCAACACAGGACCATTTAAGTGCAGAACACATTGAAAGAACACTATTTTTCACATTCTAGATGTTCGTGCACATCTAACTTAGCGGAAGATACTCGTGAACACCTGCAATTTGAAGAATAGTGTTATTTCAATGGGGCACATTTACTAAGGGTCCGCAGCCACGAATCCGTCGGGTTTTTCCCGAATATTTCCGTTTTGCGCTGTATTTCACGGGATTGTGGCGCACGCGATCGATTTTTGGTGCAATCGCGCCGACTTTCGTGCGACAGAAATCGGGGGGCGTGGCCACCGGACAACCCGAAGGATTCGGAAAAAACGCGGAATTTAAAAAGCCATTTGTGTCGCAAGATCAAGCACTCACATACACCAGAAAAAAGCAGGTGAACTTCGGCGGACCTCGGCGCAGCAGCGAAACATGGTGAATATCGGTGCATGGACCTTAGTGAATCCCGGCAGAACCCGAATCAGCGTCGGAGAACCCGCCGCTGGATCGCGACTGGACCGGGTAAGTAAATGTGCCCCAATGTGTTCTTACAAGGAAAACATCATGTAAACATGTGTAATGTGTTATTCTGCACTGTTCTTTTAATGTTTTCTTTCAGTGAAAAAATGTTCGGGTCTCCCATTGACTTTATTGGGGTTCGTTATTTGATACGAGCACTCGAGCATTGGGAAAAGTTTGTATTGAATAACGAGCACCCGAGCATTTTAGTGCTCGTTCATCTCTAATCAATACTAATTGCTCCTTGAAGGTTCATGTTTGCCAAAAAAAGAGCATGCAACAAACACAAAAATAACAATATTATGAGGCAAGCCAAATAAAAACAAAAACAAATACAACAGCATATATAGACCCGCTTGATGAATTCCGATAAAACAAAAATCGAGTTGAACACATACAACACAGACAACCAAGTCAGATATATTACAATGATGAAATCCATTCATTTTAAAGCTTTTCATTGTGTGAAAACTGTATTTTCAAATATCCATCTCAAAGGAAAAAATTGCCTGGTCTATTAAACCTTTCTAACCAAATCATTAAGGAGTTAAAAGACTTCCTTCAAAGTATCAAAAGGTTGCCTGAGATCATACTTCTACTTAATTAGAGTTTGTTATGGGATGATATTATAGATTATTCGTGTAATAAATAATTTGGTTTACTATATTTTATTCATGGTCAAGGTAGACAATAAATCCTGACAATAAACAAAGGCATACAGTCTGTGCCCATCATTTACCATATTCAATTCAAGGTAATCACCCTCATCCTCAAAGCTCTGCCCAGTGTACCTTCTGTCAAGCTAAGAGGTTGTGGATCCTCTGGACCACTGTGGACGATGACCTGTTTTCACCAGAGCCCGCCGCAAAGCGGGTTGGACTTGTTGCGGCGTGGTACCACCAGGTCGCTCCACAGGCGTGACTTGTCCACAGTGGCAGCCAAGGTCGAGGTACAGAAACGGCAGGCAATCTCGTAGTCGGGGACAGGCAGGAGGTCAGGATGGGCAGCACAGGATCAGAGTCAGAGACGTAGTAACAGGTCAGGGCAGGCGGCAATGGAGCAAAGTCAGACACGGAACCGGGGTCACAACGGAAATACATGGAAACAGCACACAGCATAGACAAAGCTTTCTCTAGGGCTCTAGGCACAAAGATCTGGCAGGGCTTGCAGGAAGAGGCAGGCTTATATAGAATTTAGTGAAATGGCCAGCACCAATTAATGGTGAGCTGGCCCTTTAAATCTGGAGAAGTTGCCGAGCATGCCCTAGCAGTTGGGGACGCATGCGCACAGCAGAGGTGAGCGAGCCAGGAGCCGGGACAGGTGAGCTGCGCTGGCGGGTGCAGAGGTGCATGTGTGAGTCCGTGAACTGCGATATGGGTTGCTGGACCACCCGTGACACCTTCTTACCTCTCTTCGTTCATTTCTGTCTATAGTCCAATCCATGCTTTTCCAGTGATCTAAAATTACTTTCTACTTTAATTTTAACCCTCACAGAACTTCCCCCGAGCTACACCTATTCTCTGGAATGCCAAAAGTTAAGAAAAGAGTCCTAAAGCCAATCTCATTTCAGGCATGCCTATCACATTATCTAACTGCATGTGCACATTTTGGGAGGGTATGGAGCAGCACTGTGTTGCCGGTTGCAGGTCTCCAAGAAGGTCAGACTAAACCAACAGCGATCTTCAAACGGCAAACTGCAATGAAGCAGCACTCCGTGGTACAAAAGCGTAGTTTCTTTATTCCACCATTAAGAGATGTTTCGCCTTCTCCATGAGGGTAATGCTTGATAATTAGAGATGAGCGAGCACTAAAATGCTCGAGTGCTCGTTATTCGAGACGAACTTTTCCAGATGCTCGAGTGCTCGTCTCGAATAACGAGCCCCATTGAAGTCAATGGGAGACTCGAGCATTTTTCAAAGGGACCATGGTTCGGGAATAAAATGTGTTAATTAATTGAAAAAGAATGTCTTCTGATAAGTTAGCAGATGTATGCAAACATCTGCAATCTATTCTTCACTGTTCCGCGCGTATATTATCTCCCGACAAGTTAACAGATGTGAAGAACAGTGAGGAATAGAATAAAAACAGTGAACACAAGATCATTTAAGTGAAAAACACAGTGAAGAATAGATTACAGATGTTCTGCACATCTGCTTACTTGTCGGGAGATACGCTGTCCCGTGCCCCGCTGCTCTCCGTGCCCCGCTGCTCTCCGTGCCCCGCTGCTCTCCGTGCCCCGCTGCTCTCCGTGCCCCGCTGCTCTCCGTGCCCATGTCTCCGTGCCCCATGTCTCCGTGCCCCATGTCTCCGTGCCCCGCTGCTCTCCGTGCCCCGCTGCTCTCCGTGCCCCGCTGCTCTCCGTGCCCCGCTGCTCTCCGTGCCCATGTCTCCGTGCCCCATGTCTCCGTGCCCCGCTGCTCTCCGTGCCCATGTCTCCGTGCCCCATGTCTCCGTGCCCCATGTCTCCGTGCCCCGCTGCTCTCCGTGCCCGCTGCTCTCCGTGCCCATGTCTCCGTGCCCCATGTCTCCGTGCCCCGCTGCTCTCCGTGCCCATGTCTCCGTGCCCCATGTCTCCGTGCCCCGCTGCTCTCCGTGCCCATGTCTCCGTGCCCCATGTCTCCGTGCCCCGCTGCTCTCCGTGCCCCGCTGTCTCCGTGCCCCATGTCTCCGTGCCCCGCTGCTCTCCGTGCCCATGTCTCCGTGCCCCATGTCTCCGTGCCCCATGTCTCCGTGCCCCATGTCTCCGTGCTGCCGCTGCCCCATGTCTCTGTGCTGCCGCTGCCCGATGTCTCCGTGCTGCTCCCCGGTGTCTCTGTGCTGCTCCCCGGTGTCTCTGTGCTGCTCCCCGTTGTCTCTGTCCTGCTCACCGTGTTCTTCAATGTGTTCTTCACACATATATATTGTTCTTCACATACTATTTTGTTCGCACCGTTCCGCGCGTATCTTCCGACAAGTAAGCAGATGTGCCGAACATCTGTAATCTATTCTTCACTGTGTTCTTCACTGTGTTTTTCACTTAAATGATCCTGTGTTCACTGTGTTCACTGTTTTTATTCTATTCTTCATTGTTCTTCACTGTGTTTTTTTAATTAAATGCTCGATCTCGAGCAGGGGAAATACTCGTCCGAGCAACGAGCCGTCTCGAGTACCTTAATACTCGAACGAGCATCAAGCTCGGACGAGCATGTTCGCTCATCTCTATTGATAATCCCTTTATGTAAAAGGCTAAATGTCGCTTTGCACATTTACATATGTTATATTTCATACTTTTTATTGCTTTTCTAAAATAATAATAGTAATAATAAGTATAGTACTTTTCACATTAAAATTATCTATGAGTATGAAGTGAAAGGATATTGACAAAGGATGTGCTACAACTGAAGAGGAAAAGTGAAATAAAAAAAGATCCAAAGCATTTCAAAAACATGCAATACTAGAAGAAATATGATTTCCTGTGTTCTGATATTGAATTGCCTATTGTGAACAAGCCTGATAAAGCTATATTAACTAGCAGGTCGCCAGAACAATTCCACTGCTCTCCCACAGTAAATAAAAAAAAAACTATTCAGTCTGCATGTAGATTTTCTTGTTCAGTTACAGTTTTATCTTTATTTTATTGTAATTATAAATTATCATTATTTTTGTCTTCATTTCTTTGAACTTTTCAATATTGCTTAATGTATTTTAAATCAATATAAATGAAAATAATTTTGTAATACGTTACAGGCAGTCTCTGGGTGTGTTCTTAATTTTAAGTTGTATTTTTTTAAGTTGGAACTCTATATTTTATAATTGTAACAACAGCCAATTTTTTGGTGTTTTTTGTGACAATTGGATTTTAAAAATGTTGGATTGTCATAAGAACCAGATTAACAATGAAGCTTAATTGCAGATATCTTTTATAACTGTTACAGCCGTTTATTGTAGCCTAGAGCTAAAGTACAGTAAATGACCAACATCCAGAGGTCCATTTGTAACTAATAGTTGTTTGTTCTTAAGTAGGGAACCGCCTGAATTGGTAAAATATTTTCTGCTACAAAAACATTGCATGTAGTTTCAAGTTCAAGAACATTTTACTATAAGAAAATGATGTACGTCACCATGACAAGGATATTGATCAATACACATTGAGCAAGAATTATAAGGTTCACATAGGTAGTACTGAGTACGTTAGATGGGAAAGTAAATGTTACTTTGTAATGTAATGCATTAATTAATAAACCACTAAAACAGTTATAGTAAAATAATCTTCTGTAAAATTAGCACAAATTTCCCATAATACCTATAAAAAAATATGGTTTATCTTTCTGCAAAGGCTGACTATCCAAAAAGAAAGAAAAAAATTAAGGTGATATAATTTACAGAGTTTGATCATCAAATTACACTTTCCAAATATTGTATATGAATGGACGTGTGCAATATTTTGTTTTATAATTAGCAGAGTTTGCTCCGTCCAAACCACTCATCAGAATCTTTTTACGATGACAGCTGCAGAAGGTTCTTCTAGAATGCTAAATGGTAGCATTCATTAAAACTTCACACACAGAGGACGTAGCATCTATCTTATTTATGATATAACCAGTACAAGGAGAAAATTATGGAGTATGTCACAGGATAGATGAAATTAGTCTTTATTCATGAAACACAAGATGATTGAAATGAAAGATGTAGCATAAAAGAAATGTACACATGTAATAAAAGAGATTCAATGTGTGGTCACTATCTTGTATTGCTTTAATGGTAGTAATGTAACTCTATTGAAGGCTACTTTTTGAAATTCAGTTAATTATTTGAAACATTAACCCCCTTAGTGACAAGCTTATTTGTGCCTTCATTACCAAGCCCAATTTTTCAAAAGTGACATATGTCCCTTTATTCTGTAATAACTTTAGAATACTTTAATTTGCCCAATTGGTTTTGAGATCATTTTTTCATAACATGTTGTACTTCAAGATAGTGGGATATTTTGGTTGATATGTTTTGCATTTATTAAAGAAAAAAGAGTGAATTTGGCAAGTATTTTTTGAAAGTCGGCTAGTCTCAAACTTTGAAATATTCTGTTTTTCAAACTGATTGTCACGGATGCTCCTGTGACCTATGTCCCGGGTCACCGGAGCACGCGTGTACCTCGCTCTCACCAACCCCTCTGTGACAGGCTGGCTTACCTGTCTGCTTTCCTGCTCTGCCTCGTGCTGTTCAGCGTGCGCACCCCCGTCAACTAGGGTGCACACGCACCAGGTTTCTTAATCTTAAAGGGCCAGCATGCCGCTGATTGGAGCTGGCTATCCCAGTCTTTTATAAATTGCCAGCTTTTTCCTGTAATCCCCACTGGATCTTTTTGCCTCGTGCCTCAGAGAAAGCTTGTCCCTTATGCCTAGTGCTCATCAAGTTCTATGACGTGTTTGCAAAGCCCCTGAAGTACCAGAAAGCCATTTCCCTTAAAGAATGACCACATTCCTTCAGAGAGGAAAGAAAAAAAGTGTAAAAAAGAAAGAAAAGAAAAAACTAAACAAAATATAAGTCCCCTAAATGCTCCATATAGCATACAACTCCCAAACACAATAAAACGGGAAAATCATCACACAAACGGCACATGTTTGGTATCGCCACATCCATAACAACCTGTACAATAAAATAACAGCATTACAGAACCTGTATGGTGAACACCTTAAAAAAATTAAAAACACAGCAAAAATTATGATTTGTGCTTATACAACCAAACAGAAAAACACCATGAGTAGTGACCAAAATGTAACATTTAGCCAAGTATGATAGCTAGACAAGGGCGAATTAATTCTAACGAATCGGAATTCATTCAGAATTTCATGAAAACTTTGATTCAGCACAAACCTGAAGTTTTTGGTGATTCGTGGGATCAAAGGTTTTATTATTCCTCTTTATTAGTAAATGGCACCGAGCACAACATGTTACATGGAGCAGAGAACTCTGGGAAAAGCACCCTCGATCACATGTGCATACATGAAAGCCAATCAGCGACCGGCAGGCTTATGTGATGTCACAGTCCTATAAAAACAGGCAGCCATTTCCAATCTCGTCATTTCACACTGCATGTGTTGTCCATAGTGTCTTGCTGCTTGTACACAGTAGTTGCTGGAGTGTTTTTTGGTCCAATTCTAGGGTGTCCATTTTGTGGCGTCTTTATACCCAAAATTTCAGCTCTTTTTTGTTGCTGAAGTTAAAAGCAAAAAATCTGTGTAAAATCCACATCGTTGCTGGAGTTATTTTTGCTCCAATTCCAGGGTCCCTGTTTTGTGGAATCTGTATACCGCAAATTTCAGTTCAGTTTCAATAGTTTTTTGTTGCTAAAGTTGATAGCAAGAAATCGGTGACAGATCCACATAGTTGCTGGAGTGATTTTTGCTAAAAGTCCAGGGTGTCCGCTTTAGGGGATCTGTATACTGCAAATTTTAATAGTTCTGTATACCCCAAAGAGCAGTTCTTTTTTGTTGCTGAAGTTGAGAGCAACTTCAAATCCACATGGTTAATTAACCAATATGTCAGACAGAAAGGTGACAGGTGGAGCAGGCAGAGGTCACAGCACAGTAAGGGGATGTCGCAGCAGGGGTGAGGCCAGAACTGCCGGTGTCATCTAGAGGCAGTATGTTGATCAACAACCCAAAGATTCTTGATTGATTGACTAGGTAACCACTTCCTCCCAAATGACATCTGACAACCCCAGCCTAGAGTCCACGGGTGCGTAAGATACAACCCTTAGTTGACATGGCCCAGGAGCAGGTCAGTGGTCCACACATGTCCTCAACAAGCCTCTGTGCTGTTCATTTCCCTCAGCCAGAGATCTATTAGGTGGTCTGGGCTCAGCGCCACTATACAGCGAGGAAAAAGTCTTTGAGAACAGTCAGCAGCTCCTTGGCAGTGAAGAGGTAGGGCAGACATCAGCTGCTTTGTTCAGTTGGCTGGAAAGTAGAGATGTGGAGAGTGGCACTGGAGGTTATGTTGCACTTTCAAGTAGTCAGGCTGTGCATACTGAGGCCATTGAGGAGAACAGCAGTGACAGGGAAAAACAAATCGATGATAATGTAGCCCCCACAAACCCCACATATATAGTATCACCACGTCCGTAACAACCCATAGAATAACGGTAAATAATTATTGAACCCGCACAATAAACACCATAAAAAAACTGTTATAAACACTCCAAAAATTATGATTTTTACCTATTCAATCCCACAAAAAATTATTTTTGGCTACCAGCTCCGTAGCCAAAAAAATAACAATGTTATGCCACTTGGTAGACAGCAATACAAAAATGATAGATTTTTCCCCACATTAGGTTTTTATTTGACAAATTTAGTAAAGCATAAGAAAAAATATTCATATCTGGTATCCCCGTAATCGTATCGACCCATAGAATAAAAATAATGGGATTATTAGGCTGAACGGTGAACACAAAAAAAAAAAGTCAAAAATCCAGTACAGAATTGATGCTTTTCTACTCCTGCCCTCAAAAAAAAGTTCCTAATTTTTCAACAATAGGGGATACCAACCCCAAAATGGTAACACTGGAAAAAGCATCTTATCCCACAAAAAAAATGCTGTCACATGGCCCCAATAACAAAAAAAACTAAAATTTCATAGCTCACAAAAGGAGGCAACGAGAAAACTAAAATCCTGATTATTGACCGATTGAAAGCGGACACTGACTGATGAAAAGACGGGCATAATGATCAGTGACATCAATGCAAAATTACAGCCGACACCCTCTGCACTCTTTTAGGGGGTTTCTACATGTATCAGCGTTTAACAGAATAGGTTCTGTCATAATTTATGGAATCAGTGTAAAAAGAGTGCACTTTTTGATGTTATAGTGGGATCTTGGCCCTCAGCTCAGTCTTTTCGAGCTGGCACAGACATTACCTTGTCAGGCTGCATTCTCACTTCACTTATTTGGTCAAGTTTGCCCCTTTAAGTGCCCATGGAATTGAAGAATAAAGCCATTCTAAGAGCGGCAGCTGTTATATGCATGTCATACTAAAACACAGCATTGTTTAAAGACCAAACCACGCTCTTTATGCATACTTGAGCATAGCACAATATTCTACAACAACCTACAAGCTCTCTGCAGCCAGGAAATACCTGTTTTTTAACGTGATTTGTCATGATTCGATTCGGGTTGAGTCAAATTTTTTCAAAAAATTCTGCGAACTCGGCAAATTTAATTTTTGAAAAATTTTCTAATGATAAAAAAAGAATCACTTATGTGCAAAAAATAAGACCTAAACAGCTTAATAAGCAAAATAATAAAAATGTTACACCACCCCTCACAAAAAAAGCTAATAAAGATTAAACACGGGGTATTGCACCTCCAAATATAGTGTTACTGCAATCCTTAGGCGGTTTAATTTTTTAAAATAAGTCCACTCTTTGGAAGTTTTTATTGCCCAGCTATCTTTGGGGGGTCAATAATTGGAACATAGCGGCTAAAATATGTTCCAGCAACAATCCTTACCTTTTGTACCGCATTGTGCGCCCATATTGCAGTTTGTGGTCACCTGTTGGTTATTACTGCATTCTAGTGAAACTGGGTAACGACCTATCATTTCTTTAATCCCTTTTAAAAATAAAAATTTAGGAACTAATGCATTAAAAAAAAAAAGATTTTTACTTACTAGCCAACTTTCTATAAAACATCTGTAGTGGTAAAAAGCTCAAAATAAAGCTTGTGATTTCAAAATAGTATAATATAAATCCCAGGAATTTTTTAAATGCGTAATGGCACCTGAAAACAAAGTCATCAAATTCTTTCCTCTAAAAACTCAATGCCTCCTTCCGTTCTGTTCTCTGCTTTGGGCCCCTAAACTAGATTATATTCACATTTTGGGTATTACCCTACTGTTAAGAAACTGCATAACAAAATCTGAAATGTGTTTTCTCATTTATCCTGCATGAATGTGTAAAGTTGGGGATAAAATAATCATTTTATTGTCAAAATGTAAACATTTAAAATAGAGCCTCAATTTTGTTTTAAGTCTTCTAAGATGCTTAACCCCTTAAGGACGCAGCCATTTTGTAGCTTAAGGCTCAGCCCGATTTTTTGGATTCTGGCTTGCTTCGCTTTATATGGTTATAACTTTTGAACACTGTTACTTATCAAACCGATTCTGAGATTGTTTTTTCCCCACATGTTGTACTTCATTTTAGTGGTAAATTTTGGCTGATAAGTTTTGCGTTTATTTACAAAAAAAAAGAAAATATGATAAATTTTTTGAAAAATTTGCCATTTTCGAAATTCTAAATCATTGCGTTTTCAGGCAGATAGATTTACCACCTAAATAAGTTGCTGAATAACATTTCCCATTTGTCTACTTTACATTTTCATAATTTCTGAAATGTTTGGATAATTTATTTTGATGTCACGCGGCTTACAAATAGAATATCGCTTTTCCGGATTTTCAGAATTGACTATTTTGGGGATAAATACAGTTTTGAATGAAATTTTACATATTTAGCATCAAAACCCCCTATATAATCTACCCATTTTCAAATCTGCACCCCTCAAGCTATCAGAAACAGCTTTTACGAAGATTGTTAACCCCTTGAGATCTTCATAGTAATTGAATCAAAATGGAGGTGAAATTTAGAATGGTCATATTGTTCCCTTATACAATCATTTAGCACTAAAATTTACACAATTCCAAAATATAAAAAGAGAAAACCCACCATACAATTTGTTCTGCAATTTCTCCTGAGTACAAAGACCCCCCACATGTGGCTCTGACTTGTTTTATGGGGGCACAGCGAGGTGCAGAAGGGAAGGAGGGCGCTGCAGCTGGCAGGATTTTAGTTTCCTCATTGGCCCCTTTTGAAGGCTATAAAATTTTTGCTTTTTCGTTATTGGGGCCATGTGACGCATTTTTTTTGCGGGATGAGATGCTTTTTCCATTGTTACCATTTTGGGGTTGGTATCACCTATTGTTGAAAATTTAGGAACTTTTTTTGAGGGCAGGAGTAGAAAAGCATCAATTCTGTACTGGATTTTTTACTTTTTTTTTTTTTGGTGTTCACCTTATAGACTAATAATCATGTTATCTTTATTCTATGGGTTGATACGATTACGGGGATACCAGACATGAATATATTTTCTTACGTTTTACTAAATTTGTCAAACAAAACCCTAATTTGGGGAAAAATCTATCATTTATGTATTGCCGTCTTACAAGTGGCATAACATTGTTACTTTTTTGGCTACGGAGCTGGTTGATGGCGTGTTTTTTGCGGGACATGTTGCACTTTGCACCAGTATCATGTCTGAGTACATATGGTTTTTTTATCGCATTTTATAGCATTTTTTGTGGGATTGAAAAGGTAAAAATCATAATTTTTGGAGGGTTTATAACAGTTTTTTTTTACGGTGTTTATCGTGGGGATTTACTTTTATTCTACGGGTTGTTACGGACGCGGTGATACTATATATGTGGGGTTTGTGTTATGATTTAGACCTTTTTTTTAGTTATATGTCTCTTTATATGTTTTGGGGGTTTGGGGGATTTTTAGTGATTTATGACTTTATTTTTTTATTGAAAAACTTTTTTTTTTTACTTTTTCAATTTTATACCATGGGACATGAACAAGCAATCATCTGATTGCTTCTTCATGATAATATTCTGCAATACTCATGTATTGCAGAGTATTATCAGTGTCAGCCTATACACTTGCATAGGCTGGCAGACCCCAGAGTTGCTATAGCAACGATCGGCGCCCCCCGAAAACGGTTTGGGGGGGGGGCGATCGTGGGGGATAGACCCCCCAGATGCATGTTAGATGCCGCGGTCGCGCTGACCGCGGCATTTAACGGGTTAAGCACCCACAATCGGAGACAACTCCGATCGCGGGTGTTACACTGGGGTGCCGGCTATTAGTTACAGCCGGCACCCCGTGTTTCCCAATGCCGGTTCGGCTCTGATCCAGAGCCGAGCCGGCATAAGCGCCGTGGCGGATATATCCGCCACTGAGCGCTAAGTCACTGCGCTCCGTGGCGGATATATCCGCCCCGGAGCGTGAAGGGATTAAAGTGTTTACAAGCTTAAAACGGCTGTTTTGAATCGTTTGAGGGGTGCAGTTTTAAAAAGATTTGTGGGGAGTTTTTAATAAATAAAACTTGGAAAACCCTTAAAGATGAACAGTCCTCTAAAAAAATGTAATCTGAATTTTACATAAAACTTATTTGAACTCCTCACATCCTAATAAAATAAAATAGCATACAAAACATATCCCCATAAAGCAGACAAATGGTTAATGTTAATTAGCAACTGATTGGGGCGGTTAGACCAACTGTATGCTGAGCATAACATTTAGAAATCAGAAAATTTAAAAATTTCAAACATTTTTTACCAAATTTCCATTTTTTTATGAATAAGTACAAAAAATTAAAGTAAAATATAGCATTAATGTGAAGTACAAAATGTCATGAAAAAACAGTCTGAAAATAAAGAAAGTAAAATACAGGCTGTACCCTAAGGGTGAAAATGAGCTGTGTCCTTAAGGGGTTAAAAGGTATTTGTATGCTATTTGTGATAGATAGATTTATATATGCATATAGTAATCATCCACATTTAGATATGCAGAAATACATATAACAGGTGTTAGCTTGACAGTAAACAACCATTGTCCTTGAAGAAACTGTGACACAATGTGGAATCATATGTCACCACATTCTGACAACCTGACCCCATCTGGTGGACATAATTAGTAAAGCAACATGTTTCAAGGCGACATTTTTTTTTTGTAACATTTTTACAGAACATTTAAAGTAGATTAACATAATGTTATATAATGTTTTCCCTCTACCCAGTCACATATACAATTTATACATTTACATTGACAGATTGTATATTACGTTGGCTAGATGTGTTAAACATTCTACATTTCCTTATTTTCTTTTTCATCCTATTTGACCTCCAGCAGTCCATTTTCTGAAGAAGGGCATGAATTGACCGAAACAACAAAAAGTAAGTGGATATTTGGATGGAATAAAATATTTGTCGAATTTGCTCTACATATGAGTGCCGAGTTAGTTCTTCAATAAGCTCAGCTTAAGCCTATTATTAATTATTGCTAATTTCAGTCTGCTTCAGACCGCCCAAACAAGCCAATGTGTTTGTGCGTACAGTATATGTGATTGTGTATGTGTCTATACAAACATATGAGCACATATCAAACAAGTCAAAGTAAATATGCAAATATGTAGTATGTATGTGTGCTTAGAGTCATGACTAATAGAACATCCAGCATTTTAATTGTTTTCGCTGCATTTTAGGGCATGATAAAAAAAAAAAAAACATCTGGTGCTTTTAAAATACCTTAAAATTACATCAATGTAACCTTAGATGTACCTTACAATACAATAGATGTCTTTTTTATTGCACAGAAATTATGCCAAAATGCTGAAGCAAAGTGTGAGTTATTATGTACCCCCATACTACTAGCAATATTTTTTATTTGGCACCCCAAATTTGTAGTCAAGATGAATTAACATGACATTGTACATTGGGGGATATGTATTTTTATTTCTGCTTGTCAAATTGTCTTATTTTTGCGACTTTCTCACTGCGACTTTTGCTGTCATTTTTCAAGTACACTTTGTTTTAGACCATGTGCAGTGTGCCTTATGTATCTATAGTTTCCAGATGTTCTGTGTAACTTTTCACTTATGTATCACTTTTTTTGCTTATTTTTGTGACTATTTAGGCGCAAATCTGTACCTGGTCCAGGGCAGAGCACCACCTTAGAAATATATATCAATTTGGACCATATTTATTCTATTCTGACCATACCTGTATAAATCCAAATGATATAATTAAAATCTACCAAAAATATAGTTAAACTTAAAAAACATTTCTGGCCACTCGAATTAAACACTGAAGCTTTCTATATTAGGACAGTGAGCAGAGATCCAGAAAATGTGAGGAATTGATACAAAAAGTATATTGGAAAATTGTATTAATTATACAAACAGTAAGATTTATTTGCTGAAATGGGAACACCCCTTTCAGTTACATAACTGTTACTGTAACGTGTTTAAACAGTGTAAAGAAATTGAAAAACTGAGGGATTAGATTAAAACAAGTCCAATGGTCGCAATGGTATATGAAGACAAAATGTAGTGGTTTGCACAGTTAATAAGAAGAAAAAGAGGGGACAATGCTTGGAACAGCTTTGAAGATCCACTCATTCTTTCTCATAACATCAAAACATAAAGAAGTGAACAAATGAAAAATAAGGTGCTGTCCATCAGGGTAAACTATAAGCACAAGGTCCATAAAAATAAAGACAACTAAAGAATTTAAAATCAAACAAGATTGAACATCTATATAAGAAGCACAATAAAAAAAATTATATATATGTGACTTGTTACTTTCCATTTCATATAATAAAATCAAAGGAAAGGATTGATTATTGAAATGTTTACTAATAATAATACTTAGCTTTAGTTATAAAATGTTACCTAGCATATAACTGTAGAATTTAACCCTTGTATTTTGTGAACTACCGTAAAACATATTTTTACATAGGGATAGTTACAAAAAAAAAGTTAAGGACCTTTTTGTTCATTTTTTAATTTTAGGGGGAAGGTTAAAGTTACAAAAACTGGCAAAAAAGATCTCTTTTTTTGTAATGTATAGTAGATATATTTTTCTAAGTTGAAAGACGTTGCTGCAGAATTGAGACCCGGACCCACTGATGTAATTTTTGCAATAAGAAATTTCCATAATGTTTCATTGGAGTCACTCTATTGAGGTAAATGGAGCAATGGTTTGCATGCACACTATCAATCCATTCATACAGGGGACTCAAAGACCCCAAATTAAACATCTGCAGGTGCCACACATTTACCCAATCCATAAGATCTACTGTTGGTAGAAATAATTTGGTGATTTGACTCCTTTTGGAGGTCTAGAAAGGTTTATCAAATTCTGCTCTATTAAAGCATATACAGGAATACTTTTATGCATTTAGTGCTACTAAAACATTGTTCTGCTATATATTTTCTCAACTTTATTGACAGTATATGTATCCTGCATTGACATAAAATTGCATAGAGTTAGCGCTTTCCTTGAAAGGACATTTCCGTTGACGGCCTTTCAGTGTTTGTCAGCTGTAATCATATTGCACTTTTTCTTGTCTTTTCTTGTGTCATTTCTTCCATCTGGTTGATAAATCGTGTGACTTTCTGTACATTTTTATTCAGTAATATTGAGAGGACATAATCAGAACTTGTATAGCTAAATGCATACTTATACTTAGTTCCTCTTCTTCTATTATAATTACCGTATATACTCGTGTATAAGCCGAGTTTTTCTGCACAAAAAATGTGCTGAAAAACCTTGCCTCGGCTTATACATGAGTCAATGATAAAAAAAAAAATTAATACTCACCGATGTTGGTAGCTCCCGATCCCTGTCACGGCTCCTGGTGGCTCCCCGTGTCTCCTCTTCTGTCTTCTATCTTCTCTAGCCGGCAGAGTCGTGTCCATGCGATCTGCCGGCCGTCGCACACTGTGATGCAGAGCTGTCGCCGCGGATGACGTCATCCGCGCATCACAGTGTGCGACGGCCGGCGCGTTCTCCCGGCCAGAGAAGATAGAAGAATGAAGAGTGAAGAAGCCTCTGGGAGCCGCATTGGGGATCAGAAGTCGCCGGTAGCCGCAACGAACATCGGGGACACTGGAGGGTGAGTATTAAGTTTATTTTTTTATCTGTATGCTACACAGGCTGAATACTACTGAGGGCAGACTGTATACTACTGGGTGCAGGCTGTATACTGATGGGGGCAGGCTGTATACTGATGGGGCAGGCTGAATACTAATGGGGGCAGGTTGTATACTGCAAGGGGGCAGGCTGTATACTACATGGGGGCAGGCTGTATACTACATGGGGGCAGGCTGTATGCTACATGGGGGCAGGCTGTATACTACATGGGGCTGCTGTATGCTACGTGGGGCTGGCTGTATACTACATGGCGGCTGGTTGGCTGTATACTAAATGGGGGCTGGCTGGCTGTATACTACACCCTTGGCTTATACTCGAGTCAATAGGTTTTCCCAGTTTTCTGTGGTAAAATTATGGGTCTCGGCTTATACTCGGGTCGGCTTATACTCGAGTATATATACGGTATCTTTTAGTTAAATCATATTGCTTAAAAACCTGCACTGTTACAGATATATAACACAAAAAATGCTGTTTTATTTTGCATAATTGCTAAAACAAATTGTGAATTTAAGTGGAAGCTACAGTCCAAATGAAGCATAAAAAACGGGGAAACTTACCCATAAATCCAGGTACTGTGACTGTGGCAATCCTCTTATATTTGTTATCTATGATCTCCTTCTTTCTAAAACCACATTTTATAAATATGGTAATAAGCCTGAAGGACTCCTGGGTGTGTTACCAAGAAAACTCTGTGCTGCAGGTTCACAGGCTATTTCATTGCTCCCTAAGTACTTCCCTGCTCCCACTACCTGATATCATCTCATTGCAGTATAGGAAGTTTCAGAACTGCTCCTGCAGCGTCTAACAACCTGTGAATCTGCAGCACCGAGGGGCTCTGGTAACACCACAAGGCACTTTGGGCTTTTTAACATAATTTAAAAAGTTGATTTTAGAACGAAGGAGGCTATGGATAACAAATAAAAGAATATTACCACAGTGACTGGTTCTATGAATAGTTGGAATATACCACAAGTTGTAAAGTAAAAGTTCTCCTTATGGATACTGCAATTAAAACCGCTGTGTAGGTGTGTGGAGACTTATAGCCAAGGATGCTCCACTAGGGGATTCTTGTAGATAAGTTTTCCAGGATGGGATAAGGAAAACCACACCTCTTTTAGCTACCTTGTAAGGCAAGCTCCCTTGACATCAAGCATGACTTACAAAAGGCCTAATGACATGATGCAGGATTAAAACCAAACCAGTATATCTATTCTAGAAGGAGCAGGTTCCCAACTGTAAACAGCATTGTTTCAACCTGGTTTGGTCTCCTCAGTACCGCATAGGGAACTGGTTTGGCTGAGTGAGAGGCTTGTGACTTGGGTCAGGAAGTAAGAGTTCTCCCTACGGAGTCTGCTAATTGAGGCCACTGCGTAGGCGTGTGGAGACATACAAATGGACGATCCACTAGGGGGTGATGGGAAAATATGCAAATATGTTTTCCTGGATGGGATAAGGAAAACCATGCCTTTGTATATACTCGAGTATAAGCCGACCCAAGTATAATCCAAGGTACCTAATTTTAACAGAAAAAAATAAGAAAACCTATTGACTTGAGTATAAGCTTAGGGTGGGAAATGCATTGGTCACAGCCTCCAGCCAATATAAAAGTGACCATAGCCTATATCCCCCAGTGAATAGCCACCCAGCCCCTGCCCCACTAGTATATAGCCTACCAGCCCCTGCAGTATATAGCCAGCCAGCTCCCCACTATATAGCCTGCCATCCCCTGCCCACCCAAGTATATAGGCTGATAGCCCCTGCCCCCAGTATATAGCCTGCCAGCCTCTGTAGTATACAGGCTGTCAGCTCCTGTATATAGAGTTTAACCCCTTAACGGCGTAGCCAGTGTGCACATTAAGGCACGGTGGTGAAGTGAGTAGCACTTCTGCCTTGCAGCACTGGGTTCCTGCGTTCGAATCCCACCCAGGTCAACATCTGCAAAGAGTTTGTATGTTCTCTCTCTATATGTTGTCTGCGTGGGTTTCCTCCGGGTACTTCGATTTCCTCCCACACCCCAAAACATACTGTTAGGTTGTTTAGATTGTGAGCCCCATGGGGACAGGGACCAATTTGACATGCTTTGTGCAGCGCTACGTAATCTGTGTGCGCTATATAGATAAATAAAGAAGAAGGCTCAGCCCGTTATTTTAAAAATTTGACCAGTGTCTCTTTGTGTCGTAATAACTTTTTAACACTTTATCTTATATTACTGATTTTGAGATTTTTTTCTCATGACACACTGTAGTTTATATTAGTAGTATAATTTTGCTTATTATTCAGGTTTTATGGGGTAAAAAAACAACAATTTGGGGAAAAAAAATTTAAAATTACAACTTTCTAGCTTTCAAATGTTCTATTTTTTAGAAAAAGTCATACCACAATTTTTTTTGTAGAAAACTTTTGTCATTTGTCTTCTTTCTATTTCCATAATTTATGTTTGCTTATTTTTTATGAAAATCGCAAACAGTGACAGACAGCTCTCCTACTCTCTGCTATTCCCCAAGACACTAAATCTGCTGTTCCTTCTTGCTGTTCCTCCCCAAGAACTTACTTGTCTGTAGCTTGTAGTTTTCCTCACGCTAATACTGGCATTAACTCATTGGGGAAGATTTATCAAGCTGTCTGAAAGTCAGAATACTTCTAGTTGCCCATGGCAACCAATCACAGCTCCCCTTTGAAATATTCATGAGCATTGGTAAAATTAAAGCTGAGCTGTGATTGGTTGCCATGGGCAACTAGAAATATTCTGACTTTCAGACAGCTTGATAAATCTGCCCCAATGTATGTGTCAGTGTGATCTCCATCCTGGACAGAAGGGGGGCGAGGCTAGCGTGCAGGGAGCAGAGAGAGAGAAACTTAGCTCCACAGCTGTCACACAGAAATCCAAGATAGCTTCCCCGACCCTAAGTCGGAAGTTACAGGGTCATGTCCAGGGGCAACTGAAATTGTGTATACCAGGACTGATAGGGTGCCATGGTGGCTAAATGGTTAGCATTACAGCCTTGAAGCACTGGGGACCCGGGTTCAAGTCCTGAGGTCAACATCTTCAAAGAATTTGTATGTTTTCTCCTTGTTTGTGTACTCTGGTTTCTTCCCACACTCCAAAACATACTGGTAGGCTGATTAGGTTGTGAACCTCATGGGGACAGGGACCGATTTGGCAAGCTCTGTGCAGCGCTGCGTAATCTGTGCCCGCTATAAAAATAAAGCAATTATTATAGAGATAGGATCAACTTGTATCTGTAAAATGCTGTATTTTTGTTAATAACAGTGAAATAAAGAATGTTTGTTATCCTGAGTACATTAAAGAAACTTGTCTTTGTGGTCATGCCCCTTTAAATGAGCAAAATTTGCAATACAAGCATTAAATGAACTCTCTTTCCCCTTTGCTGTACTGAACCTTCCTCTCTTGCAAAATATTACAACACAACACTGAAGATGAAAAAGAAATAAATAGGCTAGATGCTGTACTATATATGACTAACTATTTATATACTAACTGGATTGTGGAACGAAAAGTCTCAGTTTCAATTATCTCCTATGGGAAAATTCACTTTGAAATAGGAGTGAGTTTGGATTACGAGCAAGTTCTAGGAACGAATTATGCTTGTAATCCTCTCCATTGTTTTTTAGTTTTTTGCATTAATATGAGTATTTTGGTCCCATTTAACAGAAGCAATATAACACAAAAATACCTGACTCTAATATTAATATAAGATATCTCATTGTTTATGCCAAGAGAATTTTGGATCTGTGGTATAAAGATTGTAGAAATCCCCAGATGGAAAATTTCAAAGAATTTATGGAATACGAATAGAAAGCAGCATTGTAGAAAATTATCTATTACACTAAAATGAACATACGCTATTCTATTAACTTCCATATCAAAAAATGCATATTGACATAAAAGTTAGATACTAAGAATCCAATTTCTAGCTCTCATAAATCTAAAGCAAAGTTCTGAGCTGTCAATAACTTTTTTTAAGCTGGCATGCTGTGCAGAGCTGGCTTGGCATCTAACATACATAACTTACCAATATATCATGCCTCATTTTGATCTTTTTTTACTATGGGAATAATTGTGGAACAGAAATGCACGAGGGAATGAGTATAAAAAAATTTTCTTTTTATTGTCTCTACATTCAATGTGATATTTTAAGCACTTGAAGAAATGATAATAATGAGTGTCACATTTTAAAATGTTAACAAAATTTTCCATTGGGACTAGCACTTTAAAATGAGACAAACTTGAAGTGAAGTTACATTTGCTTTATTGTTGGATTAAATAAAAGCAACATTAAAACCATTTGCAATATTATTATAATAGTCTGCCTAATGAGAAATTCAGTTTTCACCTTTTAAAAGAGGAGGGTAAATATTCCAGTGATGCTTTTCATATGCTTTAAGAATAGTTCATTGTTGAGGAGAAAAAATTGAAATACCATTTAAAGGGCATGTACCACCAGGATGAAGGACTGTATGCAAATGAGCCTGAGGGGTTCCAGGCTCCATAGGTTTTAATAGAGCCTGGAGCCCCTCAGGCTCAGTTACATGCAGTCTTTCATTCTGGTGGTAGATGTCCTTTAACTTAATGCATTGTTATTATCGATATTCAACCCTTCTCCAAGTGCTGTACATGAATTAGGCAGCAAATAGGTGGTCATAGCACAGGCTCTGGAACTTAAACCACACCTAAATATAATTCATGGGGAGATATAAAATCCACAGCTGAATATGACTTATGGTTGTCCATATGTTACAGTTAACATCAACCGCGGAGCAAGACTTTTGGAATGCATTGTACACACATTGGTAGAAATTATTATATTCACCTGCATTTTGACTAATTGTTTTGCTAGCTCTAATTTTGGCTTGATTTTAAGTAGTTACCTTTATCATATAGTCACAGATGTATGTGAAAGCAGAACTGTTCTAGTTGCTCATGGCAACCAATCATTTGGCATTCATTTTCCTACAGCATTATGAAAACTTTAAGCTGAGTACCGATTGGTTTTCCATGGGCAACTAGAACAGTTTTACCTCTACCAGTATGGTTTTAGAATGTGTCTTGTTGTCTGGTTTGGTGGTTTTTGGTACATACATTTTACGTGATTTTTCCCAAGAATTAACCACCTTATAAATCTACTCTAGCATAAGGCAGGAATCATGTAGTACCTGATTATTCCATGGAAAGCTGAAATTAAATTCTAAATGTGGTGAAATATAAAAAAAAACACCTTTGGCATGTTTTCTTATGGGATCTGTTTTTAAGACTTTCTTACAACCACAGCTTTACCAAAATTTTATAGGTTTAATTAGATTCTAGCAGATTTAAGTCTTCTGTACACAAAAATTTGCCATTTGCTCAAATTATGAGGCCAGTAACTGTTTCATACTTCGGGGTATGGACCTATGTAAGGCGTCTATTTTCGGTACCTGTTGGCATTTTAATTTATATCAATTTGAGATCTACCATATATACTCGAGTATAAGCTGACCAGAGTATAAGCTGAGACCCCTAATTTTAACACAAAAAACTGGAAAAAAAAACTATGGACTCGAGTATAGGCTGAGGGTGGGAAATGCATTGGTCACAGCCCCAGTATATAGCCAGCCAGTCCCTGTAGTATATAGCCATCCTGCACCCTGTAGTATATAGCCTGACACCCCCCTGTAGTGAGAACGGAGCTGTTGCAGACCTGGCGCCGGCCTGAAGAAATAAGAGGAGCTGCCGCAAACATGGAGATAGAAGTGGAGCTGCCTGGGCCGTCGGAATGGTGAGTACTCAGTTTATTTTTTTATATACTGAAGTATAAGCTGATTGGGGAATTTGGGGAAAAACTCGGCTTATACTCGAGTATATACTATTTGATTGATTGATCATTTTTATTCAAATATTTAACGATGGAACGATGGGCAAAAAAATTGCCAATTCAGACAATTGGGTGCTATTTTGAGTTCACTGCTGGGGATACTATTTTTATATTTTGATAGAGCTGGCACTTTAGCATATAGTGATACCTAACTTGTTTATGATTATTGCTCTTTAATTAGTTCTAGTTCTTCCTTTTTAATTTTTTTTTATATATTTCAGACCCCCTAGGGTACATTAACCCTGGAGGGTCTGATCACTAATACTATATACTGCAAAACAAATTGACTGCAGAATATATTCATTTTACTGCTGATCTCTAGTAGCCTGGTATCAGCAAGCTCTTATAGATCAGTATCCATGGAAGGCATACAAGTCTCTTTGAGTCTGAAGGCTGCCATGGCAACAAATAGGGGCCTTACAATGATCTCATGTAAGGTGTCGATTGGCCATCCCTGTTATTCTTTTGGTCAATAAAATTATAGTGATACCAAAATTTTAGAGTTTTGTATTGTCATAGTAGCTTAAAAAATAACTTTGCAGAAAAATAAATGTTTTGTGTATGGTGTTGAATACTTCAATGCACAGAGCTCTGTAACTTGTCATTTTTTTGGTGACATTTTCATTGACACCATATTGTGGAGAATAAGTGACAATTTGGACAATTTGGATTATTATTTTTATATTCTGATAGTTTAAGTGTTTTGGGATGTAGAGACATCAAATGCTTTTATGATTATGTTTATATATTTGAGGATTTTTTCAAAAGTGAATAAAAGATTGCTATTTCAAGAAAACCTTCAAATACATATTACAATAGTTGCAACAATTTATCCTTTACAGGCAATCCCCGGGTTACATACAAGATAGGTTCTGCAGGTTTGTTCTTAAGTTGAGTTTGTATGTAAGTCGGAACCGTATACTTTATTATTGTAACCCCAGTCAAAAATGTTTTGGTCTCTGTGACAATTGGATTTTAAAAATGTTGCATTGCCATAAGAACAAGGATTAACAATAAAGCTTAAATGCAGACACCTCTGATAACTGTTACAGCCGTTTATTGTAGTCTGGGGCTAAAGTACAGTAAATTACCAACATCCAGAGGTCCGTTTGTAACTAGGGGTCGTATGTAAGTCAGGTGTTCTTAAGTAGGGGACCGCCTGTATACGCAAAGTTAGTAAGATACAGGCAGCATTTCTTTTGGTCATTTCAGCTACTAAAATTGTAAAGACTTAGTTTGGAACTCACAGTGACCAAAAATAATAAAACATGTAAATGTGAATACTCAGCTCTTTTTCAGGATCCATTTAATTTTAAGGTCTATGTTTGGTTATGCTATGGACACCAAGCTTTTGCTCCATTATACTACCAGCCTCTTTCAGATAGTAAATCAAGTATTGTGTTTAGCATTTCTTCTTTTTGGCACAATGTGCAACAGCACATGATGCTTGCCCCACCCCTAGGGCAGATATGGCCTCTTTATATATACATCCGGTAAGGTGGACACACTTTTGTGCACCCAGCACAGTTCTATGCCAGGTCCTTCCTGGTGTACAATGTGGTTTAACCTGCTCCTGGATCTGGAATAGGCTTACCTCCTCTTTTGCTCTGTATGGTTTATTATTGTGTATTTGCTGTATCGTGTCCATTATTATGGTTCATTACGTACCTTGTACTTATCTCCTTATCTTGGGTTATAGATTATGTGTATAATACCTTGGGCATGTGCAATACATTTGATGTTGGTCATCTTATAAACAGAGGGAGGAGGGTTAGTATGGTCCATTTTAGGTCTCCTTGTCCATTTATTGTGAGAATGTTTTTAAGCTTACTAAAATAGAGAATGTATTGTTACCTTTCTTCCTTTTGTGGTCTGTTATTTTGGGTATATCCAGTATTTATCTTACTATTGACTGTTATTTCTTTAGGTGGTTTATTTCTATGGTGTGGGCAATATAACTATGACATGTTGGTTGATATACTTTATAAGAATATTTTCACAGACTGGTTCAAATTCTCTATTGTGCATAACACATTTCATTTTGTTGCAATTTGGATTTATTCCAAACTTCTATTTTGTGTTTAATAAACAAAAATGGAGACTTTCATGAGACTCCACTTATCTTCAGGCTTCCCTTTAATAGTTATACAGGATTAATTACACATATGTTTTACAATGATCAGCCGCTTTAGAGAATTTGTGATAATTCTAAATATGCTCATAATAGGTATTTTGCAATGAAAAGCACTTTTATTTTTTTCAGCTCTAAAACTGACTTCCCTATCTGTCGCTTGGGTTTATAAGAGTGCAATTCATTTTGAGAAAGTCAGATAATTGCATGTCTCATAGGCACCATCTTTTCATGCAATGATGCCCAAAGAGCCTATGATTGCAGAATATTAGAATATAGTCTTTTTGCTCATAGCCACGAGATGCTGAAATTTTTTCAAGTAATTTTGCATAGATTTTAGCTTAACAAACATAGAAGAAAGCTTTTCACCTGCTTTTTTGGTAAAACAAAATATTTTCATTCTTATTACCAGATTTTGAATTTGAAACAATAGATATTATTTCATTCTCATCCTCCAATGTATCTTATGCCTGTAAATCGTTTTTTAGGTAAAATATTTAAATTTGTAAACTTTCAGCAAATAATTGATATTGTTTGTGTAAAAAAAAAGTTTTACAATGTTCCACTATACTTTATTATATCAATTCTTCATGGTTCCCTAGACCTCTGCTTGCTGTCATTCAAAAGCACACTTTGTTGTGTACTTGCTGTAGATATAAAACAATCACGTGAAGTCACATAGGTGCACAATTTGTCTTGCTCTGTGATTCTCATGAGCCATGCATCTGTATGACCTTCCATGACTAGCGTCCAGATTTTGACTCCAGGAAGAAAGTAATGAATGGCTGCAAGTAGAGATCTGAAAAACAGCAAGGAATAGCTTAACCCCTAGGCGCACCACGACATTATACTAAGTCCCCGGGGCTTCATGCTTAGCGCACCGGGATGTTGTATAACGTCCTGCTTCTGTCACCGGCTCACGAACGGAGCCGGTTCCAGAAGCAGCGGCTGTCAGCTGTCTATCACAGCTGACAGCCTGCACTAACACCCGCGATCGGAGCTGACTCCGATCGCCGGTATTAACCCCTTACACGCCGCGGTCAAGCATGACCGCGGTGTGTAAGGGTGTTTGCGTTATGGATCGGATCCCCCGCACCGCTCACCGGGGGATCCGATCCACTTCTGGGCAGCTCCGAGGACTGGCATGTGCCCCGGAGCTGCCCGGTCTCCCTGGCAGTCAGACCCCTTCCGGGTCTGACTGCAAACTGTCTGAGCATGCGCGAGCATGCCAGACAGATTACACTGCTCTACAATAAAATAGTATTGTAGAGCAGTGTATTGAACTTGACCAGCGATCAGAGCATCACTGGTTCAAGTTCAAGTATGTATAAGTAAAAAAAAGTGAAAAACACTAAACATTACACATTAAAATGAATAAAAAATAAATACATAAAAATATAAGCCCCTAAAATGTCACTTTCCCATAAAAACACTTAAACACACTTAAACACACAGAAACACAAAAAACCCCCGCATATCTGGTATTGTCTCGTCCGTAACAATCTGTATAATAAAACAGAATTGTTACTGGACCCGAGAAAAAAAATACAAAAACGTTCCGAAAAAACATCATTTTTAAATAATACCCTATAAAACATGCTCTAAAAAGTGATTTAAAAATGTTATGCACTCTAATATGAGCCCACTCACAAGAACTACTCTTCTTGCAAAAAATAAGCCCTTAACCAGATTTGTCAGCCGAAAAAGAAAAAAAGTTATGCTTGTGAAAAGATGGTGATGCAAGAATGAACAAATTAGTTTTTATTCAGTACAATTGAATAAAATACACAAACCCCCACATATTTTGTATCCCTGCGTCCGTAACAATCTGCATTATAAAATAGAATCATTATTAAAACCGCAAAGTGAACCCCGTAAAAAAACAAAACGAAAATGCTCCAAAAAAAATAAGACCACTAAATAGAACAATCCTTCTTGCAAAAAATAAGCCCTTAAACAGATTTGTGAGGCGAAAAATAAAAAGTTATGCATATGAAAGACAGTGATGTTAAAATTAACAACATTTTTGCCAAATTACTTTTTATTCAGTAAAAATGAGAAAAAAATAAAAAATCTATATAAATGAGGTATTTTCGTAATCGTGGCGACCCATAGAATAAAAATAATATACTATTTTTATGGTATGGTTAACGACCACAAAAAAAAAAAAAACATTTTTCCTAAAAATTGATGATTTTCATTTCCTCCACCAACAAAGAGTTAATAAAATCTCACCAATTAGCTATAGATGCCCCAAAATTACCTACCAGAAAAGTGCATCTTATGTGGCAAAAGAAATAAGCCCCTATAGGTCCACATTTAAAAAAATTATAGCCTGTACAATGTGACATAGCAAATCTGATCTGGATGGCGCCTCCTTCCCTTCTATGCCCGGCCGTGCGCCCATACAGCAGGTTACCACCACATATGGGGTATCGGTGTACTCGGGAGGAATTGGGTATCAAACTTTTTTCATTTAATCCATTGTAAATGTTTAATTTTCCACCCAAAATGAGTGTATTGGGAAAAAATATTACAATTTGCAGACTGCACCTCCATTTTGTTTTAACCCCTATAAAACACCTAAAGGGTTAACAAACTTCTTAAAAGTGGTTTTTCATACGTTGAGGGGTGTAGTTTCCATAATGGGGTAATTTATGAGTCTCGCTATTATTTAGGCCTGTCAGTGTCAATTAGAATTTGAGCAGGTCCATCTAAATACAGGTTTTGGTGATTTTACAAAAAATGTGAAAAATGATACCTAAATTCTGAGCCTCATAACATTCTAGTAAAATATGTGGAATCTTAAAAAACCATGCCAACATAAAGCAAACATTTGGGAAATGTAACTTATGAATTTATTTGGGTGCTTTGACTATCTGCATCAAAAGTAGAGAACGTTGAAAATAAAGAATTTTTCCAAATTTTTGCCAAATTTTGTTTTTTTTCATAACTAAATGCAAAAGATTTCATCCAAATTTTTTAACTAATTTGAAGTACAATGTGTCACGAGAAAACAATGTGTCATAGCGTTCCAAAGTGACACAGGCCAGATTTGAAAAATGGGGCCGCGTCCTAAAGGCCAAAAGAGGCTGAGTCCCCTAGGGGTTAATGTTATTATTATTCCATATACACTATATACTGTAGCTAATATATTTTTTGAATCATGACAAATTGTATAAGTGCCATATGGTAAAAATCTACAAATTGTGGTTTAAGAATTCAAAATGTTAACAAGTTATTTTGAAAATACTTGTGCACATTCATTGAAGAATGATTCATTTGGCAGTTTCAGGGTTATAATAAAGCATCTGAAACAGAGAAAGCAATAAATCTTCAAAATACTAATATGAAAGAGAAGCTTTGATGTATAGTGTACATACTCATTTTATTGAAGAAAGAATTAATTTATAAGAACTGTAAATAAATAGACAATTTCCAATGTGTGCTTAGCATTTAGAACTTAATATCAGCAATTTATTAAGCTTAGTAATTCTAATTAATTTTTAACAAGATAATAAATTCTCTAAATTAATTATACTGTTAATAACTAATGGTAAACCCGGTGTGTTTGTTTATTCAACAATGCATTTATGCGGTATGTGGTCCTGCTGCAGTCTATTTGCTGTTCAAATGAAATTAGAAGAACTTTATTTGCACAAAAATGTGTTATAATGCTTTAAAGAAAACCTACTATTTGATGACATCCCAAGTTCCTGAATTGTATAATTGCTTTTAAGCAAAACCACTTAGCTACAGCATTCTCAAGGTATGTTTGGTTTACAATGCATAAAAACAAATGATCGATTTCCTTTGATATATCATATTTATTTTCACAAAATAAAGTTACAGTTAATAGTGATGTAATAATGGGGGTCATTATCCTTTATCCTAAATGTAAACCTAAAATATCTAACAGCTGTATCCTTCTTGAAGAGATTAACCTTGCTGAATCCACTCTGTTTCTTGACAATAATAAACACTATTTCTTACATTAATCCTGCAGTGCCTCCATTAACCAGTCATGCACATCCACTCTGTGGGGAGGGGGTATTTATTTATAATATCCTAATTATAATAATCTAAGAACAAATTAATTAAACTGTATTTTTACAATTAAAATGCATATGGAAAAGTCTGCTTGAACATACCAGAAAGGAATGCAGAGATACCGGAGGGTGGCACCTTAGATAATATTTTAGGGAAACACACACATAAACACACAGTCCCCCTACTCACCTGAGAACTTGTGCTCTAACTCATCAAAATGTATCATTTATTAAAAAATGTATAAAACATTGGAATGACGTGTTGCAGGCAATATGCATTTCCTTTGATTCCACATCATGCATTTTATGAATTAGTATTTTATACAAGGGGTGGTGTAATATTTTTACCCAGTGAGTTTATAATAACTTTTGAGTTTATAATAACTTCCATTCCATTCCATATTGCGATTGTTTATGTATGTAGCCGGCTCATACCCCAAATTATCACCCCAAATTAGTGCCCCCATCCAAACATACCTAATGAATCTACTTTCCGGCCCCTTTCTAATGCTGCCCATTTCAAAGCCTTGACATTAATCAAACGTCAATAATCAGCGCAATAACATATGACACATAACATACATGATGTCCGATCGACGGGCGGGCTTATTGATTAGGGGGGCGTCCAGGCACTCCTCTTCTCCACAGGCCGCCACTCCCCCAGGCACCAGTTCTTTTCCTATGCACTAGATGCCGGCGATCATGGCATCCAGTGCGCAAGCGCTGCAGTCTTCATGCTTTCGGGACGAAAGCGTAACGATTAGGGCAGGGGAATGGCGGCCTGCGGAGAAGAGGAGTGCCGGGACGGCCCCCTAATAAATAAGCCGGACTGCTTGTCCGTCGATCGGACATCAAGTATGTTATGTGTCATATGCTATAGCACCGATTACTAAAGTTTTATTAATGCCAGGACTTTGAAATGGGCAGCATTAGAAAGGGGCCTGTGAGTAGATTCAGTTGGTATGTTTAGATGGGGGCACTAATTTGGGGTGACAGGTCCTCTTTAAAAATGATCTACTTAGGTGACATTACTTCCTTCCAAAGGTCCTTAGCTAATTAGCATATTATATATTTCTAATAAATTGTAACATATCGTGTACTACATGTCATTGTGATTATAAACATCAAAACATCTCTCTAGAAGTTGGAACTCTCTGGGGCACATTTACTATGGGCTTTGCGCCAGTTTTCTGTTGAACTTTCCACATTCTTTCTAGTGAAAACTGCTTGCACAGATATTTAAGAAGAGTCTGCACCAGAAATGTGTTGCATGCGACCATTTTGTGGCGCAGCTGTTCTAGTCATGCATTGGGGAGCGTTCTGGTGCTCCGTCGGACTTAACATGCTAAGTCTGACTCAAGCTCTATGTTAAAGGATTACCACAAAAAATTTGGTGAACTCTGTTGGGCCAGTGCAGGGAAGCGCCAGATTTATGATTTCTGGGGCACGTTCTTAATTAATCTGTGGCACCGAGTATTATAAACAGGCAGAGCAGTTTTAGTGCGGTTTCCTACATTCTGAGTAAATGTGCCCCTATGTTTTTAAAGTATTTTCTGGTTTGCTGATATTACCTGTGTATTTTTTATTTTATTTTATTCCGTATGGAGTTCTGTCTGCAAAAAAGTTCATGGCTTGGTTTATCGTGCTCCAATCATAATGTCCCTCCCACTGGCGCATAATGCACCCAATGCACCTCATCTGGCCTTTCTGTATAACATAAGCATGACTAAATGAATTCTATGCCAGGTCCTTCATGGCATAGAACCTGCTCCAATAAGCTGATCCTGACGCAGGCTATGCTAAAAGCTTGACCCAACTCATCCCGCGATCCTCCCCGTCTACTTGCAATGAGGCCAGCATAGGAGAAACAAGAGTTTCAATTCTGGGCTTTGCGCCAGAAATTGTGAGTATTTCATTGCTTATGTAGAAGCCAGCCCTGGGCACTGAAGCTGAGCTCAAGTTGTCACCAATCCAGTATTGCTGATCTGTCCGGTGGATAGGTCATCTATATTATATTTTGGGGAAACACAAGAAAGCTTGACTCTTCCATCTATATGTATCAGTTTTTTAATCAATTATTTTTTAAAAAAATTTACTACAATTAACAATAAATATTTTATATATTTACAGATCATTTTTTATCCATTGCACTTTATTATTTTCTAGGGTCACTTAATGTTTCTGCTTAAAGAAAAATCATTGGTGAGAACAATTTTACACAAATGTGCACTTGAATATATTTTTACAAATGATATGTGCCTTTACTGTTTGAAACTCTTTTATTCATATTGAAATTTCATTAAAGTCCAGAACAAGACATTACATGCTAATCAGTATTTGAATTGAAGAAAGCACGCAATCAAAATTGTCTACTGCAATAGCATAGAGAGACTCAATTTTAGATAGCTGTACATTTCATTTTTAATCAGCAGATCCTTAATCTAAGTGTTTATGAGAACTAAAGGTTAGATTGGGCTCAAGATATGAATTCCGTGTGTATCATAATGAAGTAGGAAACTTGACAACACTTCTCCTCTCATAATACCAATCAGTGATACTGCAGAGAATATATATTTAAATACCGTGTATTGTCAATTTAAAAGTGTAAAAATGTCTCTTCACTTTTTTCTTTTAGCCACAGACAGTTAATAATAGTGTACTTTGTTTACTATACATTTTAAGCAGTGCACTATTAGTATACTGTGACCCACATTTATCAGAAACAGTGCAAACTCTGACTGTGCACCAGAGTGCCACTGTATGTGCAGAAATTTGTGTTGTATATATGTATCTATATCCATATATACATATATATTATATGTATATCCCAGATATACATATACACCATATATACAGTACTCCCCATATATGTTCAGATTATGATTCATGTGTGTGCACGTGTTATTATCCTATTACACAGCCAGCATTTACAAGCCTTACTGGCCACGATATGCTTTGCATTATTATAAGTCACGATAGCCTACCACAAGGAGGGTTAGATATAATGTCACAGGTGGTCATAAAGTTGGAGCAACATTCTTTGTGGCAACCCAGACCCCTAATGTGATAGTCATACAATATTATAGGTGGTCACAAAGTTGGAGCCACATACTCTGTGGCAACCCAGACCCCTAATAGATTATTTTCATGTCTCCGACCTAAGTCAGCCCTCCAGATTTTGGTGACATTGTGTTGTATCTAATTTTATGAAATTGTGTGCCAGCTTATTTAATAGTCCATATCCTGCCTATGTTTACATATACTTACCCTATTATCAGTGAAGTAAGTGGCAACCTGCCGCGATCTGGCTGTTTACACGTCTCCGTGGCAACGGAGAAACACTTCCGGTGTCCTTGGCACATGCGCAGTCGGGCGTCCTTGTCTTGCGCTCCAAGGATGCGTTCCAGCAATATGCTGGGCAACGTGCACACCGTGCGGACTTCCTGAGTGACGATCGGGGGCCTTTGAACATACGGGGGTACGTCTAACCACTATGATTGGTGGATTTTTAGCATTATGCACTGAAGCACCTAATTGTGATTATTGACTTACTAATGTTTGCTTAATGTAAACTTTTTACACATATTAGATTGTTTACACTATATATGTATCTATAAAATGTTTGTATACATATTTATTTATATATTTGGACATATGTTGAACACTGTTTAATTCACCACAATGTGGGAAGGGCGGGGCTCATGGAGTCACGTGATCACTGGATTTTTGTATATATGTCCATTTTGTACACTGATTGTTTGGCTTGAGGAAGGCATATACACCATATATACAGTACTCCCCATATATGTTATACACATATTATGCTTTACAGTGCAGCATAATATGTATATAATGGTGCACTTCCTCAATTATTTAGTGTCAGGTCGGGTGATGGTGCCCCTTGACACTGTGGGCCCCATAGCGGCTGCTATGGCTGCTACCGCTGTAGCTGGGCTTTTGCCTTTGGGGAGATAAGCTGCTGCCAAAATTGGATGACAGGGGTTTATTCCATATGAAGCTGAGCCTGATATGAATATGTATGGGAACATTAAGATGATGGTGTCAGCTAAATTGTTTGCTAAATAACTATATCATGTTTTACTCCAGACTTAGTTTTAGTGGTTCTAAGTGCTTTATGAAAAAATATTACATTTCTAAAGAAAAGTACAAAATACATGGATTCTGACTTGGATTTAGTAGTATTTCTTCTGCTGTGTCCTCTTGCCTCTTTTATGTAAGTAAAACTACCAATGCTTTTAATACAAACATATCGTTTGAAAAATAGAAAAAATAAACCTTCTGATGCTGAAGTACTTTACTGAAATAAAAGTCTTTGTTTGAAGGAATATTAGGACATTAAAATGGAAATGGTACAAATTGTATGTTATAGGGGTCTTCTCAAGTCTGCATGGTATTCTCTGCCTAGAACAACTGCAGTCCTTTGTTTGTCATCTCTAGGCCCCCTATAGTTATATTCATGTAGATAGATAATATTTTCAAGCTCCTTAAAAGTTCTTATCTACAAGCAACAGTAAAATATCTACACTAAAAGCAGCATTATACTGGGATAAAGTGGCTGAATAACAACTCAACCACAGTGTAGGTCAGACCATTAGAGTGTAAAATATTCCAGAAACAGGATAAAGTAGCAAAATGAAACATTCTTTACTTGGTTTATAAATTATCCTACTAGTTTGTGAACCTACACCCTTAAAAATACAAATAATATATTTTTTTTTGTATAAAAAAATGTTCATTTAGCAATTGTTGTAACGTTGGGTGAACCGTATTTTAAAGTCGGATTTACAAATCTAATATGAACTCAGATAAAATTGCTTCCAATATACTTGACTAATGGTTTTACTTTTGTTTTCAGTAACTGTACTTTACAAACCAAGAACTATAATTCACATTTGTATGCTATTTTATTACATACTTGGAGTTTGTTACTGCATCGACTTCAGCATTTTATAATGAGATGCTGAGAAAAGTACAATGTAGCAGTTATTGGAAGTGTACTTCTTGCATGGAAATTTAAAAACAAATGCCTTGGCATAAAAAGAAGGAATATGACCCCATTCACTGCAGTTATTTTACAAGTACATTCACTGGAATATATTTGAGCTCACTAAAAAAAGATAAAAATAGTGTTGCATGGGTCATATCAACCTACACAATCAGTGGAATCAAAGAAATATCTTTTCCCCTTACCTAAAGGTAAGAATAACTAGACTTATTACAGCTGAACACAGAGAAAAACCTGCAGTGCTCTGCTTTTTCTGGTATTAAGGGCAATGGCATTTGCCTTTGTTATATATTC
The DNA here is from genome assembly GCF_040894005.1 of Engystomops pustulosus. NCBI lineage: Eukaryota > Metazoa > Chordata > Amphibia > Anura > Leptodactylidae > Engystomops > Engystomops pustulosus. The sequence continues at coordinate 75,020,909 of NC_092412.1, forward strand.
CAAAATAAATTAGCAATTGCTTTTTTATGGGAATGATGCACTTTGCATGTATGTTTCTGTTTAACACTATTTCCAATCCTACAGTAATGTTTATAAATTTGAAGCAATACTAGATAGTTTTCCAAGCCAAGTATTTGCACATGGAAGAAATGAAGAATGGGCTCTTTTTACAATCCATTTGTATTGATAAAATCAGATAGATTGCTGTGATGTGACAATCTATCAGATCCCTTATGTTCTTAATGATGATGGTAAGCTTACTGAGTGAGGAATGGCTGTGCTACAGAAACCAAAGCTATTTATTATATTTGTGAACCATTGTAATACACATGTAGAGTTTTTATTATATATATATATATATATATATATATATATATATATATATATATATATACTCTTTTATGTAGATAAATAGTCCTTGTTGCACACTCCTTAGATAGGTGCCCTGGAAAGGATCCTACCCCCTCAGGCATACAGTATAAATTCCAGGCACACAATTTTTGAATGAAGAATATAAGGTATAAATTGTATTGTCGTAATTCAAAATCGTAACATTTTGGATTGAAAAATGAACAAACACTGTTCAGTTTCGCTTAATGACATATACAGGTATCAAGGTGTCAATGTCTATACAAACACAGTTCACAATTGTCATATCATATTAACAGATCACATGAAGAAATTTCATAGCTGGTGTCAATATTAGTTGGGTATTGGGCAGTTCAGTGCCCAACTAGAAAACATATTTTGGGCTAAAGTATCTGTTACATTGTATTAAGGAACAAAGACAAGCGCATGAGTAACATGCATGTACACTCTGCAACCCCATCTTGAACGAAAAAAACAGAAGTGTAGATATTTTTGCTCATTTTTTTAACAAGAAAAACAGAAATATCACATGGTCATAAGTAGTCCTTTGTTCAGTATTCAGTAGAAGCACCTTTTGACCTAGTACAGCCATGAGTCTTCTTGGGAATGATACAACAAGTTTTTTAGATCTCTCAATTGGGTTTAGGTCAGGGCTCTGGGTGGGCCTGTCATGAATGGTCAAAGAGCTGTTCTGAAGCCACTGCTTTTTTATTTTAGCTGTGTGCTCAGGGTGCTTAGGATCATTGTCTTATTGGAAGGTGAACCTTCGGCCAAGTCTGATGTCTAGAGCATTCTGGAAGAAGTTTTCATCCAGGATATCTCTGTACTTGGCTGCATTAATCTTTCCTTTAATTGTAACAAGTCATCCTTTCCCTTCAGTTGTAAAACACCCCCATAGCAGGATGCTGCCTTCACCATGTTTCACTTTTGAGATTGTGTTAGGCCATGCCCCTTTCTACCCTTAAGAAATATGTTGCAAAGCATTTTAGGCAAATATTTGGTGTATATTTCTGTTTAAAACAGATTACAGGCAGTCCTCTACTTAAGCCACCCGACTTACAGACAACCCCTAGTAAAAGACGGACCCCTCTGCCCACTGTGACCTCTGGTGAAGCTCTCTGTATGTTACTATAGTCCCAGACTGCAATGATCAGCTGTAAGGTGTCTGTAATCAAGGTTTATTGATAATCCTTGACATTTTTTTGAAACTCCAATTGTCACTGGGGCAAAAAAAATTGTCTGGATCTACAATTATAAAATATATAATTTTTACTTACATACAAATTCAACTTAAGAACAAACCTATGGTACCTATCTTGTATGTAACACGGGGACTAACCGTAATAAATAGGATTTAGTATTCCAGCTGTAGTGCTGACTCTTTGTCCAAACTGGCAGGGAAATTCAGCCACAATTAATCTTTATAGCTGGTTAATTAGCTGATTAAGAAGCAGCTTAACAAACTGCTCAAATTTTACCCCTCGCCTAGCACTCAGGCCAGAACTTCCAAGAACATATGAAACACATGGACACAACAAAATGATCATTACAATTTGTCTTTGACTTGGTTGTCTAGGTACAATTCCACTTTTGTTTCAACTGAATTTATCAAGTGAGACTTGTCAATTAATCCTGTGGATAGGGCCTAACTTGCTTAGTGGAAAAAACCCCTTTAAGAGGAAGCAGCTTATTTTAAGTTTTCAAATCCTAGTCCAAAGAAATACTTTTTAATAACAAAGGTAAAATCATAAAAATGTATATTAACTACTGTATGTATCACATTTCTGTGAAATGTAACTTTGGCCTTTTTCATTTCGTGAAACCATTACAATTCAATTGAAACTGTCAATGACATTAATTACATTAATTTATGATTATTACTGATAAACTTCCAGTCAGTAATCATTATTCCTTAATACATTATATTTGCAATTAAACCAAAATTAATGAGATTTTGTGGAGTTTTCTGTTTGATATAATTATACATTTTGATTTACTGCACATAAACATTAGTGACATGCATTTGAATTAAATAATATTAGAGTTAAGTAAAAATTGTGACCCAGAATTGGATTGAGATGCTTTTCCAGAATGGCCACACTAAACTGTTTAGTAGCAATGGTAGTTATAGTAAAAGACTTGATTTATTACATGTCAGAAATACTCAGTTATGAAAGGGATATTTGGAAAGCACCCTAAACAGATTGATTTAGGAAAGAAACATTCAGAGCTGTAACGCCCCTGGGCTACAAACCAATGATGATCTATGCAACATTCAGTTAGGTCAAGTTTACAGATCATAGATTTATGTCAGCCCATTTGTCCAGTCCACCATAGGTGACAAGATAAGGCAAAAAGCAGTAAAAAATCAAACGACAAATGGATAGTCTGGATAAAATCAAAGTATCAAAAGTACCAGAATACAAGAGTGACAGAGTACAGCAAAGATACACTACAATACACTACAATAGGCAAAGAGTGCTGTTTCAGAAGATCTATATGAGAATCCAAGTCTCCAAGATTTGGAAGGTGTTCCTTTCAGCATTCTGACAACAGAAAGGATGGCAATAGAAGTGGTGAGAGTTTCTGTTAATTGCAGTTTCTCTCAAACAAGGGAACTAAGGAGGAGTCTGCAGGAGGCAGATGGATGTGGTGCAAATCAATGAAAGCAGAAGCAAGTATTCACAGTACCTATCTGACTGAACCACAAGGACACTATGGGGCAGATTTACTTACCCGATCCATTTGTGATCCAGCCGCGCGGACTAAGGTAGTTCCTCCGACGTCCTCCGACCAGGTGTCGCTACTGCGCTGAAGTCTGCTGAGGCCCACCGGAATGCACTGAAGTTCACCGGCCTATTCCTGGTGAAGGTAAGCGCGAGTCCCGCTACACTTTTTTTTTAAATGCGTCGTTTTTTCCGAATCCGTCGGGTTTTTGTTCGGGCACGCCCCCCGATTTCCATTGCGCGCATGCCAGCGCCTATGCGCCAAAATCCGATCGCGTGCACCAAAATGCCGGGGCAATACAGGGAAAATCGTCGGGTAACACGTTGGGAAAACGTCAATCGGGCCCTTAGTAAATTACCCCCTATCAGTTCATATTCTGCTGTACTTTATGAATGTTAGAATTCTTTTTTTTTCAGTAGGTGTTTATTATTTGTTATTGTGAAAGTAAATAAATCATGCGTCATTCCTAGGAAGGAGGTGGCAATGCAACAACATAAGATTAAGCAATTTTTATGTTTTCTTTAACTGTTCATATAGACTCTTGTCATACAAATATTAAAAAAATATGACACAGATGAATTATGTTTTATTTTGTTTGTGATGTTAATATTGAATAAAGAAAAACTCACAAATGTTATATAGTTTTGAGTATATGCGGCTTATTCATCACATAAAACAGAAAAAATGACCTTATTTTTGGAACGCTTTGACCTAAAATTCGACTTTTTGTAATCTCAATAATATAGAGTTTAACAAAAAGTATAAATCCCATGTTAAGAGGACATGAAGTAGATCCATTCACACCAGCATTGTATGTAATTATATTCAAATACATTAAATTTCCAGAGTAAGAATAGGAATACGTTGCCTCCATTGTTACTTTAACTAAGAAGACTTCCTATACATCAATGCACAACTTTCAAGAAGTCTTGTGATGTGATTTGGACTAATAGCCAAACCAGTAGATCTCTTTCACAACTGCACTGTTGCTTTTGATTGCTCACTTAAACCTGTGTGCCACTCTGAATGTATTGATCTCTGCTCCAATTAGATATTAATATATATTATATAAAGTGTACGCAAAGAATAACACAGACACAGCCATGGTGTGTGAGATTCTCTGTATTTTATTATTGAACTACAAGGTATTTATCCAGCATAAGAAGGAGGAGCCCTTTAAGATATCATGCTTGGTTATGACTGGCTTATCCTAATTTGGTCGTTTCCGCTTATGCACAGATATAATGCACAGATATAATGAACAACAGATCATTGGATATTGATATACTTGAGGCTCCAGTCTTCCTCACAGTGTATGAAGGAGGAACGTGATGTACCCTCTTCAAGGCCGTGTTTGAGATGTTGTTGTCTTGGAGGTCAAGCCACACAGATGCTATTCTACATAGCTTCAGAATATGAAACTGGATTATGTCCATAATAAATGTTAACTCTTTGTTGAATAACTTTAACCAGAAGATATAGTCATATCCATAACACTGTCATTACATCTTTTCACAGGAAACTGATTTTGCTATGTGAGATGTCATAGACATTGCATGAAAAAAAATAGGATCCAGCTCACCTCCAGACCCATTAAAAATGGAACAGGTATGGCACCAGCCCTGCTGTGAAGGCAGTCATAACACGATACACATTCCAAAGGTCCAGCCAAGTTCCAAGACAACTTCAAATTCTGTCATTGTAACTTAATATGATTAAGAACGGTTTAACGCGTTGGTAATTTCTGGGATTGCACTGTGGATGTATATTATCTTGATGAAATAAACTTTAAGTTGTCTGGCTCAGCTGGACCTTTGGAATGTTTATCATCATAGACATGGGTCTGGAAATAAATTCCTTATGGACATTGGGAAACCATCATTTCAGATGATTTTTGATATTATGGGGAGGGGGCATTTGTGAACATTTTTCTAATATACTTCATTAACTAATTCTTCTTAGTTTGTAAAGTAACAGGCTTTTAGAGGAACACAGGGAGATTGGATGTGACTTAATGCAGCCTCCATAGACACACACTGTTATATGTTGGACTATACATCTCTTTTGGAGAGAGTAGCTTGATTTTTTTTTACAAATAAAGCTAAATTTGTTAATAAAGTATAAGCTAAAGTATAAGCGGGTGTGTATACAAATGAAATAAACTTTATTAAATGTTATCAGCATTAAAAACAGTGGCAGACCACTGAAAATTACAAAACATCCCATACATAGACCCCGGTCACAGTAATCAATTCTTTTTACAATTTTTGATCCCGGTGGTAGATGTCCTTTAAGGTGAAAATGAGCTGGGTCCTTAAGAGGTTAAAGGCATATCTACACAAGTTTAAAGGCCATGCATGATCTTCTGAATATCATGTAATATGCAGATAAATTGAAGTTACATAATCCACTTGGGACAAATCTGCAATAGCCAGCACCAACAACCACTGTGAGTGTATTGCAATGGCGGTAGAGCACTGTAAATAAGGAAGAGGCAGTGTGTTCTAAAAAGTTGTAGTGCACCTTGTGTTATAAATTCAAACAATAGTTAAAACATCTGAAATTCAGATACTTCTATATAAATTATAGATAATATATTGATGTATCATATATTTATTTATAGTTTCATAGTTTCATAGTTTATACGGTTGAAAAAAGACACTTGTCCATCAAGTTCAACCAAGGAAGGGTAGGGATTGGATGAGGAAGGGATTTAGGGGAAACAATCCTATATAGCATAACAATCAATGTTATTTAGGTGTAAAAAGGCATCTAGACCCTTCTTGAAGCATACATAAATACATACATAAATGCCCCCTACAATGCCTTTATAATATTTCCTAGTTATCAATGGCTATTTATATATGACCCACTTTTCTCCGAGATTATCATTCTAAAACTTGTTTAGACACAGCTAATGAAGAATTGTCTAGAGCATTTCCAGCCAGCCAATCTGAATTGGCACACTTCTAGGAGGATTTCCTAAGATTTGGAACCTTACATGAAATACCACTGAAAAGGTCAACATTAAACCTGAAAAGGTCTTTCACTACAACTTCTTAAATAAACCATTAATCAGATTCATGTTGATTTACAACTTAGGAAGCTACACATGTTAATTATGTTAATTATTTAAACTATAAGATCCTATGCAGACAGATAAAAACACTGCAAAATTCATTACCTTTTTTATTTACAAGACACTACCCAAGCAATGTCTTCTCACTTGCCTGCGCATTATGTGGAACTAGACATTCTATCCGTGAATAGTAATGCTAAATGAATCAAACAGCTTCCACATCAATTATTTGAAATCCCTTACTGCTATACCATTCCATCTGGTTCTTTGTATCTATCAACGCACATAAAATTTAGCTGGATCAAGTCATTGCACTGGAGAAACAAACAGAGATTTTTTTTGAGAGAAAAGTTAAAGTGACTGCAGCCATATTTAAGACATATTAAAATTTTCAGTAATTTTATAACAGAAATTGAGAGGATTGAAACTATTAACCATATACAGCATATATATTGTTATATAACTGTATATATACATATATATACACTCACCGGCCACTTTATTAGGTACAACTGTCCAACTGCTCGTTAACACTTAATTTCTAATCAGCCAATCACATGACAAGACAATCTCCTGCAGTTCAAACCGAGCATCAGTATGGGGAAGAAAGGTGATTTGAGTGCCTTTGAACGTGGCATGGTTGTTGGTGCCAGAAGGGTTGGTCTGAGTATTTCAGAAACTGCTGATCTACTGGGATTTTAACGCACAACCATCTCTAGGGTTTACAGAGAATGGTCCTAAAAAGAAAAAAAATCCAGTGAGCGGCAGTTCTGTGGGCGGAAATGCCTTGTTGATGCCAGAGGTCAGAGGAGAATGGGCAGACTGGTTCGAGCTGATAGAAAGGCAGTGACTCAAATGCCACCCGTTACAACCAAGGTAGGCAGAAGAGCATCTATGAACGCACAGCACATCGAACTTTGAGGCAGATGGGCTACAACAGCAAAAGACCACACTGGGTGCCACTCCTTTCAGCTAAGAACAGGAAACTGAGGTTACAATTTGCGTAAGCTCATCGAAATTGGACAGTAGAAGATTGGAAAAACGTTGCCTGGTCAGAATTTGGTGTCAACAACATAAAAACATGGATCCATCCTGCCTTGTATAAACGGTTCAGGCTGTTGGTGGTGGTGTCATGGAGTGGGGAATATTTTCTTGGCATTCTTTGGGCCCCTTGGTACCAATTGAGCATCATTGCAATGCCACAGCCTACCTGAGTATTGTTGCTGACCATGTCCATCCCTTTATGACCACAATGTACCCAACATCTGATGGCTACTTTCAGCAGGATAATGCGTCATGTCATAAAGCTGGAATCATCTCAGACTCGTTTCTTGAACATGACAATGAGTTCACTGTACTCAAATGGCCTCCACAGTCACCAGATCTCAATCCAATAGAGCATCTTTGGGATGTGGTGGAACGGGAGATTCGCATCATGGATGTGCAGCCGACAAATCTGCGGCAACTGTGTGAGGCCATTATGTCAATATGGACCAAAATCTCTGAGGAATGCTTCCAGCACCTTGTTGAATCTATGCCACGAATAATTGAGGCAGTTCTGAAGGCAAAAGTGGGTCCAACCCGTTACTAGCATGGTGTACCTAATAAAGTGGCCGGTGAGTGTATATATATATACATATACACTCACCGGCCACTTTATTAGGTACACCTGTCCAACGGCTCGTTAACACTTAATTTCTATTCAGCCAATCACATGGCGGCAACTCAGTGCATTTAGGCATGTAGACATAGTCAAGAAAATCTCCTGCAGTTAAAACCAAGCATCAGTATGGGGAAGAAAGGTGATCTGAGTGCCTTTGAATGCGGCATGGTTGTTGGTGCCAGAAGGGCTGGTCTGAGTATTTCAGAAACTGCTGATCTACTCGGATTTTCACGCACAACCATCTCTAGGGTTTACAGAGAATGGTCCGAAAAAGAAAAAACATCCAGTGAGCTGCAGTTCTGTGGGCGGAAATGCCTTGTTGATGCCAGAGGTCAGAGGACAATGGGCAGACTGGTTCGAGCTGATAGAAAGGCAACAGTGACTCAAATCACCACCCATTACAACCAAGGTAGGCAGAAGAGCATCTCTGAATGCACAGTACGTCGAACTTTGAAGCAGATGGGCTACAGCAGCAGAAGACCACACCGGGTGCCACTCCTTTCAACTAAGAACAGGAAACTGAGGCTACAATTTGCACAAGCTCATCAAAATTGGACAGTAGAAGATTTGAAAAACGTTGCCTGGTCTGATGAGTCTCGATTTCTGCTGCGACATTCGGATGGTAGGGTCAGAATTTGGTGTCAACAACATGAAAGCATGGATCCATCCTGCCTTGTATCAACGGTTCAGGCTGGTGGTGGTGGTGTCATGGTGTGGGGAATATTTTCTTGGCACTCTTTGGGCCCCTTGGTACCAATTGAGCACCGTTTCAATGCCACAGCCTACCTGAGTATTGTTGCTGACCATGTCCATCCCTTTATGACCACAATGTACCCAACATCTGATGGCTACTTTCAACAGGATATTGCGCCATGCCATAAAGCTGGAATCATCTCAGACTTGTTTCTTCAACATGACAATGAGTTCACTGTACTCAAATGGCCTCCACAGTCACCAGATCTCAATCCAATAGAGTATCTTTGGGATGTGGTGGAACGGGAGATTTGCATCATGGATGTGCAGCCAACAAATCTGCGGCAACTGTGTGATGCCATCATGTCAATATGGACCAAAATCTCTGAGGAATGCTTCCAGCACCTTGCTGAATCTATGCCACGAAGAATTGAGGCAGTGCTGAAGGCAAAAGGGGGTCCAACCCGTTACTAGCATGGTGTACCTAATAAAGTGGCCGGTGAGTGTATATATTATGTATATATGAGAAAGAGAGAAGAAAGTATATTAATGTATGCATGTAAATATATGTAATTTTCTTGGGACTGTTTTGGGTTTTAACAAACATATTTCAACAAAGGTTTCCTGATCTATAAGCAGCTTGGAGTCTGTTTGTCAAGGAGCCCAGTCAAAGACAGTACTTATACCCAGACTGGATAGTACTAACATTTGTCAAATTTTATCTGAAACATATTTTTTAGGATTTTTTTTTACTGATTTCTACTCTAGAAATGTCATCAAAACATTTATCTATTTATGATTGAAAGTGCCATTTCCTGCTATTTCCATTCCATCCACTAGTAGACTGAAACTACTAATTGTCTAGGGTTTTTCTACACAGAAGTGACGCAGTTTGAATCAAAGAGAAGCTCACAATTATTGTATAGGGGGAACTGGATTAAGGGAGAACGTACAAGACAGTGAGCCCTATACTCCTGCCCCCCAAAGACCCTACCTGTTTGCCTCTGCATATCCTAGGTGAGACGGGACAAGTAGGAGAAAATCAATCCCCATGCCAAATGAGAATATGAAACATAATGTTAAACAACAAATGAGACAGTTCAAAAAAGACAGGTCGCAACAGATAGGGAATCACACTACAGAATCACTAGAGATGAGGCAGAACCAATAAAACAAGCAGAAATCAAAATACCAAAAGTGCAAGAAATAAATCATAAGAAAGATGAGGAGCTGCCACGAAAATTTCTATAACCAGTCTTTAGTCAACTGTGGGAGTTGAGGTGGTGTTAAGAACAGAAAGCTTGTTTCTGGTCTGTGACTCACTAGGGAATATGCAAACGGTCGCAGAGTCCCATAGTTTGATGATAAATATTTCAGCAGGTTTGCATCATTATATCAATGGAAGTCTTTGGAAGATTTCTCTCAGATGCATGGAAAGTTGCTTCCAGCAACTCTCTCTCCTACATATAATGCAACCCTCTTGTAGCTGCTATGACATCCTTTTATATAACCAGAACTCTGTTGCAGATGCTCGTGGTGCTGACATATGAACACATTTCAACAACACTATTGGCCTCTAATCAGTCCAGTTGTCAGTACTGCCCTTCATTTAGCTTCAGCTTTCCAACTGGTATAACAGCAGCTGGTTGATTGTGTCTCTAGTCCCAGTGCCAGATAAGATGGTTTACTTGGCAGAATTATCTGATTACTGCACTTTAAGTGATACATGCATTATATACAATAATTACTATTAAAATCAGTTTTACAAATATTATGATAAAGATAGGGTGGATAAGGAAATTAAACACAGCTGATGCAGTTGGACTTGACCCAAACAAGGTCTCCTAAAAGGTCAACTGGAAATCTTGATTCAGTAGATGACTAAATTCCCTGCATACATTGTGGATGGAAGTTCTCCCTGCGGAACTACTGGTATATGGGGGAGATTAATCATTAGGCAGGATTTTGAGCAGTTGTCTCTGTGTAGGTTTCCAACACTCGGATTTCAAGTCCGGTGTATGTGCGGTGTTAAATGCCTTCTGATGTGACTGTGTGCTCTATGCAAATAGACTACACCAGTCGCAAGTATGTTTAACATCTGCTCAATTTCTGCCTTTTTGCACAGGAAACTCTCAGAAACCTCCTCAAACATAAAAGCAAAAACTTCAAAATTGAGCAAAAACTTCCCCCTGTAGTAGCAATGGACTCACATACACCACCTCCTATATGGTGTAGTTTTGCTATTAAATTTGCATTCTTTTGAAAATTAGCAGTTGATAAATGTGGTCTTTCACGATGTTGCACACTCTGGTGTATTTTTTCCGTCATTGCGTGACTCTACAGTTGCGTTTTATCTCACAAAAAAACCCAGCAAAAACGATGTTTGCACTAAAATTTGCGACAATTATCTGCCAAGAAGCTACATAGGACTAATGATAAATCTCCCCCACAGTGTGTATGTGGATCCCAGGTAGATGGTACCGGTGAGGCTTGTGATTTTAGAAGCTTCCAGGAATCACACTTTGACAACCGATGGCTCCTTTATTGCAGAACATGAACATTACAGAACAAGGAAACAAGCCAAGGTAACAGTCCAATCTGTTCAGGTCCAAGGTAGCTGGTTGGATTATTTCTGGCAAAGGATTGTCACAGACTAGTTTCTGTAGCTTTGGGCTGGAGTGTCAAGAAGCTGCTTTAGCAGTAGTTCTATGCAAACTCTGGTAGGTCTCAAAGCTACAAGCAGCAGGCCTGATATCTAAACAGCATTTACAGACATCTCTGCTTCTCATGTAGACTTGGTTTGGAACTTGGTAGCCACATGGAATTTAATTTAAACTTCACCTAGGGGAAGAGAGTTTAGTTATCTAACCATGGACATTGTAGCAAATAGATTCCCATTCAGTCCAAAAGGAAATGCTGTATGTGAGGGAATGCACTTAACATCCAAACTGCTAAGATCTACGCAAGATCACAACATCACTTCTATGCCCACGACGACAAGTGTAGCAAAACCATGTCCCATTTACTCAAGAAGACACATGTCAGAACATATATATCCTCCCTCAATACCTCAACTGGGACAGAAGTGTTTTAGCAGAGGAGATAGCCCAAGTATTTCACAAATACCACACGGGGCTATACAATCTCCATAGCATGGACACTCCGCATCAGGTGACAGAGAGGACAAGGGACATCGAAGACTTCCTCAGTAACGTCAAACACATTGCGCCTTTGTTACCCGGTCTAATATCACCTGAACAGGCGGGATTTATAAGGGGCAGGGAGGGGAGAGACAACTCCTTCAAACTGACCCAAGCCATCATCCACACATGTAGCCACAAAATTTCCCTAATCCTTCTCGGCACAGACGCTGAAAAGGCATTTGATAGGGTTGATTGGCTTTTTATGAGAGCAACGCTGAGGAAATTTGCCCCCCACCTCTTTGAAAGATTGGATCATTTAGCAAACTTTACGGTGAACTTAACTTAGGGAATAAGTCTGAAATCTTGAACATTCCCCTCCCACAACACTTAGCGAATAGACTAAAACCCATGTCCCCATTCACGTGTCAGAATGACCACATTAAATACCTGGGTATTAAACTACACGAAAAAGCTGTATGAACTGAACCTATCTCCCCTGTTATCAGAGATAAAACAGCGCCTTGAAACATATAACCTACTCACATCTCTTGAATGTGTAGGAAAAAATGTTCTTAAAGCATATGTACTCCCAAAAACTCTTTACCCCTTCTAATGCTCCCAATCATGATCCGCAACAAATTCTTCACTGAGATAAGAAAGCTATTCTCAAATTACTTATGGAAGGGGAAGAGGCCCAGACAGGCACTTACACTCCTTAGAGGAGTGTAGGCGGACTAGGTCTCCCTGACGTGTAAACGTCCTTCTCCCTGATACCAGCAAGCCTACTCCCAATGACTTTGACAAACAAGTGGACAGATATCCCAAGTTGGTGGGTGAAATTCGGAGACCTGACTGCTAGAGAACTGATACAGAAGGTAGACATGCCCACGGATGACGGAATAAAAGAGAGGACCCAGGGGCTGGGCCAACTACATTTCATAAAGCTGCAACACCGATCAGCCTGCCAAGCCTTTACATAAAAATTTGGGGCACTCAAGGAATCCCCTCCTCTAAACATAGTAGTCGCAGTAGGGACACCTAAAGCCACAACAGTATCATATTTAAATGATTGTCTGAGCAGCTAAGGCACCAGATCTCCCAATCTACATCTTTTCGTGGGAGCAGGAGTTGGGTTTTGTAGTGAGCGAAAAATACAAAATATGGATACTAAAGCACTCCTATGGGTTCTCCAGATGTGTGTGTCTAAAAGAAAACCATTTTAAACTATTGGCACAATGGTATAAAACACCAGACTAGAGCAGCTGATCTTTCCTCTAATATGCTTGGGCCTGGTGCCAGGTGGTATCCACCTATCACCAACATGCTTAAAAGGCACCTACCACCCCGATTCTACCCCGCCCTCGTCCGGGTCCCCTGCGTTCTGCGTTCGCGGCCGCGGCTCTGTGGCCGGAACTACTGCGCATGCGCAGTAGCCGGGGGACTCGGATGAGGGCGCGCAGCTACCAGGAGCTGCACGCCGAATATTACCTGGTAGGCGGAGTAACGTGGCTACTGGGGCGTAGAGTAGCCGCGACTAGTAGCCTCATGTCCGGCTACTCCACGCCCCAGTAGCCGCATAAAAAAATTAGCATATACATGCAATAAAGTTTTCTAAAAGACACCCGGGACGTGAGGATTAGCCCAAAAAAGGGCTATCCTCATGTCCCATCCATCCACCTACCACCCCTTCTACCTTTATATGTAGAATCGGGGTGGTAGGTTCCCTTTAATAACTTACTTAACTGCAGCAGCAGCAAAGTCCCTGATACCACTCTACTGGTGGCCCTTTCCATATCTACTTGGAGAGAAAAAGTCTCCCAAATAAGATCTATGGAGGAACTTTCCAGCTGGCCATACACATTCACAATTTTGTAAACTATGGTCACCTTGGAGACAGTGGGGCAGATTTACTTACCCGGTCCATTCGCGATCCAGAGGCGCGTTCTCTGAGCTGGATTCGGGTCTGGCCGGGATTCATTAAGGTAGTTCCTCTACCGTCCACCAGGTGAAGCTGCTGCGCTGAAAAGCATCAGAACGCACTGGAGTTCAACGGGCCGGGCTGAGTGAAGGTAAGTGCAAGCTTCGCAACAGATTTTTTTTTTAAATGCGGCGATTTTTACAAATCCGTCGGGTTTTCGTTCGGTCACGCCCCCCGATTTCCGTCGCGTGCATGCCGGAGCCGATGCGGCACAATCCGATCGCGTGCGCCAAAATCCCGGGGCAATTCAGGGGAAATTGGCGCAAATTGGAAATATTCGGGTAACACGTCGGGAAAACATTGTGTCTTATGGTGATTGCTGCTACACTTTATACTGTAGTATTAAATGGGAGTGGAAGTTTACCGATATAGGCACATGAATTGTCCTTTTTAATTGTTTCTATATTGCTATACTTAATAAAGATGTATTTGATTCTCAATATATATGGGTATCCTCTTTTTCTTTGTAGTAACTTTGTTATTTAGCATTTGACACACTTTTTTCTATGCTTGCATGCAATTGGCTTTGCCATGTTTAAAACACTGTATGCATATGTTCTCAATAACAGAATGATACAAAAAAATTAAAACTGAAGATAATGTGGGTTGGGTGCAATAATAAGCATTAATACATATATTCAAGCACCAACGTTACCATATAACTTACACAAATATCATTTTTTATTATTTAGAATTGTGTTTTTCAACAAAGAAGCATTTCAGCTAAAGCAAAGTACTATATTTTTATATTTGAGAGTTATAATATTGAAAAAATTGATATGGTTTTCTTTCTGAAATATGTTCTGTAAGTTCATTATATATTGTAGAATTTATTTTAGACTTTGTCAGATGAGTCCAATTAAGTCTCTTTGTTTCATAGTAGATTATTCTATGATTGAAGCTAATAGAACTGACACTTTTCAAATTAACTTTTAAGACTTAAACTCCATTGCATTTTGATATTTTTTTGATTAGCAGGATTTAAAACGTAACACTTTGTCACTTAATTTGTACAATAATGGATGTATAATCGAGTATAAGCAGAGTTTTTCAGCACATAAATGTGATGAAAAACCCTAACTAGGCTTATACACAAATCTATGAAAAAACAACAACTCTGTACTCACCTTTCTGACGCCCCCCTTCCTCGTAGGTGCTTTTCTGTATTTAGCTCGAGCTCTGTCTACAGCTCCCTGTGTTGTCCTGTCACAAACACCATTATGTCAGTCACTTTCTCTGATGTCGACAAGCGTTTGACATCATGGTATGTGCGACGGGACCGCGCATGGTGTTATACCCATGATGGCACCGACCCAAAGAATAAAGTAGACATGTCATTTGGGGTGCACAGTGAAAGCTGTAAAATCCAAGCCCACAAGAAAACGGTGCAAATGCATTTTTTCACCAATTTCACTACACTTGGAATCTATTCCCTGTTCCAAGTGCACGGCGGGGAATATTAAATACCGTCCCTATGAAGTGCAATTTGTTACGCAGAAAATAAGCTGTCACACAGCTCATTAGGAGGAAAGTTGAAGGTGGTGAGTGAAAAATGGAAGTGAAATAACTAAAAGGGGCCAGGTCGTTAAGGGTTTAAAATTAGCAAATAAATTCTTTCTCAACCAAAATACTTCAGTCAACAAGCACATTTTCTGTGTAGTCTTTTTGGGTGATTGATCTATATGTTGTTTAGTTTCTTTTACTACGTTTTGAGACATATTAGTCTCAGTTGAGATTTAGTGATCTCAACTGTACATATTGTACAATTGACCAGATCAGTTTTGGGGAAAGGAGGGATATTTAAACTTTTAGGTTTATATAGTTTTTTTTAATTGTATTAAACTTTTATCTACTGTAGTTTAAGAACCCCCAGAGACCTTAAACGGTCAGATCACTCATACCATATCCTGCTATACTACTGTATTGCAGTATATGAGGATTTTGCTACTTATGTACAATGAAACTCCAGGCTGATATGGGAATGAACTGCCCCCCCCACCACCACCACCACCTCCACCAACCAATGACCTTGATTGGGGCAATGATCCTAGCCAAAATTGTGGCAAATGAGCCTGCAGATTTCAAATACTGTATTCAGGTTCCATTGTCAGTAGTATTTAAATGGTTAAAACCCACTATTGGCGCAAGGACTGATACTGGGTGCTCATAGGGGGTGTTCATTGTATTATGCAGCAAATACCCAGTATACACTCACCGGCGACTTTATTAGGTAAACCATGCTAGTAACGGGTTGCACCCCCTTTTGCCTTCAGAACTGCCTCAATTCTTTGCGGCATAGATTCAACAAGGTGCTGGAAGCATTCCTCAGAGATTTTGGTGCATATTGACATAATGGCATCACACAGTTGCCGCAGATTTGTCGGCTGCACATCCATGATGCGAATCTCATGTTCCACCACATCCCAAAAATGCTCTATTGGATTGAGATCTGGTGACTGTGGAGGCCATTTGAGTACAGTGAACTCATTGTCATGTTCAAGAAACCAGTCTGAGATGATTCCAGCTTTATGACATGGCGCATTATCCTGCTGAAAGTAGCCATCAGATGTTGGGTACATTGTGGTCATAAAGGGATGGACATGGTACCAAGGGGCCCAAAGAGTGCCAAGAAAATATTCCCCACACCATGACACCACAACCACCAGCCTGAACCGTTGATACAAGGCAGGATGGATCCATGCTTTCATGTTGTTGACGCCAAATTCTGACCCTACCATCTGAATGTCGCAGCAGAAATCGAGACTCATCAGACCAGGCAACCTTTTTTTCAATCTTTCACTGTCCAATTTCGATGAGCTTGTAGTCTCAGTTTCCTGTTCTTAGCTGAAAGGAGTGGCACCCGGTGTTGTCTTCTGCTGCTGTAGCCCATCTGCCTCAAAGTTCAATGTACTGTGCACTCAGAGATGCTCTTATGCCTACCTTGGTTGTAACGGGTGGTGATTTGAGTCACTGTTGCCTTTCTATCAGCTCGAACCAGTCTGCCCATTCTCCTCTGACCTCTGGCATCAACAAGGCATTTCCGCCCACAGAACTGCCGCTCACTGGATGTTTTTTCTTTTTCGGACCATTCTCTGTAAACCCTAGAGATGGTTGTGCGTGAAAATCCCAGTAGATCAGCAGTTTCTGAAATACGCAGCCCAGTCCTTCTGGCACCAACAACCATGCCACGTTCAAAGGCACTCAAATCACCTTTCTTCCCCATACTGATGCTCGGTTTGAACTGCAGGAGATTGTCTTGACCATGTCCACATGCCTAAATGCACTGAGTTGCTGCCATGTGATTGGCTGGTTAGAAATTAAGTGTTAACTAGCAGTTGGACAGGTGTACCTAATAAAGTGGCCGGTGAGTGTATTTCAAGAGGGCTCAGTCTGTGTGCCCTCTTCAAACATACATCCTTAATGACATTTTTCTCTATCCAGCCAAAACTAAAAAAAAAAAACTAATGATAGAAGGCTGATGGACTAATTCTACGGGAATGTGTAATAAGGCCTGATTAATTTCTGTATTTTATTCATTCATTCATTCTATATGCCATGAATCTTTTAAAAGAGACAATTATATTCTTGATTGGAAAAAAGCTGTTGACTATTGCTCTTTAAATTCAATAAACAATTGCTTATATTATATGAAGAGGTTGTGCTATGAAACTTTTATAAATTGTGGTGAGCAAAAGGTTTATAAACTTATGAACAATGGAAAGAGATGAGTTTGATGATCTAGGCATGCATCCATTATGGACAAGATGTCATCTTCAGTTTTATGAAGACACATGTGAGTTCTAGACCTTCCTTTTATTCTGGAGTTGATTTAATTATTTAGATAAGCTTTTGAATGTGAATATGTTGTCTTCAAAGAACATTTCAGACCTAAGACACATCGCATCCCATAGCAATGCACACTAGTATTCTGTTGGATGTAGTGAAAGTGTCAACATGTTGAATACAACATGAGTTTTACATTGTATCTATATTGTTTAGTACTGGGAACATTTATTCTTCATTTTCATGAGAGTTAATGATTAACATGACCTGTATTGAAACTTTAAAGGATAAACTGAGAGACATAATGCTAAGAAAATAGAAAAAAAATTTTAGTCAGCTCAAAGGATGATTATGCATGTATATTTACATATTGTAGTAGCAAAATGTCTCCCAATCATTTATTATAAACAAACTTCAATTGAGGAGTTTGGTGTAAAAAGAGCCATATTATCAGGCATTTCACATACATATAGAAACTAACTACAGTATAGGCATTTCAAAAGAATATTTAACATTGCAAACCATATAACTTTTTGAGTTTTATTGTTCACTCCCCTTCTTTCAAAAGCTATAGCTGTTTTCTTTTTGATGAGCTCTATTAAAGTTTGCTATCTGTAGTACAAATTGTATTTCCTATTAGGAGTGTAATGTACTGGAAAGTTGGAAAAAATTCCAAATGCAGTACAATTACTTAAATATTCTGAGGTGTCATTTTATGCTGAACCATTTCACATTGGGAACTGTGCAACTTTTTGATAATTTTTTATTCAAATTTTAGTTTGTGGAAAATTAGCAAATTGGCACATGGCAATTCAGATAACTGGTTTTCTTTTTGTTGCATTCACTTTATGGGACAAATCTATTTTATAAATTGAGCATTTTGGAATATGGGAATGTCTAATATGTCTATGTTTTTATACATACTGTGATATAAGTGGTTTTATTAGGTCCATAAAGTGTTCAAACCACAGGGGACTGGTTTGGCTGTGCCTGTAAGTACAAATTATTGTGCAAAAGGATGGTGTTGAAAAGATGAAAACAAAGCTTTATCCTTGGTGAATCAAGCTTATTTTTTCTAAATATTATGACAGAATTTCCCTAAAAAAATAGATCAGTGATAAACATAAAATGTATGGGCAGTAAGGAGACCAGATACAGGAACATAAGCAAGTCATTGAGCCCTGACACTGAAACCACCAAAGGTCCTACCCGATTGCTTCGTGTATCCTAGGTGGTACAAGATAAATAGATTGCAATCCCAACCTATGCCAAAGTGCAAAACATAGACATAAGGACAAAACAATACAAACAGAAAAGGGAAGTATACAGATCCGGCCCCAACAAATAGAGCAGTGCAGTACAAAAACACTAGACAGGAGAAAGGTCAGAATTACAATCCAGAGTTAAGAAACCAGTAATAAAAATACAATACACAAGCAAGGTGTGGAGCTCATAAGAAAACCTCTTTAACCATCAGTGAAAAAGAAGATAGGCAGGACCAATATGTGATATCAAAGCCCTGGTCTCCAAAGTGATTGACCCAAAGGACTGAGATCCATACAGCAAAGAGAACAGATGAGTAGTGTGAAGCTTCACTATCATCTCAGGATAATAACCACTAGACAAATGCTAAGCAGCAGAAAAGATATAGATGTGGTGCTTAATCAATCAAAACAACACAAGCAAAACCCATGTTAACACAACAGAATGCAATCAAGGCACAGAGATAAAATCAGCTCCTCCTAAGACACACTCTACACAGATTGAGGATGACCCTGACACCAATGTTTTTATGTTTATTAAGTGCAGAGGCGTAACTACAGTGGTAGCAGCCATAGCAGCCGCTTTGGGGCCTACTGTGTCAGGGGTTCCTGCCACATGACCTGCTACACTAAAGAATGGAGGATGTGCACTATTATATACATATTGTACTACACATTGCATGAATGTATAAATTATGTATGTGTGTAACAGTATAAATGTGTTTCAATGAAAATGTAAATATTTGATTGTATAATGATGCGAGTGTACAAATATGTACATTTTTGAAGGGGAATGGAGGCCCCATGTAATGGGCCCAGCCTCTCCTACTTATGCCCCTGATTAAGTGTATAAAGTATCCTGAACAATGTAGGCTTTTCTTGTAGGTGAGTTTGGTGAAGTCTCTTTAAACGGCTTCCTACAAGTTGATACAGACTTATGATCAGATGTTTTCATTTGCATTTTGTGCAAGCAGTTACTCTAAGTAATATCAAACCTAAACTAATCCTTATTTTGGTCTTTATATAATTTACTCAGTGATTAGAAAATTAAGTCTTAAATTGTAATGAGAAGCAAGGTGAAGAAATCTTAATTTTATAATGTAGATGTAAGATGTAAGTCATGTTTTATATGAAATATTTTAATTTCTACAGAATTTACAGGTTTACAAGTTTATGTAAAAACTGTTGTGCCAATTAAACCTTTTCCAGTTTGTTTTCTGATTGATAAGAGATAACAGCAAACATCCAATGTCATTTATGAAAGGATTTCTTACATTCATTTATGCTGTTAAAATGTCTGATCTGTTTATGTTAATCTAGATTTTGAGTCCACTGCTCCTTTTATTAAAAAAAAAACTTAATGACTTTCTTTTGACCTTTCTGATATTTTGCTGTTGACAAAGAAATATATAATAGGGTGTTACCTAATATATGTCAGAGACATCTGCCGGTTACAGTTTAGTAGCTATCCTCTTATGTTCTCTAACATCTGTTTTCTTTAAATTGATATTGCACTAATAATCTCATCATTGTGACATTTTTCCTTTGGGTATGATTCCAACCATTTAATGGAATAAGTGCAAAATACTTTTAATTACCTGGCTAATGACGGATCCTAACACTTTCAAAGTCCAAATGTGTGCCCCAAAACTAAATTAGTGTTTTTCTGATAAAGTATTCACTCTGTGCCCTGTAAACAGCTATGAATGAAATATAAAATAACAGAACATATATTCATTTACATAAACCTTCCCAATACACAAATGAACTTGCTCTTCAAATTTGCTTCCAAAATATTTCATAAAGGGCAGTGAAAATTTGATTGTAATCTTCCTCTGTGCTACAGTCATTACTATTCTCCAATTAGGATCATCAGATTTTTTGTGGAATAAAGGGTTTTAGGTTTACAGGCAGTCCCCGGGTTACATACAAGATAGGGTCTGTAGGTTTGTTTTTAAGTTGAATTTGTATGTAAGTCGGAACTGTATATTTTATTATTGTAATCCCAGCCAGAACTTCTTTGGTCTCTGTGACAATTGGATTTTAAAAGTGTTGGGTTGTCATAAGAACCAGGATTAACACTAAAGCTTCATTACAGACACCTTTGATAACTGTTACAGCTGATCATTGTAGCCTAGGACTAAAGTACAATAAATTACCAAAATCCAGAGGTCCATATGTAACTAGGGGTCATATGTAAGTCGAGTGTTCTTAAGTAGGGGACCGCCTGTATATGATTTTTTCTAGTGGTAAGGTTTAATAAAAATCCATCAAAGGTTGATCAATGGAGATTACATTATTTCTGAAAAATATAAAGTGACCATTCATTGTTCTATAATTTTGATCTTCAGCGTAGACTGTAAAGGTGCTCCTGACATAGAGTATGATCCAGTAATACCTGGAAGTTGCTCCTGTATAATAATAATAATGCAAAATAATACGTAGACCATAAAGGTTCTGTTGTCAGTGAATAGCATTCAGTAATACCTAGATCATAAAGGAACTACTGCCAATGAATAGTGTCCAGTAATGCTTTTGTTCTGGATACACGTCACTCCATATGGGACTAGTGCTGCACAAGTAGGATACTACTAACATATAAGTAAAGATAATTTGGCAGTGTTGAATTCAAAAACAAAGTTCTTTTATTGTGATATAGTGATAACAATCCACAGAAAAATGTGACATTGTTGGTCACCTTCTTCAGACCCTGTGGAAAGCATAACAAAGGGAAATGTGACATAACCAAGCGACAATAAATGCAAATATATCATATATCAAGGGTCTAAATATAGGTACATGTCAGATAATCAATGGGGGACATGTATCACAGTGTTTTTTTGTGTATAATTGAGACATTTTGAAAGCTCTTTTTTGCACCTTATGTATGATCATAACTTTTACTTGTGATACATGTTCAGTTTTTCCTATGCTGGCAGCCGCAAATTTTGGCTTCTTTTTGAGACTTATTGTTGCAAATGTCTCAAGTCCATATGAACACAAGCCACGTGAGGGGGTTATATACAGGAGTGGACACTACTGTAAATTTTGGATTTGAGGCCGTGGCCTATATTTTTAAGCACTGTAGTCACACCCAAGGGAGACAACGTCATGAGAAGCTGCAGTAACATGTGATTTTTTTCAAATGCATCACAACAGCGAGGAGGAGATACATAATACTGTAGTTGACTGGATGAGGAGGCACAGTAAACAAACTGTATCCAAAGAAATATCAACGTATGTCTGATGTGTAACATGGAGTTACATGAGTGCACAGTATATGAAAGCAAATATATACTAATATAGATGGTGGATAGGTGAGATTATACATAAAAAGAACTGAACTTCAGAGAGCAGGGTCTGGCTCAATAAACCCAAAGCACAACAAAGGCTAAGTCGTAATCCACACACAGGAAACACTAACAGAATTTAACGCCACCTAATCTGCCAGCTGCAGATAGAGGAACTATTAGGCATGGACGTTACAAATAGCACGTGTTCTTGTGAAGGTAGCCTTGGATAGAGTATACCAGGAATACTAGTATCTGGACTTTTAGGTGCTCATGGCCAACGTAGTTCAATGAAGTTCAATGTAAAACATTACTATTTATTGGTTGTTAAAGGGAGTGTTAAACATTTTTCATACATAAATACAATACATAAATACTTTTTATAAATTATTCAAAAACTTCAACTTCACCTTTTCCCCAATTAATACAGTATATGTTTTCTCATGTTGTTTTATTTGCTTTTTTATTTATATATGGATTTTACGGAAAAGGGGACTAAGAATTTTTATTTTATTTTTTTTAAAATACTACTTTTTTAGGCCTCGTAGATTATTTGACGTTTTTGGGTCTAATCATTCATACAATATGCTGGCTTGTAATTAGCAGGGACAGAATCACCCACTCTCCCCTGGTATGTAACAACTTTGTACAAATAAAGGAATATGTCTGAAGAAACTGCACGACGATGCTGTGGTGAGTGCGCTCCCAACTATTTACTTTTGTATACGTGTGCTGCAATGCAACTGTATTGCCTCCAGCAGACTTATTGTTATAGTAGATATCAAATAACAGAACTGCAGGCATTTGAGAGGCTTCTGGCAATAATGGCACCAATCACAGTCCTTGTTATGTCAATGGCGTCACCCATGCACCGTGGCTGTATCGCATCATCGCATCACACTCGCAAGTGTGGAACGGGCCTAAGGGTTTGAACACAAAAGTAAAAAAAAAATAATAGTGGTAGATACCAGTTCTACATAGGTACTCTATAAACTGTATGTGAAGGTACAGTTCAGTGACTCTGTGGGCTGAATGTGAGTCCTCTAGAATAAAAAATATGGGAAATATTAGTTTTTTGATATATCATTGGCTTCATATAATACACAATCCAAATGAACATTATGTAATGCTAAATATTCAATACTGCTAACTACTAGTTGCTTAACTGTTTGCTTTACAACCATATTACACACTATCTATAGAGTTCTTTCATGCAGAATTTACTCCATAATTAGTTTGAATGGACCCCTTTTTCAGTTTTTCAGATTTTAGATTTCAACCTATGAATAAGAGACTTAGTGACAAGGAGGCCTCTATTGTTTTGTACAGAAGTGACATAGAGCCATGGTCCATGATTTTTTCGAAAAGTTTATTCTTTAAAGTTTACAAAACCTGTGTCTCTGCACTGATTCAAAGTAAAAAGTTCTGTAATGCTTAGTTTTTACAAATTCATGAACTGTGTTAAATTCTAATGTCTTTTTTTCAGCCTTCTGGTACAAAGCAGATTACCAATCCTCGTACATTAGTATAACTGTAACAAGTAAAAGTTATGGCTGTTGGAAGTTAAAGGCATATTCCCATGAAGACAAGTTTCTTATATGTACTTGGTACAACAAAATAACACATTCTCTAATTTGCTGTTATTAACAAAAATACAGCATTTCACAGATATGAGTCCAACCTGTCTCTATCAGTCCTGCTGTACAAAATTTCAGTTGCCCATAGATCCGACCCTGTAACTTCTGACTTGCGGTCGGGTTGCTGACATCTTGGATGAGATTGTGCTGCTCAAAATGCATGCACATAGCTGTGAGACTGAGAACTGAGATGTAGCAGAGTTGACTCTGTAATAGGCATCTAATGGATCTCATACATCCCTGATCTGTCTGATCTCTCTATGTGGCAGTGTGTTAGTAAAATGTCAGAAGTCAGATGAAAGTGTATAAGCACCTTTACCTTGATAATCTAACCACATTGTGACCCCACAGAACTAGATGGATCATAATGTGTCTGCTTAGAAAGTCCCCGCCCACACCCTGGGATTTTGCACTGAGCACCATAGAGAGTGATAGGAGCTAAAACAGCAATAAAACTGAGTACAATTATAAAGTAAAGGGTTAAAATGATCTTTATTGTGTTAACATCACTAGGGGATTGAAAAGTGAGAATTTTCTTTCGTGGGAAAACCCCTTTAAGGACAAAATGGAGGTGCAAAACAGGGCTGTAACATTTTGTTGTTAAAATTAGCTTATGGAAAATTTACCATCAAACACAATAAGATGAGCTAATCCTTTATTAGTCCCACATTGGGAAAATTTACATGAAATGATTAACCACTTCTAGATAGATCCAGACACAATGGGCCTCATTTATCAAAACTGTCTGAGAGCATAACTGTTCTAGTTGCTCATGGCAACCAATCAGAGTTCAGCTTTCATTTTATACGCAGCTGTGTACTTTTCATAAATCTCCCCCAATGACTGTGGTAATCTTCTTATATTGTTTATCCATTACCTTTCTTCTAAAACCAACTTTTAATATGCTGTCACGGAGGCTCTGAGGGAGTTATTAGAGCCCCTCCTTGCACAGCTTCACAGACACTTACACTGTCCCCCTGCTCAGGGTTGGCTCCAGGTTTCAGTGGGCCCATTTACAGTGAACTCACATGGTGGCATTAAAAATTCAGAAACTAAAACAGTCTCCTGTTGGCAAAATATTTCCTAGTTTATCATACCAAACAGTCCCCTCATGGTTGTTTTATACACAGCCCCCATCACCCCCTATGAATTAATTATGGACAGGTCTGGGTCCCGGCACTTGCCCAGGTATGCCGAGTGCTGGCGCCACCCCTGCCCCCTCTGCTTCCTCAGAACTCACCCCATGTCTGATGTAATATCACTGCAGCAGAGGAAATTTCCGCACACAGTGTGAGGGGGCAGTGCTCCTTGTACATGTAACAGTCTGTGAATCTGCAGCACAATGGACTCTGGTAACATCCCCAGAAACCCCTTTGGATCATCATAATATATGAAAAAGTTGCTATTTTTTTACAAATCTAAGATTATCACAGTTACAGTGCCTGGATCTATGAGTAAGTGTCCCTGGTGTATCATGCCTGAATTTGATGGTATATATCCTTTAAGTATTTGGTCATGGAATTGTATTATATCAACCAAACATTATTAATGAGACCACTACATGTTTCAGTAAATTATTGGAAACATAATTCTGTAAATACATAATTACAATACTTGGTCCTCTCACCTCTCTTTAGTAACATAAATACAAAGCACATTTTACTAGGTGTGAAAAGTTATACATATTCATGCAGAAACTAGGGATGTTACTGTGGCATAAAACATTATTGAGCCAATAATGAAACAGAAGCAGAAAGGTTAAATGTTCATTTATTTTTATCTAACTAATTGAACTGCTGGCTAAAATGGATATATGTTACTGGAACTATTCACTTTAATTAAATCTGTATCTATATCATCCAATATTATTACTTCCAAATGATGTGCACAGCAAAACAATGGATAACCTGGGGAAACCCCAAGCACAATTTATTGGTTTCAAGTGAAATCCGATTAAAAACACATATTTTTCATTACCTCCTATAATTTGAAAATGCTGGCATCTGTAAGTGAAGGCCAGTAATTATATGTCTAAAGAAAGACACAACTTTCTCTCTTTCTTTTCTTTATAAAATTAAATATTGATAAAATCCTTTTTTCGTATAACACTTTAAATCTCCTTACATCACAATTTTTCCATTATTATTGCCTCTATAGAAGCCTTTGACAAAAACATTAGAAAAGTTCATTTCTTATTAAAAAAAGCCTACATATGGCATTTTTCAACATTACATTATCTGATAATCTAACAAATGCAACAAAATAAAACTTAAGAAGTAAGAAGTATTAATAAGTGCAGACATTTTTTTACTGTACTTCTGTATATTCCAGTCAGTAATTCCTTGAAAACATCTTAAACTTCAAGGACCAATGCATTGCATTTACTGGATACAAATGTTCCTATTTAGTGGGAATAGTTAGTTTAGCCTCTAGATATTAGCAACAACAGATCCTAACCTATTGTGTTCAGTGATGCCCTGGGCCCATACAAGTCTGGAATTCAATTAGTACATGGTACTAGAATCAAGCATCTTGGTGATGCATCCCTTCTGTCTGCTTTCAATCTGCGGTTTCAGTACCTTCAGGACCTTGAAGGACCTTGAAAGGACCTGAAATGGCTCTTGTGTACATGTATATTGAGAGCATGAACAGATGCAGGATTTAATGGGTGAGGATCCTTCTCAGTATAAAATTTGGTGGGTGGCCATAGGCCTACTAGAAGGCTTGGGTTCTTGGCTACTGCCAAAACCGCCTATATTAATATCCAGTACTGATTGGCTTGATTGGCCAATATGCATTTTGCAATGGTTTTTGTGACAAGTGCAAACGAGAGTCACCTATTTGTGTTGTTATTGTCCTTTTACAACATAAAGACTATGGGGCTGATATGTCATTCCTTGCAAGCCAATTCCCTGGCAGTTTTTTTTCTTTTTCTTTTACTTATTATGTTATTTTAATATTCTGATATATTGTGCAATTAAGGGTAAAGGATTAACCAAGATGGTTATTGTTTAATTTCTTTATTTTAGTTTTTTGTTATGTGTTTTTTCCCTTTTTATATCTGTACAGCACCGTAGGGGTCTGAGCTATCATATGATATTTGACAATACAAATGCCTCTGATAGGCTGTTATCATGCTCATTGAAATTCAGTCATGGGAGCCTCTGAGGGGCTTCCATATGTCACAACAGCCAAATGACGATCTCAGATCAAGATATGAGGGCTCAACCACAGCACCTTAAAGATAACATTGGGATTGTTGCAGGCAGTGAGCATGAATTTTAATGGTTGGTGGAAAAAAATTATGCTGAAATACTTTGGCACACTCTGCCTTCTTAGGGTCATACTATGCAAATGACATGGCATTACTTTGCAAAATAATCAAATATTGTAGAGTAGAATGCTGGCAATAAACTGTTCACAATATTGTTATTTTTATTTATGATCAATTTCTCATAAAGGGATGCATCAGATTTTTTTTTAAATCAAAGCTCTTTTTTTCTTAAGTGATTTTGCCAAAAACATATTGCACATTAAAAATATAAAATGCAAAAGTCAAAGCTTTCTCACAAGATTATGCTTGGTGTATGTATCATTTATAAAAGTTCCTTGTTTTTTAAATGCATTATAAAAACTTAAGTGCAAAGTAACTCCCCAGCAGCCATAAACTTCTCATTATTGGGAGGTGTATAGTGCAATAATTGGGATTCAAAGTTTGCCTCTTTACTTTACCGTTTTTGAACAGGTTATGGTTGTTTTGTTTCAAGTTTTATTTCTATTTTTATTACAATCTAAATCTCAGACAATTTAGAAAAGCAGGGTTTTCTTTTTCTATTTTGTTGACAAACTCAACAATGTAATTTTGCTGTTTTGAATAAAAGAAGAGCATACACTTATGCTTATCTGATTTTTTTCTTTTACAACACATGTAAAAGCAGAAATGTGTTTTCACATAACTACAAAATCGCTGAAGTCCATCATCATTACAACAGACTTAGGCAAAATGGAAGGAAACTTCAAGGAACATTTTCAAAATTGTACAAAAAAGGTCTTAAAGCATTTTCTAAGTGCTCAGCAATTTTATACATATGCTGGTTCTTATATAAGCCCATATTTAATAGATTTAATAAATTACTGATTGATCCAGATATGTGGACATATCACAACACTAACATAATATGAGGGCATGCTTGCTTAAATATTCTAAATATCATTTAGTATTTTTTACACTTATTTTATTTTTACATATCAAATATATATAAGAACAGTAAATAATTAGTGTTTTAATGCAACTAAGTGAAAAGTCTATAAGCATCATGTGCCTGTTATTATTATTTTTCTAATAATTCTCTTTATTTTCTAGTACGTACAAACTATCATCAACTGATATTGAACTTGACCTCTTCTTGACCACTTACCATATATACTCGAGTATAAGCCTAGTTTTTTAGCAGAAAAAATGTGCTGAAAACCCAAACTCAGCTTATACTCGAGTAAAAAATATATATTTCCGGCTTCCCCCACTGCTGGCTATATACTGGGGCAGGTGGCTGGCTATACACTGGGGCAGGGGGCTGGCTATATACTGGGGGATATGGGCTGGCAGGTTATGTACTGGGGGGCAGGTGCTGGCTATATACTATGGGGCAGGGTCCATCATAATGGGCCTCGGCTTATACTTGGGTCGGCTTATACTCGATTATATCCCGGTATATCTTCGCAATACATGTCTTTTAAAAAATAAAATAGGGTGAAAAGTGGATAAATTTCATGTTTTTTTCTGTTTTATGGTTCTTATTTTATTTTTAGTTTATAATTCAATTTATTTTCTAGTGTGTACATACTAGCACAGCGAACTGATATTGAACTTGACCTCTTCATATAGATTACTTATGTCTTAGCAAGCCATATCTTTGTAAAAATAAAATAACAAAAAGTTAAGTTCATCTGAACTTTTAACTTGTTATCAGTAATTCAATTGTATATTACTAAAAATCAAGGTAATAACAGTAATATCAGCTTTTCAATGTATAATATTTATACAGTTATATGTAACTAACTCATAAGGGGATACTTATTAGGGCCTCTGTTCCACATTATTTGGGCGTGAAGAGGTGTAAAGTGGGGGCTGCCAGTCGAGCGGAGGGAGCGGCTGGCCGGGAGTTGGCTGGCAGGGGACGTTAATGCCCCCACGCCTGCGCAGCAGCTGCAGCTGGCGAATTTTGGTATGTGAAAAGTTGTCTGATATGTTTATTTCTACGCTCGGCCCTGAGATAAATTCTGCGCAGCAGCATGCCTGATATATATCAACATGCTGAAGCCTTGTGATGTATCGGGCTGCGCAAGAGCAGCAGCATATGATAAATGACCCCCATAGAGCTTGTTTTAAAATTGAGGCCTTTTTCCCTCAAAGCAAACCCCGAAAAATTAATTATTTATCTGCTACAGCAATGCTTTATATTGGATCTTTATAGTTAATAAAATCCAAAGGGTTTACATTGTTCATCATTAGTAAAATCCACATTTTTGCTCTGTATTCTCTGGCAACTGAGGTGAAGTAAAACATTAAAGTAAGACATGTATTTCAAGACTACTGCAAGAACTGTTTCTAAGAGCTCTGCATAATGAGATATTTAATAAAATGCATAGCATATGTTTCTCATTTTATTCTCACTTAAGTAAGGACATTGTGCTCTTACTCTCTACTTGTCAAAATTTTTGAGCTACAAAGAACACAGTTACTACGACAAGGGAACCTTAGGAGACCCATAGAAACCATATTCAATTTTTACCTTAAGAAATATTGGATGTTTGGATGTAGGAGAGTTCTTAAAGGGAGTTTACCATTGCCAAACACAAAAACACAGCCTTGTCTATGACTTTCCAAACTTCCTGTTTCTCAGTGGTCACGTTTGAAGCAGTACTCCAACACAGGTAACTGTAAGGTGAAAAGGCGGTGTCTTTATTCCATAGTAATAGCCTTTCTCAAGCATTTTATGACTTTTTAATTATCTCCTGGCATTCATTGTGGCTATAGACATATGGCTAACACCTAGAGAGATACGGCATACACCGACGACTTTTCACAGGCCAGGTTTCCAGCATAAAGGAGGAGGCGTGGCCTCCAAAATGTTGCAGGTGTATGTCGTCTGTTTCTAGGTGCTAGCCCATGTGTCAGGAGCCACAGGAAATGGCAGAAGATAAGTATTAAAGAAAAACATTCTTCAAATTTTTTAAAGGTGATTTTCATGTTATGCGATATTCCAACAGAAAATATATAAAGATAATTGTGGATATCGTATCTAGTTGTGGTGTTGGTGACGTTGTGTTACTGGAGTCCCTGGTGTCATCATCATCTCTTCTCAGCTCTGCTCGGCTCTGTAAGTTCTCCCTCCTTCCCCCCTGCTTTAGCTAATAGCTACATAAGTTAGGGGGAAGGGAGGAGGATGGGAAAGAGGCAGGGAAGAAGGAAGATCTAGCCGAGTAGAGAGCAGATAATGATGATGATTGCATCCTACTAGCAGACGCTGCCGTAACTCAATGCTGTTTGCCGGGATAGATGGAAGGTAAACTTTTATATGCTTAAAAGCATTAATGTTAATAATACAATTAAATTGAGAAATGACATTAAAAAAAGTTATGGAAACCTTTTTTAACCACCATAAGGTGCTCAATGTAATATATTTACAAATGAGGAGAAGATAAAATCTATTTTGCCACTTAGTTATAAACATATTGGTGACTTAACATGGCAGTGCTACTTATTTTCCAAATGAAATATGACATGGTGATCACACATTTCTAAAGTGTTTCCTTGAGGTTAAGAGGTGACATATTATTAATTCACAAATGCACAATAAACGACAAAACAGCATTTTATGCTTCGATTAAAATAGATCATGTTATTTAACACATAAGTTGTCCAGCTGTCAGCTATTCCCAATATGATAACCAAAACATGCTGCTAACTATAACAGAGATATTCCAAAACATTGTAACATTTAAGCTTCTTTCATTATGAATGTTGTTTTAGGTGAAACATGGAAACTTTACAAAGATGAAACTTTAATAACTGAAACATGTTTATTTTTCAATATATTATTCCCATGGATTTGAAAACAAAATCACTTTCCATTTTATTCTGAATATTTTTATCTGGTCCTAGTGAAATGAACATATAGAAATACATTAAATATTAAATAATTTGTCTAACTCCAAGAAATAGCTGAATTAAAATTAGGACCCTGCAGATCATCAGGTAACTGCGAGGGATAAAAGACCGTGGCTCACATTTACTAAGAACAGTGCAAACAGCATTTTGTGCAGTTTACATTTGTAGCTTGCAGACGGCACCAGATTTCTGTTGCACGTTCTTCATGAAACTGGTGCCCCCTGGAAAGCTCCGATGAAGTGCGCCACTTTTATTTTGGTTCACCTTTAACAGCTTCCTGCCATTTGACATAATAGTACTGCACTAGTACTTCATTTGACATAATAGTACTTTTATCTTTATCCTCTGATTCACTATGATTACGTTGATACCTCATTTATATAGGTTTTCTTATCTTTGCTCAATTTTACAGAGCAAAACCAATATTGGAGGAAATCACATTTTTTTCACTATCAACCAATTTTCAGGGACATAACTTCTTTTTTTCTGTTGTCAGATCTAGTCGGGGGCTTATTTTTTGCAAAAAGAGTTGTTCTTTTCAGTCGTATCATATTAGGGAACATAACTTTTTTTGATCACTTTTTAGAAAATTTTTTGTGATGGTGTTTTTTGAAAAATTGTATATTGCGGGAAGTTTTTTGTGTTTTATTTTTCTTACGTTGTTCACCGAGCAGGTTCAATATTGTTTTAGATTTATTGTACAGATACTGTTGTCAGGGGCGTAACTATCAGCGGTGATACCAAATATTTATGTTTTTTGTGGTTTTATGTTTTATATACTTTATTTGCTTTTTATGTGTAACTGGGGAGATTATAAAATGACTTAATCTTTTTTTATTTTATTTTTTTTTAAACTTTTTTACATTTTCTACTTCTTGGCTTGAATAAGCGATCATCTGATCGCTTGTTCAAGCCTTTACACTGCAATACACTTGTATTGCAGTGTACAGTGTAAGTAACTGAGCATGCTGTGCATGCTCAGTTGCATACAGCCGGGTCCTTCCAGGAGGCGGAACCCGGTGGGGACAGAAGCCGATGGCCTTGTGGCACTCGCTGGACTCCGGGGCTGCAGCTGGAGGTATCGGATCCCCCGGTAAGCACACCAGGGGTCCGATCCGCGACATGTAAGGGGTTAATAACCCAGGATCAGAGTTTTTCCGATCCCGAGTGTTAGTGCCGGGTCTGGGCTGTGATATCACAGCCCGACACCGGCACCAGCTAAACCCGATGTCCCTAAATCTTCTTCTGATGCGCCACCGTAGAAAGGCGTCGCGTCAGAAGAAGTACCCTTAATGACCTCCGTAAAAAGCCGATAGGGCGGTCATTAAGGGGTTAAAGTTCAAAGCTCCATAACATCCTACAAAAATAAGAGGATGCATAAAAATCCATGTGTGAAAAAGTAGAACATTTTGAATTTAGAAAATGGAGAATTTTTCCAAATTTTCACAGTCTGACTGGAACGCCCCTTTCAGTGCAGAAATGTGCAAAAATGTGTGTTTCATGAAGAATAGTGTAGCCACAACACAAAAGGGTTGAGTGCGACACAAATGTGACGCAGACACTTCTTAAATGTCTGTGCAAGCAGTTTGCACAGAAAATAATGCTTAAAGTCAGACAGAAAACTGTCGCAAAGCCCTTAATAAGGGCCAGAGTTTCATTAGTGTGTTATCTGTGTGTTACAACAAGCCGTGCACCTGTGTTACATCCCTTGACCATAAATAGTTATTTATCCACAGGAAGTAAACAGTGAAGCATCTTGTTGAAAGACAACAAGTATATGTCTAGTAAACTATGTGGAATTGATACTTATGATATATATAGGAAATTTTGAACTTTTCATTACACAATCACTAACAATTATTTGCTGAAATTGGGCAACTATTTTAGAAATGGATATGAATTTTGAAAAAGTACCCTGAATGACAGGCAAGCCATTTTATGAGATTTTATTTTTAACATATTATTTAATTGTCTTTGCATGATATATTACACCCTTGTGCACTAGACTAGTCTTGGTCATTAGTATCCAATGATCCTTCATCGAAACTGCATTGTTCTAATGACTCCAGGATGGAGTCATCTTGTGAACATACTGTACTAATCTTAAGGACATATTGATAGTGTGCAACTACCTATGTATCTTTAACAGCAATAATTAAATAATTTAAAAAAAGATAAGTTGTATTGATTAGACAGAGGACAAAGCTTCCATTGCATTGTCAAACATAAGAGATCAATTCTACTTGACGTGGAAGAGTAATGAATATTGAAAAAATATATCCTTTTCAATGATTTCCCTAATATGTGATTAGCCTAATTGCCTATAATTTTGTACCTATCACATTGATTTTATCCAATCAATCAATGAGCTAGACAAGGCAGACACTAAATAGGTTGGTTTCTATTTAATGATTATAGACTATAATGCAGGTCTCTTTAGACTTCTAGGGTATAATGTTGTGTGGTCAAGACGCCTGCAGTGCATTTAAATCCTTTGTATACTTATATAAATGACTTTTCAGGATAGTGCAGCACCTTGGATGGTGTCACCCTATCAAATGTACTCAGGGTGCTTCATTCAAATAACTGTACAATGGAATTTTTAAGATGTTGAAACGTGAGTCACGTTTTATACATATAAATACTCAATAGATGGAAACAAAATAAGAGATCTGTATTTAATATAAAAAATAAAGATAAATAACATAAGGAAAATGGTAGACAATAGTAAACAATGGTAGACTTCAGTAAACAAGTTGAAATACTAAAAGCTGGTGAAACCTCTTTCCCATGTGAATTGTTTGGTATATATATATATATATATATATATATATATATATATATAGAACAGCAAAAAATGGCAGCACTCCGAGATTTGTGGAAATCAGAAAAACATACTCATTTATTCACACATGTGTCAAGGCTACGTTTCGGCTCCTTGCATCTGGAGCCTTTCTAAGGCTATATATATATATACTGTATATATATGTTATATATAATATAACATATAATGGGAAGGATAAGGGTAAAGTTATCAATAGCACATTATCAGAATTGGTTCAATTTACCAGTGGGGTACCACAATATTGTCCCACTTCTTTTTTTATTTTTTTGCTTTAATATGTTTATTAATGATCTCACCTAAACTCATATTCGACATTGTCCCTCTTAGACAATAAGGTCTATTGGTTTGGAAGGAATCATTTGCAAGTGGATTGAAAACTGGCTGAAAGATGGTATCCAGAGAGCTGTGGTCAATGATTCCTACTCAAAATGGTAACTAGTAGAGTTTTTTTTTCAAAAATTCAATTCACAGAGTTTGATGAATTTTCCAACAAAATTCGATTTGACCTGAATTGAATCATGATGAATCACGTTAAAAAACAGGTATTTCCTGGCTGCAGAGAGTCTGTAGGGTGTTGTAGATTCTACAAATACACAAGCTCGACTCCTCTGGTGTCTTAACAAAAAAACTGCCACACCGCCAAGGTGGTGATTTTACTGCCAACACTCTGCACTGAGTGGCTACTAACGCCGATGCCTCGCTGAGCCCATGTGACACTGCTTACTTGGACCTGCGAAGCGGCAATTTTGCTCCTGTCCTTGCACTGCTGCCACCCTGCTGATTTACAGCCACAGTAGCGACTGCCTGCTCAGCTGTTTTTGCAAAAGCTGACACCCTCTTCTCCTGACGTTGATGATGAATCCCTGGCTTCACCCAGCTCCACATGCTATCGGCTACATCATCATCAATTTATGTTTCCCTGTCACTGCTATTCTCCTCAACAATCTCATAGTGCACAGCCTGACTACTTGCAAGTGCAACATAACCTTCCATGCCACTCTCCACATCTCTACTTTCCCACCTACCGCACAAAGCAGCGGATGTCTGCCCCACCTCTTCACTGGCAAGCAGCTGCTGACTGTTCTCAATGCTTGTCCTTGCTGTATAGAGGCGCTGAGCCCAGGCCACCTAGTAGATCTCTGCCTGAGGGAAATCGAACAGGTCGGAGGCTGGTTGTGGACAGGTGAGCGCTGCTGACCTGCTCCTAAGCCATGCCAACTAAGGGTTGTATCTGACCAACCCTCGGACTCTTGGCTGGGTTTTTCAGATGTCTTCTGGGAGCAAGTGGATGACCGAGTCAACCAATCGACAACCTTTGGGTTGTTTATCAACACATTGCTGCTAGATGAAAACGGCAGTTCTGGCTTCTCAGAGTCACCCCTGCCCCGACGTCCCCTTACTGTTCTGTGACCTGTGCCTGCTCCACCTGCCACCTCTCTGTGTGACATATTGGTTAATCAACTATGTTGATTTGACACGGATCTACTTTATCTACCAGAAAACCTTGAAATTTGGGGTATACAGAAGCACAAGAACTGACACCCTAGCATTTTACACAGATTTCTTCCTATTCACTTCAGCAACAAAAAAGAACTGCTATTTGAGGTATACATATGCCCGAAAATGGACACCCTTGGATTCGAGCAGAAATCACTACAGAAAATATATGGATTTTACAAAGATCTCTTCCTATTCATTTCAGCAACAAAATAGAAATACTATTTGGTGTATACAGATCCCCCAAAACGAACACCCTGGGATAGAAGCAGAAATCACTACAGAAAGTATGTGGATTTTACACTGATTTCTTCCTATTCACTTCAAGAACAATGTAGAACTTCTATTTGGGGTATACAGATTCCCCAAAACGGACACCCAGGGATTGAGGCAGAAATCACTACAGAAAGTATGTGGATTTTACACAGATTTATTCCTATTCATTTCAGCAACAAAAAAGAACTGCTATTTGGGGTACACAGATCCCCAAAATGGACACCGTGGGATTGGAGCAGAAATCACTACAGAAAGTATGTGGATTTTATACTGATTTCTTCTTATTCACTTCAGCAACAAAAAAGAACTGCTATTTGGGGTATACAGATCCCCCGAAACGACACCCTTGGAGCAAAAATCACTACAGCACAGTACAGTACAAGCAGCTGGACGCTACACGCAGCACATGCAGTGTGAAATGCTGACATTGA
Source organism: Engystomops pustulosus (assembly GCF_040894005.1). Taxonomy (NCBI): domain Eukaryota; kingdom Metazoa; phylum Chordata; class Amphibia; order Anura; family Leptodactylidae; genus Engystomops; species Engystomops pustulosus. The sequence continues at coordinate 75,056,753 of NC_092412.1, forward strand.
AAATGGCTGCCTGTTTTTATAGAGCTGTGTGACATCACATAGGATTGCCAGTCCCTGATAGGCTTACAGGTCTGCACATGTGATCGAGGGTGTTCCTTTCTCCTTCCCAGAGTTCTCTGCCCCATATAACATGTTGAGCTCGCATTTTGGTAAAAAAGGAGGAAAAAAAAGGATTCGTGACGAATCAAAGTTTTCCTGAAATTCTAGCCGAATTCAGATTCGGAATTTAACATCTCCAAAAATTAACTTAGATTTGGAAACATTGGCACATTTTAATTTTACTAAGACCAACGGTCACATTCTGTTGATTGACTACTTTTAAGAATCTTGTAGCACCCATTCAAATGAAACAATATAAAATTTGTGACAATAAGGAGATTGCACCAAAAACTAAAAAATGTGGACAACCACAATGTCTGTACTTTTGAAATTAGCCATAATGCTGCATCATCCATGCCAAGAGTTACAGTAGAGACTTGCCTGATAAAATACACAATGACGTGTCAAACACACTGGGGCAGATTTACTTACCCGGTCTGTTCGCGATCCAGCGGCGCGTTCTCTGCGCTGGATTCAGTTCCGGCCGGGATTCATCAAGGTAGTTTCTCCGCCGTCCACCAGGTGGCGCTGCTGAATCTGAACACGCTGGAGTTCACCGGGCCGGACCAAGTGAAGGTAAGTGCGTCCCAAGCGACACATTTCTTTTTTTAAATGCGGCGGTTTTTCCGAATCCGTCGGGTTTTTGCTCGGCCACGCCCCCCGATTTCCGTCGCGTGCCTGCCGGCACCGATGCGCCACAATCCGATCGCGTGCGCCAAAATACCGGGGCAATACAGGGGAAGTTAGCGCAAATCGGAAATATTCGGGTAACACGTCGGGAATACGCGAATCGGGCCCTTAGTAAATGACACCCACTATGTGATATATTTAATAGAATGTCTCTGCGACTTACAATACGTAGTAAGGACAACCCTTAAATACTTTTCAGAGACAGAGGGAGAAAATGGGACCCTTATACCATCTATGAAAGTCCTATGCTAACCCACTTACCGCTAGCCACACCCACCCCTGGCCTATGCACACCCCTCCACGCCTCCCTGGCATAGAGTTGGTGAAAAGGGGAAAATAATCACAACTGCTCGCAATAAGCTAGCATTTGTGATTAATTAAGGACTTCTACGCCATTGGTGTGAGGCAGAAGCCTTAATAAATACCCGCATATAGTGAATCAGAAGAGGAATAAGTGCTCATGAAAAGGTCATAGTTTTTCCCTTGGAAAAAGTGGGGCCTTATTTCAAATGAAAATTTTTGGTATCAGTGTATGAAAGGACATAGGTAGAATAAGATATAATAGCAGACTACTAAACTTAGATAGATCTAAGGGAGACCTCATTACTCTGAACACCTTCCTGAATGGGCAGTACTAAGAAGTTTCCAAATATCAATTTGTATCTAGTCCAGAGACAAGGGGCATCATCTAATCCTACAGGAGAGGATGTTCTTCCATCGCCATAGACAGGGATTTATTACTGTAAAAGCGTAGAGATGATGGAGCTCTCTGCAATAGGATGTTGTTCAGGCTGATACTTTGTAAATGTTCAATAGGGGTTTGGTAAGGAGTGCAAACATATCCTGTGTTAAGGGAACACAACATTTTGTTAAGTCGATGTTAAAGGCGGGAGTTATTCTGACTGCCATATGAGTTTGGGTCGGAATGTTTCCCTCATTTGGGACAGTTGGCATCACCTTAGAAAGTTTTGCCTTCCTCTGGATTAGCATTTTTATGATTTATTGATGTACTGATTTACTGAAGCTCCGTTACACGTCGATTCGAGCGCTCAATGATGTTCCAGACTCCCGATATATAATTAATATCGGATTTTATTGATTAAAATGTTACAACGCGTTTCGGTCCGGTACTCGGACCTTCGTCAGGTAATCCTTATGTAGTTCATTTGTATGCAACATATATATTCTAATAGCACCGGAAATACTCCGTTGCCGGTAATCAAGATTGACTTCCGGTTCGGAGTCTGACCGGTGACGGTAAAAACATATAAAACATATAAAACAAAATGCAGAATCTAAAAAACAATCTACATAGTTTCATTGTCCCAAAGAACCTTTCCATGTATATGACATTACTTTCTTTTTTACTGCACCTGCACTTTTTCCTTTGTCTCCTTCTCGTTATTGTAAGGATGAAGTGACCGGAACCTATTTCCGGTTATATGGGGATGCATACGTATACAAAATAAAAAGATTGCATATATATATTTTCATATATCCAGTTTATACCTTCTTAGTTAATGTATATATGTAATGAGATGGTGATTATAAACAAAAGAAATAGGGAGTGCGATATTGTAACAGATCAAATTGTTAAAATAGGGGAGAAATTATCCAAGTTCAGTATACATCCTGACTTCCCCAATATAGAAAAAAATATTTTTCAAAGATTGAAAAAATTAGAACTAGAAATCGCCACTAAAAAAACCAAGAAATTATCGACTATCTGTGCATCAAACGATCCTAAAAAAACGGCTCCAGAATATGTTAAAATAGAAAGAGTCCCAATGATTAATAAGACAATCAAGAACAACAATAATAACAACAAAAATAGAACCACATATAGACAGGATCCATTAGAACAAAGAAATAGACCTGAACATTATAATAATACCAACAAAAAAAGGAGAGAAAATAAACAAAATAAATATACTGTTCGCACAGTCTTTAACTCAGCATACAATAAATATGCAAACGAAAATAATAAACAACCAAATAAATTCATGTCTAACAACCATGAAAGAGTTAGACAATCAAGTCCCAGACGACAATACAATACATCACAAATTGATATTAATCTCACGGACATAACTATACACGATTCGTTTTCACATAGCCAAGACACTGTGATTCATATAAGACCCACAACAAATCCTCAAGATATTCGTCTAGAAGAAATCCCCTCCATCTCTCCAATGAGCTCCAACTCACACTCCTCTTTTTTAGAGATAGGCCCCACCAGACCACATACTCCCTTGAGACCTCCGATAGATCCCAGCACCCCCCAGGACAAGAACACCATGAAATCGAGATTTCTAAATTATTTCATACCCCTAAATACACCAAGGTCGGAAAAGAGAAAAAAACGCATAGAGGAGAGAGGGGAGGAAGAAAGAATAGGGCAAAAAGACAAAAAACAAAGACAGGAAGACTAACTGAAAAATGCCCGATGCATATCATTCCCAAAAAAGAGGAAGAAACCGTAAAAATTTTCAACCTCTCTACTCATATGTTAAATACAGAAGAAAAAAACCTTCTAAAAAAGGGCTTGAATTTTTGCCTCGATAAAAAAACGGACGAGTTTGAACTGTTCGTTGATTTAAATCTATACATAAAAAAGCTGACACAGAAAAAATTTTTCAAAATTAAAGAAAGAAAGAACCCCGAACAGACCGAACCAATCCAACAAACAGACGAAGTCCTACACCAAAATGTTAAAGGGAAATCAAATTTTAATCCCATCCAACATCGGGGACACTACATCGATACATTTTATACCCTCGTATCAGAAGACTTCAAAAAAATCCGAAGTCTCCAGGAAAAGAAGGGAAACAAAAATTTAACAACGGGAGAGGAAGCAGCCCTCAAAGGTCTGAAAAATAACACGAATATCGTGATTAGATCAGCAGACAAGGGCGGCGGGATCGTGATCCAGGATCGAAAGGATTATATTAAGGAAGCCCTGAGAATTTTAGAAGATCCAATATACTACTCACGTTTGAGGTCAGACCCTACGAAAAAATATACAGAAGAATACACCTGTCTGATTAACAATGCATATAAAGCTAACCTCATAAATAATAAAGAAAAACAATTTCTACAAGCCAACCACCCAACCATAGCCACGTTTTACCATTTACCAAAAGTGCATAAAGATGTAAAAAATCCTCCAGGTCGTCCCATCACCTCGGGAATTGACTCCTTAACGTGCAATTTATCGCACTATATAGATCTATATCTACAGCCTCTAGTAAAAACCCTCCCATCATATCTAAGAGATTCCACGAGCTTGATAGTGGACTTAGAGGGGTTCCTATGGAAAGAGGAATATGGGTTCTTGACACTGGATATTTCATCCCTATATTCTAATATCAAGCATGATCTGGGTGTAGAAGCTTCCCGCTGGTATCTCAAAGAAACAACTAACATGTTACCAGAACAGATTGAGTTCCTAATAGAAGGTCTGTTGTTTGTATTAAAACACAATTACTTCCAGTTTGAAGACCAATTGTATTTACAAAAATGTGGGACGGCAATGGGGACTCGAGCCGCCCCAAGTTACGCAAATTTATTCATGGGGCGGTTCGAGGACCAGCATATCTATGGCGCACCCCAATGGACAAAAAATGTCATCTATTATAAGCGCTATATAGATGACCTATTCTTCGTTTGGAACGGTACGAAAAACGAAGCTGAGTCATTTGTCAATTTGCTGAATACCAATACATGGGGGATTACGTTCACAGAAAACTTCGACAAAAATCTAGCTGTTTTTCTAGATCTTGAAATCACTCATGACAAAAAGAATATTGTTACGAGAACACACTTTAAAAATGTTGATAGTAACGGTTTCTTAGATTATAGAAGTGGCCATTACCAAAAATGGTTAAAAAACATTCCATTTAGTCAATTTCACCGTATACGAAAGAACTGTACATATGCGGTGGATTACACGAAACAAGCAAAAAATTTAAAAGAAAAATTTAAGGAAAAAAACTATCCCAAAGCTGTGGTAAATGAAGCCTATACCCGCAACCTGGACCGTTCACAGAAGGACTGCCTACAAACAAGGCAAAAAAGGAAAGAAATCACACAGACTTTCACATCCAATTTTCTCACCACATTCGATAAGGGAAATAACCAAATAAGAAAAATTCTTAACAAACATTGGGGCATACTCTTAAAAGATCCCTATTTGAAAGGAATAATACCCAAACAAGCCAAAATCACATTCAGAAAAGCAACAACAGTAAAGAGTATAATTGCCCCCAGCAAACTACGAAACCCCCAAAAAATAACTAACGACAAACAGATATCACCAGGTACAATAAAAAAATGTGGACACAAAAAATGCTTATGCTGTGATGCCATCCAAGATGGAGCCACATCTTTTAAGTCAAACACTACGGGAGAAATTTTTAATATTAAACAAAAGCTATCATGCGCATCAGACTATGTGATATATCTAATAAATTGTACTTGCGGTCTACAGTACGTTGGGCGTACGGTCCAAACGCTTCGAGTCCGCCTAAATGGCCATAGGCACAAAGCAAAAATAGGATACCTTAAACATAGCTTATCCAAACACCTATTGTGTGAACATGAAAGAAATTTTGGAGCCATTTCTGTGACCCCAATAGAACAAATTCCCAAGGATGTTAAGAACAGAGCAAAAACTCTGAATAGAAGAGAGTCGTACTGGATCTTTAAATTGGGCACCCTCCATCCCTCAGGTCTAAACGAAGTAATCGAATCCATTTAATATAAGGAAGTAGATAGAAAGAAAGGCAAAAATAAAACAGAAATCACTCTATAACCAATTTCTAAAAAAGTCCATACACTCACCTTAACTAAGCACACAGGGTAGAGCCTCTGTACGCCAGTTTATTTATAAACACACATCTAGATAGCTGAAACGATACTACGAGATCGCCGCTGTGGTCTTTTGATCCCTCGAGGCTTCCGTAGAATGAAAGTGATTGACACCAACCGAGATCACTATAGCTACAAATTACAAACATCTATAAATCACCATCTCATTACATATATACATTAACTAAGAAGGTATAAACTGGATATATGAAAATATATATATGCAATCTTTTTATTTTGTATACGTATGCATCCCCATATAACCGGAAATAGGTTCCGGTCACTTCATCCTTACAATAACGAGAAGGAGACAAAGGAAAAAGTGCAGGTGCAGTAAAAAAGAAAGTAATGTCATATACATGGAAAGGTTCTTTGGGACAATGAAACTATGTAGATTGTTTTTTAGATTCTGCATTTTGTTTTATATGTTTTATATGTTTTTACCGTCACCGGTCAGACTCCGAACCGGAAGTCAATCTTGATTACCGGCAACGGAGTATTTCCGGTGCTATTAGAATATATATGTTGCATACAAATGAACTACATAAGGATTACCTGACGAAGGTCCGAGTACCGGACCGAAACGCGTTGTAACATTTTAATCAATAAAATCCGATATTAATTATATATCGGGAGTCTGGAACATCATTGAGCGCTCGAATCGACGTGTAACGGAGCTTCAGTAAATCAGTACATTGAGAAACCTTCCCTGAGTGACCCTGGAACACGAAGGACGGGAGAATTACACACGCTGAGCAGCCAGATATCCGTGACTCAAACTTTATATCGCTGTATACTGATCATCGATCAGGTGAGAGTCCCATTGGACAAAGAACTTGCTTTTTTTCTTGTTATCATTGCGTAATGCACTAGGAGAGCGCTCTTTTTTGTCTTCTCTCTGTTTCTGCACTATTCATTTTGGAGGAAGTTTGCATACTGTGCATCACTCACTCCAATCCCAGGTTTCTATATGATTTATTGATGAACTTGATGGACCCGCATCTTTTTCCAACTTTTTGTAATATGAAACTAGTACTTGCAGACCATTTTATGTTGAAAAGATGGTTCAGGTTAATTCAGGATAGAACATCTATGAGTACTTTTATGCATCTAATTGAGCATATATCAGGATATGGCCTGTTAAATGAGAAAGCTGAAATAGGATGTAGAACTTAATTTACCCAGCAACATAATTAGTAGCTGCTCTTTGAATGATGAGAACAGGAGGCATAACTTAATAGCAACACAAAAACATTCCACCCCACACATTGTGATTCCTAACAAGACCAGGTCCAATTTAATCATAAAAAATTACAACAATCATCTGCATATTGGAAGTTGAGTGTTGATACCTCAACTAAGAATTTCCTCTGGACCTAGAAGTGTTGCAAAGACTGAGATCTCTCCATACAGAGAAGATGTCAGCTGTATGATACAGCTGACACCTGCCTTCAACTGCATAGAGCCACTGTTGAACCCTACCTTGACATTTAAATACCGTCAATAGCATGCAGGACATCATTGAGGGGTGTCAATCAGTTTTACTCCCAGACCTGTCACCAGTAACAGATCAGCAGTATATACACAATATCCTGTGATAGAAAAGTATTGTAATATTTTGTGTGAGAAATGAAACCCCTATGGGTAAAGTACCACAGAGAGCCTGAAATAATAGTGAATCACCTAAGACACATATAAAAGTAAATAAACATTTTGAATAATAAGCTTATAAGGTATCCCAGCATCCCATAATACATGATCTATCAAAATATAAAAATGACTACCCATGGCATAACAGAAAAACATTTGCAAATGTCTAAATAGCTACTTTTTCACCATTTTACCACCCACAAAATTTTAAATATTAATAACTGATGAAAAGGTAGAATAGGCCCGACAATGGTATCAACGCTAAACTCAGCTTGTCCTGCGTAAAATAACACCCAAGCTTTGTACACCAAAGTGTGAGAATATGTGTAAAAAAATTGCATAATAGGCAATTTTTTTTTAACTTTTCAACTTTTTAAAAAACTTTTTAACTTTAACTTTTGACATTTCTTTTTACTTTTCAACACATTTCCAGTACATTGCATGGAATATTAATTGAAACTAATAAAATGTAAAATCTGTCCATCTTATAACAAGCACTTAATAATCCAGTTAGAAATAAAAATTTAAAATGCATGCTTTTTGAATGTGTAAAAAACAGTAACTTAGAAACAAAAAAGGGCTGAATCCACTATGGGTTAAACTAGACAATAACAGTTAATGGCCCGACTTTGCCTGTGCTTTGCCACATGTTGGTGCACTGCCATTGTTTTGCTACGTTGATCAATGGCTAATGAGGACCATTAGATGTGCATCTACTATTCAGCTACTGTGTATATTTGCACTTCAAGGCCATAATATTCAAAGTATTTGATTTAATTTGCCCAGCAATCATAATATTAAGCATTTGAGCGTATCCAGGGACATGAGATACATTTATTGACATGTCCGTAGCCTTTACAAAATAGTAGTTAAACAGGTTACAAGGATTTTCTTGCTATTAAATCTTTGTTTAATTAGACCCATGAGGAAAGTGTCAAGATAAGAAATAACATCTGAACCAAAGATTTGATCAATGACATCTCATCTTATTGATCTGGATATTAAACAGCAATCATGCTAAAACAATTTTATTGAAATCTGAGCAAAATGATCAATTACCTAAAGCTTAATCCAGTTTATGATAAATATTGATCCACGCCATTAAGAGATAAAATTACTGTATTGAGATGATTATGATGGAATAGCATACATTATGAATAAAATGTATGTTCATAGTCATTTCTCAAATAGCATTAAATTATAGGGAAACTTCACAGAAAAAAAAAAATCTGATTTGTTGGTCATATTGAAGAATTAATGGTAAGATGAGAAATGAGTGGTATATTAGTTGGGAAGGCGGTCAGGAACACTACATCAATTAGTAAATTTTAATCTATTGTTCGGTCCTTGTAAATCATTTTGTCGTTAGTAAATCATGTAAAATCCGATCCTTATTCTTTTTATAAGGATTTTCAATATAGTGTAAACGAAGTGCTTTTATCTCAGGTCCTTTGATTGCTATAAACAGATTTTAGAGCTTTGAAGAAGGCTGGTAACCATTATAATCTCTGATACAGTACATGGTCGTTAGGGCACAGGGAAAGCTACGTTTACTGGAAAAGGAATTATAAAGCTTTGTAATACTTTATTAAAAGTACAATAACTGGATTCATTCAGGAATTTAAATGCATTATTAGTTCTGGCTTAATGTAAATAACATTTACATTTTGTGGTTAATTGAACAATAGATGCAGCTTCTGAATAACATAGAATAACATAACTTATTTGTCTATTTAAACTACCTCTGACCCAAATAACTTTTGTATGTTTTTGCATTGTTTGAATAATGAGAAGAGTTTGTGTCCCCACTCTGCTCACTCGTTTTATGATATGGAATATTTACATGGTAACAGCTATTTCAATACTGACACTTTACCAGATCCAGCATATGAGCTCATTCTGAAATAAGCAAGGCAAGGCAATCTTTGACAACTATTTCTAAATATAAAGGTCATATACAATGTAGTTACAATAAAAAAGCACATATATTGCAAAGCCATAATCATATCATACATTTAAGTCAGCGTGTTATTTTCTGTAAAGAATCAATGCAATAACAACAAAAACAACATCTAGTTCCCTCTCCAAAGTGTATGCCTTTAAAAGTAATGAAATTCTTCTGCTAATAAAAGATTCTAAGAGTTATTACATAAAGCACATCAGGGGAGAAACTAGGAGAGATAGACGTCATGCT